>NC_062279.1:197932644-198557644 GCF_902655055.1 Lutra lutra | reverse complement strand
AGGAGATGTTACCATGTTATGTGTACTATTTCTAACTGAGAGTGTCCAAAGTGTCTGGCTCCTTATCATGAGCATGCTATGAAGGTAACACATTATGTCAGCCTTATTCAGTCAAAAAGCAAAGTTAGTCATAATTATAAAACAGTTTCAGGATTTCAAACTCAATGACATTTCACCATGAGATTAATGTGGCTTTTTACACAGCACATAGAGCAGAACATAAGACAAGCCTCACAACAAACAAGATAACACCTGGGTGGTTCAGTTGGTTGCATGTCCTACTCTTGATTTCAGCTCAGGTCACGATTTCAGGGTTGTGAGATTGAGTCCTGTGTCGGACTCCTCACTGAGCATGGAGTCTGCTTGGGATTTTCTCTCTCCCTCTCCCTCTGTAGTCCCCTACCCCAGTTGTTGTTTCTCTCTCTTTTTCTCTCTCTCTCTTAAAAAAAATTAAAAACAAAAACAAACAAACAAACAACAACAACAACAGAAGGGTGTAGGAAGTTAATGAACCAACCTGAAGTCAGTTTGTGGATGCGCAGTTGAGTTAAGGCCTTGGGCCAGTCTGGGTCAGTTCTCTGCACTTACTACTTATCATACTCAAACAATGGAGGGGCTTGGTTCTGTTCAGAGAGCAAGTGGGCAGAACCTTGGGTGGTGGCTGCCTTTTTAAAGTGGTCAGACATAGAGAGATCAAGAGATCACCTCTGAAGATTCTGACAGTTTGCTGCCAAAATTTTCCCCTTTTTAAAGAGGTATAATTGGTTTGGGGGCCCAGAAGACCTCTTCTGGTTCTGCTTGTTATCATTTGTGGGATGTCAACCAATGCTGGTCCTGGCATATCTCCAAGATGCAGTACTTAACTGCTTGCATCATTGCTTGACACAGCCCCCTGCTTGACATGAGAGACTCCATCTTGCTCTCTACACTCCTCCATAGTATCGTATGGATTTGGTATAATAACAATATAAGCTCATAGTTATTAAGAATTTATAATGGGAATTTATAATTTCCATTCAGTGTTTCTGGTAAGTATTATCATTATTATCATCCTTAATTTGTAGATGAGAAAATGGAGCATAGCTGACCTGAAGTAATTTGCCAAGATCATACAATTTCAAATAGCAGAACTAGGATTTAAACATGGTGGTATACTTTAGGACCCACACTCTGAATAACTATATTCTATTCTCTGTTGTGTACACATTAATCCTCTAAACTAATATGATTATATATACTTTTAACATATATATGTTTCTCATTGTATGAGCACATTTAAATATTTAAGGAACCATACCAACCATAAGGCAAAAATTTGACACATTGATTATGTGAACAATAAACTTCTATGCAACTGTATCAAAAGAGTTTGTTAAGATAGTTTAGGGGAGGTTGGGTGGCTCAGTTGGTTAATTGTCTGCTGTTGGCTCAGGTCATGATCCCAGGGACCTGGGGTCCAGCTGAGTATCAGGTTCCCTGCTCTCTTCTCCCTTGCCCATTTCCCCTACTTGTGAGCACTCTCACTCTCTGTCAAACACATAAACAAAATCTTAAAATAAAAAAGACAGTTTAAAGATTACTGACATATAAAACAGAAAAAGCACATATATCTTCAGTATAAAATCAACAATAAATTACTAGCTATAAATCAGTGAGGAAAAAGCAACACTCTTGATGGATAAAATAATAATAATAATAAATTTAATAATTAAATTAAACAATTTAATCTATTTTATTTAAATTAAAAATTAAATAAATTTAAATTAAATAAATTAAAATACATAAAATAAAATAAAAATAATAAAGTTATCAATTTAATAAAATTAAAATAATTAAAATAACTAATTAACTTATAAAAGATGAAACATGAAAAATTATAAACTATCCCTGAAACACAATTTTAAAAACATATTTTCAATTATGAAAGATTACAACAAATAATTTCTAATACTGGTGAGGATATGAGAATATAGGCAATTGCATAGAGTGTGCAAACTGGTATAATTTTAGCAATTAAAAATATTTAATGATATTTTATATGTGCATACCTTTTATTTTTGCAACTCCATTGTCACTGCAGAGGTAAGTGTGAAAATACATATGCTTAAAGACATTCATTATGGTGCTACTTATATCTAAAAAATGGGGAACAACAGAAATTTCCTTCAGTAAAGAATTGTGCTATCTATGTTACACCCATACTATGGACTGTCATGTGTCATTTATAAGAATAAAAACAGAATTTATGTATTAATAGAAAATTTTGTTCACACTATATAGTGAAAAAATAGAGTGCAAAAAGAGTGTAAACTATAATACAAATTAAATTAGATATGTAAGTATATAGGCTTTATATATATTTAAATATTTGGAAGCATAAATATAGTGCTATTAGGAGTGATTATCTCTTCAGAGTAGAATAAAGAGGGCATTTTCATTGTCTCTATATTGTTTAATTTGCTTTCACCAATCATGTGTCAAAAATAAGAATATTTATATATGCACATTTACATGTATGCATAACTGTGTGCATATTTGTTCTCCCTTCAGTAAGACAAAAACAGTTTCTGTCTTCAAGGTCTGTTACAGGACAAACTTAATAGATAATGATGTTTGCTTTTTCATATAATTTTATGACCTATAAATAAGATTTTAAAATAAGACTTTTCAAATCTGGCACAAAGTAAGTGTCTAGTAAAGAATATCCATTCCTTTTCTTCTGGTGATTGTAGAAAGAAGAGATTTGTACTTTTTACAGAAAGGTCAGCTGAAAGACTACTCTCATATTCAGTCAACAGTTGGGAGAGGCTCTGAACAAGGGCAGTGATCACGAAGATAGGAATATGATTGATATGAGAGGGATTGAGTCTGTGGGACTTAGTGCCTGGTGCTGGTGATGGGGAGTTAGGAGGCAACATCTGAAAGTCTCCAGCTATAATGTGCAGCCTAGAAATATAGTGGGGAAAACATGACGGGGGAAGAAAACCTTCAGAATAAGTCAATGGTATAACCATTTGGTTTAATTTGTAGGATTTATCATCCTAAAATTTTACACCAGTTATTTCTTATGTTGGGATAATCGATCTGTCACAGTAATTGAAATTTCATTTTCTTTTTATAATGTATCTCTCATGAACTGGGATTCTCTGTATTAAAGGAAGCACATTAAGTGACTAAAAGAACTACTACTACCTCCAGAAGGCTCTTATTACACTACAGGCTCTCTGAAAAAGACAATAAAAGTCATAGTTGTTACAAATGGATAAGCCTATAACTTACCAGGTGGCTTTTGGGCAAGGGTGATATTTGTGAAAGGGAGGTACATGAAAACAACCTCTAAAGTCCAAAGGAACCATAAAACCAAAGAAAAAGACCAACTCCAGCTTAACAAGAAATGGTTTTATTAAGGGAGCTTATGGACTGAAGTGTGTCTTGGGTCATGAAAGATGAGTAGATCTCTGCAACCCCACCTCCCTTAAGACTTGCTTTTGTAGACCTAGAGGCTGGGAGTACTGCTAGGGGACCACCCAAGAAGAGAATGTTTAAGAATGTGTGTGTCCAAGGAGAAACCTCTTTGACTTCAACCATAGCAACTTCTTACTAGACACATCACCACAGGCAAGGGAAAAAAGCAAAAATGAGCCCTTGGGACTTCATTAGGATAAAATCTTCTGCACAGCAAGGAAAATAATTAACTAAAGTAAAAGGCAGCCTACAGAATGGGCTGATAAATGACATATCTGATAAGGGTTAGTATTCAAAATTCACAAAGAACTTATCAAACTTAACACCCCCCAAAACAGGTAACCCAGTTAAGAAAGAGGCAGAAGACACTTTTCTAAAAAAGACATCCTCATGGCTAATAGACACATGAACAGATGTTCAAGATATCTCAGGGAAATACAAATCAAAACCATGATGAAGTATGCCTGGGTGGCTTGGTTGGTTAAGTGTCTGTTTTGGTTGAGGTTATGATCCCAGGGTCCTGGGATGGAGCCCTGCATTGGGGGCAGGGGGATTCTCTACTCAGCGGGGAGTCTGCTTCTCCCTCTGCCTGCCACTCCCCCTGCTTGTGCTTGGTATCTCTCCTTTTTCTCTCTCTGACAAATTAATAAAATCTTAAAAAAAAATAGACATGGTGAGATATCATTTACACCTGTCAGATGGCTAAAATTAACAGCATAAGAAACAACAGTTGTTGGCAAGGATTCAGAGAAAGGCTAATCATCTTACATCATTGGTGGGAATGCAAACTTGTGCAGCCACTCTGGAGAATAGTATGGTGGTTCCTCAAAATGTTAAAAATAGAACTACACTATGATCCAGTAATTGCACTACTAGGTGCTTATCCAAAGGATACAAAAATACAGATTGGAAGGAATACACGCTCCTGTTGTTTATACCAGCATTATCAACAAAGTCAAACTATGGAGAGAGCCCAAATGTCCAATGTCCATGGAAAGATGGATGGATAAAGAAGATGTGATATATCTATATCTATATCTATCTATCTATCTATCTATCCATCTATCTATCTATATATCTCGGTATCAAAAAGAATGAAATATTGCCATTTGCAACAATATGGATGGAGCTAAAGAGTATAATATTAAGTGAAATAAGTCAGAGAAAGATAAATGCCATATGATCTCACTCACATGTGGAATTTAAGAAAGAAAACTGATGAACATATGGGACGGGGGAAAAGAAAAAAAAGGAGAGAAAGATATAAGTCATAAGAGACTTTTAACAATAGAGAGGAAAATGAGGGTTGATGGATGGGCTAGATGGGTGATAGGTATTAGGAGTGCACCTGTTATGAACAGCCCTGGGTGTTGTGCATAAGTAATGAATCACTGAGTTCTACTCCAGAAACAAATATTGCACTATATATTAACAACCTAAAATTTAAATTAAGAAAAAAAAATTTTTTAAAGAATAAGTGTGTGTCATAGTCTTATCTCCAGAGCAGACCAAAGACATTTTGCCTTGAGGGTGTACTTAAGGGTGTGGTTAAACAAAGGGAAAGAATGTAGGGAGGTGATGTGCTCAAGAAGGCTTCACATCACAGAGCAGTCATCATGGCACATGTGCACTAATCTGGTTCACACAGATGAATAAAAAGGAGATCTAAAGAGGCTAATATCAAAGGACTAAATTTGTTGAGATGTTTGTTATATCACAAACTCAGATTGGAAAAGGAAAGATAGTGGAAGAAGTTGAAAGTCAATGAAGGAAAGTTTGCTTAATTAAAAATCCTTTGACCAATGCTGAACATGAAATGAGTTGTCATGGGATCAGGAAATGAAGTATCAGTTATAACCATCTTGTTTAACCTTATATATTTCAGACAAGTCATTCAATGGGAATATGTACTACTTTATTGATCAAACGAGAAAGAAAGGTGAAGGTAATGTGAGAGGTCCCAGAAGAATCTATCATATCCTCAAGAACCCATGTTTTAGATATATCCATTACAGTGTCATTAATTTCATCTTTTAAATACACTTATCAAGCATTTGAACTTTTTCATTAAATGAAACATTCAAGAACTAAGGAAGCTATGACTTTGAGATCATGCAGTGGCTATCAAATGTGACCATCCATCTTTTCATGTTATTTGATGTATACATGATTAATCACCATGATTATTTGCCAGAATACTGTTGTATTTTTTAAATCTCTTAGTCTTTTCATATACTCCATCAATTTTGACAAGGAAATGGAAGGCTCTGTTTTTATTCATCATGGAATTTGCTATACATAAATATAATACAAATTTTTAAAAAGATTTTATTTACTTATTAGAGAGAGAGAGAAAGCATGAGTAGGGGGAGGGATAGAGGGAGAGGGAGAAGCAGGCTCTCTGCTGAGCAGGCAGCCTCATACAGGCTGGATCCCAGGACCCTAGGATCATGACCTGCGTGGAAGGCAGACACTTAACAGAATGAACTACCCAGGTGCCCCTAGTGGTGTTTTTTTAGGTCCATGGAAGAGAGTACAATACAATTGTTAAAAATCTTAGAGATTATCCATGGGTGCCTGGGTGGCTCAGATTTTAAAATCCTTAAAAAAATTAACATAATACAAGCACTTCACATTATTTTTTACATAGGTTTATTTGGGGGGGGGGGTGGATTTATTTATTTATTTTAGAGAGAGAAAAGAGAGAGAGAGACCGGGGAGGAAAGGGGTAGAGGGAGAGAGAATCCCAAGCAGACTCTATATTTCATGCAGAGCACAATATGGGGCTTGTTCCAATGATCCCAATATCATAACCTGAACTGAAACCAAGAGTCAGACACTTAACAGACTGAGCCACCCAGGTGCCCCTATTTTTTATGTTGTTTTAAACACTTTATAGTGCCTTGTATTTTCTTACTCTTTTATGTTGTAAGACTTACCTTCTGAATGGGATTAGAGATTCTTAAAGCACCAAGACTATGTTATATACTTCTTAAACATGCCTTTACTCTATATACTCAAAAGCTAAGAAATGCTAGAAACCCAAGAGAACCTCAATGTACAGAGCTATTATTATTTTTAAAACATTTTAAAGTACATATAAGTGGAAAATATACATTTTTCTTTCAGGGCACGACCCTTAGGATGGATTCTTCCAAATCTGACTATGATGCATACTTTGGCACAGTCCACGGAATTCTAATGTATAAAGACTTTATAGAATATTGGGATGATGTGGATACATTCCAGGCAAGACCAGATGACATTGTCATTGCCACGTATCCCAAATCTGGTAAGTTTCCTTATTACCTCAGTTCTGTTCTCTTTTCATTTAGAAATGACAAACCCACCTTGAATGGTGAATATTAAGCTGTTCGCTTCTTCCACACTGATTCTTCATATTAAAGACAGACATAGTAGTTTTGGTACAGATACAGAAAAAGTGGATATTATAGCTCTGTTCTAAGAGCACGTTCGGTACCTGTGACTTGAGCAGCACAAATTCCATGTACCTTTAGAAAATTATTAATATAAATGCATGAATATAGAACCATATTGTCATTTTGTATAAACAAAGTACAATTTTTTCCAGACTTTTAAAAAATTATTTTTTCAGCTAACTAGCTCTCCTTAAGTTTGCCTCCAAACTCCTTTTTTAAGTAACATATTTTTTTTCCTGAGATTAGCGCAACTTAATTATAGTTCTGGAATCTCACAACCATAGATCTTTAGAAATTAGATCCGATCGAGACTTCTCTATTTGGTTGTTACATTTAACACTTATATATGTGTTAAATATATTGTTATCTTACTGAAGGAATTCTTCCAAAACAGAGTCCTCATAATCTTGCTCTCTTGCTTAATGTGTATCATTGCCTTTCCAGAACTTGTAAAAAACGCAAACTCTGATATGAACTCCAAGGCATGTCATGCTCGCCATCTGCTTGCTCCTGCAGCCTCCTTCCCACCCATTTCTTCTTCCATTCAGGCTTTATAATGTATTTCCAATTATTTTCCTCATTCTTAAGCATCTGATCTTGGTGGGGGGGTGGGAGGGAGATGGTTCTGCCTGCTAGAATCTTTTTCTCACAAAACTGGTGAACTAATGCCAGTAATGTGTTAAGTCTAAGTTCAATTCTCATGTTGTCTTGAAGGCATTTCTTGTTGATCCATCACAGCAGCAGAAGCACGCTGAGTTAAATAGTCTTCCTTTGTAGTCCTTGAAATTCCTGTGCCCACGTGTATTATAGCATCTTAAGAAAAAAAAAAGAAGTTTTGGGGCACCTGGGTGGCTCAGTGGGTTAAGCCTTTGCTTTCGGCTCAGGTCATGATCTCAGGGTCCTGGGATGGAGACCCACATCGGGCTCTCTGCTCAGCGGGGAGCCTGCTTCCTCTCTCTCTGCCTGCCTCTCTGTCCACTTGTGATCTCTCTCTGTCAAATAAATAAAATCTTAAAAAAAAAAAAAGAAAAAAGAAGTTTTGTAATTATTGTGCACTGTTTCCAACTCTTAAACATGACTTTGAGCACTAGGAGGCAAGGATCAAGTCTATTTTTTTCTGTTTCCTCTGTACTGGGGCTCAGCTTGAGGCATCAGAAGTTAACAGTAAAGTCTGTGGTTGAAGCATGCTTGAGTGCATCATCTATTATTCAAGTCTCTTTACTTTTTTTTCTTTTTTTCAAAATTAACAATTTTATTTTCATGCAGTGTTTGTAGATATCTAGTAGACCAAAAAGATAGTTCAAATCCTGTGCTCAAAATACATGTCTTTGGAGTATAAGTCTCCATAACACATGAAACACTAGCATAGTGACTACATCTTACTTAACTGTGTATTCCTGACATTTAACATAATGACCAGCGTATTCTCGATATACATGTGTTGAAAAGAATGAATGAATGAATGAATGACACCTTCCTATGCACATTATCTCCCCCGAAGTACAAACCCTCTATTCTCATTGACCTGCCTCTTCACCATTTCTTTGCATGTTTTTCCCTTTTCTGTTTTTTCAGTTGTTCATTCAGCAAATTTTTATTGAGTTTCTGCTATGTGTCAAGGGTGGTATTAGCCACTGGAGATACAATGGTGAATAAAACACATTTAATCTCTGCCTTCTCAGTGTGTATAATCCAGAGGGGAATATAAATAAATAACCCAGAGGGGAATATAAATAAATAACCCAGAGGGGAATATAAATAAATGAAGTGGCAGATATGATACAGTATGAAAATGTGGGTGAAGGAGGTCCATTAGGGTATTGTGAGAACATATAGCAGGAGTACTTTGCTTGGGGCACTTCAGAGGCTTCTTAGGGTAAACAAAGCAAAGATGTGAGAGATTTAGCTCCTAGAAGATTGTTCCAGGCTGCAGGAATAACACGTACATGATGTGGGAGCCTCTGAGGACATGCTTGCTCTCTGGCTTCTCCAACTTGTTCAGTTCTTCTTTCTTGCCCATCTGTGTTTAGTCCATTCTTCAAGACTTACCTGAAAGCTTTCCTCCTCCCTACTTGAATACTCATCTTTTCTTTCTTTAAATTAAACTCAGGATTCAATTGTGCATTATTTTCACTTGTACGACTTTAGTCAGCTTAAATATATTTATTGTTAATGTGTCCTAGATGCCAGGAACTGTATCTTATTCCTCTTTGTTTTTCTTGATAATGTCTAATTAAACGCAATGCTTTCTATGTAGTAAGAATTCAATAATTCAAGCCTCCTAACTTTTTAAATGTAAAAATTTAAATCCCAAACTGTTACCAGCTTGCACAATGTCCCAATTCACTGTGGACAAATTTGGACTCCTACCATAGGTGTGCCTTACTACAATATTCATCTTCATTTATTGAGGTTATTTTGAGGTCTTGTAAGATTAAGTATGAGAAGAAATTTCTTGAGTTCTAAAGTTATTCTGACATCTTTCAAATTATATTGCATTAGGACACTTCTGCTTTATCCAGCTATAAATACACTACTTGCATTGTCAACCTGAATGGTCGGTGAAACACTGAGATTTGTCTAATTTTTATAGGTACAACCTGGGTTAGTGAAATTGTGTACATGATCTACAAAGAGGGCGATGTGGAAAAATGCAAAGAAGATGTCATTTTTAATCGAATACCTTATTTGGAATGCAGAAAAGAAGAGTTAATGAATGGTAATGTTTAAGTAGATTTTTTAAGTTTAGATTTTAAAAACTATGTACATATATTCTAAAGTGTGGATATAGACAGTGCAAGGAAAGAGACTGTAAACAAAAGTGGCAATTAGTATTATGTCTTCTCCATGAAAAGCATGTAAATTTAAATTTAAATCTTGACAGAGTTTACATTGTAACATTAGACTGAAATAGATTGAATAAGGATAGCTCTTATATGTCTTCATATGAGAGCCTAGTAATATTTAAGCATTTGTCCCTATATGGGCTGAATGTGATAATACATTAAAAAGTAGAAAAATATCCATAAATTTTCAAGAATATATCTAAAAGGATATTCATCACAGATTCTTTTAATATTGTGAAAAATTAGAAACAATGTGTTGATCAATAAAAGAATAAAGTGACATAATAACTCTATGATATAATTAAAAATTTTAGGATGTCTTATGTTTCTTCACATTGCAGTTTCAGTATAATATATTGAGGAAAAAAATCAATTAGGAGGTATTAAAAATTCTATCTGCATGTGTGGTATTTAGATGGCTCTGAGTCTAATCATATGGATCCACAGTTGACCCCTGAACAATCGTGGGGTTAGGGATGATCACCCCTCACACAATAAAAAATCTGCATATAACTTCTGACTCCACCCAAATTTAGCTACTAATAGTGTACTATTATATTGGAAGCATTACCAATAACATAAACAGTTGTTAACACATATTTTGTATGTTATATATGTATTACATACTATACTCTTTCAATAAAGTAAGCTGGAGGAAAGCCAATGTTATTAAGAAAATTATAAGAGGGGCCTGGGTGGCTCAGTTGGTTAAATGTCTGCTTCAGCTCAGAGTCCTGGGATTGAGCCCCAAGGCAGTCTCCCTGCTCAGTGGGGAGTCTGCTTCTCCCTCTCCCTCTGTCTGCGGCTCCTCCTGTTTGTGCTATTTCTCGCAAATAAAATAAGTAAAATCTTTTTAAAATAAGAGAAATTATATATATAGTACTATAAAATTTATATAAATATATATAAAATTTATATAAATATATATTTATTTGCATAAATATTACTATATATAATTTCTCTTATTTTTAAAAAGATTTTACTTGCATAAATATTTATTTGCATAAATATATATTTATATAAAATGTATAAATATAAATTTTATATTTATAACATTGTAAAAAATCCATATATAAGTGGACCTGTGCAGTTCAAGTACATGTTCAATGCAGAATGTTGATAATGATTGTGTTAATATCTTACTAAAGTGTTAATAAAGATTTTTCCCAAATGGTGAAATTTTACTTTATCTTATTTTTTCTTTATAATTTCCTCTACCTAAATTTCTGTCATGGTATGTACTATTATTATTATGAATATACTTAGAATCTTAAGGTTACTTTTATTTTTTAAATGTCTATAAAATTCATATAAATATTTCTAATTTTTTTAAAGATTATTTATTTGACAGAGAGAGATCACAAGTAGACGGAGAGGCAGGCAGAGAGAGAGAGAGAGGGAAGCAGGCTTCTTGCTGAGCAGAGAGCCCGATGTGGGACTCGATCCCAGGACCCTGAGATCATGACCTGAGCCGAAGGCAGCGGCTTAACCCACTGAGCCCAGTATTTCTAATTTTTTAAAGTTATATAACCTTTAACTTTTTAAAAATCAGGAGTAAAACAATTAAAACAGATGGCATCTCCTAGAATAGTGAAGACTCATCTGCCAGCTGAACTTCTTCCAGCCTCATTTTGGGAAAAGAACTGTAAGGTAAGCAGAATCAAATATTCTTAAAACTTCACATTTGTTTATTTGTTCTTTTTTGGAATCTATGGACATTTAATAAATAAAATGTGTATTAAGGTCAATATAGTCAGAGTCTAGCTTTCAACTCCAACTTTCGAGGTGATTTGGAAAAAAACAAGTAAACTCCAAGCCACAGCTTCCTTATCTGTAAGAGAAGGATAAAAATACAATCTTCCTCATGGAGTTATTATAAGGATTAAATAAAAATAATGCTTGTTATATGTTTAACACAGTATCTAGTATATTGTAAACATTTACTAAATGGTAACTACTTTTGTATTTGTTGCTATTTTTTTTTTAAGATTTTATTTACTAATTTGAGAGGGAGAGTGCGAGCGCCCACAAGCAGTGGGAGGGGCAGAGGGAGAAGCAGACTAGCTGGGAGCCCTATGCAGGGCTTGATCCTAGGACCCTGAGATCAGGACCTGAGCTAAATGCAGACACTTAACTGGCTGAGCCACCCAGGCGCCCCTATATTCGTCATTATTACCAATGACGCTGAATGTATTCCTTTTTGCAAACTATTGTGCTTGGTGCCATGAGGTGTGGAAGTGAACTAGACAAAGATAAACCAGACAATATCATATAGTAATTATTTACTGAGTGCCTATCATGTGCCAACAAAATAAAGATTAATAAGACCCATGCAATCCTTGTCTTCACGATCACATGGTCCAGTGTGGGACGGGGCAAATAAGCTCAGACAATGAGGGTAGGGGAGGTAACTAAGAGCAAGTAACATCTCAGATGATGTTTAAAAGATGTGTAAGAGTTAGTCTGTACAATCCCAGAGGCAACCCCAGCGGGGATCTGAAAAAAGTTCAGTTTATGGGGTGCCTGGGTGGCTCAGTGGGTTAAGCCGCTGCCTTCGGCTCAGGTCATGATCTCAGGGTCCTGGGATCGAGTCCCGCATCGGGCTCTCTGCTCAGCAGGGAGCCTGCTTCCTCCTCTCTCTCTGCCTGCTTGTGATCTCTCTCTGTCAAATAAATAAATAAAATCTTTAAAAAAAAAAAGTTCAGTTTAGCTGCAAGTTTGAGTGTACACATTAGCTGAATAAATGAAGGGAGGTAAGCTAGGGTTTGATCACAACAGACATTGAAGCTAAGTTGAAAAGTCTGGACTTTATTTAATGGTAACAAGTTACAGACATTTTAAATTGATGATTGACATGATCAGTTTTGCTTTTCACAAAGAATGATACATGAGACCCTAAAACATTAAGTCTTGGATCATTCATGCTGTTTCTCAAAACCTTTTAAGCTTTTTCTTAGGATACACTATGACCCATGTATGCTACACGTATGAGATATTAAAGTACTATATGTAGTCTTAATAACAAAATAGGGGGTTTATCATTGTCACGAAACATTTTTATTTTGTACTCTAATGTTACCTGGTGTATTTGATATTTTTCTGGAGATCCATGGTCTAAAATTCTGAAGAGTCTATTTTTTGTTTGTTTTTTTTAACTTTTATCAAAAGCAATACTAGATAGAACAATACATCCTGCTGACATCATTCCATACATAAATATTCTCTCATTAGCTAATGCTATTTATTTATTTGGCAGGAGATGTGTAATCACCTCTTTTTCAAGAGATTTGACCAGGTCACTTTTTTCCTTTGGAGAATGGGTTGTATCCCCTTCACTTCTCAAATGAAAACAGAAACATTTACAATAGTCTTAGTCTTCACTAAACTGTTCAGCCTTCACAAAACTGCTTATCTTAGGGATTCATCAAACAGTTAGATGGATTCATTTCCTGAGTATTTCTGGGATAATTCACTGGGGGACAGAAAGATATATGGATTGAAAGTACTAGTAAAAATGTATTTGGAGTGGTGAACCAGAAGCTGTAAGTGATTTTTAAAAAGTGGGGGGAAAGGGATCAAACAAATAAGAGAAACAATTGAGGCCAATAAATGTGAGGCTTTGGAATTGTTGCTGGACAAGTATATTGGGAATAACTGATAAGGAAGACGGGAAGAGTAAGACTGTCTTGAAAGAAAACATGATGCTCTGGAATAAGGCTTCCGAAGTGAAACCTTTAGAGTGATAACAAGATTCATGATTTGGACATAAAAGTGGTTGGCTGAAATAAAATAAAAGCAACAATGAATGAATATAAGAAGCTAGAGAATCAAATGGTTCATGCATACAGATACTAAAATTATGCTGGATGAGGACAAGATTAGGAACGGAGAATAATACTATGAGGCCGATGTTCACATTTTCAGTTAAAGCCAGGGAATGACCACAAGCGTAGAAGGGCTTTAGCTTTCTAGAGGTATGAACTGAGAATCACAGGAACAGAGGTTTTTCAAGTGTAGGATTTTTAAAATGGATTATGATCCCAAGTGAATTGTATGTCAACTAGAAATTTTGACTTGAGAGAGCTGCAGTACTAGCTTTTCCTCGAAGGCAGGAAGAGCATGTGGGGTAAAATGTTTGAGGTATAGAGTAATATCTGCTAAAATGGAGATAAAATAAACTAATGGGAGTTTAGGGGAAGAAGGACGGCTTTTGTTCACACCTTATCCCCATCTGGGGAAATAAAAAGTTTCATGGAGACCTGGAGCCAAGCTTTAAATATGGACAGCATTTTGAGATGTAGAGAATATTCAAGACCAGAGGGAACAGCCTGAAGAAATGCAAGGGATGAAAATTCTGAAGGGAATTCATAGATATAGTGGCAAAGAGTTCCATTCAGCTAATAGGCAAAAAGAAGTAGGAAGAGTATTTAGTTAGGTTGAAAAAGTTCAATATGGTTAATGATAGCTTTGATAAGAAAAGAAAACTCACTTTTGGGGGGGGCAGTAATTGGAAGTTTTTCTAGCATGACCTTCAGAATGAGAACCATATTTTTTTTAGAGATTTTATTTATTTATCTAAGAGAAAGTGATAGTGAAGAACCATATTTCTCAAAGTAAACTAGAAGATTTCTTTAAAATAGTTTGAAAGTGTAGAAGCCTGCGAAGTTAAGACAGGCTTGTGAGCCAAATGAAAACCAGTAAACAGTGTAGAGTCATGAGTAGCCTTCCCTAACTCAGATGGCCAAGGGAGAGAGTGGAGACCACAGGATATTGGAGTTTACTTCTGCAGACTGACTAAAGATCCCAACTCACTTGTTTATTGGAGAGAAAACTGGATTTCTATTGGATGGAAAATTTCTATTGGATAGAAAATTTAGAACCAAAATTGGTGCTTTGCACAAGATGATAGAACTTTTTAGTGCCAGACTGACAATGAAAACAAGGCTTCCTGATTGCTATGTCTGATTGGTGCTGCTTCTATATGTAATATGGAAACTCAAAAATATTAGTGAAGATTATATTTTTACTGAGATAAGTGTGAATTTAAGTAAACCCTTAGTAAACAAGTTTTCTCTCTAAGATTGAATGAAATTTGTGACATTAAAATAAGTTATTATATGTGAAAATGGCATGAAAAATGTAAGGTGAGAACTAGCCCTGAACAACTGTACACAAGATGCTATCATTTTAGGTTACTGAAGAATTTTTCTTCTATATAATTTCATATATTTTATCCACTTTCTACAATGAATGTGTATTATATTTGTAGTTGAAAACATAAATGTGTTCTTTTTACATCTTGAGGAGACTATGTTTGAAAAAAATTAAAATGATTTCATATATAATTTCTTCTTTTTAGATGATCTATCTTTGCCGGAATGCCAAAGATGTGGCTGTTTCTTATTATTATTTCTTTCGAATGGTAGCTGCTCATCCAGATCCTGGATCTTTCCAAGAGTTTGTGGAAAAATTCATGGAAGGACAAGGTAAGAGGAGCTTCTTTACTCTCAACTCCTTAAAGGTAAATAATACAAGACAAATGACATCTCTGAGCAAAAATTTTTGTTGTTCTTGTTATGGTCTGTTATCTTCTCTGATCCTTAAATAAAACACAGAAATTCCAGAAGATTCTGAACTCTGAAGCAAGCATAGGGTTTCCAGATGTGGGTGGCAAATTGCAGAATTTGGACATTCCAGTTCAGTGCCTAAAAATAAATATATAAAAGTGTGTTTGGAGATTGGCTGTAACAGATTTTCTGCTCTACGACTGAGATTCAGTGTCCAATTTTCTCTCATTTCTTTTTATTAGAAAAGTATTTCACAGTGTTACAATTCTACTGAATAAAGGGCAAGGAAATAGAGAAGAGAGAATGCCCATTTGTTTCCAAGGAAAATTTCAAGTGTTTTGTGGGGTCAGAATTCATAAAGAAGTCTGAATATCTACAAAGTTCTTATTCTTTCCACCAGGGTACAGTCTGAATGTTTCAGCTAGATTTCTCGGAACCATACAAGGGTTACTTGAGCTGAAATTCTGGGAAATTTTACCTTTTTCTTTAACTTCAGACTACAGCAACTATCTAAAGTTGTAGAAGAAAGAGTTCAGCAGAGTCCAGTATTATCTAAAGAAGGCCATCCTGATCCTGTAATAATAACTGCAATAATAATAATAAAATATCATCTTTATATTCAGAGAAGATAATATTGGCTTAATAAAACCAGAACACATATGTTTTATGTTTGTTACATTTTGGGAAAAAATTATGCTAAACCATCATGAATTAAACAAATGCCACAAGATCATCAAAATCCCCATTGTAAGGTGGAGAAAGACAGTATTACTCTTCTGCAAAACGGATGAATGAGGCACTATAAATATCCTTGTGTGACTTTTTCTTTTAGGAGCAATTGTAAATAGAGTCAAAGAACAGAAATGGTAGTCAATGACAACGCAAAGCAGAATACTTTGACTCAGACAACATTATATTATTCTGTCAGCTTTTTATTGGGTAAAACATTGAGATAAGCATGACACACGATAAGGGAAGAGAGGGTTAGACAGAGACAGCATTTCAGCATGTCATATCATATCATCTTGAAAATCTAACTTTTTTGAAATGAGAATAGCACTAAGGCTCCCTAACAAATCACCCCTGCTATATAAACTGCAAGTAGTGTAATAAGAAATTATATAATTACTAGCTTTAATTGCCAAAGACAGTTTGTAAATGGTAAATTTGAGACCTAGACTGAATTCAGATTATAAGATCATTAATAGTTCCCACTCTACTCTCCTCACTGACAGCTTGATTTTACACACACATACACACACACACACCCCTCAAAAATCCTCATAAGCCCTGAAACAAGTTAGTGAAAGGGGAATTTCCTTTACTTTTTCTGTGTCATTAACCATGTCATAATGATGAAAGTTTAGAATATGTTTCTGCACACAAATTACTCAACATACTTTGCCTCTCTTGCTGCAGAGAAATTTGCTTAAGATGTGTGACAATGGGGCACCTGAGTGGCTCAGTTGGTTAAGCATCTGCCTTCAGCTCAGGTCATGATCTCAGGGTCCTAAAGACCCAGTCCTGCACCACCTCCCTGCTCAGTGGGGAGCCTGCTTCTCCCTGTCCCTCAGGCTCTCCTCCCGCTGGCGCTCTCTCTTTCTCTCTCTATAGTGCTCACTCTCCCTCTCTCTAATAAATAAATAAAATCTTAAAAAAAAAGATGTGTGACTGATCTCTTGTTTTCATTCCATGATAATTCACTTATATTTATTTGTTGCTACTGTTGTTTGAATACTCATTTTCAAGCTGTATAAAGATGATACTATGCTCTTACATTGTTTTTATTTCTAACTTTAGTGCCATATGGGTCCTGGTATAAACATGCAAAATCTTGGTGGGAAAAGAGAAATAATCCACAAGTGCTATTTCTTTTCTATGAAGACATGAAGGAGGTGAGAAATTGAAAACATATGGGATATTGTACACCTGAGACTAATATAACACTTTATGTTATTAAAATAAATACTTTAGAAAAAGAAAACATATGGGCAACTTAGTAATTTCTAAAATATTAGCATTTGACAACAATGTAGTTACAAAAATCTGCCTTTAAATAGATGATGCAGCTACCTCCCAAAATCACAATAATCCAGATACTTTAGCATAGATTTGAAGCTAATAAATAGAACTCTACTGTGAATATGTCGAAACCCAAATCTCCAAAAATTACCAAATACAAAATTTGAAAGAACTTAAGTTCATAAAATAAAGAAAAACAGACAAGTGAATAAAATTATGAGAATAAAGACTTTTATGTGGGAATTTACAGGCGAGAAAATAGGGTCATCTCACTCAAACTGAAGTAGTCAAGGAAATCATGCCAAAGAAGGTTATACTTAAGCTGAAGTTTGATAGGCAAGTTGTAATTTGCAGGACAGAGAATTTGAGAATAACATTCTTTGTAAAGAGAACTATATGACAAAATAAGCATTATAATTGGTATTGTGAATATTTGTATAAGTGGTTTATCTGGATAATAGGGTACACTACAGAAATGACGTGTAGGGCTGGGGATACTTGAGCTATGGTTCATATACATCTGATGTTCCATGTTGGATATTTGAGTTTTTATACCTTTTCTTAATCTTTTTGGTTACTTTGTTTCTTGGTATGTACATCAATAAATTAGAAGAGAAAAGTAAAACTATGTACATATTTTCAACCCCAAACTTAATCTTTCACAGGGGACTCTAGTCTTTGAGAGTATATATTCATACTCATAGATAATAGTTATTGAGCATGTACTAAGCATCAAAGTCTACAATAAATATTTTATAAACATCATTTCATTTAGTATTATAACAATCTTTGAAGCAACTTTTATGTCCATTTTATGGATAAGGGCAATTATGCTTAGAGAAGTTAAAAAAATACCACTTCTCCAGGAAGTGTTTTTCTTCATTAAAAGTCTAATTCCAATACCAGTGGGGACAAAAGGGAAGAATTTCTCTCTCTCTCTCTCTCTTAATCTAAATAGTAATGAATTTAACTTTAGTAATTGAGTCCTCAAAATGTTTTCTCTTCCTAGGATATCAGAAAGGAGGTGATAAAAGTGATACAATTTCTGGGAAGACAGCCGTCAGAGGAGCTTGTGGACAAGATTGTACAACACACTTCATTCCAGGAGATGAAGAACAATCCATCTACCAATTATACAACACTACCAGATGAAGTCATGAACCAAAAAATTTCTCCCTTCATGAGAAAGGGTGAGAGAGTCACGTAATTTGCCTCGATTGCTCTACAAAGTGGCAAGTTGAACGAGTTATAGGCAAACACCTATTGAAGTCTGTTCTTGCCTGTGGACCCAGCTTGTTTTCCTCAAAGCTGTTTCACATTTGAGCAATATTTTTCCTGAGTTACCAGTTCTGTAGGGAGATTAAAATAGTAGTGTTACTACTACTACTACTACTACTACTACTACTACTGCTGCTGCTGCTGCTGCTGCTGCTAAATTGCTACTATTTGCTGATTACTTAGTATATGGAGCATACTAAGAATTGTCAACAGCCACCCAAGCCTCACTATCAGCACTAATACCACACGCTACGGTCATTTATAAAGCCTGTGTGCCTTGGTGTTATACCATGTATGTTATATAAATGTATATAATTTTAAAATTCTTATTCTCTTCAAAGTCATGTAAGAAACTCAAAAGAAAACTTCTATAATTATCTCACCTTGAGATGAGGAAAAAAGCCTAGAACAATTATCTTTTCCTTGACCAAGCAGCAAACATTTTTCAAAACTAAGTGCCAAATACCCAAACTCATCAAGCTATACAAATATGTACGGTTCTTTGTAGATCAGTTAATCTCATTAAAGCTGTTTGAAAAGATTAAGTTTCAAAGCACTTACTGCCAAATATAGCCTTGTTTGGCAAAATATCAAAATACAATGAGGTGACATTTTATTGGGAGGAGGAATGATCTGAGGAGCTGTGATCAGTTTATAAATCCAAAGGCATGTAGAATATGTAGACTATTGGGACATCAGTCTACTAATATGTGAAACAGAAACAGAATAGAGAAAATCTTGCCCTTTGAACTGAACTTTCAGTGACAGGGCCAGGAATTTTTAAGATGATAAGAATAACAAACCTGCTACTGACACCACCACAAAGCCCCAAAAAGCGAGTTAATGTATGGATTATATTTTAATTGCCTAGTTCTCAGATGATTTCAGTTTTCTTTTTCATAAGGTCCACATGTATTTTTAAGACTAATGGAATTAAAATAGTTGTCATGCTTGTAAAGGGCTGCTTAGTGCTATACCCTTAGACCCTACCTAATTCTGAAGACACAGATTTTCTCTCTTTTGGGGTTACTTCACTGGGAAAGTTTAGAGCTCCTTTAACTAAGGGGGTAAGGACACTACTAACTTAAGATACTCCTTCTGCTGGGGGAACGTTGGATGTGTTGGAATTCAAAAGAAAAGGACCTGCTAGTCTTGCAATAACACAAGGTAGGAGATGCTGAGAAGCTTACCTGTCAGTGGCAGCAAAAATGGAATGGAAGAAATGGATATGAAGAGAGTCTGAATATGAGTATAAAATCAAATATTGTGGTTGAGGAACAACTTCCAAATTTATGCTTTGGATACCTGGTGCTGCTATTAATCAGGTTATAGGAAAGTACACATGAAAAACCCACAATTTGGTGGAGAAGAAAATGGATTTAATTTTGAATTAGTTGAATCTGAGATACTCTTATGGAATCCAGGAGGCAACGGGCTATGGATACATAAGCCTGGATTTGAGTGTCAGTATGAAGATGATATATTTTTTTTCATATTTTTTATTATTATTATTATTTTTTAAATTTTATTTTTTTATAAACATATTTTTATCCCCAGGGGTACAGGTCTGTGAATCGCCAGGTTTACACACTTCACAGCACTCACCATAGCACATACCCTCCCCAATGTCCATAATCCCACCCCCCCTCCCAACCCCCCCTCCCCCCATCAACCCTCAGTTTGTTTTGTGAGATTGAGAGTCACTTATGGTTTGTCTCCCTCCCAATCCCATCTTGTTTCATTTATTCTTCTCCTACCCCCTTAACCTCCCATGTTGCATCTCCTCTCCCTCATATCAGGGAGATCATATGATAGTTGTCTTTTGAAGATGATATTTAATATCTTGGAAGTGTGGCAAAAATGGATCTCATCTTAAGAACTCCAACATTTCAGGGGGAATTGGGGAAGAAAAATTAAATAAAGTAGCAAAAGAGGAAAGGGTCAGAGAAAGAAATTTGCCGGGTTTTGTTTATTTGTTAATAATCAGGACACATCTTTCTTTACAAGCTCAAATATATATATGTGTGTATACACACACACACTCACACACTATTTATAGTATATATTTTATTTTTATAATTGAAGATTATAAGAATAAAATTTGATTAGGTGTTAATGAAAGTATGAATATTAGAAAACATCATGATTCTGGCTGGAAAACATAATATTTACTGTTTTCTCTTTTGTTATAGGGATTGCAGGAGACTGGAAGAATCACTTTACGGTAGCTCTGAATGAGAAATTTGATATACATTATGAGCAGCAAATGAAGGGGTCTACACTGAAGTTAAGAACTGAAATCTAAGAAGAGTTTCTTAATATATATGAGATTAAAGCTTTCTTTTCATCATTCTTCACTTTCTTTCAAAGTTTAGGTTGGTAGAGGGGTGCCTGGGTGGCTCAGTTGGTTAAGTGTCTGACTTGATTTCGGCTCAAGTTGTCATCTCAGGGTTGTCAGATCAAGCCCAACATCGAGGTCTGTGATGAGTGTGGGACTTGCTTAAGAGTCTTTCTCATTCTTCCTCTGGGCCTCTCCCCAACTCGTGCTGGCTCTCTCTCTTTAAAAAAAAAAAAATTAGATTGGTAAAGAAGTCATATGAAATGGGTGCCTGGATGGCTCAGTGGGTTAAAGCCTCTGCCTTGGGCTCAGGTCATGATCTCAGGGTCCTGGGATTGAGCCCCACATCGGGCTCTCTGCTCAGCAGGGAGTCTGCTTCCTCCTCTCTCTCTGCCTGCCTCTCTGCTTCCTGTGATCTCTGTCAAATAAATAAATAAAATATTAAAAAGAAAAAAAAGAAGTCATATGAAGGATCATGATCAGATTCACATGATTATTGAGATATTCATATAAAAAGAAGATTTTTTCCCCATTACAATCTTTTTTCTTTCTTCTTATCTTTTACAAATATTACACAAATCTATAATCTATAAATTATTACAAATCTATGATCTATGTGTATGATGTAGGAACACACATACAGTTTGAATTGTCAGAGTCTCATTTAAAACAACAAAGCATTCCAAATTATTTTTGTGATTACTTTTTTCCATTTAGTAGTACATTTAGTATATGAATATATTTATATACACATATATGCATAAATATGTATATTAATAACTCTGCATGGACTTTGGAGACCGTGGGAGAAAAACTAAAGAATAAATACATTTGGAGGCATAATTATAATATTATTTCCTTCTTGATTTTCTTTCATTTTCTGCAAAATCACTTAGGAATTTACCTTAGTCTAATATAAATTTTGGGCAGAACCGAACTGATTTCCAGTTGTATAAATAATCCTAATGAGTACTATTTATGCTTGAATGTCTTCAGCTAATCTGAAACATTTATGCTGTAGAGGTCCTTCTGTCCAATATGCAATGTATGGAATGTAAGCTCTGTAAACTAAAGTATTAAAGAATGTGATATTTGCCAGTAAAACAAAACAAAAACAAAAGTAAGAGAAGAATAATTATTATTTTGTATTTAAGCAATGTTGTTTTGGCTTATGTCTCCTATTTTTCTATATCTTATTGGTGATTTTCTTTTCTATACTATGCTTATCATAACACTAAATGCTTCCTTTCTCTAAATCAGAAGACACACAAGGTCATGAAAAATACACTATGTGCCTTTTGTAGAATATTGTATCTTTAATTAGTAAGCTAAAAAGCCAAATCCAGGGATAAATTGATATGATTTGTATTCTTACACCTTGGAGAAAAGTCTTGGGATTTTTCAACACTCTGTTCAGTAATTATGATTTTTCAGAATCAGAGTTATTTTTAAAAAATGTGTAACATAGTTATACATCATGTAAAAATTGGAAAGTCTCAAAAACAGTTAAGATTTGTTTGGGGTGGGATGAGAAGTAGAATTTCAATCTCTGAAGGGAATAATTTTTAAATTTTCTGATTATTTTTCCATTTAACATTATAGTTTATAATAACAGAAGCTTTTTAATTTTCTAGTTTGTAGAACTGACAGTGGCTGTTGCCAATTGTATAACTAAACAAGAATAAACTCATGTATCTCTCTGACTTTAGTTCTTTAGTGAACCAGTGTATTCCAAATTGGCCTGACTGAAATTTAGATCAATCACATTTCCTGATAGCTTGTCCAGAAATCTTTGTAACTTTTTTGGAGAAAGAAAGAGACTAGGATCTAGTTTGAAATTCAGATAGGAACTTCAAACCCTCTGAGATTTTTTGTCATCTTCCCTGAGCTGGGCTTCATGTCTGTGTGAGCTAGAGACAACTGAGCCTTGGATAGCATCATGTAGCGGGGCTGCAGGTATAACCACTGTAGCTTTGGTTCTGTGCATCCTGGAAAGTTAGAAATTTCTGGTTACCTTAGTGTTTAAGGTTTCCCAATAATTAAATCTCTAGAATGATGCCTTCAGGACAAGTGCTAGATATTTAAAAGCACTAATGCTTGTTGACTGACTAACTGATTGATACCATGTTAAGACCAGAAAGTGCTTAGTAAGCATTTATTTATGACAGTTTTAACTGCACATAACTTGAACCATGGCATAGAGTTCCTTTATATGGCTAAAATACCTGAGAATTCAATCTGGGCAACAAAATAAATAAAATAGTACTAGATTAAAACCCACTGTATAAAATAAATATCCACAAATTCATGCTGATATAAATTAATTGAATAAATAGTTATGTGAGGGAACATATATAAATATCCCATACAGAAGAATTCTAGCTATGTATAACTCCCATTCCATCCCTTAAGTATAGGATTCAATAATGACTTCAAAAGAGTATGGAAAGGGTCAAGGCTAGAGTGGGGAGGGGAGAGTGACTTTACAGTGGAGAAACCTGGCAAATACTAGCTCAACTAGTTGATCAGGGTTAACATCTTCAATGATAAGACACATTCATAGAAAATACCTCTGGCACATGATGAAAATGTCTCTAAACTTGCTGATCTTTTCCCCCAAAACTTATAACCATTGTATAACCACAGAAAAACCATCAGATAGGGATGCCTGGATGGCTCAGTTGGTTAATCATCTGCCTTTGACTCAACTCATGATCCCAGGATCCTGGGATTGAGTCCCACATCAGGATCCCTGCTCAGTGGGAAACCTGCTTCTCCCTCTGCCTGCTGCTCCCCCTGCTTATGCTCTCTCTTTCTCAACCTCTCTCTCTCTCTCTCTATGATGGATAAATAAGTAAAATATTAAAAAAAATCAGTGATGCCTGGGTGGCTCAGTGGATTAAGCCTCTGCCTTCGGCTCAGGTCATGGTCTCAGGGTCCTGGGATCAAGCCCCACATTGGGCTCTCTGCTCAGCAGGGAGCCAACTTCCCCCTCTGTCTCTGCCTGCCTCTCTGCCTACTTGTGATCTCTCTCTCTCTGTCAAATAAATAAATAAATAAATAAATAAAATCTTTAAAAAATAAAAAAAAAATTGTAAAAATCAGATAACACCAAATTGAAGGACGAACAATACAAAAATACCTGACCAAGGCTCCAGTTTTATCAAGATCATCAAGAACAGAGAAAATCTGAGAATCTCGTCATAGTTAAGAGGAGTCTAAAGACACATGACTCCTAAATATAATGTGGTACCCTAGATGTAAATTTGACTAACATCTACAGAATTCTAATAAAGAATAACCTTTAGCAAATAATAATGTATCAACTTCAATTCATTAATATGTAATGAAAGTACCATTGAAGTATAAGAGGTTAATAATAGGGGGAAATGGATGCTAATCGTACAGAAACTCTTTGAAGTTCTTTCTTTCCTGCAACTGTTGTGTTTTGTTTTTTTTTTCTGTAAAGGTACAGATAGTAAATATTTCCAACTTGCAGGCTATATGGTCATCATTGCAACTATTCAGCTCTGTCACTATAGCTTGAAGGGAGACAGAGACAACAACACGCAAGTGAATAAGTGTGTCACTTTGTTAAAATAAAATTTATTTACAAAAACAAATAGAAATGCAGATTTGGTCTGAAGGCTGTAATTTGCCAGCCTCTCTAATTTTTTCTTTCTTCCATTTTTGGAAGTGTAGAGACACCTTCCATTTTTAGAAAGCCTAGGAATGCACCAAATGGTATATTTTATCCATAACTTACTTGCTCTTTGTTGACTGTCTTTCAAAATATCTACATAACCACATTGCTAGAATCAAGTGTCTTTTAGCTTATATTAAATATACAAGTATATTAAGACAAGTGTTGGAAGTTAAAATCTTTATCTAGGGTTAATCTGTACCAAAATTAAACAACACGTTTTTAAAAAATATGAGTACTGGAATTAGAAAGAGTACTTTAAGGATTTTTGCTATTTCTTTTAATTGCAAATTAAAAAAATAGCTTCTCCATTGTCAACAACAAAAATGTCTCTCCTTAAAATCTGAATTTTCCTTTACTGCAGAGGAACAGTCCTTGGTATCTGAGTAATGCCAGCCTCTCTACTTGTGCACTAAATTCTTCAACTGTCATCTAGTTTAGCAATTGATATTTCTCTCTGTATCCTCATTATTTTCTCTTCTTGCATGATCAGTTCCCATCAGCAAAAATGTTGGAATATCTTACAATTTAAAACACAACAAATATTTGCATCAAACATCCTTCAGATAGTCCTACATTTTTCTGTTCTTCTTTATATCAGAAACATTTGAGAATTGTCTATAACTACTGCATCCAGTTTTTCACTTTACCCTTCTCCTGTGTCTTTTTCTGAATGTTTCATTAAATTTCACTACGCATTCACAAATACAAAGAACATAGATATTCATACACACATGTGCATTTTTATAAATACATATAAATTTATTTCTAAGTCTGACTATACTAATTATAAAAAAATACAAGTTTATATTAATACCTACAAATCCAAAACCTCAAGGGATTGTCTAGCCTTCTTATTTTCCAAAATTGTAAATTTGTTCCCACTATCTCTAATGTACTTATTTGTTTGCTCAGTTCCCCCAACCCTATGATCATCTTGGCCACCTTCTCTGTCCTTCCCCCTACTTGACCCTTGGCCTCATTGCCACTTTCTCATTCTCCAAGCATGCTTTTGCCTGCCAGACCCCAGTAGCTTCTTAGCCCTTAGCAATGCTTCCACTTGCAAGGGAAAGAAATAAAAAGAGGAATTTGCATACTTTTGTGGCCTAAAGTTTTCAGGACTCATTTAAAACACAGATTATATAAGCCTTCCTAATAATAATAATAATAATAATAATAATAATAATTCTGTCCTGAATATTTGAAAGTTGCTAAGAGAGTACATCTTAAGAGAGTACATCTTAAAAATTCTCATCACAAGAAAGAATTTTGTACCTATGTATGGCGACAGATGTTAAGTAGATTTATTGTGGTAATTTTTGTAATATATACAAATATCGATTTATGTTGTATACTTGAAATTAATCTAATGTATATGTCAATTTCATTTCAACTAAAAAAATTATCCCTTTAACATCTGGAAATAAAAAAAAAATAAAGCTGTCCTGTCATAAGTACACTTAGCTCTGTAGACAGACCCTCATGGCACATAAATGAGGTCATCTGTCATTGACCAGAGTGGAGCTGAGGCTTCTTGCTAACAACGATGCAAGTCAAGCATCTTAAAATTGAATTCTTGAGTTCAAATTGAGCCTTTAGATTATTGGAGCACCCACATTTTGACTATAAACTTGTGAGAGCACTAAGACCGAACCATCCTGCTAAATCATATCTAGCTTCCTAACCTTCAGAAACTGTACAAGATAATCAATGTTTGTTGTTTTAAGCCACTGTATTTTAGGGTAATTTGTTACACTACAATATGTAACTAACCCAGTGTGGAACAGGATATTGCAAATACTAAGTGTATCTTTCCAGAAAATACTAATCAATTACAAAGAAAGAGAAATGGTAAAATTAAGATGTAATTATGGTAAAATGGTAAAATTAAGACTCCAGTTTGACAAAGGAACCAAGGATAACATTTTTTTTTTTTTTGTCTCTCTCTAACCCAAATCAAATTAAACTCCATGGAGACAGGGAGTTTGTGTTATTCACTGATCAAAACAAAGGGCATAGAAAGGAGACTTATTCACCGTAGTATTCATGTGTATTTGATGAATGAATGAATGTCTATCCAGGTACATATGTATATCTGTTATCAAAAGAATTAAAAAAAATCCTTACTGATTTACCAATGAAAATGCCATTTTTTTATTTATGTCAACTCATGAAACTGTTGAACATTAATTTTAATTGAATTATTTAGTAATTTTGTCCAAATCTCCAAATATCAAAACCAAAGTTGTCTCTAAAGGGCCAGATTTATTTATTATTCTTTTTTTCCCAAGTTTTTATTTAAATTCCAGTTAGTTAATATACAGTATAATATTAGTTGCAGATGTAGAATATAGTGATACATTACGTACATACCATAAACACCCAGTGCTCATCATAAGTGCCCTTCTTAATACTACTCACCCATTTAACCGATCTCCCCACCTACCTCTCCTCCTGTAACCCTCAGTTCGTTTTCTACAGTTAAGAGTCTGTGTTCTGGTTAGTCCCTTTCTCCTCCACTCCATGTTCACCTGTTTTGTTTCTTAAATTCCACATATGAGTTAAATCATATGGTATTTGTCTTTCTCTGACTGATTTATTTCACTTAACCTAATACTCACTAGCTCCATCCACATCATTGCAAATGGAAAGATTTCATTCTGTTTAATGGTTGTGTAACATCCCATCATTCATATAGATAGATAGATAGATAGATAGATAGATAGATAGATAGATAGATAGATAGATAGATAGATGATAGATAGATAGATAATAGATATAGATACAGATATAGATCACTTCTTCTCCATTTGACTCTTTCCATAGTTTGGCTATTATTGCTAATGCTGCTAGAAACATCGGGGTGCATGTATCCCTTCAAATCAGTACTTTTGTATCCTTTGGATAAACATGTAGTAGTGCAATTGCTGGGTCATAGGGTAGTTCTATTTTTTCAACTTTTTGAGGAATCTCCATACTGTTTTCCAGAGTGGCTGCACCAGTTTGCATTCTCACCAACAGTGTAAGAATATTCTCCTTTCTCTGCATCCTTGCCAACCACTGTTGATGCCTGTGTTGTTAATTTTAGCCATTCTGACTGGTGTGAGGTGATCTCTCATTGTAGTTTTGATTTGTATTTCCCTGATGATGAGTGATGTCGAGCATCTTTTCAGGTGCCTTTTAGCCATCTGTATGTCTTCTTTGGAAAGATGTCTATTCATGTCTTCTGCCTAATTTTTAACTGGATTATTTGTTTTCGGGTGTTCAGTTTTATACGTTCTTTATATATTTTGGTTACTAACCATTTATCAGATATGATTAAATTTCTTTGCTGATTGTGTCTTTTCAATTTTCTATTTCTTCCTGTTTCAGCTTTGGTAGTTCACATTTTTCTAGGAACTTATCAATTTCCTTCAGACTGTCTGATTTGTTGGCATATAGTTTTTCATATATTCTCTTATAATTGCTTCTGTTTCTCTGTTTTTGGTTGTTATTTCTCCTTTCTCATTTGTGATTTTATTTATTTGGGTCCTTTCTCTCTCTCTCCCTTTATCAGTTTGGCTGTGGGTTTCAATTTTATTAAGTTTTTTCAAAGAATCATCTCCCAGTTTCTTTTTCTTTCTTTCTTCTTCTTCTTCTTCTTCTTTTTTTTTTTTTTGTATTACTTTTCAGCGTAACAGAATTCATTGTTTTTGCACCACACCCAGTGCTCTATGCAATACATGCCCTCCATAATACCCACCACCTGGCTCCCCCAACCTCCCACCCCCTGCCCCTTCAAAACCCTCAGATTGTTTTTCAGAGTCCATAGTCTCTCATGGTTCACCATCTGTTTTTCTCTTTTTTAGTCTCTATATAATTTATTTCTGCTCTCATCTTTATTACTTCCCTTTTTGGCTGGCTTCATGTTCCTTTCTTAGCTCCTTTATGTGTAAGGGTAGGTGACATGCTTGAGACTTTTCTTGCTTCTTGAGGTAAGCCTATATTGCTATATACCTCCCTCCCTTGACCTCTTTTCCTGCATCTCAAAGATTTTGGATTGGCATATTTTCTTTTTTTTTTTTTTTTTAAGATTTTATTTATTTATTTGACAGAGAGAGATCACAAGTAGGCAGAGAGGCAGGCAGAGAGAGAGAGAGGGAAGCAGGCTCCCTGCTGAACAGAGAGCCCGATGCGGGACTCGATCCCAGGACCCTGAGATCATGACCTGAGCCGAAGGCAGTGGCTTAACCCACTGAGCCACCCAGGCGCCCCGGATTGGCATATTTTCATTTTCATGTGCTTCTATCTATTTTTGTTATTTATTCTTTAATTTCCAGTTTGAGCCATTCATTCTTTAGTAAACTGTTCTTTAACTTCCACATATTTGTGATCTTTCCAAATTTTTTCTTGTGGTTGACTTCAAGTTCCATAGCATTGTGGTCAGAAAAGATGCATGGTATTTTAATCTTTTGTACTTGTTGAGGCCTGATTTGTAACTCAATATGTGATCTATTCTGGAGAGTGTCCTGTATGCGCTTGGAAAGAATGTGCATTCTGCTGCTTTAGGATGAAATGTTCTGAATATATCTGTTGAGTACATCTGGTCCAGTGTGTTACTCAAAGCCATTATTTCCTTGTTGATTTTCTGCTTAGATGATCTGTCCATTGATGCAAGTGGGGCGTTAAAGTCCCTTACTATGATTGTATTATTATCAATGAGTTCCTTTTTATTTGTTAATTGTTTTATATATTTGGATGCTCTCAAGCTGGAGGCATATATGTTTACAATTGTTAGATCTTGTTGGTTAGTTCCTTTATTATGATACAGTGAATGGCCATATTTATTGCAGATATTTTAGAGCAACTGCTCATAGGAAGAATATTAAACTAGTCTCCAACTTAGCAACGATTTAGGGAAGTTCTGTCAAAAGAGATTGTATTAGCTTTACTAAAGAAATGTAATGATTTCAAACTTCTTGTTAACTACAACAAAGGGTTATTCTTGTTGATGTTGCTTTTGGTCTGCCATGGTTCCAGAATTTAGACAGGCTAAGATTCTGACACATGTATTTTCATTTTGTGTCTCAGGGTGAAGGAGCAGCCCTTTTTTGAGACATGCTCATTTGCATGGTAGACAAAAAACAAGAGATCCATGGTAAAATGCAATGCTTCTCATAGCATCATTGGCATGTTCTTCCTTCTCACATTTAATTGGTCAAAGAGATCATGGCCTAAATTCAAATTTGCTGGGGAGGATAATATACTTCTTTCAGAAGTAAAGTGGAGAATAATGAATATTTGCCTACATTAATATCATCAGCTCCCATGGTCTTCTCTCACTTTTTTCAACCTTTTATTACCAAAAAATGTTGACATTGATTTTATATCCTACAGAAAGAATTTCATAATGAAGAGTTCAAGCATTTCCCAGTTTTGCTCTTAACCCCCTGCCCCACTACAGCTCAGTCAGTTATTCATTTTCTTCTGGTGAAAATGCTGAATTCATCACACAATGCTGGGTTCATCACATAAAGGCTTGTGAAATGCACAATACCATACTTTACTATAACATACCTTACCATATGATAACTTCTCATACCATAACTTGTTATACCATGCCTTGCTCCATACCTTAAAGATCACCCAGAGAACGTACTACATACACACTAACATAGGTATAAGAAACCAGAGATTTAAACTTAGAAATATCTTGCCTTAAGTTTCAGTCCTGTCCAAGAGGGTAGGGTAGGATGAAATCCACCAATGTGTTACCACCATTCTGGTTACGCATAGTCATGTATATATGTATGTATGTATATGATATGTATGTATATATGTATATACATATGTGTGTATATGTATATACACATAATGTTCTGCAAATTTGTAAAATTTATTCTTAAATAATATTTATTTATGAAATGTAACACTACAGAAAATAATTTTTAAAATATTGTTTCAGAAATCAAATTGACAATGCTTTTTAGACAAATAATAATTAGAATTTGGGAAAATAGACCCTCTGAAAAGTGGGGCAATTTTACTATGTGGGATATCTTTAGTTTATCCCTCCAGATTTCATCCTGTTTTCTGCCCTATGAGGCTGATGTGTATGGATTACATGAACAAGATGCAGGGGTCTCTGGTTTCTATCTGACAGAAGATCTGAGAGAAGGAGGAGAATGAAGTCAAGTTGATTATTTCCCTGGGTCTTTCCTATGAGATCAAATTAAATGGGCTGCATCCTTCTTATAAAACTAACTTGAAGGGTCTCATCACTTAATTCCCTTCTTTTCATTAATGACACATTTTCTTCAGCAGCATCTTAGTGACCCTAAATCCTGAATCCCTAAATTGCAATTTTTCTAGAACATAAATCTCCAATCTCTTTTAAGGGACATAACTGGAGACATGATAAGAACTTGAGGATCATTTTCTAGCTGTAAAGCCTGGGGGAAGGCAAACTAGAAATATTTTCCCCCGTTTTTCAGACTAATCTGTGAAAAGTATCTAATTGTCTCCAGTTGTTTTGCCTTCCTATAATTCCATAACAGTGTGACATTCAGGTTGTTTCTTAGTTTCTTCCCTGAAGCAGACTACAAGATAAAATTTTAAGATTTTTCCAGTACGGTCAAAGACACTGCGATGTTCACAAAGGATAATGATATATCTTTATACTTTAGATCTTCATACTTAATTACATCTTTATACTTTGTTGATGAGAGGTTTCAACTTCAAATTCCATTTTTGTACAGACTGATAAATTCACAGATTGAAATAATTTTGCCTTTTGTCAGCAGCACATTATAAAGATCTAGAGACAAAAGAAACCACATCATAGATAATATTTTGATCATGTGGAAAATGGCAATAGTTTCAAACCATTTTTTTTTTTCGATTTTGAAACAGAATTTTTACCACAGTCATCACTATTACCAGCAGCTTAAAAAAGTGATACACAGATCTGCCTCTGGATAGTACAGGCATCATTTAAGGAAAAGAATATATTACAACTTTCCTGGGTTTCCCATCCTTTTCCCTGTTTCTACCCAAGGAACATGTTCTTGCTAGTCTGACTTGCCCATGCAGTTCTAGAGGTACAGATAAAGCACCTTTAAATAAGGGTTACTAATGAGAGCACAGGAGCCATGAAACAGCATGTGGCTGTTTTGTATGGCTTTTACAGTTGGAGTCAGAAGCAAAAGTAAAAATAAAGGCTTCTATTTACTACACATAATTATTGGATAGGAGTTAATTCTAGATGCCAGGCTTAGGAGATTTCCATGGGCTCTTTGTTTCTATCTACTACCACAAGTAATAATAAAGAGCCTTACTTAAGCATTTAATACTTAAACCAGTAATAGATTTTCTACAGTTAATCATTAACCCCATAAAGCTCTACAGACTTTAACGTTTGCCTTCTTAATGCTTAGATGAATTGTCTTGGTTGCCTAAACAATATACAGAGGGAAATTTCTAGTATTCAATTTCTGTAGAAACAAAATCTGGACTTCCAGTTTCTCAAGACAGGCATCTATCTGGTAAGTGACTTGTCAGCTCTCTCCTTAAAGTGCCCATATTTTGTATACGACTAATTTAACAACTGAAAAATTAGAAAGTGAAAAATGGAAAATTCTAGTATGGATGTTTTACTACAAGAAGGGAAATATTCGGAGTTCTTAGGTTCAGATTTTCTGTCAGAAACTTACAGGATTATTTTCCATATTTAAAATAGTGTTGTGTAGTCTACTCTACTAACTTTAGCTTTGTAAAGCTAAAAAACAGTTTTAAAGGTTATTAGTCATCCACCTTCTCAGTTTCTGTTTAGTTCAAAGGAATATTCTTGTATGGTCCACTGCTAGGCAAAGATACAAGTCAGCTTTTGTGCACTTCTTGAGATTCCCAAAGAATTGTATTGTACAGATGTTGGATAAATGCATTTTCCATTGGTGACTGCTTTATTTCTTTTTTTCAAATATAATTTGACTATATGGCATGTTTTTCATTACAATACATGTATGACCTTCTTTTAATTTTTAAATTAGAGAACCACTAGAGCGATGTGTTCTTCAATTTCCATAAATTTTTGATAAGAGTTGAGCTATGTTGTATTTTTTTTCAACATGCACACTTCTATTGTCACTTTAATGAATAGTTACTTCAGAATGGTCTCTTCTATAGCTCTTTGACTTTTCCCCTGGATTTATTATCAAAGCAATAGTCTAAGAACCCCATGTCAGTAGAGAAAGTTTTAATGAATGAAGACTTACTTGATATCATTAAATTCTTATTGTAGTAATGAGAATATAAAGCATTACATTTTTAAAAAAATATTTTATTTATTTATTTGACAGACAGAGATCACAAGTAGGCACAGAGGCAGGCAGAGATAGAGGGGGAAGCAGGCTCCTGGCTGAGCAGAGAGCCCGATGCGGGGCTCGATCCCAGGACCCTGGGATCATGACCTGAGCAGAAAGGAGACACTTAAGCGACTGAGCCACCCAGGTGAAGAAGGAAATATTTTAAAGGAGAATGATGAAATACTTCTGTTAAGAAAAGTGCTCAAGGTTGCGCCTGGGTGGCTCAGTGGGTTAAAGCCTCTGCCTTTGGCTCAGGTCATGGTCCCAGGGTCCTGGGATCAAGCCCCACATCAGGCTCTCTGCTCAGCAGGGAGCCTGCTTCCTCCTCTCTCTCTCTGCCTGCCTCTCTGCCTACTTGTGATCTCTGTCTGTCAAATAAATAAATAAAATCTTTAAAAAAAAAAAAAGAAAAGCTCTCAAGTTGGTTTAAACATTAAAACAGAAAAAACATACATACATACATGTATATGCACATATACACACACACATATCTATACACCAGTATTTCAGTACTCACACACATATATATCAATTTTTTAAAGGATGAGTAAGAAACATAACAAATATAGACCAAGAAGACAAAAGTAACAATGCTTTTGTCTCATAAGATAGGAATCAAAAGGATTAAGTGTTAGGTGAATCTATGATATTAAATATTATATTCCATAATAAACACAATCACAATTTTATATTTTAGGAAGCATATGTCCAAAGTAAAAAGAAAAACTCATATACTGCATATGTTAAAAGTTTGAAAGAAATTGATAGAAACATGTACAGAGGGAAATCTTATACAATATTAATCTTCAAATAGATTAAATTTAAAAAAGATTTTGGAGATTTAAAAATATATTGATACTGAATTCATTTGTACATATGCATATATATATATATGCACATATTTATGCTTATACTATCAATAGACAACATAACTTGCAACAAATTGATCATTTATGGACACAGAATCACAATCAGATATAAAATACAAAATTTATGGTGTTTATATTCTTTAGACCAGCAGATTAACATAGAGAATCTAATTAAAAATTATTGTAATATGCAACAAATTAAATTAGCAAATCAAATACATTTTCTTTAAAATAATCTATAGGTTAGCAGTCATCATATAATTAAATACAAATTATGTTGTAAATGTATATAAAACCTGGAAATATTAAAGTCTCTGGGATTTGGCTAAAACTGACCAGGGACAAATTCAAAACTTTAAATACTTTCCTATCAAATTAAATAAGAAAAACCTAATTATTCAACTGAAAAACAAAAAAACAAAAAAGGAACAAGATGGTCTTCAGAATCCATGAAACTGGTTATGATTTTTTTCTGAGTATAGATGATACATAGTGTTATATTAATTTCAGGTGTATATCTCCATGATTTGACAAGTTTATACATTATGTTAGGTTCACCACAAGTGTAGCTATCATCTGTCCCGTTACACCACTATTAAAATATCATTGCCTATTTCTTATGCTGTGCCTTTAACTCCCATGATATATTCATTCCATATCTAGAAGCCTGTATTATCCCTCTCCCTTTCACTATTTTGCCCAAACCCATACCCCTCTCTCTGGCAACTATCAGTTTGTTGTCTCTATTTATAGTTATGATTCTGCTTTTTGTTTGTTTATTCTTCTCCTTTTCCTTTCTTTTTTTTTTAAGAATCCACTTTTGAGTGGAATCATACAGTATTCTCTGACTTATTTCACTTAGCGTAATGCATTCTAGCTTTGCCCATGATGCCTCAAATAGCAGAATCCCATCTTTTTTTTATGGCTGATAAGTAGTCCATATCTTCTTTATCCATTTGTCTATTGATAAACACTTCAGTGGCTTTCATATCTAGGGTATTGTAAATAATGTTGCAATAAACATAGGATAAGCATATATCTTTTTGAACTGGTGCTTTTTTTTTCCTTTGGGAAAGTACCCAGTATTGGAATTATTGGATGATACGGTATTTCTATTTTTAATTTTTTGAGGAAACTGAGTACAGTTTTCCACACTGGTTGTACCAATATATATTCCCACCAACAATGCACAAAGCTTCCTTTTTCTCCACATCCTCATCAACACTTGTTTCTTGTCATTTTGATTTTAGCTATTCTAACTGGTGTAAAGTGATAGCTCATTGTGGTTTTGATTTGAATTTGCCTGATGATTAGTGAGGTTGAGCATCTTTTCTTGTGTCTGTTAGCTATCTGTATGTTCTCTGGAAAAATGTTTATTCAGGTCCTCTGCCCATTTTTAATCAGTTGGTTTGTTTTTTGGTATTAAGTTTATCAATTAGTTATATATTTTAGATATTAACCCTTTATTGGATATATCATTTACAAATATCTACTCCCATTTAGTAGGTTGTCTTTCTGTTTTTTTGATGGTTTTCATTGCTGTGCAACAGCTTTTTGTTTTGATGTAGTCCCAATAGTTTGGTTTTGGTTTTGTTTCCCTTGCCTTAGGAGACATATCTAGAAAAATGTTGCTATGGCTGATGTCAGAGAAATTACTGCCTGTGGTTATGATTCTTTACTTCACTATGTACATGTTGTTTGATATTGGGAATTGCTTATAACGTCTCTAAGCTTCAGTTTATTTTTCTGAAAGACAAGGATAAATAATATCTATCTCAAATATTGTTATAAATGTAAATTATTATTAAAGTTATTTTTATTGTTAATATTCTATTGATCTTTACTCTGTGTCAAACATTGTTCCAAATACTTCCTTCCTTCGTTTTTTTAAAGATTTTATTTATTTGAGAGAGAGAGAGTGTGTGCATGTACACACATGCGCACATGAGCAGGAACAAAAGGAGGGGCAGCAGAGAGAAGAAGAAATCGGTTCCCCGTGGAGCAGGGGCCACGGGGCTCAATCCCAGGACACTGGAATCATGACCTGGGCCAAAGGCAGATGCTTAACCAACTGAGCCACCCAGGCATCCCTACTTATTTAATTCTTACAGCTATTCAATGTGATATGACATAAAATAATTCCCATTTTACAGATGAGAATAATCTGGCAAAGAAAATTTACATAAATTATTCAAAATCACATTTGAAAGGTCCTTTTGAAAACTGGCTCCAATCCATTGTAGGTGCTGTGAAATGTTTATTTCTCTACCTTCTCCAATCTACCCCTGCCCCTTTTGATCTTATAAAACAGAAACTTTTGTTCAACTTTTTTCCAACTCTGTGGAGTCTATCTCTCTGCAGGAGAAATCCAAATCTCCTACTTTTCAGGTAAAATCATACAGCACCATGGTGACGAAAAACCAAATTTTAAAGAAAGAAACAAAGACAAAATAGACATAAAGAAAAAAACAACCCATACACAAGCACACATGACACAATTATATTTTTAAGGAAGATACATGTTCGTTACCCTATTCCTAACATTTCATTTAGGCTTACAAACAAACCGACCCAATTTAAAGCAGAGTTGTTTATGCTTCAGGAACTGAAATGACCTCACCATTCTCTTCCATTGCTATGGTACTGGAGAGCTGTTTTCTAGATTTTATTAGGCCCTGGGGATTGCAGATGGAGAAGAGTATAATTAACTCTTCACCATCAAATTCTTATATAAAAGATTTTGGTGATAAAAGAGCAGATGGCATCCAGTCCTTCCTGCCTATGTACAAAGAGGGCCTGAGGATATCAAGTAATAGGGTCCATCTAACTTGGGAATGTCTGTATGAGATGGAGAAGACAGGCAGATGCAATTATCTCCACTTAAAGGCTAAAGTTGCCAAGCACTTTTAGGGTTAATTACTTGCTCAAGACTGATTACAAAGCGTAGATTAAGTATAAAAACCTTGACCCATAATCTCTTTTCATGGGACTGAATCAGGCATGGAGAATAGTTCTCCAGGTGAAAGAGAATTTTTTTTTTCCTGATTTGAGTCAGGGTTGAAATTTAAAAAGAGGATGAATTTTGAGATTATGATGGTATAAATGGTGATAATATAACTCTTTTAGAAATATATGTTAGTGTAAAGTTTTTCCGGCGAGATAAACACGACACCAGGCAAATTGGGCGGAAGTCGCGCCCAAGGCAGGGAGAAGGGGGCTTTTAAGGGACCTCGAGGGGAGTTCAGGGGTTTTTTGGCAAGTTTCCCTTATTCGGATATTTCGCCTGCTTGTCAGGGTCCCATTGGTCCACGGGAGCCCGGGGCGGGATCTCAGGGGTGTTTTCAGATTCCTGCTTGGGTCTTTGTTCTCCTGTCCGAGCTCAGGTTTTGTGGTGGGGACTTTTGCCATCTTAAGTAGCCCTTTCTTTCTGTCAGCCCAACATTCCGACCTTTTGCTTTATATAATGGTGCCAGGGGCGTTGACTCAGTTCTGGCTACTTCCTGCTGATGGGGGGGGCGGGGCGTCGTCATAGGGGGGTGGGGGGGGGCGTCGTCATAGGGGTATTCGGAAGTGGGCAGTCGAGAGTAGGGCTGGAGAAGGAGTTGATTGATGGACACTCGGACAAGTTCTTGTAGGCGACTCTGCAAGCATTGGAAAAGACAGGGAGCAACTGAGACTAGAAGAAGGATTATGCATACAGGTCCCGCCAAAGGGAGCAGCCAGGTTACCCAGGTGTAGGGGTCCAGGCCCCAGAAAGACATGTCTCGCTGCCGTGCTTGAATCCGATCCCTGAGTTCTTTGATCCTGGCGGTAACTATAGCTGATTGGTTAACAAAGTAACAACATTCTTCATTTAAGTATAGGCAGGTCCCCCCTTGGAAGCATGGTTGCTTGGGGCTGGGATGACAGTGTTGGCATGGGCCCTTAAGAGAGCTCGGAGAGTGAGGTAAGGTAGATAGGATAAAAGAGGTGGGGAAATGGCCGGAAGGCTATGATTTATAAGAAAGGGCCAGCCGGCCCTATAGTAATTCAAATGGGCTTAAGCCCAAGGCCCGCGGGGCATAGCCCGGAGTCTGGTGAGAGTCAGGGGCAGAAGCTTGGGCCAGGAAAGGCAGGTCTCTAGGGTAAGTTTGGTGAGTTGGGCTTTGAGCAGCCCGTTGGCCTTTTCTACCTTACCCGATGACTGTGGGTGGTATGGGATGTGAAGTTTCCAGGTTATGTTGAGGCTCTCAGCTACCTGTTGGGTTACACTGGAGATGAAGGTGGGTCAGTTGTCCGATTGTAGGGTTCGAGGGAGTCCAAACCTCGGGATGATGTGCTCAATGAGAACAGCGGTGACCCCGTCTGCTGTTTCCCTAGTGGTGGGGAATGCCTCCATCCAGCCTGTGAAGGTGTCCACAAGAGTTAGCAGGTATCTGAAGGTTTTGTGTCGAGGCATGTGAGTGAAGTCAAGTTGCCAGTCCTAGCCTGGCTGATGCCCATGGAGCTGGTAGGTGGGTCCTGGTCTGCGGAGGCCGCCCTGGGCATTGACCGAAAAACAGGTTCTGCAGGCCTAGTGAACCTCCTTAGTGGTCTTTTGTAGGAGGGGGTGGTGAAAGAGAGGTTGGAGAAATTGGTATAGGGCCTTTGGACCCATGTGGAGAGACTGGTGGATGTCAGTAATGAGGGTGTGGATTAGGCTGTTCGGGAGGGCAATTTTGTCCATCCCTTGTCACCCAACCTGCCACCTAATGTTTTGAGGGCCTGAGTCTCCTCATCAGTGTACGAGGGACTGTGAGGAGTGTTGAGAAACAGGAGAGGGGCTGGGGAGGAGTCTAAGGCCATCTGTCGGGCAATAGAGTCAGCCTTGTTGTTCCTCAAAGAAATGGGGTCCTTGGAGGCCTGATGGCTATGGCAGTGGACAATAGCCACCTCAGTAGGGTACTTGAGAGCCTCAGGGAGTTTGGCAATAAGAGGCCCGTTGACTATGGGGGTTCCCTTGGTTGTGAGAAATCCCCTTTCTCGCCAGAGGACAGAGTGAGTGTGGGTAATAAGGAAAGCATATTTGGAGTTAGTATAAATAGTGACCCGTTGGCCCTCAGATAAGTGAAGGGCCCTGGTAAGAGCCACGAGTTCTGCCTTTTGAGAAGTAGTCCCAATGGGAAGGGGGGCCACTTCTAATACTGCATCCAGTGTGACCACTGCATAGGCCTCATGTCGCTGTCCATCTGGAGCTATGAGGGAGCTCCCATCCATGAACAGAGTGCGATCAGGATTAGGCAGCGGCCGGTCCGAAAGTCCTGGATGGGAGGGAAAGAGTTCTTCCAGGAGTTGAGAGCAGGAATGGGAAGGAATGGGGGTAGACGAAGGTGTCGGCAAGAGAGTGGTGGAATTTAGGCCAGGAGAGACAGAGAGTGTGACCTGGGGGTTTTCTATGAACAGCAGGTGGTTGAGTTGGAGATGGGAAGGAGTGAGTTGTGCCAAGGATTTGTGGCTGACTAAGTCCATCAGTCGATGGGGGGAGAAGACCCTGATGGGCTGTTCTAAGGTAAGTTTGAGGGCCTCCTTTGTCAGAGAAGTGGCTGCTGCTAGGGCCCTGAGGCAGGGCTGCCATCCCTAGGCGGTGACATCTAGTTGCTTGGAGAGTTAATGGGGATAAGGAGATCCTGCTGCCGAGGCGGTTGCTGATGAGCTTAAGTCCTCACTGGTGGGTTGCTACTACAGGTCTGGAAATGTCCCATACCTGCGGGTCTACAGAGGGGAGACAGCCCGGGATAGAGGACGAGTCATAGGGAAGTAGAGGAAGGACGAGGTGAGCATAAGTCGAGGGAGAGGGAGAGAGACGAATGGTGGCCTGAAGTTTGTGGAGGATGTCCCTGCCTAGTAGGGGAATGGGGCAGGAAGGGGTAATGAGGAAGGAGGTGAGAACGGGAACCCATCCAGGCTGCATATAAGGGGTGGGCTGGCTTTTGGATGGAGGAAGTACCATCAATTCCCATAACTGCAACTGGGGAGGGAGGAGTAGGACCCGAGTAGGAAGGCAGGACAGAATGTCCAGTGTCCAGCAGAAAGGAAGTGGACTTACCCGCTACCTGGAGCATGACCCTGGGCTCGGCATGGGTGAGAGGGGTGTCTGAGTCTAGGCTCCATCAGTCATCCTCCAATCCGAGAAGTTGGAAGGCAGGACTTACCGTCTCAGGGTCTCCCCCATGTGGAGGCGCCGGGAATCCCCTGAGGCTGGGGCAGTCCGATTTCCAGTGGCCCATCATGCAGCATTGAGGGCACGGCCTAGTAGGTGCTTTTGGACTGGGGCATTGATGGGCCCAGTGTCCCTTGGCTCCACACTTGAAACAGGCTCCTGGAGGGACGCAGTTAGGTGCTCCCTTCTGTTGACCCCCAGAACCTGCCGGCCTCAGGGCTGCTACCAGGGCTTGGGTCTGCAGTTGGACCTTCTGTTGGAGTCTGGCTTGGCACTTAAGTTCCGCTGCCTCCTCTCGGGAGTTAAAGACTTTAAATGCCATTTTCACCAGATCAGAAATGGGATTTTGAGGGCCCTCCTCTGCTTTCTTTAATTTTTTCCAAATGTCGGCAGCTGACTGAGAAATAAAGTGGGTAGCTAAAACAGTCGCCCCTGCCGGAGAGGCCTGCTCTAGGTGAGTGTATTGAGTCAGCGCCTCAGTTAAGTCGGTTAAGAAACATGGCCGGGGGGCGCCTGGGTGGCTCAGTGGGTTAAAGCCTCTGCCTTCAGCTCAGGTCATGATCCCAGGGTCCTGGGATTGAGCCCCACATCGGGCTCTCTGCTCAGGAGGGAGCCTGCTTCCTCCTCTCTCTGACTGTCTCTCTGCCTGCTTGTAATCTCTGTCAAATAGGGAGCCTGCTTCCTCCTCTCTCTGACTGTCTCTCTGCCTGCTTGTAATCTCTGTCTGTCAAATAAATAAATAAAATCTTAAAAAAAAAAAAAAAGAAACATGGCCGGGTTTTCATTGGGTTCCTGAATGATTTCCCTTCACAAACCTTTTACAACTTTCCTTTGCATTCAGGTTTTGTCCTAAACAACCATCTCATTTAGGACAAAATTACCTCCTTTTACATTCAACAAAATGTACTCTCATTCCTTAAATCTTTCTTACATATCTTCTACTTTCCTACATACAGAGTTGCTTCCTTTATTTCCATCAGTCTTACAGTTAGCAGAATTTTGTACTCTTAGAAACTCCTTAACCTTTAGTCAGTTATTAATCAATTGTGAACAGTTATAACAGAATTCTTTAGATGCCAATTCATGAATCAGTTAAGCACAAACCAAGCTTACTAACAGATTTAAATATTCTTATTTTCTTTGCTGTAAGAAGTCAAAAGCACAAACCTATGTTCAGTATTCAATGACTTGGCATTTTATCCTCTTTGGAAAAGACCTAAATGTTTAACAAATTTAATTCCATTTGTCATCCAAGCAAAACTTTAAACTTTCAGTTTACCAAAGACTTTGAAACCTATCTCAGCAATTACCCCTTAAAACTTTGAGACAGACAATTAACCATCAGTTTAGTCATTTCTTTGCTAACAGATTTTAACAAATAACACGAGCTTATTTGACCTTCAGTAAACTTTGAAGTTTCACATTTACTGCTGTTAACTTTGTCAGGAGTTCGGATAGGAGTGGGGAGGGGAAGGGGGAGGGGTAGACGAGGGCGCCTGTTCAGGGATCCTGAACATAAGGGACCTTGGCCCATCTGCCTTGGTGTCTGCTGGGGTTATTTAGGTCCATGAGAATCCGATAATTAAACTTGCCTTCCGGAGGCCATTGGGACTGATTTAAGATTGGCCAACAGGCCTAAAACACCCCCAGGATGTTTTAGGGTCGAATTTGGATGGGGAGGTCCCCACGATTCGTTGCCAGGCAACCCGAGGGCTGGAGGAAGGCGTCCCCTCGTCCACCACTGGGTTGCGGAAAAACTGTGTCGACTGCCATAGAGGTTAGGACGTCTCCCAGCCTCTCGGAGTCACGGAGGCCACCTGGTGACCGGCGGGGTCCGCCCTGACGCGGCTGCGATTAGGGCAGGGCTTTCCGGAAAGAGGCGCGGAATCGGGGGAAACTCAACTCGGCTTCAGAAGTGGCGTTCGGAAAGGCAGGTCCGGGTCCGGCTAGGGAAAGGAGAGCCTCCCCACTGGGGTGGGGGCTCAATCTCCTTCCCGGGTTTCGGCACCAAATGTAAAGTTTTTTCCGGCGAGATAAACACGACACCAGGCAAAGTGGTGCAAGGCAAGATTTATTAAAGGCGTCTCCGGGGAAGTTTCGGGGCTCAGGAGGGGGGGAGCCAGGAAAGTTGCGCCGGGAGGAGGTGGGCACCCTCGGGCGAGGTTCCGCGACTCTGGAAAGCAGAGTGGCGCAAGTCGCGCCCAAGGCAGGGAGAAGGGGGCTTTTAAGGGGCCTCGAGGGGAGTTCAGGGGTCTTTTGGCAAGTTTCCCTTATCTGGATATTTCGCCTGCTCGTCGGGGTCCCATGGGTCCACGGGAGCCCGGGGCGGGGTCTCAGATTCCCGCTTGTCAGGGTCCCATTGGTCCACGGGAGCCCGGGGCGGGGGTGTTTTCAGATTCCTGCTTGGGTCTTTGTTCTCCTGTCCGAGCTCAGGTTTTGTGGCGGGAACTTTTGCCATCTTAAGTAGCCCTTTCTTTCTGCCAGCCCAACAGTTAGCCTGTGGCATTTTCATACACATTAAATTATTTCATTTATGAGATTTTATTCAAGTTTTATTTAAATTCTAGTTAGTTTCATTTATGAGATTATAACAATGACCATGACACAATGACAATGATTCTATGAAATGGATACTATCTGGTCACATAAAGTGTTCTAAGCTCAAAAAATGTTCACTTGCCCAAAACTGCATATTTGGTAAGATCTAGATTTTTCTAACAGTGGCCTTTCTGGCAACAAAGTGAGTGATTTCTCCATTAGATGTGTTAATATCCAGGATTTGAAATCCTGACTTTACCATATATACATCTTGTGTCATAGGGCAAGTTTCTTACACTCTGAAAATTTCTAGTGATAATACGAATTTCAAAGCTATTAAGTTGAAATGGAAAAACACAATGTGGAAATTATAATGACTATAAGTGTTCATAAATCTTAATATTCTTCATTTATTATGCCTTAATGTTAAACCATATTATCTTAGCCATTTAATTTGACAACATAAGCTACAATCATTTATAAGATACAATGTGTGGGAAAAGAACATGGTCTCATTTCTATGTATACAGCAAATAAACAAAAAACAACAATCGAAAGGCAACTAATTGGATAATTTATTACAGAGATAAATTGACAAGGTCATGTGAGAAATATAGAATATTCTGTATTATTTGAGATTTCATGAGTGGGAAGCTTTTATAAATGTGCACTTTAAATTTTGATAGAAGTGAAGCAGTGTTTTAATTATTGGCTCCTAACAGAATTTTTTAGCACTAGAGTGTTCTGTTAAACATCTTCCTCCTTTCTTGTTTCTATTTTTGTGACTTAAAGCATATATTCATTTTAGTTAGAATTAGGTAATGTTAGAGGTGAAATAAATAGGAGTGACAATTTTGTGCATTTCCCACATTTTTTTAGACAGGTAAAATATGGCTCAGAAATATGAGGTGAGTAGCTCAGGGCTCTACTGCTGATATAGAGAGAGTCGTGAGAGAGCTGTGTGTGCCCAAATGTCTCTCTTCAGGTTCCTTGTATTGTTGAAACAGTTGAGTTTTTACACATTTAAAAAGGAGTTAATAAAATCTATCCCATTTAGGCCAAGAATCTGTTGAATATCAAAATATTGTCACTTCCCAGGAGAATAACGTATTGATTATTGTGATCTTTTTTTTTTTTTAAAGATTATTTATTTATTTATTTATTTGATAGACAGAAATCACAAGTAGGCAGAGAGGCAGGCAGAGAGAGAAGGAGGAAGCAGGCTCCCCGCCGAGCAGAGAGCCGGATGCGGGGCTCGATCCCAGGACCCTGAGATCATGACCTGAGCCGAAGGCAGAGGCTTTAACCCACTGAGCCACCCAGGCGCCCCTGATTATTGTGATCTTAATATTAATATTTTTATGATTAAGGCACATCATATCCTCAGGTTCAAGATTTCATTATTTTAACTCATTAATGGGCATGAAAGTCAATTGTTTTGTTCAATTAACATGGTCTAACATTGGCTTTTATCAGTGCAAAGAATATTAAGTAGTTTCCAAGGGCTTATAATGATCTTTCAAAGGAAGTTATATTTCAAGGGACATTTTCAGAGAAGCAAACAAAAGAGACCCAAGGGAAACAATCATCTTCTTTCAACATATCCTGAGCTCTTATCAACTCAATTTCTCTCACATAGTGAGTGCTATGCAACTCAAATATACCATTCTTTTAATGATTTTTTGGCTCTGATTCTTAACTTGAGGATATTCATTTAAAACTCTCAGAGGAGTTTAAAGGTAAGTTAAATATGACTGCATGTTTTACACAAATACTTTTGCTTAGAACTTTTTAGGAGTCATGATGCTAATTTAGAATATTAAGCTCATGCAAAATCTGAATCAGATTGAGGAAATATTAAAATACACCCACTTATCACCTTTAATGTATACTTTATAATAACCAAATATTATTAAAAACAGAAATATTCCAAAAGTTACAAAAACCTGTATATAAATTAAAATATTTCATTATACAGTTTTCACACATGAAACAAAGTTAAAAATGTACAATTTCTCCCTTTAGAAATTGTTCCAAATAAAATTTTAGATGAAACATATGAATAAATGAGGATAAATATTATTAAAACAAATCATTAGCATGATTGTTTTTCTAAAAATAATTTCATATGCATTTTAGTAGATGATTTCTTTATGTAGTTATAAGGTACTTTATTGTGTGTGAGACATTGGATAAAAAGGAATACTGTTTTTTTCCTCTCTTCTATTGGAATAGTCTTCTGTATCTATTATTAGGCAAACCTCATGGTCAAAATCAAATCACACCTTTTGTTCTATAGATTAGGTGACTACCTCCACATAATTCGGCACTTTTTAAATGTCACCTTGCATTAGGAATTAAGTCTTCAGTGTTTAGACTTAGAAGGTAGTACAAGATAGTGATTAAGATCACTGGCCTTGAAATCAAGACGATCAGGGTTCAAACCCAGTCCTGCTACTTACTGACCTGTGTGATCTGGGCAAATTCCTCTATGTTAATTTCCCCCTTGATAAATGGGTATAATAGGACTAAACTTAGAGCATTTTTATGAGGAATTAAATAACAAAATGTTTCATTAAAGCAGGGCTGTGTATGTGTGTGTCCATGTGTGTGTCTGTGTACATCGGTGTAAATATGTGTAAATGTGTGTGCATTTTGAATAATGATTTAGAATGCAAGCTCCTTCTCGATCGGATGTATGACTTACTGATACTTTTCAGGACATCCCAAAGTGCTGGCTTAATAATTATAATTACAGTGGTAAGATAAAATAATTTAATCCCTGATTATCCCACCTAGAAAATTGCATAAGCTCCATTTCATTTCAATATGCTTATCTGTATCAATAAAGTAAAGGCTTTGGGATTACAAAATCAAATATTTGTTGCAATATTGGGACAATGAATCTAAATTCTAATCAAGGAAACAGACATTGTAAACAGATAACAACACACTGAAATATGTGAAGTAGTATCAGTCTATTCAGGATATGCCTTTTGACTTTGGGGTTGTGATCAGGTTTTAAAGATCATACTGGTAGTTGGCAGGTGGAGGGAGAGGAACTGAGCTTGGAGATAAGAAACTAAAACTAATTTTAAGACCATTGTCACAGTACAAGGTGGATGACTAAAAGGACATAAAGGCAAATTTAGGGGCACTCATAGTAATGATATATATATTATATATATATAATGATATATATTATGATAATAATTAATAACGGCTACCTCTTACCAAATATACCCTATGTTTTATCAATATACACATTATATGCATCATCTTGTTTCACCAAGATAGCGCTATAAATTAAATAAATAATTAACTCTGTTTTAAGATTAAGAAATTGAAATTTGTGTTTATGATATGTCCAGAGTCCAACTGATAGTACATGACGGATCTGGCATATGAACTCTGAATCTACAGACCTTACAGTCTAAACCACTAAGCTAGTGGTCTTTTTCATAAAGAAAAGCTGTTTTCCCAGGAATATTTGAAAGATAAAAATAATCAGATTTATGAGCCATCTGGATTAAGGAGATTCGAGAAGGAGGAATCTAAGATGACTCACAGATTTCTGACTTGAGTAGTGGAATGAATGTGGTATCTCCAGAATATGAGATACACAAAGAATCCAGGACAAGAACTAGTCCAGTGGTGAGCAAAGCTAATGAGTTAAACTGTGGTTACTGAATTTGAGAAGTTGAGGAACTTCTGGGGAACTAAGAGAGCCAAATATGGGACTCCAGAGAAAAATGACACTTCTGGCCTAAATAGATAGAAATATTCCTTTGGGAAATTGAGAATTAACAAAGAGATAGGAGATCAGTCAGAATGTGATAACATGGAAATCAAGAGAGGAGAAATTCAGAATATATGGATTTAATCACTTACATTGTATTTGATCATTGCAAGGGCACCAGAAAGTTATAAGGAGAATTATATAAATTTCCTTATTTACATTCATCACTTCTTAACTCTTCCTCACATTTCCATATTAGTTCAGTTACATGATTCCTCTGTTCAAAATCTTAAGTGGCCCTTTGTCTCTTTATTAATTGAATACAAACTGGGCAGTCCAACATTCACAGCTGTCCACAATAAGGACAATTTTTCAGTCATGTCTTTCATTACCCACTAGATAGCAAATTTTATAGAGGGAAAAAGCTTTACTGTCTTTTGCCTGGCCAATTGTTGGCACATGGATGGCACTTACCGGGTATCATTAAAGGAGTCAATGAATGCATGAGACACCTTCCTAAACCTATAGCAACTTTCAGTCAACATGACCCACTCATCCTTTCCTTAACATATCTTATACTTATCTTCTCCTTTATCATTGTTCATGCTTGCACACTGTCATGAATAATCCTAATGTCTATGCTCATTAAAATACAATCAACCCCTCATATGTTATCTCAAATATTATTATCCTTTTCCAAGTCTTTCCTAATGTCCCCATTTGCTTTCTTTTTTGAATCTTTATAAAAAACATTTTTTGCTACTTATATTCATTCAGATTTGACATATAAATGTTTTTTTTTTTCTTTTTTTAAATGGTTACCCCCATCTCTCCTTCCCTGACTTAGTAATGACCTGGGAGATACAGATGAGGGCATTCTTTTTCCAGGGTAATGTCAGAATAAAGGAAAGGAAAAGGAGAAAGAGTTTCATTTTTAAAGTATGAAGTCCTTATGGACATTGGGGAGGGTATGTGCTATGGTGAGTGCTATGAAGTGTGTAAACCTGGCGATTCACAGACCTATACCCCTGGGGCTAATAATACATTATATGTTTATTTAAAAAATTAAAAAAAATAAAGTATGGAGTCCTGACATTTTTTTGTCTTGGGTAGAAGCAGTCTATCTCAATGTCAGCTACTTCTCTTCCTCATCAATTTGTTGTAGAGGTCTTAAGCATCTCTACAGGACCAGGTATCATATGGAACCTTCTTCAGCTATGTGATGTGTACCCAAGACTTAATACCTTTTAGTTTTATAGCAGTGTCAGTGGTCAGGAGCACTCAGTAAGGTCCTTTTTGATGGGGCTTGAGGGCTGTTTTCCTCTGATGATGTTCTACAACACCCAGTCATTGAGATCCAGACTATGACCAGCAGGACCCCATGAATTTAGATCCAAAAGCCTTCTTTAACCTGCTGGTAACAGGCTTGAGCACAAGATATTAGAGATTTACAGTCATTGGTCATACTAGCATAAGATGACAAGGGACCAGCAGAAGGTTTTATACTGAAAGAATTTTAAGAACTTAGTAAGTTTTTTGTTAAGGCTCATAAGATTTATCTAGTGAAATGGGTGCCTCCATCACTGGAGATCATGCACAGTATACTCCAAGTGGGGAACACACTTTCCAACAGTTTCTTTGCTAGGGTGGGGCCATTAGCCTTGCAGCAGGGGAAAATTTCAGCCCATTTGGGAAACACTCATCCAATAACTAGAGCATATTGATAACCCACACTAAGAGGTAGTTGAATGAAGTCCAGCTGTGGGTGTTCAAAGGGTCCAGAGGGAGGAGTCTGAGGCCTCTGAAGACAAAAATTATTTTTCCAAAATTAAGGGCCTGAAAAGTCAGACATTGCTAATAGACTGCTTTTACAAGTTTTGCAGAAGACTCTCCACCAATGTCTGTTCATAATTTCATAATTTGAGTCATCTTAAATGCATTATGGAAAAAACTGCAAAAACTGAAAAATGGGGTTTGTCAGGGAGCTGGGAAGAACCAAACAGGTGTCTTGGTTTTCCCAGAGTCCTAACATTCTTTAATTTACAACCATTATTTATTCATTTTACTTTCTGATTTTGAAACAGACCATTGCCATGTTTCAAGGCCATCGGGATGGCAAAAGTCAGAAAACGAGGGGTCAGTTTTTGCAGAACCAGAATGAGCTTTATCTACATGTGCCACAATCTTACAAATACAGTATAAAGAAGGCTTAGTATTACTTATTTGACAATGCTTCTCATGTAAATTACATATCAAATAAGCTTGATTAATTTAAAAACCCTTTGAAATATTCCAGTGAAAAAGACTTCATCTAGAATTTGATTTGAAGAAGTTTGTCAAAAATATTATAAACAACCTTATAGCACTTCACTAAATGAGATCACAAATTATTATGATCATGACCTGAGCCAAAGAAAGATGCTTAACTGACTGACTCAACTAGGTGCCCCCTAGACATTAATTAAACTTAACTCATCATTTAATTTAGCATAACTTTAAGGTTTTAGCTTACCAAAAGGATCTAGGAAAACTAAGCAGACATAAATACTGCTGAAAAGAATAGCCTGTAGAGCTGACTTTTGTTTTATAAGAGGGTGTGTAAGATAAGGATAGTTTTTTCTCAAGTCCTCAAAGAATTGGGTGGTAACTTAATTGACATTATAGGTTGGTCTACCTATCCAACTACATTATCCTTAATTTGCTTCTTTCACTCTGCATACATATTTTTAATTTTAAATATTTCTGGCAATATTAAATAACCCCACTCAGGTGTAAGATGGGTTCCCAAAAATGGTTCAAAAAATATTACCTTCTCAAAAGCCAGAGTCACTTACAAAAATAGCAAACAAAACAAAACCCACCAAAAATAAAACACCAAAAACCAAAAACAAAACAAACAAACAAAAAAACAAAAACAAAACAAAACAAAAAAACCCAACAGCCTACATGTTCCAGGCAGGCAGAAAGCCAAGCACAATTATGAAAATGAGACAAGCAAGAAGGCCATTGCTATCTCTGGGAGAGAAAAATTCAATTAACAATGACCTTAACAAAGGTCAATTTGACATTTTATTTTATAATCTCTACTGAGCACTACAAACAGAGATTAGGAAGAATTGATTCTAAGAGAAATAAGAGTCAGAGAAAGACAAATGCTATATGATTTTACTCACATGTGGAATTTAAGAAACAAAACAGATGAACATAGGAGAAGGGGGACAAGGAGAGGGAGGCAAACCATAAGGAACTCTTAACTGTAGAGAACAAACTGAGGTTTGATGGAGGGGAGGTAGGCAGGGGGATTGGCTAAATGGGTGATGGGTATTAAGGAGGGCACTTGTTACAATGAGCACTGGGTATTATATATAAGTAATGAATCACTAAATTCTACTCCTCTGAAACCAATATTGCACTATATGTTAACTATTTATTTAAATAAAAACCTGAAACCAAAACCAACCAACCAACCAACCAAATAAATAAATAAATAATAAATTACAGGGATTGCAATATTAATATTAGCTATTTTATGACATGCTGACTTTTGAGTAAGATTATTATACTACTGCCAAGTAGAAGATATTGGAATTTAGGGTATTTAATAGTAATGTATAAAAATACCATATATGCAATTCATTATGATAAATTATACACATTTCCCCTTTGTCTTTCTTATTTTTGTATTCAATGTATTGTCATAGAAATTTGGAATCCATTTTTAGTAAATGTATATGCAAATATAAAAAAAAGAAAAGGAAGAACTCATTCTAGTAAGAATATTTATCTTTTGCCAAATGCAGAAGAATGAAAATGGACCATTTCCTTATACCATACACAAAAAATAGACTCAAAATGGATGAAAAACCTAAATGTGAGACAGGGATCCATCGAAATCCTTGAAGGGAACACAGGCAGCAACCTCTCTGACCTTGGCTGCAGCAACTTCTTGCTAGACATGTCTCCAAGGACAAGGGAAACAAAGGCAGAAATGAACATTTGGGACTTCATCAAGTTAAAAAGCTTTTGCACAGCAAAAGAAATAGTCAACAAAACCAAAAGACAACCAAGAGATATATGCAAATGTCTTATTAGATAAAGGGCTAGTATCCAAAATCTATAAAGAACTTATCAAACTCAACACCAAAAGAACAAATAAACCAGTCAAGAAATGGGCAGGAAACATGAACAGAAATTTTTCCAAAGAAGACATCCAAATGGCCAAGAAACATATGAAAAATGCTCAACATCACTTGGCATCGGGGAAATACAAATCAAAACCACAATGAGATACCACTTCACACCAGTCAGAATGGTTAAAATTAACAAGTCAGAAAGTGGATGTTGACAAGAATGTGGAAAAAGGAGAACCCTCTTACACTTGGTGGAAATGCAAGCTAGTGCAGTCACTCTGGAAAACAGTATGGAGATTCCTCAAAAAGTTGAAAGCAGAGCTACTCCACCATCCAACAATTGCACTACTGGGCATTTACCCCAAAGATACAAATGTAGTGATCTGAAGAGGCACCTGCAACTCAATGTTTATAGCAGCAATGCTCACAATAGCCAAACTGTGTAAAGAGCCAAGATATCTGTTGACAGATGAATGGATAAAGAAGATGTGGTATGTTTATGCAATAGAATATTATTCAGCCATTACAAAGGATGAATACTTACCATTTACATCAACGTGGATGGAACTAGAGGGTATTATGCTAAGCAAAATAAGTCAATCAGAGAAAGACAATTATATGGTCTTACTCCTATGTGGAATTTAAGAAACAAAACAGAGGATCATAGGGGAAGGGAGGGAAGAATAATTCCTAAGATGAAGTTAGAGAGGGAGATAAACCATAAGAGACTTTTACTCATGGGAAATAAACTGAGGATTGCCTGAAGGCCAGGGGAATGGGGAATGGGGTAACTGGTGATGGGCATTAAGGAAGGCACATGATGTAAGGAGCACTGGGTATTATAAAAGACTGATGAATCACTAAACTCTACCTCTGAAATTAATAATACACTATATGTAAATTAGTTAATTTTATTTAAATTTTTAAAAATGAGAAAAAAAAATAATTTTTACCTTTTGCTGACTTCTACTTCAACCTGTGCCCACTAATTTTTGCAGATTTTGGCCTCCAAGATTCCTTTAGCAATAGCCTTTATTTATATAAAGTAAGACAAACTAGCATGTGCACCTTAACACACCTGTAGTAATCAAAACATGTCACTATGGACTGGCCAAGAGAAGTCCCTATGCACGCCACCAGCAATCCCCAATGTGGACTAAACCAGCAGACTCCATTCAGGGAGACTTTGGACAGGAAATGGGGAAGAGATTCTAACATGGAATTGTGGACTGAAACAAGGGCTAAGGAGGTACTCCATTAGAGCCTCCTATGAGTCTATACTGATTCGCTAACCTGAACTGAATCAGTAGCTTGAATGCAACAGAGCTGAAACCAAGGGCACTTACCAATAGCCTTCCAAAAGGGCAGGAAAAACAATGGACTCAAAAGGGCTTGAGAGTGCCACACCCATGTTTCTTGTTGTCCCTGAATATCATTTACTTTGGATCTCAAATGTGGTAACAAAATTCAACAGAGCAAGTCTTAAGATCTAATTTATTAAATGATTCATAATTTGGGTAGCCTCCCATCTGGCAAGTAGAGAGGAGCTCCCTTCTGTTGTTTCTAGTGAGTTTCTAAAGAGATTTACAGTTAAGGTAGGGCCTAGATAACATAGTAAGAAAAACATATTTGGGAGGAAAGAAATGACCTCGGATTTAATGTTTTAAGTTTGTGGAACAGTTTCGACACTCATGGAAATGTTCAGATATGTAAGTCTTTGTCAGGCTGGTGATATATATGTGTAGATCAGCATGTGGAGTGTGTTTACAGAGTAGATGAGAAGGCAGAAGCTACATTTGAGGCTTGTCACCTTAAAGGTGTGGACACTCACTTATCTGTCCTTTCTGTATGTATTCTAGTTATTATTCTTCTCTTACTACTAAGCTCTTCATTCTTTATCACTTCACCATGTTCTATTTTTCTTCATTGTACTTATCCCCATATATTGTCTATTCTTCATTTATCTAACTGCACATTGATTGTAAACTCCATAAAAGTAGATATTTCATCTGTAAATTTTCCTGTAGCTTCCACAGTATGTTGGATAATACAGTATGTACTGTATACTACAGTTAAAAAAAAAAAGGAAAACACCAAAATACCGATGGCTTAACATAATGAAGAATTTATTTTCACTGTCGCAGTCTGAAGCAGGGTGGGAAGATCACCTCAGTCTCGAATCTGGGCATCTGAACACACAGACTAGAAGGGCTCTGTGACCATGGAAGAGAGGACTGGAGGTCAAGGAAAGGATTTACATCACCCACAGCTCAGGGACCAGAACTTAGTCACATGTTCCCAATCCAGCTGTAAGGGAGACTGAAAAATATACTTTCTGCACTTAGAAAAAAAAAAAAAAGGTGTTGTAAGTGCAGTCCTTGCCTGCAAACAGCATTTGGTACCTAGTACTTCCCAGCAAATACAGAATTTGTTATTTAGGAACTGAGGGGAAGAAGGGGGAGATAATATCTAACTATGAGCTTTTAAAACTTTGTTTCTTATAATTTTTATGCTTTCTTTTCACAGACAGATAGCCATGAAAATTAGCAAGTATTAATAGGAAATATGGTAGCAGCAATACCATTAAATCATAACCCAATGCTGCCATAAATTTACTTTAGAGGTATAGCAAACCCAAGAAACAACTTAATATTTATTACCTATTGTATTGGAACGCTATGGCATTTATAAATCCTAAGACTTTTGGTAAAAGCAAAATAGTAATATTTAAATATATGCACCTCCCCAGTGATGCTCTTGAACATCCAGAAGTACAGTGTGTCACTACCCTTTCATATCAGGACAGAACTATTGCTGGAACCGTGCGTCATGGTGGGTCAGTGGACTTCCTTGTTTGGGTGGAGAATGCCTGAGACCCCAATGTATTTCAGACACATTTAATTACACAGAAAAAATCCTGAAGTCTCTAGTTCTTACCACATAACTTGGCAAAGTATTTAGAAACTCCTCATCTGCACTCTATGCTCATATGTCTTATTTCTCTCTCCCATTTTAGGGTCTATGCACGTGCTTTATCCTGGCTGGAAAGTTCGCCTCTTCTCCAAATTAACACTTACTTATTTCCCAGGGGAAATATTTCTAAGCAGCTTGATTCTGTCAACTTCCCTCTATTTATGGATATATCTCTGCCTCAGAGACCTTATCACCAATGAAAATTTCAGTTTATTGATATGATTGTTTGGTTGGTATCTATCTTTCCTCCTTACTTCTAAGCACCATGAACATAGCCACAAGTTTTTATATTCATTAGATTCCCTCATGAAAAGAGTCTGCCAGAAACTGAATAAATATTTTTGAATTAATTAATTAATTTTGCCTTCATGACATTATCTGTTAGTATGTACAAGTGTATTGAAAAACAAAATAAAATAAGTAACAAAATCAATAGCAACAACACCTTGTTCTAGAAAACAAACAGAAACCTGGTAGCTAGCCAAGCAAGGACTTGTACATTTTGTCTTTTGTTCTATGATACACTTTTTTTTTTTAAAGATTGTATTTATTCATTTGACAGAGATCACAAGTAGGCAGAGAGGCAGGCAGAGAGAGAAAGAGAGAGAGAAGCAGGCTCCCCGCTGAGCAGAGAGCCCGATGGGGGCTTGATCCCAGGACCCTGAGATCATGACCTGAGCCGAAGGCAGCCGGTTAACCAACTGAGCCACCCAGGCGCCCCAGTGATACACTATGTTACACTTTGATATAATGGAGAACATAACTGGGATTATTCTGGATAGTATGAACATTTTAACAACATTAATTTTTATAATCTGTGAACATGGAATATCTTTCCATTTATTTGTGCCTTCCTCAATGTATTTCATTAATATCTTAGAGTTTTCAGTGTACAGTTCTTTCAGCTCTTTGGTTAAATTTATTCTGAGGTATTTTATTATTATTATTATTATTATTTTTTAAAGATTTTATTTATTTATTTGACAGAGAGAGATCACAAGTAGATGGAGAAGCAGGCAGAGAGAGGGGGGAAGCAGGCTCCCTGCTGAGCAGAGAGCCCGATGTGGGCCTCGATCCCAGGACCTGAGATCATGACCTGAGCCGAAGGCAGCGGCTTAACCCACTGAGCCACCCAGGCGCCCTTGTTATTTTATTATTTTTGATGCAGATGGATTTGTAAATGGACTGTCTTCTTTATTTTTCTGATAGTTTGTTAGCATATAGAAACACAAAATATTTTTGTATATTGATTTGGTATTCTGCAACTATTTTATGACCTTTGAAAATAAAAATTATTTGCATGGGGCAGGGTAGAGGTGGAGTTGGGAGGTCATGAAAAAAAAATGGTAAGAAATTGCATATCCAAAAAGGTTCAAGAGAAATTCAGCAAGTGCCGGAGGACCTCATGAAGCCTTATAAACTTAAGCTTGTTAGATAATCTCTGTTTTTCTAGAACTTCAGAGAAAGAAAAATAACCACTCCGGCTCCTGCAAAATTGGGAAAACAACAACGTGTTTTGAAGTAGGACTCAGGATATCTAGTTCAATGTCGTATGTCGTATGTCTTACATATGACAGCAAAAGAGACATAAAAGTACCTTTATTAGAGTCATGCTCAGAATAGAAAATGACACATCACCAATGTTTAAAAAGTTCGTCAGAGCAATCTATCTCCGATGCTACACCTACCTCCAGTTTGTTTCTTTTACCCAGCCTTTTTGGTCATTTAGTTCCTCTTTCCCACCCTCCCTCTATCCATACTCTCCTTCTTGTGGACTGTTACATATAATTTAGATGGAATAATTGACCAGTCCCACCTAGAAATTTAAAGGAAGGAAGTACTACGTTAGGCTACTCTTCAGTTTTCAGTTAAAAAGGCCCACTGCAGTTATAAGGCTTATTTAAATTTCCCTGCAATGAATGGGCAGTTCGGTGGTTCTTACACTCCCCTTACTCCAAAATCCAATACTTTTATCATCTATCCCAGCACTCTTTGCCCAAAGCAATGCTGTGTACAATTCAAAATACCAGTGGAAGGTGTTGATATTTAACATATAAGCAGCGTATATAAAATAAGTCCTGCAAGACCTTATTAGTTTGTGTACTCATTCTTTTCCCACTGATTCATAATGTACAGGAAGGTGATCTAATGCTGCTGGATCTATAGTAATCAAATACTAATTTATTTAATAAAATATCAATTTATTTTTATTTTTTAATATTTTATTTATTTACTTGAGAGAGAGAGAGAGGAGAGAGAGCAGGGGCAGGGGAGAGGGGCAGAGGGAGAGGGAGAAGCAGACTGTCTGCTGAGCAGAGAGCCTGACTTGGCTCAATCCCAGGATGCTGGGATCATGACCTGAGCTGAAGGCAGATGCTTAACCAACTGAGCCACCCAGGAACCCCATTATTAATATTTTTAAAACAAAGACTCCTTAACATGCTTCCCTTTGTTTAAAATCTAGTTTCTGAAAAATGGACAAGAAGCTGGATATCTACAGGAGGGAGTTAGTGGATGTTCAGGGTGTCCCACTCTTCTGGAGCATTGCTGAGGAGTGGTCCCAGGTAGAGACCTTTGAGAGTCGACCAGATGACCTTCTGATCGCCACCTACCCTAAATCTGGTAAGATCTTTTAATGTATTTGCACGCATTGATTGCTTATACATCCATATGTATAAGCCCACTGATCTTCTGATCATTGGTCAAGGGTACACAGTAGCAGTTGCTGGCACAGTTTTGTCGCAAATCAGATAAACTCACTTTCTATTCTAAAGCGCCTTCATTTGAATGGGGGCTAACCTGAGGGAAAATTAATGTTGTTGTTTTATTTTCCTTTGTAAATTCAAATAAAAATTATTAAAACTGCATATCTAAAATGATTTAGATTCTTTAGGATCTTTACATATCTATATTCCTTCTATGCATTTTAATGTTTACATATTTTGTTCATTATATTTTAAATATAATGGGTAAATATTAATATTTTATTATTTTAAACACTTTATAAATGCGTTTAGAAATATTTTGTTATACTGTTAAACAGCTACTGACTTCGGTATGTGATCTCAGAAAGGAGAATTTAAAATGCCTCAGTAAGAATCAATAATTTTTATTTCTCCAGATCTTTTTATGACAGAGTCTTCCATTTACTCAGTGATAGATGTACAGAGAGATATCAGAGAATGGGTTTTCTCCTGCCTTTTATCCACTTAATTAACTTAAGCCTGTAGCCAATCAACTGTTCCAGTTGTTAAATTCCCTAAAGTCAACTTTCTTTTATATTTCTGCTTCATTTCTTAAAGGACTTAAGGACAAGAAGTTTTTAATAAGTACATTGACTACTAATCTTTTCATATGATAAATATTAAAATTCCTTCATAGGGATATGTAACAAAGCCTGGGAGGAAACACCTGAATTTTTGGAGATTCTAATATCAAGATAACAACACTGTTATGTAAACAAAGAGATCCTCTCAGGAAAGAAACAAATGTACAATACAGACCTTTGAAGAAATAGAAAACAAGCTCTTTTTTTTTTTTAAGATTTTATTTATTTATTTTTCAGAGAGAGAGAGAGAGAGAGAGAGGGAGCACAGGCAGGCAGAGTGGCAGCAGAGACAGAGGGAGAAGCAGGCTCCCCGCTGAGCAAGGAGCCTGGTGTGGGACTAGATCCCAGGACGCTGGGATCATGACCTGAGTCGAAGGCAGAGGCTTAACCAACTGAGTTACCCAGGCGTCCCGCAAGCTTGTTTTTGTAAATGCTTATTTTTTCTTTCTTTTCTTACTATACACATTGTTCTCTGAGCCATCCACCAATCCCAAATTGTTTGGAACCAAAACTGCTCTGCATCTCCTTGTTGAGATACAAATTTAGGAAAGGTAGGGCAGTTACTGAAAATGTACATGCTCTTTTGTTTTCACTATTTTAAAAAACATATTCACAGGCAGAAAACCATTAAGATCATCTTTGGAAGGTATAATATAATCATACAAACAGTTTATATACGAAAGTGCTCTTTGAAGCTGGATTTCTTCTAAAAAAGCTGATGGCTAGATGGCTACACATAGTAATTATATACTCTTGGTCATTTTTGTCTTTGATTTTTTTTTTCCCTTTACAAACTGTTGAGAACGTGTTTTAAAGTTATTAATATATCAGTTCCCTGTTAATTTTGTTATAAAGGATTAAAGCTCATTTACTCCATATATGAGTAAAATTATGAAAAAAATTATGGAATTTAAAATTATGGAAAATTATGGAAAATAAACATTTCTAATTTGAAGCATAGCTAAAGTGGCATTTCTTTCCATCAGATTTCGGTGACCATAATTAATTTACTGACAGGAAATGAAATGTGTTCTGTTGTACTTTGGAATTTAGGTCTCTCTCTCGTTTTTTTAAAGATTTTTTATTTATTTATTTGACAGAGAGAGACAGGGGGAGAGAGAGTGAGAGAGGGAACACAAGCAGGGGTAGTGGAGAGGCAGAAGCAGGCTTCCTGCAGAGCAGGGAGCCTGATGCAGGGCTGGATCCCAGGACCCTGGGATCATGAGCTGATCTAAAGGCAGAAGCTTAATGACTGAGCCACCCAGGTGCCCCACTCTTCTTCTTCTTCTTTTTTTTTAGGATTTTATTTATTTATTTGACAGAGACATAGCAGGAGAGGGGACACAAGATGGGGGAGTGGAGAGGGAGAAGCAGGCCTCCTGCAGAGCAGGGAGCCCGATGTGGGGCTGGATCCCAGGACCCTGAGATCATGACCCGAGCCAAGGCAGACGCTTAATGACTGAGCCACCAAGGTGCCCCAGAATTTAGGTCTCTTTTTCCCAAGGCATCTTTGCTTAAGACTAAGCAAGATGAGGCAACAAACTCTTCAAGGATAGTATTAATTTCACTCACCTTTTTCTTAGTACTGTAATTGTCTCTGTTAGAGGGATGAGGGAGATAGTCTCACATTCATGATTTAGGGATGAAAAGAAGGAAGAATTGTCCACAAGAAAGGACTAAAAAGGAGGCCTAAAGTACTCTAATTTGTGGAACTAATCAAAGGTACATCTTTGTGAGGTCATTGGCCAAAAATCTATGCAGTACATAGATTAATTACTTAAGTTAATTTTGAGTTTCCACCCATGATTATTCACTTTACAGACTATCATTCCTTATATGTTTGATAAAGGGGAAGAGAATGGGAACAGTTAAGAAGATATTTTTCTCCAATCTTAAAATTGCTTTGTCAGCCTATCCTCAATAACCTGATCATTGAATACTGTAGATAATTAAAGAGGCCATATCCTTAAATACAGACTTATGATGAGGTTACCTCCCTATAAACTCATCATAATTTGAAAATGTATTTGATACCGAACCATCATAGCTTAGCCTAGCCCACCTTAAATGTGTTCAGCACAGTTATACTAGCCTGTAATTGGGCAAAACTAATGCAAAACCTGTTTTATAATAAAGTGCTGAATAGCTCATGTAATCTATTGAATACTGTACTGTAAGTGAAAAACAGAATGATTGTGTGGGTATAGACCGGTTATAAGTGAATCAGTTGTTTATCTTGTTGACTGGGAGCTGCAGCTAGCCGCCTCTGCCCAGCGTCATGAGAGAAAGCTTCATATTGCTTATCACTAGCCCAGGAGAAGATCAAAATTTAAAATTCAAAGTTCAGTTTCTACTGAGCGCCTATGAGTTTCACACCACTGTAAAGTCAAAAAATCCTAAGTTGAACCATTGTCGGTAGGTGATCAACTGTACTTTGGATCCATTTCTCAAGGTTAATGAGACACAATCTCAGAAAAAAACAGAGTGACTCCATCCACTCCGCTCACTTAGGATCAATGTTCTTTTGTTTGTAAGTAGTACCTGGTCACCACAGATGCAAAGTTCTCTTTGTATCTTTCTTCACACCTCCACCGAATGTTTTTCCTCAGAAACTCTTCAGCCCTCAAAGCCTGATCATATTTGTGATATTAATAAAAACTGTACAAGTTTCTAGTCAGCCTACTTGAAATTGGCTGCTTCCCTCTGCATTCCACTCAGAAGGGTATGCTACATGACTTACATACTGTCTCTTAGATTACCCACATCTTACTTTCCTTTTAAGGCTTACTTTATGATTATTTTAATCAGGCTTCCTGTCACTCTCTCACAAATACACATGTTCAAGATAGATAAGGATCTTTATTCAGAAAAGTGGTAAGAGAAAAGGGGGATGGAAAGGAAGAGCACCTTTTTGTTTTTGATATTGTACAACTTCTCTACCTATATTGACCTTCTTATATCCTTTTTGATGGAGAAGTTTATAGTTGTTCCATTTTTTTTTTTCCCCTTAGGAACAACCTGGGTCAGTGAAATATTGGATTTGATCTATAACAATGGGGATGTGGAGAAATGTAAGCGGGATGTAATATACAAACGAGTGCCGTTCATGGAATTGATTGTTCCTGGAATCGAGAATGGTATTTTCCCTGAATTTTCCTTTTTACCATAGGAATAAATCCCCCTATCATTTTGTGGTGTTTGGAGGAATCACGATGGACTGCTATAGACAGAGCTTGGACAGTTAAATCCTGAGTGTTTCTAATAGAAGAGTAAGAATTCGGTTGTACTTAACAACCATATTATATGCCTCTTGCACCCAAAGATAATATCTGCATAAGAGGAGATTTTGATGAGTATATATGTTTTCTTAATTGCACAGATGGAGCTCTTCAACATTTAAATGTACACTTGTTATATACAGAAAATTGTCTGATCCAATATAAAATCATGTCTACTGCTTGTTAGCTGATGTTCACAGACTCAAGAAACAGAATTATGGATGATCTTGTATTATTAAAATTTTAAAAATTAGTTATGAGCTTTATGGCTTAATTCAGTCTTATAATTTGAGTATAAGAAAGCTGGAAAGGGGTTTTGAAATCTTCTAGTTCAGCTTCCCCATATAGTAAATGAGAAAAGAAAGATAAATGAAGGAAAAATTTGGATGTCTTGACATTTTCCTATTGTTGTTTCTGCCTCAGCAAGGTATTACACCTGAAGATTTTACGGACTGTTATTGTCTGTTCTACATAGGAAATAAAACGGCATAACTAACAAGAATTTATCATTTTTGATCCCATGGTAGATTTTATATGTATCTGAAGCCAAAAAGTTATTTCAAGCCATATGGTGGATTTAATGTTTACAAAGTCTTAGAGTTTATTGCAATTGACCTTTATGATTCCACATTTATAATGTAGCTTAACTTCTGTGCTTATAGGTGTGGAGGACTTGAAAAACATGAAGCCTCCTCGATTAGTGAAAACACACCTGCCTGTTCAACTTCTCCCTTCTTCATTTTGGAAAAATAACTGCAAGGTAGCAACATTTAAAGAAAAAAAAATCCTTATTTGTGTTGAAATTTCTTTTATTCATCATGCAGAAATTACAGTGGGATATTACAACCCCTGGGTAAATCATTGCAAAAATAATAGTGTGGTCCCTACGTCCAAGGGTTGAAATAACACCAGTGGACACAAGTGCTATAACTATATAGATACAGATTTAGTGCCCAAACACTGAGAGTCTCTCAGGTTTTCTGTTCTCTAAAATGCCTGTCTTTCTATCTAACTCCCTTTACTCAGTATCTACTTTTAAATAGCATCTAAGTATTTAAATAATGCTAGAACTGCTTCTTCAAGAATTTAATATAATTATAATTTACAAATATGGGCTTATAATTATATATTTTATATTATTTATATATATAATGGGTTCCTTTTTGGCTTTGTTTTAAAAATAACTATTTTAATTCAACTATAACATATATGGAGAAAAGTACGTAAATCTTAAACATAGAGCTTGATGAATTTTTACAAAGTGAGAATAACCATGAAAGCTGTACCCAGATCAAGAAATTGAACATTTCCAGCACCCCAAAAGCTCTGTTTCTTCACACTCTGGGCAGCAATCCCTATCTTCAAAGATAACCACTATCCTGAATGTTTTTATTATAAATTAGTTTGTCTGTAAAAGGAGAGTATATAATCTTGAATATTGAACTTATTTCATTTAAAAGAATGTTTATGAGATCAATTCTTATCATGCTGTCACCTTGTTTTTGTTTTGTTTTCTTTAATGTAGCCTGCTGGATCACAAAATGTGGTACCCTGAGCAAAAGTAGCATGTGAGAGGAGCAAATCTCAGGCCCAATTCAGACCTATTCAATCAAAGATTATGGGGATGAGGTCCAGAAATCTGAGTTTTAATAAAACCTCCAGATGAATTTGAATCATGCTAATGTTTGAGAACCACTGATATAAGGAATTCCATTGTCTTTGTGAATATTCCCAACCAACTTACCCACTGTACTATTAATGATAGCTGGATGGATACTATTTGTTGGTAATTAAAATAGTACTTCCAACGCACATTCTATCTTTACTGAGGCAAGTAGAAACAGTCCTCCCTAAAGAACTTAGAGGTGATGATCACAGAAGAAGACAGTTGGCTCATTAACATAGTCTCTTGGTATCAAAATAGGAAGTTATTAGACATGTTTATCTCAAAAAATTACATCAGCAGCAGTCTCAAATCTTAGAACTCTACACTCAATCTTTCTACCCACTCCTCTTTTATCCCAGAATATGAGAACTACTATCAGGAACTCAGGGATATAAAATTTCCCATTTCCTTTTCCCATCAACTAAAAGAAAAGAAGAAAGCTGTTTCTAATTAGATGAAAGGAGATTTCTTCCTGAATACATTTTCCCTTAAGGTTTTATTTACTGCATGGATGCCTGGGGCCTCAGTATTATTATTAGATGTACTTCAGGGGAGAAGTTAAGCTTAATGGATTTCAGTGGACTTGCCTGAAAACCAAATTATCACCGAGACATAACAATGTCATTTCTCTTGGAAAATATGCTCAAAATTTCTGTTTCCAAGCAGATTTTAGGGCTCTATACATAAATGAAATTTTAATCTCACACCAAATCATTATAAACAGCAATGATCATTATGTGATCGTGAGCAGAATGAAGAATGTTTATTCATTATTGATTAAATGTACCCAAATAATAACTTATTTTCAGTTCAAAATAGGACATTTTTTCAGCTTTAAAAATTTTACTTTAGGGGTGCCTGGGTGGCTCAGTTAGGTGTCCAACTCTTGATTTCAGCTCAGGTCATAATCTCAGGACCGTGAGATGGAGTCCCCCATTGGGCTCAGCACTGAGTGTGGAGCCTGCTTTAAATTGTCTCCCTCCGTCTCTCTCAGAACTTCCCCCCAACTCAAACAAGTGTGCTCTCTCTCAAAAAAACTAATAGTAAAAAAATTTCTTAAAAAGCTTATCTTTTTAAGTTTGGTAACTTTTATTTTCCTTTTTATATGTTTTAATAAGTGACACAGAAAAATATTGTAAATTTAAGAACAATATTATCTCATTTTTGTTAATATTTACTGTTATTCCTATGATACTTGGTTTTTTGTGTTTTTGGAGATGTTCTTTTCAAAGGCTAAAGAGGAAATAGAAAAGAGAAAGTAAGCATTCTTGCAAGATAAGTAAAAGTTTACAAACTATTAAATAATATAAATGAAATCATGATTTCCCATATCTCCCCACAGATGGTCTATGTGGCACGAAATGCTAAGGATGTGGCTGTGTCTTACTATTATTTCTACCAGATGGCAAAATTACACCCAGAGCCTGGCACCTGGGAGGAGTTCCTGGATAAATTCATGACTGGGAAGGGTGGGTTCAACTCTTACTTTAATCAAGGAGTTCTATAGAGAAAAGTCTTTTTTCAAAGAGATAGAAAGGTCAAATATAAATCTGTGTTTATTATAAACCTAATATGTGCCCAGGACTCTACTAATGTTTTAAGAAGACTATAGAGGAAGCAGAATACATAGTTGTCTCTTCCCTTTGAGAACTTTTGGGGAATATGTAATACAGATATTTCAGTCCTTTGCCTTATTGTTTCATTAGTGCTTAGTGACAATTGTTTTCTTCTCTTGCTGTGCATCCATTGCATTGTTTTGATTTTACATATATTTCATCGACTCTCTTTTCTTTACCATTCCCTAATTTTTATTATATAAACTGAAAATTGTTGGGTAAAGATTTTATCTTCAAGGATCTCTTTCTCTACCTATGCATTCTCTCCTTCAGGGAGACATATTTATGCCAATAGTAGTAGCTCTACTTAAAGTTCTCATATAAACATTCTTCTATCAAGGCAAAAACAGCTCAATGATTTCTTGCAAACTTTTACTACCCCTGCTACTTGGACTATTCTCTGTCCATAGAATATCTACTCATTCTTATCATTATCAAACCCCAATTCTTCTTCTTACATTCAAATATACTCTTCTTCCTTCGCAGCCCTTTCCTAACCTCTCCATCCCTAAGATTTTCTCTCCCTTTCTCCTTCTTCTATGAACTTTCCTGCCACTCTTTTCCAAGTAGATTGCAAATTCAGTGAGAACAGGGGGAATTATCCTACCATCCCTCTTCCTTGAACTAAGAAGTGTGTTTGTGTTGATAATGAGGACATGGAATAATATTTAACAATTCTTTATGTAAATTTTTCTAATTTTGCAAAACATTAATCTTTCGATCTAGTGGTGTTTGGTTCTTGGTATGACCATGTGAAGGGCTGGTGGGAGAAGAGGAATGATTATCGTATCCATTACCTATTCTATGAAGACATGAAAGAGGTAAAAGGCAATTATAATTTTTATTTTTTAAGGAAACCTAAGTTTCATCTTTTTTTTTTTTGTATCACATTTTCCTTTCTCTTGGTCTATAAATATTACTAATCCCCTGCCCTGGTAACGCTGCCTTGAAAATTGATCTTTTACTCAATTTACTTATATTTACCACTACTGCCTCCTGCTCTAGTTCAGGCACCTATCTTAACTTATTTGGAGTACCTCATGTTGCCTCTATTGTCCACTCAGAGAAAATGATCTTGAAATCTAAATAAGAGTATGCCTGCTGTCTTCTTCAAATACGTCAATGATTTCTGTTTACCTGAACTATAAAATCATTAAGATAATTTAGAGCTCAGCATTATTTAGTCCCTATCTCTCCAAACGCTTCTGGTTTCACTTTTCCTCTTCTTACTAAGTGAGCCTGCCTGAAAAGTTTTTTCTCCACTATTTTCAAATTAACATTTTCTCTTCCTTCATATCTTATTTTTTTTTAAAGATTTTATTTATTTATTTGACAGACAGAGACCACAAGTAGGCAGAGAGGCAGACAGAGAGAGAGAGGGGGAAGCAGGCTCTCCATGGAGCAGAGAGCCCAATGTGGGGCTCGATCCCAGGACTCGGATCATGACCTGAACCGAAGGCAGAGGCTTTAAGCCACTGAGCCACCCAAGAGCCCCATGTCTTAATTTAAATGTTAACTCTCCACAGAGTTCTTTCATATCCATAGTGTCAAATAATTCACTTTATATTATCTATTAAAATCCCTTTTCTTAATGTTTTTTTCATAACATCCACCCCACTTCTAATTATTTTACATATGTGTTTCTTACATTGTCTTGGTCTCCTTTAGTATAATGTAAGTTCCTTGAATGTAGGGATTAAAATTATCTTATTTGTGATTGTTTCCCCAAAGGGACAGCACAGTGGAGAAAACATGTAATTTAATTTATAAAACATCTAGTTTTTATTTTTTCATCTTCTATCTGGTTATTAGCATGAAAATTAATTCGCTCTCCATTTTGATCAAAAACTTATTCTGATCTGATTAAATAGTCCATTTAAGAAGTGTTCCATATCTCTTAGGTTGAATGTGTTTCAGGAAGCTTGTCCACACCTAAATTCCTTTAGATAACTATGACTACCTTTCATCTCTTATTTGAGAAATCTGTTCTATAGCCTCTAGGGAAACCACCTTACTCAGCTAAGGTGACCCCCTCTGGGAGATTCATTAGTTAAATCCCCAGCTTCTTCTACATCCTGTTTAAAGCATTTTTTTTCCTGTTACTCTAGATTAAGGGGTGACATGTTACCCTAATTATGTGTCTAGAAACAACAAGTAGGTGTTGTTGGGGATCTTGAAGAGGATAGGTGTTATCTGGAAAGAAAACTTCCCACATTAAATATAATAAGGTCTTTAAGCAAAAGAAGTTTAGTCTCCTCAAGTATGGGAGGAGAATCTACATCTGCTGGTGGAAAAGGCTCAAAATTACTGAAGGGTTCCAGAGTGGCAGTGCCATCAAATCCACACCAAATATTCCCATTCCAAGCTTAAGCAGTGAACCTTTTCCCCATCATGCTTCCATTTAACTTTCACAGGATAGACCTGATACAACTGGGACTTCTCTGTGGTTCTTCCCCTTGAATAATTAAGATGTGTGTCTGATTTCCACCAAGTTCATTTCTGTTTCTACAAGAAATAGATTATTTTAGAGCCACTATAGAAACTCTGGTTCTAGTTCCATGAATTGAGATGGGCACCTCAATAAAGCTAAATGGATTGCCTTTCTGCCTGACTGCACCAGGTCACTAAGATTATGGCTCTCAGTCTCACCTTGGTTTGGACCACCAAGAAGATCACCTCTCCAGTGGGTAACAAGGCCCATACTATTTGGCCTGAGTGCTACTCTTACCCTGTTCTTACATGCTATCCTAAGGAGTCTGAAGCATTGAGGACGGAAATCATAAGAAATACATCAAATATATCTCACCTCTTCATCATTGCCTCTTTCTCTTCTCCGCCACTCTTTGGCTGGAAATGGATAGGATTTTATCTACTTTCCTCCTCTTATATTCATACTATCAAAAAATCTATAGAGGAGTGAGGTAGAAAGAGCATCTTCTTTTCCACTATAACTCTTGGGAATAGGTAATGTTTTTTTCTTCTCTTGTGACATAATTAACATATAACATAATATTACCAATGTAATGATTCAATATATGTATATGTTATGAAAGGATCACAGTAAGTCTAGCTGACATAGTTATTTTTTTCTTGTGATGAGAAGAAGAGATTTTCTTGTGATGAGAAGATCTACTCTTTAGCAACTTTCAAATATACAATGCAGTATTGTTAACTATAGTTATTGCTGACTACAGTTCCTGATCTTAGAGGAAAAGCTTTCAGCTTTTCATCATCAAATTCATCATTGAGTATATTAGCTATGGCCTTGTCATATATGGCCTTTACTGTTTTACTTTTGTCAAATGTTTTTTCTGCATGTTTTGAAATGCTCATATGATTTTCACCCTTCATTTTGTTAATGTGGCTTATTATATTGGTTTGCTGATATTGAACCGCTTTTGTATCACTAGAATTAATCCCATTTGATCAAGGCATACAAACCTTTTACTGTGCTGTTAAATTTTGTTTGCTAGTATTTTGTTGAGGACTTTTACATTGATGTTCATCAGATATGTTAGACTTTAATTTTCTTGTATTGTTCTTATCTGGTTTTTGGTAATGCTGGTCTTGTAAATGTTTTTGGAATTGTTACTCCCTCTTCTACTCTTTGGAAGAGTTTGAGAAGAAAAGGAATGGGTATTAATTCTTCTTTCAGTGTTTGGTAGGTGGGGATTCCCTGGGTAGTCCAGTCAATTAGGCATCTGACTTCCACTCAGGTCATGATCCCGGGGTCCTGGGATTGAGACCTGCATCTGACTCCCTGCTCAGCTTGGAGCCTGCTTCTCCTGCTCCCTTTGTACCTCTCCCTGCCTGAGCCCATTCATGTTCTTTCTCTATCTCTCTCTCTCTCAAATAAAGAAATAAAATCTTTAAACAATATTTGGTAAATAATCTATTCTTTATATTAGATATGATTTAAAAAAGGAGATCAAGGATTTTAAAAATTATACCTTATGATAATATTAGCTTGCACTATTACCATTTGTTATTCTACAGGTTAAGTCTATTTTTGAGTGTGAAAGATTGAATATTAACCTGTTTTTTTTTTTTGTACTGTTTGAACAAAATTATGGGTACTAAAGAAGGCACTTGCTATGATGAGCACTGGGTATATATATAAGAGATGCATGGCTAAATTCTACTCCTGAAACCAATATTACATTATATGTTAACTAACTAGAATTTAAATAAAAATTTGAAAAACAGACAAACAATCAAAATTTACTCTTCCTTTTAGCGGATGGTGGTCTGGCCAAGAATAGGACATGTACTTTGGAAAGCAAAATGAAAAGGGCACAAAAATATAAAATAATTTCTTTCACCACATTGACATATGTAGAACCATATTAAATGCAGTGTCTATTTTATGACTAAATCTACCTGAAATAATTCTTTTTCTTTGTAATTTTTTTAGGATCCAAAGCATGAAATTCAGAAGTTGTTAAAGTTTCTAGACAAAGAACTGTCAGAAGAAACCGTGGATAAAATCCTCTATCATAGCTCCTTTGATGTGATGAAGCAGAATCCAAGTACAAATTATAGCACTGTACCAGATTTTGATATGGATCATTCTGTATCTCCCTTCATGAGAAAGGGTGAGAAATCATATACCAGTTTCTATACAGCTTGCTAATTACAGTCATGGAGGGTGTAGGTAGGAAACAAAGAATAATATTATAGGAAATGGAAAAAGGTTGAGTATGCTGGCAAGAAAAAAAAGAAATAGGAACAAAAAAATCTTAGGTGAAATAATTTGTGGCCCATAAACTATAATTTCTGTAAGCACAACATGTATGGCAAACCTTCAAATGAGAAATGTTTAGTCAAGAGCCTATGCACTGATAAGCAAGAGTCTTGGCATTCTTGGCAAAGAGTTCATTTGTCTGAACTCTCTAGATATTCTTCATATTCCTTAAAATTTTTACTGTGATGGGTAGCCAGCTTAAATGATGTTAAGCATATCAAATGAATAATGAAAAGTGGCAATTCCTAGAGGTTCTTGTTATGATAAATCATTGATAAATCATATGGTAAATCATTGTATCTCAGTGTATAGTTAGGATCTTGCAAAAAATAGTTCCTTAATAAAGATGTGTTGAATTGAATTGTGTGTGTGTGTAAGAGAGAGAGAAAAAGAGAAAGAAAGGAGAGATTCTGTTAGTTGTGTATGTATTAGTTTTGCTATAAAACAAACAACTCCAAGGGGCACCTGGGTGGCTCAGTCAGTTAAGAGTCTGCCTTCAACTCAGGTCCTCATCCCAGGGGTTGTGGGCTTTCTGCATGGCGGGGAGCTTGCTTCTCCCTCTCTCTCCCTGTAACCCTCCCCCTACTTATGCTCTCTCATTCTCTCTCTCACTCAAATAAATAAATGAAATATTTGAAAAACAGAAACAAAAACACAGTACCTCCAAGAATCTCAGTGGCTTACAACCACAAGTTTTATTTTTGATTAATGTTGTTGAATTCTGGCCACCAGCAGCTGCTGCAGTTTTGCTAATTCTTTTTGATTCTGATCAGTTTTACTTGACTTTCATGGTCTCAGCCTCGTATGTCTTCTCTTTCTGAAACATAGGCTGAAAAAGCTACCCATTTGTGGGACATGCCCAAGATCATAGTAGACAAGAAGAGCAGGAGAGATGTTGGAAACTTGCAATGTCTTTAGAGTTTCTGTTTAGATGTGGTGAATATTGCACATATTCAAATTCCATTAGTCAAACATATTCAAAATCCAAGCCAAAGCTAACGAGGGGAAGAGGAATCACACAACACATGTCAGTGGTGTAAAATCTTACAGTACAGAGTAAATAATTATTAATATAATCTAAGACAGCTTTGGAGAAACAAGTATTTTGGTGACAGCTTATATAGGGACAAGTAAGGGTAATTTCATGAATTATGATGTGTCTTCATGCATCCCAGAGATTTTTTTTTTTATATAATTTTTAGAAAGTTAGAAAGTAGGCCATGGGTAAGTCTTTCTAGGAATATCTAGATCTCAAAAGGGTATGATTTTGCTTCCCAGGGAATGTCTGGCAACATCCAAAGACATTTTTGAGAGTCATGACTGAGGTTGTGCTATAAGCACGTAATGTGACTAGGCCTAGGATACTGCTAAACACACTATAATGCACAGGGCAATCTCACATCTGCCCAGCCAGTGGTCTAGCTTTGAATGTCAATCGTGGAAAAATTTTAAAATCATTAATTAATTAGTTAATTAATTAATAAAATGCCAAAGTTGAGAAATCCTGGAGTGGATTAATAAAGCTATTTTGGCATGTTTTCTTCACTGCCCTTTTTTCTCTCTCCTAAAACTTGGCTTGCAAATGTCTTCTTCATTACCTGTGAGAAAAGGCATTGTTTTTTGTTTGTTTGTTTAAATTATTTTTATTAACATATAATGTATTATTTGCCCCAGAAATACAGGTCTGTGAATTATCAGATATTCTTTGCAAATGCTATGCTCTCTGTCTTTCCTTCAAGGTTTTAAGATATGGTTAGTCTTTTGAAAATTGAGCAATCCTGAGTGGCTCAGTTGTTAAGTGTCTGCCTTTGGTTCAGGTCATGATCCCAAGGTCCTGGGATCAAGCCGTACATAAGGTTCCCTCCTCTTCTGGAAGCATGGAAGCCTGCTTCTCCCTCTCCCACTCCCCTTGTTTGTGTTCCCTCTCTTGCTATGTATCCCTCTGTCAAATAAATTTTAAAAATCCTTAAGAAAATTGAACAATCCTGTAATAATACATATGTTTAATTACATTTAACCCAGTCATTTTTAAATCTTACTTGGTCATAGAAATTTTTTTCATAAATTACCACTTGATATTGGAAAAATACAGTCTTAAAAGGACTGAAAAATTCTCTGTTTTTTGTTAACAATGCTATTAAGGCCAAAGAATAAAGATTTTGGAACACTGGAATTTCTCCCAGTGACATTTCTTGAAATATTGAAAGAATTACTTATTTATATAAGATACTGGACAAATCCTTGTTTGTTTATGTGTTTTTTTGTTTTTGTTTTTGTTTTTTGAAAACTAAGAAGGACCAGGAGTTTGGGAGTGAGGAATGGAGTTATGGAGCAGATACGAAAAAGTTAAAGGATTAAAAATACACGTATGGCAATTCAAATGAAAACTGATCTAAGAAGGAAATTTTATAGTAGTCTCAAATGTACCATTTTATCTTTCTTTTCAGGCATTTCAGGAGATTGGAAAAATCAGTTCACTGTAGCCCAATATGAAAGATTTGAAGAAGATTATGAAAAGAAAATGAAAGGGTCTACGCTACGGTTTCGTTCGGAGATTTAAGAAATCCTGTTCTTTCTCCGACTCCTTTAGCAGGCACTTAAATTACAAAAAATAAAAATTCCTTTGAACATTTAATGACAAAAATTCTATATGCTAATATTTCTGTACTTACTAATATTCGTGCTTTGTAATAGAATATTCAAAGAATTTCAAAAGCTGCATATGAAAAACCAACACTGTCTGTACAATTTTAATCACTTTCCACAATGTTCTTACTATTCTTAAAGACAAAATAATAAACTGAAGTTTAAAATCGATATACGTATATCTGCTTTATTTTTTAAATTCAAGTTCTGGGTCATTGGATTTGCAAAGAAGATATTTAGGGTGGTCTTCAAGATGGGTGGATTAGAACCAAAGCATTCTTTTAAAAAGTCTTTAATTTCTCTTTGTTGTATGCTTAAAATGATGCCAGTGTAATATAAGGTTGATGACATCTTTGTGCCAGGAGTTCACTGAAAAGTATTGCCCTAGAATGTTTTACTACAGATTACATTTTGGATAGTTTATCAATCAATCTTTGTCTCCTGTATTGTTTATATGTTAATGATCTTAAACAACAACAAGAAAATAATCAACAAACATGTTACCAAATATTGCTTGTATAATAATGCAGTAGTTACTGTCAGAGAAAAAAAAAATCATTAGTTACCATAATATCAAACTAATAAATTGTGGGGTGCCTGGGTGGCTCAGTGGGTTAAGCCTCTGCCTTCGGCTCAGGTCATGGTCTCAGGGTCCTGGGATCAAGCCCTGGATTGGGCTCTCTGCTCAGCAGGGAGCCTGCTCCCCCCCACCCCCCGTCTCGCTCTCTGCCTGCCTCTCTGCCTACTTGTGATTGCTGTCTGTCAAATAAATAAAATCTTTAAAAAAAAAAAAAACTAATAAATTGTTATGAATCATGTGCTTTGGAAATAACAAAGTACAAAACATGGATCCTGAATTCAAAGAATTTTAAGTCAGGTTAGTAATAAAAAGAATATACAGAGAAATAATTGTAAGAAGAACTGAAAAATTCACCGCAAAACCAAGAGCTGACATTTATGGAGAGGTTACTATGGACTGAACGCTGTGTTATACTAGACACATGGCTCTACTTCAAGTGATCTTCATTCAGTTCTTCAAGGGTATTCTAATTTTCCCAATTTTAGTGCACCTAACCACACGTGTCAAATATTGAGTAAAAGCATAAAGAAAGGACACTTTGCTTTCTGATTGCTTTTTAACATTCACTCTTATCTCCATTTTCCTCACTAACTTATCCTCTATGCTCCCTCTTTCATGTTCTCAAATCCTTGCCATTGCATGTTAATCACACCTTATGACTTCCAGTTAATCTAGATGTGGTTAAATTTATAACGATCACTGAAAATCTTCTCTGATGGAGAAAATAACAGAAAATAACAGATGCTCTCAAGCTTCATGAATTTTGAAACAATAAGAGAAACTATTTGTTTCAAAAACCTTTAAGTTAGAGTAAATTATAAATATCCTTGGATTTTTTTTCTTGACTATGATATATACACACAGTAGAGATTTAATAATAAAAGAATCTGTATTAAATGCTACAAACCGAGTTTTCAAACTTTTTTTATCCATATTTATTTCCTATTTTGACTTACTTAGATCTTGAAGTGTCCTCACTTTTCTTCACCTTATAGGTATTCTTAATAATTATGACTGGCACACCTTTTTATTCATAACTATTATAATCTCTTATGATTTTATCAACCAGGTCTTTTACAACCTTCAACTATTCTAGTTTTATAATAACCATCAATACTTCTAATTTGAAGAGAGGAGATCTCAATTTACTGAGATTAGTAGTTGAATGATTGAACTTGGAATGTTCATAAGCTCTATTAGGAAATATGATAATTATACCTTGAGAACCTTATATTCACCTAAAACAATTGAGACAGTTGATGTGATACTACTCTAGACAGAACTATGTGACAACTTTTCAAAATAAAATGAAAAAGAGCAGATATTTAAGATTAAAATTGTAGGTTGTTGCTTTTATGTTGCAGTGAATGTGTGTAATCACTTTTTCTTTTTTAAAGGACCACATAAAAATTTAAAAATGCAATTTGAAGCAGCATTGGCTTTGGCACTGTGGGGTTTAGTGATAGAGTGTGGCGGTTTTAACTGCAAGCAGCACTCCCAAAAATGTGCCCATGAGGGGCACCTGGATGGCTCAGTTGGTTAAACATGTACCTTTGGCTCAGGTCATGAGCCCTGAGGCCCTGGGATTGGATCCAGACCCAAGTGGGGCTCCCTGCCCAATAGGAAGTCTCCTTCTCCTCCTCTTTCTGCCCCTCCCCTCCACTCCTGTGCTTGCTTGCCCTCAAATAAATAAATAAATAATATATATAAATATATTTTAAATGTGCCCATGAAACCGGACTCCATTAGTATTTAGCTGGAGTGAAATTGGGAAAAGAAAAGAAACTGTTTTGTATTAAGCAAACTTTATTATGAATTCTTGCTGATAAATATGAAGCCATATGTTCTGTTTCACTCTCAGACTATAAACACTCTGGCAACGTCAAAAAAGGCAATGTCAAAAAAGAGTAACATCTGTGCCAATATGGTCCTGACAGTCAAATAATTTGCACGAATATGCATTCTCCACTTACATTACCTTTGTAGAAATCTGCTAAAGATTTGAATATGCGACCTGAGAAATCAAAACCTTATTTTAACTGAGCAATCCATGGTGTGCTTTGCTTTGGAAAGCAAGTACTGAATGAAACAGAAGTTACAATTTTTGTCACTGTGTCTGTAGTATGCGTTTCTATGTCCAAAGCACTATGTGGGCTTTGAAATTCCTGAGAGCAAATGTGGTTAGAGCAAATGTGAACAGTGTAGAGAGGAGTGGATGCATATAGTGTCTGAGTTTTGGGGGTTGGGCTATTCAAAGAAGACTAGGTAGAGAGGGGAAAGAATGCAGACATGCACTGACACTGTAATGGCACATATCGGTTCATAGTAGCAATGCTGGGTATCCTGATGGACTCCTGAAACAATGAAATGGAAACACCCAAACATAATTTCTAGGGACTACACTCTAAAGCAAAGTAGATTTAGCAGAGTTGAGAGGGAAGCCAGCTGTGGATGGCAATTCCATGGGAATGAAATTATTCCTGTTGTGGACAAAACTCTGAGCAGAACTGCCTCTGGCTTATTAAAAATCCAGTGAAATAGCTCATTTCACTCTAATCACTGCTCATAAGTCATATCCATTGCTCCGGCCCATCCTGCTATTGAATTGAAAAGTGAATGCAGGAAGAATGATGATACAACTTCATACTCGCTTAGTCGCACCTACCATTGGAGCATGGTATGAAGCGCTTCACAAACACTTTTTGAAATTTGCACATTGTCTTTATGAATTTAGTACAGTATTGTCCCCTTTTTATATAAGACAGGACTGAAATATAGCAATAGTATGTAGCTTCCCTAATGCCCACAGTAGAAATGGTATTTGAACCTAGGCAATTCTGTTTTGCTACACAATCCTACTTCATTCTGACCAAAGTTAGTGCTTTATAACTTAAAAAATTGGCACTAGACAAATTAAGAAATATTTCTCAGGCCATCCTGATAACAAAGTGACAAAGACCAGGTTAAACCTTTAGTTCTGACCTTCAGCTTAAAATATCTATCTTAACTGGCTGAAAATGGTGCAGACCAGATAGTGAACGGGATTTATTTTTTTTTAAATTTTTTAAGATTTATTTTATTTATTGTGACAGAGTGCAGGGGAAGAGGCAGAGGGGGAGAAATCTCAAGCAGACTCCCCACTGAACATGGAGCCTGACATGGGGCCCAAACCCACAACCCTGAGATCATGACCTGACCTGAAATCAAGAGTCCAAAGCTTAACCAACTGTGCCACCCAGGTTCACCGGTGAAGTGGATTTAAAAATGCAGTCAGGGGCACTTGGGGGTGGTTCAGTGGGTCAAAGCCTCTGCCTTCAGCTCAGGTCATGATTCCAGGGTCCTGGGATAGAGCCCTACATTGGGCTCTCTGCTCAGCAGGGAGCCTGCCTCCTCCTCTCTCTCTGCCTGTCTCTCTGCCTACTTGTGATCTCTGTCTGTCACGTAAATAAATAAAATCTTAAAAAAAAATATGCAGTCATGACACAACAAAACAGATTATATCCCAGACAAAAGACACACAGACAATGTAAATGAGGTGAGGGTGTGAGTTATAATACACATTCTACACTTTCTTCACCTTTATCCCTTACAGATTTTCAGTATAGTCAGTCTGTCTCAGAGAGTTACAGTTCTTTAGGAAAAGTTAAAAATAATTCCAGGAATATCAAATACATGAGTCATATATATTTACAGAAGTTTGAATCACTATTTTGTTTACTTCCTGGTTAAATTTCTTTATTATTTTCTAACAGTGAGATATTTATAGGGTGTATATTCAAACTGCTACATCAATTAATATACTATAGTCAAGTGACATGACATTAAGTTCTTTATTTATTTAGAAATATACAAAACCATAAAAGTCCTCACAGTTAACAAATGAATCTGAACTTTGGAAAGGCCAATAACTATAAGATATAGTAACACCTTGAGTTTACCAAAAGCAAAATGAAAATTTTATTATTACACTTTTTTAAAGAAAAAACACATCTTATTTCATGAAGGTAAAATAAAAACAACCATTTGTTTTATATTTCAAATAGTCATAAAGAAAACATCTTAGACTAGTTACTCTTTGATATGTTTACCTCATTGAGTTATAAGAGTTAAAATTCCTAAAAGCATTAAGAATACAACTTTTTCCAAAGCAGTAAATGATGGCAATTATTTGCAAAAGCAATTTGAGTAAAAAATCTAGAATGTATGTGATTAAGAGACAGCAGAAAACTATTCTAAGAACTTGTTCAGCTATGAGATTATAATTTCTGAAAATATCTTTAAAAATTGGTTATATAGTATTTTTGACTCGGTTGTTGATGTATGTCCAAAAAACTACTTAATCAGAAACACAAGTTATGGGGCGCCTAGGTAGCTCACTGGTTAAAGCCTCTGCCTTTGGCTCAGGTCATGATCCCAGGATCCTGGGATCGAGCCTCACATCAGGATCTCTGCTCAGCAGGGAGCCTGCCTCCTCCTCCTCCTCTCTCTCTCTGCCTGCCTCTCTGCCTACTTGTGATCTGTCTGTCAAATAAATAAAAATCTTAAAAAAAAAAAAAGAAACACAAGTTATTAAATACCCATTTTTTTAAAAACTTATACCAAGCAACGTCTTCAGTAGGAAATCTTGCCCAACCACACATTTTCTGAGGCCTTGGGTAGACAGAATTCTGATATGGGACAGGTGTCTACAAAGTTTTAGAGATTAGAGAGGGAGAAGTCATGGGGCAAAGGTTGAGATATTAAAGTGCAAATTAAATGTTAACATAACATATCATTTCCATGTTTTGCTGAGATAGCTATAAGGTCTCAGGCCAAAAACTCACTTCCTTCAGGGACCTTTTGTTGTTTATTTCCCAGGAAATGGAAACCACAGGCAGAAATATGGACAGTGGAGGCAGCTGCTCATCTTTCCCAGGTCTGCTAAAGGAAAGAAAGAGTCAACCTGTATTTTCACTTGCTTCTTCATTTACTTGGGATAAGAGGAGGGAAGGTCTTTGAATCAAGCCCTTTAACATTATGACGAACAAGAGCAGGATTATGCTCCTTGCGTGTTTGTGAGTCAGACTGTGTGTGTGTTGGCCTCGTTCCTAGGAAAGCATCTGTTTTATCCTCCCTTTCTGCCCAGAAAGGGAGTGTGTGTGTTGGGGTGGGGGAGGAGTGTGGGCGTTGTGGTTGAATGGGAAGAAGACCAGACATCAGTTAGGAAGTTTTCTTATTTCCCTCTCTGGGGGCAAGAGAAGGCCAGGGTGATATACAAAAAACACAGCTGTCAAACTGGGATTTTCTCTGGCAACTAAAAAAAGTCAACACTGCTGTAACACCCAAGATTGCAACTTTTGGTGCTGAGACATTCACACTCTATTGTTCTGTAAAATCACTTTTACTAACAATGAGAAAGAAACAAGAAAAAAGAAAGGATACATATCCACACACACAGCCCCAAGAACCTTGTCTTGCCTAACCAGAAAACATCCCTTCTTGAGGAAGAATACAATATATATATGATTGGTAGCAGTTATATATGAGAATTTACTTCCGTGCTCATTTTGGTTTTAGTAGAGTTTAGCCAATAAGCGACAAGTAAGTGGAAGAATTTGAACTCGTTTACCTTTCAGATACAGAAGTTCATGATCTCATCACTGTACTATGTTCTCATTGAAGGCTAATCACTTGGACTCTGGGCCAAATTAACAATTAGAGGTAAAAATAATTGTGAGATTAATTGCATGCTAGTATTTACTAAACACAATTGTCTAAAAAAATTAATTTACTTCCTGTATTTAGGACTAAAAATTTCTATTAATATATCATCTAACTATGGTTATTAACATAAATATAAAAGCCTTTCATTCATCAAGACATTTAACAAGTCCATTCTAAAGGTCGGGATTAGTGCTAGTGTATAGCACCAGCAAGTACAGTTGTGTATGTTGTGCACTCTACAATTCCAGTTCATTCATATTGCATTTCTCAACCTGGTGTCCCTAAGTACGACCTTGAAAGACAATTAGTTTAAGAAGAGGAATAACTCCAGGTTTTGTTATCATCAAAGAACTTTGAACTGGTGTTAGACAAGTGGATGCCCTTGCTTTTGAAGACATCTAAAGAAAGAAGATTCAGATTCTGTCAACCTACTTTTGGATATTTCCACTTAGTTTGCAATGTCAATAATTTTTATTTCTTGTGGATATTTCTTATCCAATAATGACCCTTCACTGCTATCATTCTTCTTGTTCATTAAAGATGACTAAGGTATACAGGGATGTCAATATTCAGATGAGGGACTTCTCCAGTTCTGAAGAGGGAAGTGAGGAGAAAGCATTTTGGTGACACATGTCAGTGTAACCTGCCTTCAGAGAGGGAAGTAGATTCACCTCCATCCTAATACCTGCCTTCTCAGGAGGATGACTATGATGACACAAGGAATTTTAAGGAAGTGACTCTTATAATTATTTCTATCATGGAAGGAAAACAATGGCTCTACGCCCAAGAATCTACAGGGAAGCATAAATTGCATGAAAGATTGGCTTCTCCTTTCGATTCACGCATTTGTAAGAGGGGTAATTGAGAAAAATATATGTGTAGAAACCACTGATATAAAAAACAAAGAAATTGAGGAACATGGATAGATATTAGAATATTAAACTGCACTCATATCAGGAAAATAAAAACAAAAGTGGTCAAAATTTAAAAGGAAACTGAGTTAAGGATCACAAAAATAGCATTTCCAGTTCTTTTTTTTTTTTTAAAGATTTTATTTATTTCACAGAGAGAGAGAGAAAGAACACAAGTAGGCAGGCAGAGAGAGAGAGGCAAGCAGGCTCCCCGCTGAGCAGAGAGCCCGATGCGGGGCTGGATCCCAGGACTCCGAGATTATGACCTGAGCTGAAAGCAGAGGCTTAACCCACTGAGCCACCCAGGCACCCCAGCATTTCCAGTTCTAAAATTTCCTCTCACTTCCCATTTTTGAGCTTGCTCCTTAAAAAATTTAGGACACCTAGGTGGCTCAGTCAGTTTAGCGTCTGCTTTGGGCCCAAGTTATAAGCTCAGGGTCCTGGATCTAAACCTGTGACACCTGGGGGGCTTCCTGCTCAGCAGGGAGTCTGCTTCTCAACCTCTCCTTCTGCCCCTCCCCCTTCCTCATGCTTGGGCACTCTCTCTCTCAAATGAATAAATAAAATCTTCAAAAAAATTTAAAAATTAAAAATTTATGACATTTATTCAGTATTACTAGGTTCACAATTTGAGAATATTATTTTTTAAAATATGCAGTAAAGAAAAACATCCACTACAGTCATTATAAGCATGTGTGGCTACAACTTAGAGACTCTTTTCTATAAACAAACAAACAAATAAATAATTTTTTAAAAAAGGTTTTTTTCCTTACCAATGGTGATATAAAAAGCATGCATGAATTCAACATTTCTTTGTAATCGCTTTGCATATGCAATTTTTAAAAGCATGACATATTCTTTGTCTTCAAGGAACTTACCTTCTTATAATATATGTGATAAAAACTGCAATATATTAATAAACACTAAGGTATTATGCAAAGGTAAATTGCATGCCACAATTCCTGTCAAGAAAAGAAATAGAATTAAAATGACAAGTTTGGGAAATATTTGTTCTATTTATGGAAGAAAAATGATTACTGTCCTTAATATGTAAAGAGATCTTAAAATGATTAGAACATATATATTTTAGTAGAAAAATAGGAAAAAATTAATAAGTTTGCCTACCCCCTTAAAAACAACATTAAATCAGGATAGCCTAAAAAAAGAAAGTCAACTCTGATATAAGTAAGGAAATGCCAACAAAACAACGAGATGACTGACGATTTTTGCCTACAAGATTATACAATCCTGTAAAGTTTTGTGATTTTAAATGTTGGTCACTAAGATGGATAAAAGGTGCATTGGTATTCTGCCAATGAGTATTTAAATTAGTATGAATTTTGCAAAGTACATACCTTTGATGAACAATCCTGCCTCCAGGGGTGCCTGGGTGGCTCAGTGGGCACCTTCTGCCTTCTGAAGCCTCTGAAGCTTCTTCCAGAAGCCTCTGCCTTCAGGTCATGATCTCAGGGTACTGGGATCCCACATTAGGAATCTCTGCTCAGCAGGGAGCCTGCTTCCCCCTCCATCCTCTGCCTGCCTCTCTGCCTACTTGTGATCTTTCTCTCTTTCTCTCTCTGCCAAATAAATAAAATCTTTAAAACAAACAAACAAACAGGGAGCCTGGGTGGCTCAGTGGGTTAAGCCACTGCCTTCAGCTCAGGTCATGATCTCAGGGTCCTGGGATCGAGTCCCGCATTGGGCTCTCTGCTCAGCAGGGAGCCTGCTTCCCTCTCTCTCTGCCTGCCTCTCTATTTGTGATCTCTGTCTGTCAAATAAATAAATAAAATCTTAAAAACAAACAAAAACAAAACAAAACAAAAAAAACAATTCTGCTTCCAAAAATGTTTCTGAGGAAATAATTTTTCTTAATAGTAAAACTAGGGGTGCCTGGGTGGCTCAGTTAAGAAACTCAATCTTGATTTCAGCTCAGGTCATGATCCTGAGATGGAGACCTATGTCTCTCTTTCCAAAAAAAAAAAAAAAAAAAAAAAAAAATTAAATTCAGCTTAACCTGTTATGCATAAAATAATTTCATTTTTGGGGGACCATTTAAAGACTATTGTAAAATCCTTAGGTTTTTAGAATAGTCTTTAAATACCCCAATATTAATAGTGATTGTTTCTGTAGGTGAAATTTAGAACAAAGTTAAGACCATATTTTCTGTATCTTCTAGAATTCTTTTGCAATATGCAAATAGAAAAAAGCAAATATTATACAATATTAAGTGCCTCTCAAATTTTTTTCTTTCCACCTGCCATAAACGAATTTCCTAATATTTATAACACCTCATAGAATTTACTTATTTACTTATTTACTTATTTTATTGGGCAGAGACACTGAAGGAATCTAAACTCAAACACTTCTGTTTAGAATGGTTGATGTGCACACAGGACCAATTTCAAGGAAAAAGGAATACATTCATTGTGAATCTTTTCACAAACCTTTCTTAATCTCTCTACCATCTCTATTACTTAAACCCACATGACTTGGATGTCATAAGTTGTTTTCTGAAGCTGATTTGTTACCCAGTATTTGTAGCACCCTAGGCAAATGATTTATTTTATTCTATATTTAATCTGAAACTTCTCCTAGCTTCCACAGTTTCCTTCCAAATGAGTAATTTGATTTGTTTTGCAGTAATTTTTCTCATACAAAATAACCAAACAAAAAAATTTAGATTTGCATTGTAGCAGTTGATTGAGATTTTATTCTTTAAAAAATAAATAAATAAATAAAAGTTCAATAAACATGCTTTGTAAAGACAAATTAATGTACTCTTCTTTGTTGGAACATTATTTTTGTGTGTAGAAACAAAACCAAACAACTGAGAATTCAGCCCAAACACAGAAACCTTACCAGATGAACATCAGTGCCATACAGTGTCAACGGTTTTGTCATTATAGAGCAACCATGAGAAGTAGGGCATGCAGTGGATGTTGGTGCCGTGTACATGTGTTGTTTTTTTTTTTTTAATATTTATTTATTTATCTTGTTTGACAGAGAGAGATCACAAGTAGGCAGAGAGGCAGGCAAAGAGGGGAAAGCAGGCTCCCTGCTGAGCAGAGCACCCAACGCGGGGCTCAATCCCAGGACCCTGAGATCAAGACCTGAGCCGAAGGCAGAGGCTCAACCCACTGAGCCACCCAGGCACCCTGTGCATGTGGTTTTGATGAAAGCTCCCACTCAGAGTCTGGTTTCTGTACAAAACCTCATTACATCAGGGCGAATGTACACACGCTTATTAGTTTGTACACTTTTAATGAAAACAAACATACAAACAAGAATAACAAAAGTCTAATTATTATATGGAAAGTTCTTTACCGGTACTCTTTTCTTCTCATGTATTTGACACAACAGACTAAGGTAATTGACACACCTTTCTCTTTGCTGTGCCGACAGCATGGCCCATGTCTACAGCACGTAACATCGCCATTCCCTTATAAACCTAGGATGTGTAAACTCACAAGATAATTCTAATGTGGACTTCAAGTAATACTTAAGCAACTTCTAATTTGTTCTTTTAGAATTTGTTTTTTCTTGTATTGATGCTAAGCCTGAATTCTCTTAAAATTACAAAAATTCAGGTGATTTTTTTTCCTTTAAGCTTCATATGATTGGATTTTATATGCCGCCGGTAGTATGATTATATTAGGTATTATTTAGAAACTTCTGACAGGACAGATGCCAAGGTTATAACTCATTTGTATCTCTGTAATAATAAATGCTGAACTTTTAACAAGCATGTTAATAATAATAAAGTTTTTTGGAAAGATGCCATTGCCAGGACTGATTCTAAGCATGTTGTTTGTATTAACTCATTTAATAATCAGAAGAACTACATAGAGATATTAGAACCCTTGTGCATTGCTAGTGGAAATGTAAAATGGTACAGATATTACTGCAAATAGTCTGGTGGCTCCTCAAAAACTTTTAAATATTTATCACCATATGATCCAGCAATTCTACTTCTGGGTATATATCTGAAAGAATTGAAAACAGAATTTCAAAGAAAAATTTGCACCCCATATTTATTGTAACATTATTCATAACAAGCAAAAGACAAAAGCATACCAAGTGTTCGTTGATGGATAACACAATAAAGAAAGTGGGATTTGTACATATAATGGAATATTATTCAGCTTTAATAAGGAAGAGAATTCTGACACATGCTACAACATAAATGAACTTTGAGCACATTGTACTAAGTAAATTAAGTCAATCACAAGAAAACAAGTATTGTATGATTCCACTCACATGAAATACCTAGAATAGTCAAATTCATAGAAACAGAATGAAGAGTCATCCAGAGGTTTGGGGAAAGGGAACTAGAGAATTATATTTTTATGGGTATAGAGTTTCAGTATTGTAAGATAAAAAAAGTTCTAGACATTGGCTACATTGGAATGTGAATATACTTAGTACTACTGACTGCAATTTAAAAATGGTTAAGGGGTGTCTCGGTGGCTCAGTCGGTTAGGTGTCAGAATCTTGGAGTTGGCTCAGATCATGATTTCAGGGTCATGAGATCAAGCCCTGGGCATGAAGCCTGCTTGAGATTCTCTCTCTCGCTCTCCCTCTGCCCCTCCTCTCTTTCTCATCCTCTCTCTCATAAATAAATAAATAAATACAGTTAAGAGAGTAAACTTTATGCGATATGTATTTTTCCATAATTAAAGCTAAATAAGATGGCATTCTCCATCCCAATGGAACAATGGAAGCACAGAGTGTGGTTGAAAATTGTGGCCTTGGGACGCCTGGGTGGCTCAGTTGGTTAAGCGGCTGCCTTTGGCTCAGGTCATGATCCCAGCGTCCTGGGATGGAGTCCCACATCGGGCTCCTTGCTCAGCAGGGAGCCTGCTTCTCCCTCTGCCTCTGCCTACCACTCTGTCTGCCTGTGCTCATGCTCTCTCTCTCTCTCTAACAAATAAATAAATAAAATCTTAAAAAAAAAAAAAAGAAAATTGTGGCCTTATTCATAAAGCTGTGGATTACTGAGCTGGAGATTTAAAGCTCAGGGAGTCTGGTTCTGTAGACCACCCTCTTGGTCCTCCCACTGCTTTCAATGTACCTGATGTTGTTTTCCATAGCTTCACTAATAGCAGCTGGGATACCGTAATCATGTCTTTCACTGATAAGTTCATTTAAGAAATGAAGGTATAATTCCTATAATTCCTGAGGTATGATTCCACAGTTCTCTAAATTTTGCCTGATTCCAGGCAATCTAGATGTCCATTATTATCTTGCCTATGTAATTGTTTTTTAACAGCAATAATTCATTTTCAATCATGGATCTGTATACCTAATTGAAAATACAATAACATGAGCTTTTGTTTTTGGTGGCCCACTGCTGCAAATGGAAGAACTGTGTCGATCCTGTGTTTTTGGAACGTGTCATTTGATTAAATGAAGCCTGGCAGGAAGGGAAGGTGATCTGAGGGAGTCATTGGATTTATGGGCTTTATGTGTCATCGAAAGGAAAAAAAAATTCCAACTTTAGTTTGCAGAGTCATTAAATCATACAAAAAATGGACGAACTAGCTCAGAGAATATCTCGGAAAAATTAGCAATTCTGGATCCCCAAAGAGAGCCAGCCTAGCATTACTATGCTCAATCTTGATGTTGTCCAGATTTGTGTACCCGACACCCCACGCACATAAACATTTTTCTCCCTGGTCTCTCACACATTCCTACCCTCCACACAAACCAAAAATGAAACGACACCAGCTCTCAAAGAAAACTAGGAATCTGCTGGCAACATATTTTAAAGACGTAAACACATTTTTAATATCTCCTTAAACATCTGTAAGTAAAATGGAGGGTCTTAAATGACGTGCTAATTTCCTTCTGGGCTTTTTTGTATTTCCCAGTTCTGCATAGGTATAATCTCCACAGCAAGGCCTTGGTGGTTTTAGCTGTATCTGTCTAGCTAAGGGCCCTTACCCAAAGGGTTGATTACAGCAACTAGACCATGAGAGAATCTCACAGTGAGGGCTCAGATAACAGCGGTAGAGAACAGGAGCATATTTCCGGGGCAAAGTTTCTTCCCCTCCACACACAAGCTTCTTGTTTAATCCTTCTTTGTGTATATGTGACTCAGCATACAAAAAAAAAAAAAATACTGACAGGTTGTAGAAATGATTAAAGTGACAGAAACCATCAGTTCTACCCTGTTTCTGCTTGATGAAATTCTTTAGTATTCTCTTTAGTAAATGTTTATGTATATTTCCCCTTTCCAGGACATTGGAAACTCAGGTTTCTTCCCCATGAACACACACAAACACGCTCACACACCCAATGACTTTTCATCACGATCAAAATTGTTAGAAGACATTCTTATAAACTGCAGAGAAGCAGTAGGCTTCCATACATGGATGCTGCAGATACTTCCCCTGTGCATTTCTCTCAGACTCTCTGCAACCCTGAGGAAAGCGTCAAATCCAGGCGCTCTGAGTATGCTTACTTCGGGCCACCTCCCTGATCCATTTCCTTCTCAGGGCTTCCTGGCTCCGCCAGCTGTTGAAACAGCAGTACGTGCCTCTATGCGTGTGCATGTGTGTATAGTTCACCTTTTTATATCTTACCTGTCTGTAAAGTCACTGATTACTACTCTCAGATCAAATCCTGAACTTACTTTTCTCCTGGTGACAGAAGTGAGCCTCCCCAGTCTCCCCTGGCCCTGCTTTCCAGGGACTCCCACCAGCTCCCAGGGTTCTTGTCAACACCAGCACCACTGGCTGAAAATGAAAACTGAAGAAGGAGATTGAAGTGTGAGGTAAATTTTGCTTTTTAAAATCTCTTTTATTGAAGTTTTTGTCTGGCATGTGCAGAACATTTGGGCTTCTCGAGTGATTTCAGTTTTGAACACAAGCTTGCGATTTAAATGCTTTTGCCTAATTCCAATTTTCCCACAGGAAACTCAGTATTGTTTATGCTGTGAACAATCTATCAGGCTTTCCGTGATCACTTTCATTTTCCTAGGTTCAGTTGGACTTTTCTGAAGCATGTCAGGATTGGGGGTCTTCTTATGAAACTATAAGGCTCATAAAGGAATAAAACTGGACTTCATTAGAGTGAAAAAAAATGGAAGAAATGTTCTTTTCTCGGGGTGCCTGGGTGGCTCAGTCGTTTAAGGGTCTGCCTTTGGCTCAGGTCAAGATCCCAGAGTCCTGGGATAGAGCCCCACATCATGGGGCTCCCTGCTCTGTGGGGACCCTGCTTCTCCCTCTCCTGCTTGTGTTCCTTCTCTTGATTGTCTCTCTCGGTCAAATCAACAAATAAAATCTTTTTTTTTTTTTAAAGATTTCATTTATTTATTTGACAGGCAGAGATCATAAGTAGGCAGAGAGGCAGGCAGAGAGAGAGGAAGGGAAGCAGGCTCCCTGCTGAGCAAAGAGCCCGATGGAGGGCTCGATCCCAGGACCCTGAGATCATGACCTGAGCCGAAGGCAGAGGCTTAACCCACTGAGCCACCCAGGCGCCCAACAAATAAAATCTTTTAAAAGATATTCTTTTCTCATTAAAAGAACCGTTCAGTTTTTTTTTTTTTTTACTTATTTTATTTTTAAAAATTTTTAAAGATTTTGTTTATTTATTTGAGAGACAGGGAGAGAAAGAGAAAGAGGGAAATAGAAGGTGCGCATAAGCAGGGCGGGGGCAGAGGGAGAAACAGACTCCCCACTGAGCAGTGAGCTAGACATGGGCCTAGATCCCAGGACTCTGGGTTCATGACCTGAGCTGAAGGCAGACACTTAACTGCCTGAGCCACCCAGGTATCCTAACCATTTGGTTTTAATGTCAAGTATCTCCTTTAGTTTTTCCTAAGAGGGGTGTTTTCATCTCTCTCTCTCTCTCTTTTTTTTTTTCTTTTTTTACCATTGATCTTTTTAGAAGCCAATTCTAGACATTGTAATTTTCAGCCTATCACTCAACTAGGAAGACCTGTGGTGTCATGTAGCCTATCATATATAACCACATAAAACTGTCAGTTTGGGGTAGGATTTAAAAGATATATATAAACTAATATTTATACTTTTAAATGTCCCTCATAAACCATCTTGCAAGGTTTCTGGCTCAGTGACACTAGTTATGTTATGTTTTCCAGGCTTACCCATTTTCATCTGTCTCCCCATGTAATTCTGAACTCATCATCCATGGGTCAGGACAAGTGCAAATCAGGACTACTGCTCCTAGATTCCTGAATCGGTTACACCCACTTCCCAGATGTGACTAGGATGTATTCAGAATCAGCTGCCTTATTTTCATCTTGTTACTCATATCCATGCTTCTCTGACAACATTTTTGCATCATGAAAAGCTTGAGGTTTTTGTTCAAGGAAGTTTGCTTTGTCAAAGTAAAATTTCCTTACAAATTGTGAACACCCTAATTTGATAAGAGAAAATCACAGACACTTTGACTCTGGCGCAATTCCACCCATGGTAGATTTGCCCTATGACCAAGTGGCTCAGAGCTGGGAAACTCGTCTATTTCTTGTTGCCACACACTTGTGTGCCTTTGAGCAGACTCTGAACTTGTTCCTTAATCTTATCCACAAGATGAAAGTAAGACTTATCATCAGAGTGGGTAGCCCAGTCAATACAATTTATTTTCTAGAAGACGTTAATTCATTTTGATAAATCATTTATATATACCCTACATTGTTAAAGAGTAGATGAAAAGTGGTTTAAAGTCATGCTTTCCACTTTTCTTGAGCATGGCAATTACTTGGGGACTTGGTTAAAATGTAAATTCCGATTCTAGATTGGGGCCTGAGATGTTGCCTTTCTAACAAGCTCTCAAGTAATTCCAATAGTACATGGTGCTTGTGCATGAACTATATTTGAATAGCAATTGTAAACTGATTATATAAATATAAAGCAATAGTACAAATAAATCAAAATTAATAAAGAAATGAAAAAGGATGAGTGAAGACACGAACGGACCCAGGAATGATGTTATAAATGTATAAAATAACGTTAACCACCCACTAAGTGGGGAACACATCTGTCCACATGATTTGTAGCAGACAGTATAAAAATGGGAACTGTGTGCTCTGTATTTATTTGCTTTCCCCTAATAATCTGTATGTAGAGTAAGAGCTGTTTAGTGCAATTATATCACTACTGAATTTTCTATTCTGGAGCCAAAGAAGAGAAAGAGAGCCTCATGCATTTTCCTCAATTAATTCAGAATATAAAAGCATTCAAATGATATTTGGGATCAATATTTATGTTTATATAATCTGTGAAGAAACAGTTAAAAAATTAGTAGAACAAAATGTTTCAAGGAAAACTGTTTCACTTATTGTATGTAACTCAATCTAATATCCAAATATACTATGCTGACTTCTGCTGTCCCTCATCCATATATCCATATATACATATATGTATATATATATATCTCCAAACTGGGAGGTAACACTGTCCCCAAGATCTTAGAAGGTTCTGAGTGGGATATGCAAGTTCAATCATTCACTCATTCAGTTCATTCAACATTTACTTTATTTGAAGTACAGAGCTTACAGACTCAATTTCACTTCTTTCCACTTCCTGCTTCTGCTGGGTTCCTGACCAACCACATTATTTGTTTCCTTCCTGAGGCTGCTGAAATATTCCATAGTAACTCATGCTGGAGAATTTCTTTTACTAGACTCTGCCCTTGCGCCAGCAAGGGACTGCTAAGGCAACAAGACATTCACTGCAAAACAGAAGATAATTAAGAAGCATACAGAAGGCAAACATTTAATATGGAATATTTAATATAATTTTCCTAAAATGCCCTGGCCACTCAGCTTTCATCAGCATCTCACTTCAGAAACTTGCCTGCTCTAAATTTATGTGTGTCTTCCTGCGCAGAGCCTCTGTTATTCCATCAATGTGTTCTTCTTCAAGCCTCGGAAGGACCCAGCTCCTTTACTTTATGAGGAGTAAAAAGGGTGCAAAATTTGAACTATTTTTACTGTTTTTCTAGCATGAGATGCCTTATGTTTAAAGAAACCCATGGTTTGGGGCACCTGGGTGGCTCAGTGGGTTAAGCCTCTGCCTTTGGCTCAGGTCATGATCTCGGGGTCCTGGGATCCAGCCCGCATTACTCTCTGCTTGGCGGGGGCGGGGTGGGGGAGCCTGCCTCCCCCTCTATCTCTGTCTGCTGCTCTACCTACTTGTGATCTCTCTCTCTGTGTCAAGTAAATAAATAAAATATTAAAAAAAAAAGAAAGAAACCCATGGTTTAATAACTTTTACTGGGGAAACAAAAAGACACACATTTTTGGTGCATTCATATTAATTATAAGATATAAAATTATGATATACAATGCATATCTTACAACGTAAAATGAAGAAATCTTTGTCCAAATTTCTCTCTTCTAGAATGTTTTTTAGAGAATGTGTAGAAGAGTTACCTCTAAAACACCAGGCTGTTGTATCAACAAGATTTTCCTAATCAAAAACATTCCTCTTTCTATACAAACTAATTTTAGGGATAACAGTTTAAGCAGCACCTAGCTTTTAAATTAGTGATTTTGTTTGTAGCTCCCATTATACAAGTAAATATTGAAAGCTTAATAAGTACAATCACTGTTTAAAATACCTCCAAGGAATTTTGAAATCACCAAATTACTTACAAAATATTTATGGGATAAAACCTCTGGGTGGCAATCTTTGAAGCCCAGTTATACTTATTTTACTAGCAGTAATGAGAGTTCATCTAAGATATTATATAATTCAAATTGTTATTAACTCAAACTCTACTCATATGTAGTACATATTATGTATTATTGTTTACTGACAGGTTCTCAGAAATAAATGGAACAGTAGATTATGAAGAATGCTTTAACTTCTACATTTTACATTTCTTCCTGTTTCTAGGATGTTTACAATCTATGTATGTTGAGAGGAGGGTTGTAAAATGAGAAATAATAGTAAAAGCAAAGTTTCAATTACAAAGTTCAGTAGAGATGAAGTGGAAAAAATAAACAATGAGTCATTCTCCATGATGGTCAATTTTATGTGTCAACTTTATTGGGCCACAGGGAGCCCAGGTATTTGGCCAAACATTATTCTAGTGTCTGTGAGGGTATTTCTGGAAGAGATTAACATTTAAATTGGCAGACTGAATAAAGCAAATTGCCCTTTCTAATGTGAATGGGCTTTATCCAATCAGTTGAAAGCCTGAATAGAATAAAAAGGCTGACCTTCCTGGGAATGGGGGAGAATTCATCTTGTCAGACTTGGAGCTGAGACATCAGTTTTTTTCTGCTTTCACACTCAAACTGAAGCATTGGTTGTTCTTGGGTCTTAAACTTGCTGGCTTTCAGATTAGAACTAAACTATTGGCAATCCTGGGTTTCCAGTTTGCCATCTATACATCTGGGGAATTTTCAGCCTTCATAATTACAGGAGCCAATTCTTTATAATAAATTTTCTCTCTTTCTCTCTCTCTCTATGTATACATACATATGTATGCATACATGCATGTATATACATACTATGTAATATTGTTTCTGTTTCTCTAGAGAATAGAGAATAATAATAGAGCTTCCTCCCATGACTCAAAAATTTTGGAAGACTTAGCAATGAGATTCTAATTCAGAGTTAGTATTATTAGTATGATTATGATTAGAATAATTGTTAATCAAAGAGTTTGCAAAGCAATTTTTATTATATATACATATGTACATTATATAATATATATTATATATATATGTACATTATATGTGTATTTTTGTATGTGTGTGTATAAAGGAATTTGTTATATCTTTATTATATCTGGTTTATGTGGTTGAAGATCCAACAGGATAAGTTGGCAAGTTGGGGATCCCGCACAGCTGATGCTTTAGTTCCAGTCTGAGACTGAAGGCTTAAGAACCAAGAGATTTGATGTTTTAGTTTGAAAGCTGTCAGGTACAAGATTTAGGAAAAGTCAATGTTTTAGTTCCATTGTGAAGACAGGAAATAGGCTGATGTCACAATTCAAAGACCATCAGGAAAGAAGCATTCTCTCTTATTTGGGAGAGGGTCAGGCTTTTGTTCTATTCAGGCCTTCAGCTTTAAGAAGGGCAATGTGATTTACTCAATATACCAATTTGAATATGAATGTCTTCCAAAAACACCCTCACAGACATACTCAGAATAATACCTAAGCAAATGTATCTGGGCATCTCATGGTGCAGTGAAATTGATCCATAAAATTAATCATCATAGTTTCTAAGCAAGATAGAATAACAGGAACTAGATTCACATTTTGCATGAAGCAACCAAATGAAAGATAGTGGATAGGAAACAAACAAACAAAAATTGAGCTATATGATTTCCCCAGATTACTGCCTGGAAGGAATTCCCAGGCCACACTTCAAGGAGGCAAGACAAGACATCCAATAAAAAATAATCAGGCATGCAAAGAGGCAGAAAAAAAACATAATAAAAAAAATGTATTCAATTGAGAAGGCAACCTAGAACTAACACGATGATGGAATTAGCAAATAAAGGCCTTAAGGCAGGAATTATAACTGTATTCAATATGCATGAAAAGTTGAGAACAAAAATATAATCATTTCCAAAATGATAATCCTGAGGGGGAAACTAGGTCTAAGGTAAACATGCAGTAGGTGGGGTTAACATCACATTACACATTGCAGAAGAATAGGTTAGTAGTGAACACGAAAGCACAATGATAGATGTTATTCAAAATGAAACACAAAGAGAGAAAAGGATTTTTAAAAAGGAATAGAGCATCAGTGAGCTATGAATAACTGTATGTGGCCAGGGGTCCAGAAGGAAAGAGAGACAGAAAAATCATTTGAAGACATGACTTTAAAGCCACAATTCCAAGAAGCTCAGTAAATCTGAAACATGCACGCGCGCGCACACACACACACACACACACACACACCCCTTGTGAAAATGACCACACTAATGCAGATGATAATTCTATTGACAAAAACCAGTGATCTTAGTTATGGGAATATAAGGCCCAGCATAGGGAATATAGTCAGTGATATTATAATAATGTTGTACACTAACAGATGGCAGCTACACCTGTGGGGAGCAGAGCTAAGTATAGAGAAGTAGAATCACTATGTTGTACACCTATGTTGAAATAATGTAACATTGTGTGTCAACTACACTCAAATAAAAAAAAAAAAAGAAAAAGAAAATCTTAGAAGCAGAGAAAACAAATGTGTTATATGATGAAGTTCTAGAATATAGGTGAGGTTTGGTGGGGTGACCAAGAAAGAATTCTTGAGACATCTTTGGTGCAAAATGATGGTTTATTAAAGCAGGGGGACAGGACCCGTGGTTAGGAAGAGCTGCTGCCCTGGGGTTGTGAGGGGTGGCTGGTTATGTACCATGGGGGTGGGGGAAGTAAGGAAAAGGGAGGTTTCAATAGAACTTTCACATGCTAAAGTGGACCTACGAAGATACTGGATACCAGAGGCCTTGACATTAGGAAGGTCGTTTTGCCCTCTAGTAAGGTATTAACATTAAGATGGGTAGGATGGGTAGGAGATTCCTAAAGAATGTCACATATGTCCCACCCAGGAGTGGGGGTCGGGGGAGGTTGCAAGTGTCAGCCTTTTGCTTTGTCCTCAGCCAGCCTTCTGTTCCCTCATCATTCTGTATAGAAGAACAAAGGTAAGAAGGACACTGGATTTCCAAAAAAGGAAAAATGAGGTACAATGGAAGTGTAATGATGAATGGTAGTTTATTTTGCCTTAAGTCCAGATAATTCTTAGCATATTTCTGTAAAATCTGATTTTCAATTCTAAGATGTGAAGTTTCATTTCTGTAAAAAAGTTCCAGTCAAGACCTTTGTGCTGCTTGTCACTGAGCCAGTTGCTGCTCTTGCAATCTACAACTTTATACCCACAAAAATGCCCTTTGTATTTAGATCTCCGCATGCTGAGTGTTAAAGGGCAATTTCACTCTCATTGAGTAATAGTGTCTTCAGAACAGCCTTAGTTATTCCGTTTCTGATTTTGACCTTCTTTATTTTCCCATGATTGGACTGTCAGAAAATATCCTATTAAGTATTTGTACAACCTGGTACCAAAATGATTTCCCCAAAAGATGTCCTCAGAAAAAATCTGAAGCTGATTCATGGCTATCCCATGACCTATGCTTTTGCAAACAACTGGGAAAGGATTGAACAGTTCCACAGCAGGCCAGAAGACATCGTGATAGCCACTTACCCCAAATCAGGTGAGTTTTGTGGACTGGCAGAGGCAGATCTGGCTTCAGTCTTTGTTTCCTCTCTACAAAATCATTATCATCCTAAATAAAATTAATATTCCTATCAGCCAGTCTAGCCATATACTTTTGAGTATGTTTAAAATGAGCATTTGGGGCACAGAAAGGGAAATTGCAGAATTAAGTTTCTAATAGAATGTATTAAGATGGCAGACTACCTGTAGGGACTCCCCTCTCCCCCCTCATTCAAGTGATGGTTTCTAAAAATTGTTGCCTTTCACCGCAGGTACCACTTGGGCTAGTGAAATTGTGGACATGGTTCTAAATAATGGAGATGTTGAAAAATGTAAGAGGGATTTTATAACAGTTAAAGTGCCAATGTTGGAAATGGCCGTCCCTGGACTAAGAACTTCAGGTAATTTTAAACTACTTGGGAATTATAATTTTATAATATTATTATTTTTAAATTTTTTATTATTTTTTTAAAATTCAAAACCAAATTTTCTTTTTAATTTAAATTCAGTTAGCCAACATATACTACATCATTATTTCTCGTTTTAGTGTTCACTGTTTCATTAGTTGCTTATAACACCCAGTGCTCATCACATCAGGTGCCCTCCTTAATGCCCATCATCCAATTACCCCATCCCCCCACCTACCCCACCTCCAGAAACGCTGTTTGTTTCCCTGAGTCAAGAGCCTCTCATTTTTGTCTCCCTCTCTGATTTCTTCCCATTCAGTTTTCTCTCCCTTCCCCTATCATCCTCTGTGCTGTATCTTATATTCTACATATGAATGAAACCATAGGATAATTGTCTTTCTCTGATTGACTTACTTTGTATAAGTGATGAAGTTCTAGAACACAGGTGAGGTTCATTGGGGTGAGGTCGGGAGCCGATGACCAAGAAAGAATTCTTGAGACATCTTTGGTGCAAAATGGTGTTTTATGAAAGCACAGGGCAGGACCCATGGTCAGGAAGAGCTGCAGCTGCCCCGGGTTGTGAGGGACGGCAGGCCATGTACCCTGCAGTTGGGGGAAGGTGAGGGAAAGGGAGGTTTCAATGGAACTTTCATATGCTAAAGAGGGCCTACAAGGTGCCGGGATGCGGGAGGCTTGATCAAGGTTGTCTTTTGGCAAGCCATTAATATCAAGATAGTTGGGAGATTCCTGACTTGCAGGATTGTGATCTCTGCAAGTTAACTATTTGTTTCTCGTTTATGGCGGTCAGGGGTGCCTGAGGAATGTTATACATATTACCAAGGGAAGCGGGTGGAGAGGGGGTACAAGGTGCCAGCTTTTGTCCTTAGCCAGCCTCCTGCTCCCTCATTGCACCCCTGGAGCTCCTGATTGACTTATTTCACTTAGCATAATACCCTCCAGTTCTGTCCATGTTGATGTAAATGGTAAGTATTCATCTTCTCTATGACTGAGTAATATTCCTTTGTATATATTAACTACATCTTTATCCATTCATCTATTCAAAGACATCTCAGCTCCTTCCACAGTTTGGCTATTGTGGACATTGCTGCTATGAACCTAGGGGTGCCTTTTTTTCACTACATCTGTATCTTTGGGGTAAATACCCAGTAGTGTAATTGTTGGGTGGTAGGGTAGTTCTATTTTTAACTTCTTGAGGAACCTCCAGAGAGGCTGTTCCAGCTTGCATTCCCACCAACAGTATAAGAGGGTTCCCCTTTCTCCACGTCCTCTCCAACATTTGTTTTCCATGTTTTGTTAATTCTCACTGGTGTAAGGTGGTATCACAATATGGCTTTGATTTGTATTTCCCTGATGACAAGTGATGTGGAGCATTTTTTCAAGTGTCTATTGGCCATTTGGATGTCTTCTTTGGAGAAGTATCTGTTCATGTCTTCTGCCTGTTTCTTGACTGGATTATTTGTTTTTCAGGTGTTGAGTTTGAGAAGTTCTTTATAGATCTTGGATTCCAGACCTTCGTCTGTTGTATCACTTGCAAGTATCTTCTCCCATTCCATAGGTTGCCTTTTAGTTTTGTTGTCTATTTCTTTTGCCATTCAGAAATGTTTTATTTTGATGGAGTCCCAATAGTTCATTTTTGCTTTTGTTTCCCTTGCCTTTAGTATATGTGCTGCCGAAGCGAGCTCTTCCCTTGCCTTTAGACACATGTCTAGTAAGAAGTTGCTTGGCTGAGGCCACAGAGGTTGCTGCCTATGTTCTCCTCTAGGATTTTGATGGATTCCTGTCTCATATTTAGGTCTTTCATCTATTTTGAGTTTATCTTTGTGTATGGTGTAAGAGAATGGTCCAGTTTTATTCTGCATGTCACTGTCCAATTTTCCCAGCACCATTTATTGAAGAGACTGTCTTTTTTTCCATTGGATATTCTTTCCTGTTCTCTTGAAGATTAGTTGACTATAAAGTTGAGGGTCCATTTCTGGGTTCCCTGTTCTGTTCCTTTGATCTATGTGTCTGTTTTTGTGCCAATACCAAGCTGTCTTAATGATCACAGCTTTGTAATATAGCTTGAAGTCAGGCATTGTGACACCACCAGCTTTGGTTTTCTTTTTCAACATTCCTTTGGCTATTTGTATTCCTATGATCTTTTCTGGTTCTATATAAATTTTAGGTTTGTTTCAGCTCTGTGAAAAATGTTGATGGTATTTTGATAAAGATTGCATTGAAGATTGTTCTGGGCAGCATAAATATTTTCATGACATTTATTCTTCCAATCCACAAGCATGGGATGTTTTTCCATTTCTTTTGTCTTCCTCAACTTCTTTCATAAGTGTTCTGTAGTTTCTAGAGTACAGATCCTTTACCTCTTTGGTTAGTTTTATTCCTAGGTATCTTATGTTTTTGGTGCAATTATAAATGGGATTGTTTCCTTAATTTTTCTTTCTTCAGTCACATTGTTAGTGTATAGAAATGGAACTGATTTCTGTGCATTGATTTTGTACCCTGCCACGTTGCTGAATTCCATATGGGTTCTAGAAATTTTGGGCTGGAGTCTTTTGGGTTTTCCATATAGAATGTTATGAAATCTATGAAGAGTGAGGTTTGACTTCTTTACAAATTTGAATGTCTTTATTTCTTTTTATTGTCTGATCACTGAGGCTAGGACTTCTAGTACTATTTTGAACAAAAGTGGTGAGAGGGGGCATCCCTGTCATGTTCCTGACCTTAAGGGAAAAACTCTCAGTTTTCCCCCATTGAGAATGATATTCATTGTGGGCTTTTCATAGATGGCTTTTATGACACTGAGATTAATTCCCTTTATTCCTATATCCTGAAGAGTTTTAATCAAAAAAGGATGCCTTTTCTGCATTATTTGAGAGGATCATATGGTTCTTAACTTTTCTTTTATTAATGATTAATGTGATCTAGCATGTTAATTGATTTGTGAATGTTGAACCACCCTTGAAATCCAGTAATAAATTCCACTGGTCATGATGAATATTCTTTTTAATGTACTGTTGGATCCTACTGGCTAGTATCTTGGTGAGAATTTTGGCATCCATGTTCATCAGAGATACTGGTCTGTAATTCTCTTTTTTGATGGGCTCTTTGCCTAGTTTGGGGATCAATGCAAAACTAGCCTCATAGAACAAGTTTGGTACTTTTTCCTTCCACTTCTATTTTTGAGATAGCCTCAGGAGAAATAGGTATTATTTCTGCTTTAGATGTTTGGTATAATTCCCCCGAGAAGCCATCTGGCCCTGGAATCTTGTTTTTTTTGGGAAGTTTTTGATTATTTCTCTAATTTCCTTGCTGTTGATTGGTCTGTTTTACTTGTAATATGCTCTTAAAATTGTCTGTATTTTCTTGGTGTTGGTCTTGATCTCTCCCCTTTCATTCATGATTTTATTAATTTGGGTCCTTTCTCTTTTCTTTTGGGTAAGTCTGGCCAGAGGTTTATCAATCTTATTAATTCTTTCAAAAAAACCACCTTCTAGTTTCTTTGATCTGTTCTACTATTCTTCTGGTTTCTATTTTGTTGGATTTCTGCTCTAATCTTTATTATTTCTCTTCTTCTGCTGGGTTTAGGTTTTATTCGCTGCTCTCTCTCCAGGTCCTTTAGGTGTGTATTTAGCTTGTGTATTTGGGGTTTTTCTAATTTTTTGAGAGAGACTTGTATTGCCATGTACTTTCCTCTTAGGATTGCCTTTGCTGTATCCCAGCGGTTTTAAACTGATGTATTTTCATTCCCATTAGTTTCCATGAATTTTTTAACTTCTCATTTAATTTCCTGGGTGACCCATTCATTCTTTAGCAGGATACTCCTTAAACTTCAAGAGGAAATTCCAGATTTCCTCTTGTGATTGAGTTCAAATTTCAAAGCATCATGTTCTGAAAATATGCAGGGAATAATCTCAGTCTTTTGGTATCAGTTGGGACCTGATTTGCAAACCATTATGTGATCTATTCTTGAGAAAGTTCCATGTGCACTGGAGAAGAATGAGTATTCTGTTGTTTTAGGATGGAATGTTCTATATATCTCTGTGAAGTCCGTCTGGTCCAGTGTGTCATTCAAAGACCTTGTTTCTTTATTGATCTTCTGCTTAGATGATCTATCTATTGCTGTGAGTGGGGTGTTGAAGTCCCTTACTATTAATGTATTATTATCAATGTGTATCTTTACTTTGGTTATTAATTGGCTTATATAATTGGTTCCTCCCATGTAAGGGACATAAATATTTACAATCATTAGTTTTAGATCTTTGTGTTGGATAGACCCTTTAAATGTGATATAGTGTACCTCTACATCTCTTATTACAGTCTTTGGTTTAAAATCTAATTTGTCTGATATGAGGATTGCTACCCCAACTTTCTTTTAAGATCCATGAGTGTGGTAAATGGTTCTCCACCCCCCACTTTCAGTCTGGAAGTGTATTTAGGTCTAAAATGAGTCTCTTGTACACAGTGTATGGATGGATCTTTTTTTTTTTAATCCGACCTGATACCCTGTGTCTTTTGATCAGAACGTACATCCTAGACAAATCCGAAATGGTTGGAAACCACAACAGAAAAACAAATAAAACCAAAACCGAAAAAAAAAAAAAAAAAAGAGCATGGGGAGAGAGACTATAATCTCATTGGGTGGGCAAAGCCAGGTGATCTACATTTTCCTGATTGAATTTTGTTTGGTGTGTTAGAAGACACTACATCTTAAAGTTACAAAGAAAGCAGAACTTGTGTGTGTGTGTGTGTGTGTGTGTGTATAAAATTGAATAGAGTGAAAAAAGACTAAAATGAAGCATATATCTATAAAATGTAGATGTGAAAAATAAAAGTCAAAAACTGACTTAGAAACATAAGTTGGTAAAATAAGAATCCAGTTGAAATGGGAAGATGATTAAAAAAAAAAAAGAAGAAATGGAAAAATTTAGACTGAAAGATAAACAAATAGTGAGAAACACCAAGAGCTTAATATACTGTTTTCCCTGGCACTGGAGTTTTACGGTCTTGTGGGATCCACAAACTTGTCCACCTATTCTTCTAGTTTGTCTTCTGGGGGAGGGGCCTGCTATGCTGTTTTTCAGGTGTCAGGTTGCCCAGGCAGAGTTGCCCCACCCCTTGCCAGGGGTCTGGGCTCAGTGTAAGCTGGTCCTTTGTGTTACTTTTGTTCCCTGAAGGCTCTCTGCACCTCTATAGAGGATCAGAGTAAAAATGGCCGTACCCAGATCTCTGACTCAGAGCTGAAAGATCGCATTCCCACTTCTTCAATAAATACTCTGGGACAAATAGTTTTCACTTTTGCTTGTGCCAAACTCCACAGACTCTTGTGGTAGGAGCCTACTGTAATCCCCCCTGGGGGAGTCCCAGGGACTCCTTTTGGGGCTACTGTCCATTGGAACTGTGAGCTGTTGTGGGATCATGCGTGTACCCTGCTCTGCTGCTTCCAGGACATGGCTGGGTGTCACCCTACTGTCCTTTCTGGGGCACCACAACCCTGAGAGCTGTTGCCCAGTAGTGGGCACAGCCATTTCATCCCTCCCAGGGAATGGTAAATGGCTTATGAGTTCCAATCCTTTTCAGGGTGCTCAGGCAGAAAGTGGTCACCTGATTGGCCCCCCTTGGGGCTTATGGTGACCTGAGCTGAAAATCCCTTCCTGGGCTTGCTGACTGTAACCAGTTTCCCCTCCAATGCTTGGGTACCTGCTGGTTTAGGCACCCCTGTTCATTCTGTCTCCTGGAATCCCGAGACCACAGTGACCTACCTAGAATTCTGCCCTTTTTATCCCCTGAGCCCCTTTCAGAAAGGATGTCTCACTGGTGTAGATTTCTAGGAGTTGTGATTTTGCCCTCCAGTGTTATCATCACTTTCCCATGGCCTACTTACAGAGACTCCTCCTCCCCTCCATTTATCTTCCAATATCTCCCCACAGATTCACCACTCCACACCTCGCACCATGGAAAAAGCAGTTGCTTTTCTACTTATAGAGTTTGAGATATATTTTCTTACATCTCAGGCTGAATTCATGGGTGTTCAGAATGATTTGACAGATATCCAACTAAATTCAAGGGACCAGATGAAACAAGGTCTCCTACTCTTCTACTATCTTGTCTCCTCCCTATAATATTATTTATGTAGCATATTAATTATTGTATTTATGATTTACATTCAAAGAAAATGGAGTCAATTTGGTAATATAAAATGGAAGTTTGTAAGCAGTACAATCACCGAGATGTATAGAGAAACTGTAGTTTAATTCATTGTATATCCAGGTATGATGACCTAAGATGAAAGAGTTTTGTTGTAGAAAATAACTAAAAATTTGGTTAATAACTTAAAAAAAGTTCCTATCTTTTACTGACTTTTGTTGTATAGAATGTGGTAGATTAGATTAATAAATTTCTAATTTAGAACACTGCTGTAGTTAGATAAGTAAGGAAGTACCAACAACTCTCAAACATAAATTTATTATTAATACAATTTATATTTCATTCCACAAATATTTATTAAGTGCTTCCAAATTTTGCACTGTGCTATAGGTTAGATATAAAATGATTAGTAAATTCAATGCCCTACCCCCAAGGAGTTTATAGTAATATTGTGCCACTAAATAAGTAAATAAACCAATAATATGTGATTATTGGGCTCACATATCCAAAGAATAGGGGACAACAAATTGTTTACTTTAGAGTGGATATGTAAGGATATCTACTCTGAATTGAGATGTAGATTCATGCACATAGTTGGAGAAAACATATTTCATGAAGGTGAGCATTAGGTATATAGGCCTAGAAGCAGAAAAGACCTTGGTGTAGTCTAGGAACCAAACAACAACGAAAGGGGAAAAGTGAGTTTTAAAAACAAACAAAAAACAAAAAAACAACAGCAACAACAAAAACCAACTGGAGACTAGACAGGGACAGATCATGTAGGGCTTATAGTTTTTAAGAACTACTCAGTGATCTAAGAGAAAATTAAGTGTATGGTGTCCTGTAGGCAAGTGAGAAGAATTCAAGAAGTGAGTCCTGGCCTTCAAATGCTGCTGGAAACTGGGATAGGAAGGTGGAAGTATGGTGATGAATGCTTTTATCAATTTAAAGAGCAGAATCCAAATTTCCTACCCTACCAGAGCTTGTTACTTCCATAGGCAGAGAAGAACCAACTGAGAGGGTGTCATTCTTTCTGTGTAGTTGCCTGAAGTCAGTGCAAATGATGAATCTTGGAGCTAAAATAATTATTCTGGGACAAGCAAACAAAGTGAATGCAAGAATGTGATAAGACTCGAGAGTCATAAAAAAAGTAAGGAAATGAAAATTTGATAGAATCAAAGTAGTATCACCAGAGAGTAAGTGAGTTTCAGCAGGTAAAAGAAGGTAAATTGTCACTCAGATTCACTCTGGAAATTAAATATGAATGTGTATAATATCATTTCATATCCCTAACATTCATATTTGTGCAGTAAAGAGTTAAAGACCTTACATGGCAAAACAATTACAACCTGGAGTCTGAGGAACCTTTCAATGAAGTTGAGGGAGTGAAGGGGAACAAAAGATAAGGGGAAAACTTCATTTAAAAAAATGTAAAAGTTCATGTCATGGGCATTGAGGAATAGTGGGTTGTGGAAGATGATGATTTCTCATTTCTATATGCTAGATGAAGTGGCTGTAGTTGCCAGATTAGTAGTTGCATAATAAAATACTTGGTGGAATTTTATAGGTATGTAATTAATGTTTCCAGATAGAACTCAAGATACTCAATTAAATTTGAAATTCAGATAACTAACTATTTTATTTAACCCAAGTACATCTCAAATATTTCATGGAAGATATTCACACTAAAAGGTATCTGTTACCCGAAATTCAAATTTAACTAGCATCCTTGACCTTTATTTCCTAAATTAGTCAACTCTATCCACATTAAAATTAAGAGATTCTTTCTAATACAACTGCATGCTAATACAACTATGTGCTATGCATTGTTCTCTACAGAACATTCAAAATGAGCTACATCCTGGCTCTTGTGGAATCTCCATTCTAGTGTGTGTGTTTGGGGCTGGTGGTGGGGTGGGGAAGAAGCATGGGAACTGACAACAAATAAATAAACAAGTAAATAGACTGTAACAAAAGTAAACATTATATAGAACATTTTATTTTATTTATTTATTTTTAAAAGATTTATTTTAAAAATATTTTATTTATTTAGAGAGAAACACAGTGAGAGGGAACACATCAGGGGGAGTGGGAGAGGGAGAAGCAGGCCTCCCACTGAGCAGGGAGCCCAAAGCGGGGCTCCATCCTAGGACACTAGGATCATGACCTGAGCTGAAGGCAGACTCAACACCAAGCCACCTAGATGCCCCTAGAACATTTTGAAAGGATATTTTAATAGAGATTGAGTGACTTTTTAGCAAATGTAATAACTTTCTGTAAACAAATGGAGCATAAGATTATTTCGAATGAGTGAGTCAGATGCAATTTTGAGCAGGTGTGCCTTTGTATGCAAAAGGTGGGAAGATATGTAAGGTTAACAGGTAATCTAGAGCTGAGACTGGATATAAGTCATATTGAGGAGACAATGCATAGGATTCTAAGATTTATTGGATACGAAATCTGAAAGAGATGTTAAGTGTTGATGACTCTATAGAATATGACATCATTAAAAGATATATTTGGGATGTGATAAAGACCACTGAGTACATTAAAAGAACAGTTAAATTAAAAGGGTTGGCTCCATTTACAACAATGTGGTTGGAACTAGAGGGTATTATGCTGAGCAAAATAAGTCGATCAGAGAAAGACAATTACCATATGATCTCTCTGATATGAGGAAGTTGAGAAGGAGAGTGGAGGGATTGGGGGGTAGGGAAGGAAAAAATGAAACAGATGGGATCGGGAGGAAGACTCTTAATCTTACAAAACAACTGAACGTTGCTGGGGGAAGGGGGGGTATGGAGAGGGTGATTGGGTTATGACACTTGGGGATGGTACGTGATATGGTGAGTGCTGTGAAGTGTATAAGTCTGATGATTTGCAGACCTATACCCCTGGGGCAAATAATACATTATATGTTAATAAAAATAATTAAAAAAAAAAAGTTCGGCTCCACTTTTCCTAGTCTATGTCAGGAATTCTGAATGTATCTCCATCCCAAAAGTGCCTCCAGACTGACCAAGTTACTTATTTCTGAGATCCAGGCCCCTGAGAACATCCTATCTCTGACTAGACAAAATAAGTGGATATTTTCTGTCTCAGGGAAGTTGACATACCCCTTATGCAATGACTTGATTTGAAACCAAATTCTCCCACATATTAGTTGTTTGCATTTGGTGAGTTCAGCTAACACCTAAATATTACAGAACATTTTCATTTTGCACGTATGTACATATGACTCATAGAGGAAATAATGAAAAAAGGCAGGTGTAACAGCGATGCTCTACAGACATAACACCATCTCTACAGTAAGAACAAGTGCAAAACAATAGGTGATATGAGAATTGGTAGTTATCCATCTCTCTTTGAGAAACAGAAACTATTTTCATAATTATTTATAATAATGCAAGCAATGATAAAACTCCAAATTGCAAACACTGATATTATTACTTCTCATTTTGGAGATGGAAAAAGTGCAACACAGAGACTAGCATACTTTCAAATGTCACAATGAGTAAGCGACAGACAGGATTTGAACCCAAGGAGGCTAACTTCACCGCTGTGCTCTTAACCATTATGCAATTTTGCCTGATAATACCTGTGATTGATTTAAAATTTAGCAGCATTGTATACTTCTCAAAAATATTTTAAAAGGTCAGAGAAAATCAGGAAATGCTGGCTCCTTGAAGACTCTAATGTATCTATATATTAAACTAAAATTTTCCTAGGAATAGAACAATTAGGAAAGAATCCATCACCGCGGCTTGTGAAGACGCATCTACCAATTGATCTCCTTCCTAAGTCTTTCTGGGAGAACAACTGCAAGGTACATTCCACACGGCAAGTCATTTTTTTAATGTGACCCTATCCCTTTAGTCATGCACATAATAAGCAATTGCTCAAATATTTTGTTTGATACCATGAGAACTGAATTACATGAGAAAGTGTTTCCATTAAAAATTGATGTATTTCAGTCTAAATCTACATAATCAAGTTTGTCAAAGGTATGTGGCAACAGGATCCCCATCTCAGCACAGCATCGCTGCTATCATTCCCCAGCTACCCCAGATACGCTGGCCGCATTTGAAAACTCAACCTAAGAATGTCAGTTCGTGTTCGGTTATTTGACAAAACTCTCCAGTGAAACCTTTGTGTCTGGATATTTGCTTCCAGGAACTTTTAAATCTGAAATTCAATTTCTTCAATATTTGTGGGGCTAGTCTAATTATCTATTTCAACTTAACTGAATTTTGCTAGTTTGTGATGGGTGAGGAATTCTAAGTTGTGGAATTTTGTAATGAAAAGTGTTTCATAATTCTCCTCCTTTTAAAAAAGATTTTATTTATGTATTTAAGTGAGAGGCAGCAAAGGGGGAGGGAGAAGCAAAATTCCTGCTGAACAGGGAATCTGATACAGGGCTCTATCCCAGGACCCTGGGATCATGACCTGAGATGAAGGCAGATGCTTAACTGACTGAGCCTTCCAGGCACCCCCATAATTCTCTCCTTATTCTTTCTTTGAACAGACTGTATTTTTTATAGCAATTTTATTTTTAGAGCAATTTTAGGTTCACAGCAAAATTGAGTGGAAGACAAATAGATTTCCCAAATGTCCCCTGCCCCTACACATGCATACCTATTATCACTATCCCCCACTAGAGTGGTACATTTGTTACAGCTGATGAACCCGCATTGACACATCATAATCACCTAAAATTCATAGCTTACATTAGGGTTCCCTCTTGGTGTTGTACATTCAGTGGATTTGGACAAATGTATAATGACATATATATATCATTATAGTATCCTACAGCATACTTTTGCTGCCCTAAAAATCTTCTGTTCTCCACCTATTCAACCTCCTCTCCTCCCAGCTTGACAACCACTGATTTTTTTTATTGACTCCATAGTTTTCATGGAGGCAATGAAAATATATACACCTTCTTATGAATAGAAATCTAACTGTATGACCTTTTCCAAAAGGCAGAAGGCATAATCATATGTAGGTTTTTCAAATTGCATTATTTCACATAGTAATATGCATTTGAGGTTCTTCTGTCTTTTCATGGCTTGATAGCTCATTTCATTTTAGTGCTGTGCAATAATATTCCATTGTCTGGATGTATCCCAGTTCATTCATTCACCTACTGAAGCACATCTTGTTTCCTTCCACATTTTGGAAATTATTAATAAAGCTGCTCTATATATCCACTAGCAGTTTTTTGTGTGGACCTTATTTTTCAACTTTGGATAAACACCAAGCAGTGTGACTGCTGGATTGTAGGTAAAACTATGTTTAGTGCTGTAAGAATGGCCAAAGAGTCTTCCAAAATATCAGTACCATTTTTGCAATCCCATCAGCAATGAATGAGAGCTCCTGCTGCTCAAAACCTCACCAGGATTTGGTGTCAGTTTTCTGGATATTGGTCATTCTGATACGTACAGAGTGGTGTCTCATTGTTGCTTTAATTTTCACTTCCCTGATGACGTGACATCGAGCATCTATTCATACTCATTACAATTGTTTTAAGATTTTATTTATTTATTTGACAGACAGAGATCACAAGTAGGCAGAGAGGCAGGCAGAGAGAGAGAGAGGAGGAAGCAGGCTCCCTGCAGAGCAGAGAGCCCAATGTGGGGCTCGATCCCAGGACCCTGGGATCATAACCTGAGCTGAAGGCAGAGGCTTTAACCCACTGAGCCACCCAGGCGCCCCCATACTCATTATAATTTTAACGGCTATAAGATTTGTTGTGATACCTCCTGTTGTTTTTTTTTTTTTCTTGATATTGGTTATGTGTCTTCTTTTTTTTAGTCTTGCTAGATATTTATCGAGTATGTTCATTTTTAAAAAAAAGAAACAGCTTGTTGTTTCATTAATTTTCTCTGATTTTTCCTGTTTTTAAGTTCATGGATTTCAAATCCATGTGATTTTCTTCTTTTTTCCCTGCAGATGATTTATCTGGCTCGAAATGCCAAGGATGTTGCAGTCTCATATTACCATTTTGACTTAATGAATAATTTGGAACCTGTCCCTGGTCCCTGGGAAGAGTATCTAGAGAGGTTCATGACTGGAAATGGTGGGTAGGCCTGGACTTGAAATTAATAAGCACTTTTCCTTTTTAATACCACTAATAACTATTACTGGTGTGACTTTTCCTATCAAAACATTTGCTCTTCGAGGCCACTAAAAAGTACATTTAAATAGCATTAAAAAATTAGATCAACTGTATCTAATATTTTACTACGACATCACTATATAAATTTGGTATTTAACATTGGCTTGATGAAAATATTCTTAAGTGTTTTTTCAGTAGCTAGAAATCCATTCTCATTTCCAGTTACAATGGACATTCTTTAACTTACCCAAATCTTTAGTTAGATGTTTTATACACCTGTTTATAGTATTTAGTTAATATGAGTATTTAGTAGAATGGTTTCCTACTATGTGAGGCTAAGTAAAACCCATATGGAGGCCAATGTATTTTCATTTCAAAAGCTTCCTTTGTACTTTATATTTTTTTAATCTGACTGTATATCCATAAATGGCTAATTGTATGTTTTTATTTGGCCTTATATATTCTGTTCCCTTGATTACTAAATTCCACAAAATGTTGGTAAAATTTGACATATTGTTTAGAAACAAACCTTTAATTTGATGAATGCCTAACAGTAATAGATTTTCTCTTGTTTTAGTGGCTTATGGTTCCTGGTTTAATCATGTTAAGACCTGGTGGAAGAAAAAGGAAGAACACCCAATACTTTTCTTGTACTATGAAGATATGAAAGAGGTAAAATGGTAGAAATTCATTCTGGATAATTCCCCCATTACATCCTAGGTTAAAGGGTTAATATATATTTTCAGCTTAATCTATGGAATAAAGAAAAAAAAAATGATGTGATTATTGTGCCTCTTCTCCATGCCTGCTTACCCAAATCTTGCTAAGACTGTTAGTGACTTCTTTTTTTTAAATCTTTTTTAAAAATTTTTATTTTTTTATAAACATATAATGTATTTTTATCCCCAGGGGTACAGGTCTGTGAATCGCCAGGTTTACACACTTCACAGCACTCACCAAAGCACATATCCTTCCCAATGTCCATAACACCACCCCCTCTCCCAACCCCCCTCCCCCCAGCAACCCTCAGTTTGTTTTGTGAGATTAAGAGTCACTTATGGTTTGTCTCCCTCCTGATCCCATCTTGTTTCATTTATTCTTCTCCTACGCCCCTAACCCCCGACGTTGCATCTCCACTTCCTCATATCAGGGAGATCATATGATCTCTTTCCTGTAGATCTCCATCTGTCACTTAGTCAGCTTTCTTTGTAAGCTGTTTGCTACATTTTGGTGATGGTAGCCATGCCTACTATTGCCAAAACTCTTCATGTGCTAATGACCCCCCTAAACTCCATTTTAACTTCTACCCTAATTCAAACCCATGCTTTTATTAAAATGACTCTTAAATTGAACACATTCAAAACTAAACTCATCTTGTCTCTCTCTCCCCAACATTTAATCCTTTTCTTTTTTTATTCTCTCTTTGATTAATGATGTTATTTGTCTATTAATTGCCTTTTTTTTCCTGTAAGTTTTTATTTAAATTCCAGTTAGTTGTCATGGAGTGTTATACTGGTTTCAGGTGTAGAATTTAGTGACTCATCACTTATATACATGTCCATTAATTTTCAAAGTTTTAAAATACATTGTTCTCATTGACTTCCATATAGTGGATATGGTTTCACCATATTGTGCACATCCCATTGTTTCACATGCCCTACCTATTATAACTCAAATCCCTCTCCTTTACCCTTTTACTATGTCCCTCATAGTCTGGGAACTCATAAGCATTTGTTTAGTCTCCTGTGTGAGCTAGTATCAGTTCAAATACTGCTGCAAGTCTCCAGGCCTAGTCAGAGGCAATTTTACCCAAATAAGGCAAACATACACACACACACACACACACACACACACACACACACACACACACACACACACACACATTTTATGTGGAAACCAAGTTCCTCTATTTTAAAAAGCTTGGAGTTACAAATGAGGATACATTTTAAACTTTTAGATTCATGATGGAAGGTACAATATGTATCATTCTTTTAACTACATTCACAGCACAGATTATAACACCTTACACATACATAGGGGCTCTTAGAATCACTTGTATGAATAATTGATTGCTTGAATGAATAGATAAATGAATGAGCAATAATAACATCTTAGAGACATCAGTCTTCCTTTGCATATCAAAAACCACACCCCATGTAAATTTTCCTTTGATCCAAGTATCTCTAAGAAAACCCCAGGGTATTTTCACATCTTAACAAAAAGAGTCCTCTGAGTTTTTCTGCTCTGCCTAGGCTCCCACCTTCCATCACACTTGTTTGCAACCCATAAAGAATCTATGATCAAAACTTTACTATTGCCCATTTATACTGGGCTTGAGGCAGTTAATTTCCAATTTTCAGGCAATATGCAGCTGTGAAACTGAGGTGGTTTTATGAAAAACACCTAAAAAGTGGGAATATCCCTTGAGTATTTGCCACAGTATTGCCAGAACTTCCCTGGTAAGGAACTCCCCGCCAAAACATACACATGTGTATACATGAACACACATGTGCAAGTTAGTGACATATCACTAAATGTTGTGGCTTCCCTGTATAAGATATAAAGTCCAAGTCCTTAAGTGGGACATCCAAGGATTTTTTCATTTTTACCTCAATTTATCTTTCCAACTTTATAGTCTCTCTTATTCCTATGAATAACTCAAACCTAACTTCAACCACTTTGCTTTTTATTCCCTCCCTTCAAGATACTATGAGACCCTATACTGCCAAGTATTTTGACTATTTTTCCTACTGGAAATTCACTCTCCAATATTTCAGCAGACTACACATCGTGGAAAATTCTGACTCATGTTTTTCAACTTAGTGTAGATATCACCTTCTCAAAATATTTCTAGGCGTATCCATATAAAATTTAGTTTAGCTTCCTAAAAGTTGCAAATATTGTTTATATCATTAGAATCTGAAAAATGATTGATTCTTGGAATTTGCTCTTTCTAACTCTAATAATTAATGAATAACTTAATGTATCTTCATTGGAGTTTTGTTTTGTTTTAAGATTTTATTTATTTATTTATTTGGGAATGAGAGAGAAAATGAGTATGGTCAGGGGACAGGGAGAGGGAGAGGGAGAGAGCCTGAAGCAGACTCCACGTTGAGTGTAGAGCCTGACTTGGAGCTCAATCTCACGACCCTGAGGTCATGACCAAGTTGAAACCAAGAGTTGGATGCTCAAGTGACTGCCCCTCCTAGGTGCTCCTGGAGCTTATTTTTAATAATTTATGTTCTGGCAAAGTCTAAGATAAGTAATTTAAGGCAAACATACTTGAAGTTGTTCAGAAATTTATTATTTTTGTTTTGAAATATTATTAAAAACAAGAAAAGAATTTTGATTAAGAAAAAATAAATAAAGGCAGGATGAATAAAGACATGCTTGGTCCCTAAATATTTACTGTTCAAATCTGATTACAACCTGAGCTTAAAATAGCTGTTATTTTTTCCTCCAAATATTAATATTTAGTCCAAGCTTTATTCTTATTGTACTTTTAATATAAATTAAATATATGAAAGTTAGGAGAAATAAAATATTTCATCTCTTTTTGCCAAAGATAAATTATTGATTTTTTCATTTTTATGATTAATTAAAAAAAATGACCCAAGAAAATACAGATTGACTATTCAGAACCAACATTTAAGAAAACAGATTATAAATATTATAGTTTTCACATTATGTTAATGATGTTTTTGCTTGCCATTTTCTTGGGTATGTCTCTTTAACCACTAATAGAATCCGAAGCGTGAAGTTAAGAAGATTGCTAGATTTCTAGAGAAGAATTTGAATGATGAGGTCTTAGATAAGATCGTCCATCATACCTCATTTGAAATGATGAAGGATAACCCGCTGGTGAATTATACACATCTACCAAGTACAGTGATGGATCATAGCAAGTCCTCTTTTATGCGTAAAGGTAAATATTTTGCTGAGTTTAATTACCCTTTTCACTTTCTTGTGAATTACTCTGAAAGGAGGTGTAATGATCTCTAACAAGTTACTTATCCAGTTTTGTCACCAATTTCTTCATCTGTAATGTAAGGACACTAAAAAGACCTACCATAAATGTTACTGAACTAGATTAGAAATTACTAAAGGAAATAATACACTCTAAACCCGTGTTTATACCACTCTAAACCTGGTATCTATAAATACCAGAATACTTTGGGTATTTGATGTATATTTCTTCTTCTATTTACTGTGCTACTAAACAGGAGTCGTTTTGTCAATTCTGATGAGTCATTCCAAAATTGTTTTTTCTGTATCTTAAATCTTTGCCCAAATAGACATAGGCCTCCCTCTTCTTAGTAATAAATTAATGTCACTCAATACAGGACCATCTACTTTAAAGTCTCCATATCACTTAGAAAACAGTGGTCATGGGTGGCTCACTGGGTTAAGCCTCTGCCTTCAGCTCAGGTCATGATCTCAGGGTCCAGGGATCAAAGCCCTAATCAGGCTCTCTGCTCAGCAGGGAGCCTACTTCCCCTCTCTGTCTCACCTGCCTCTCTGCCTACTTGTGGCCTCTCTCTCTGTCAAATAAATAAATAAAATCTTAAAAAAAAAAAAAAAAAAGAAAAACAGCGGTCACTTTGTTAAGGATTCACAAGGAGAAAGGACTTTTCTTTACATTCTGAGAAGATTTTGCTCCCTAAAAATACTGTCTGAATTATAAGAAACATGAAATCCAAATTAAACATAAAAAGACTACAGTAGAGGAATAAGGCATTTGTTATTGATTCCACTGAAGCAAATCCTGCATATTGTGGCTAATTGTATATTAGTTGTGTCAAAAATATTTTATTAATGATAAAAATAATACATTTAACAAATTAACTTAAACAAATTTGAGAAGCTATCCACCTAATAATGTTATCTTCTGTCGTCAAAATTCCTTATTGAAGTAGAAATGAAGGGGTAGAATTTCAATTGGCATGCTAGGAAGTAAACATAACTCTAGAAATGTACTGTACATATGAACATATGGCTGAAAACCCTTGATTTTCAAAGGGTTATACGGTTAAATTTTTTCTAAAACATTTTTCTACATTACTTATCAAAATAGCAAATAGTCCTGGTATTTAAAAATTTTTTTTTTTAATTTTCAAAAACATTACATTTAACTTTTCAAAACTAACCTCTGGTATAAGAAGGCAAAGTAAATTTTTCATTGTAAATGGTGTCTAAACAAAGTCTGATGCTCACCTAAACACACTCTGTTGATGGAGAAAAACCAGAAAAAAAACCCAAACCTCGTAACTATACAAGGCAAATTTCTCACTTTGTCAGATTATCTGAAATTAACTTCAGGGTTTTATTTCCAGTCACATAAAAACTGATACCACCCCATGATACCTCATTAGGGTATAAAGGTAGATTAAGTAAGTTTAGTATCTCAAGTCTATAGTTTCTCCAACTTCAAGTAGAAGAGACTGCATGCTACTCTCATAATAGAGATGGTCTTTACATCCCCTCTGGAAGTGATTAAAAAAAAAGACAAAAAAGCCAAAAACCCCTTCGTGGTCAGATTGATCTGGGGTTTAAGCAGGCTTTGCCATTCCCTGAATCTATGACTTTGAATACATTTAATCAATCTGCCAAAGGTCTAGTTACATCACAGAAAATATGGAGAAAGTAATAAGACCTGTGTCATCGTTTTGGGGGAATATTATGGTAAATGACATATACGCATTTGAAATATTTTTTTTTCTGACCGTAAATTATACATTAAAAAGTACCACATCTTTTTAGTCTAAATAGTTCAAGATTTGTTTACTCATTTATTCATTCATGCCCTCAACAAACATTTAAAAAATACCCATTTATTCATTCATTTATGTTTAGGAAACACTCTTCATGAACACCTGTATGCAGCACATATTCTCTAGAACATGCAACGATGAATGACACATGCATTTGCTTTAAGAAGCTCATAATGTAATGCAAGAGACATGCATGTAAATGGATTCTAAACAGGGTCCAGAGTGACTATGAACAAAGTGCTGGGTATACTCATTCTTGGGGGATGCCATGTCGGTTAAATCAATGTCATAATTTAATCACACAATAGTAAAAGTAGGGAGAGATCAGATGATGTCCAGTGGATATACTTATGTCCCAAATTGTAACAAAACATAAAAATCTTGACTTTTGCCAGCATTTACTTCATCAAAAAATTTTTTAAACTTCCCTCTTAGTGAAGCAAATGTGTTTGTGTATATTACATAATTAATACTCAAAATAGAAAATCATTATAATACTTTATATATGACTCCTTATTGTTTAATTTGTGCTTTTTTTTTTAAAGATTTTATTTATTTATTTGACAGACAGAGATCACAAGTAGGCAGAGAGGCAGGCAGAGAGAGAGAGGAAGGGAAGCAGGCTCCCTGCTGAGCAGAGAGCCCGATGCGGGACTCGATCCCAGGACCCTGAGATCATGACCTGAGCCGAAGGCAGCGGCTTAACCCACTGAGCCACCCAGGCGCCCCTGTGCTTTTAGTTTTTAATGACATTTTTACAGATGGGCTATGCCAAATATACACTACTTTCACATTTCATAGAGCTCTTACCATCTGGTTAACAGAGAACAAAGTATAGTAACCATAATAGGGATGTTTTTCATTGAAAGGATTTGAAATCTTCACCCAGCCATTATGGGTTAATGTAGCTTTAATTCAACAGGATATATTTAATATTTCATAAAATAACAAAGCCAATGCTTATCTCCAAGCACATTTACAGTATAAGAATTTATTTTTCAGATAAATATTTGTAAGCATCCAAGTATAAGAAACTAAATGCAAATTTGTTCCCCAAACTTTTGCTGTTGTAAAGATGGTTCAGGAATGTCATACATTTAACTTTAAATGCTATTCTTCTCATCCAAAATGCAAATACAGTATAAGACTAGTGAACTTAGGGAAAATGGTATCCTTTAAGTATCATACCATCTTTGTTAATAAATTCATAGGAAATGGTACTTATCAACTTTCTAGTTCATGGATTGTTTGTGTTGATGACCAGTTCTTTGTATAGTTTCCCAAACTAATTCATGAAATGAAATCTGCCCTGACCTTTGATTGAATGTTCAATAGTAACCCTATGACCCATGACAAGCAGAAACACTAAAACAACCTCTTTCAGGAAACTATTGTATGGGCCATAAATTTAGACAGGAAAATTAACCCTTTTCAGAATGTATCTTTAAGTCGGTCAAAATCATAATGAGACATAATGAGACATTTTATAGCTGTCAGAATGGCTAGTATCAAAAAGATAGGAAATAACAAATATTGGCAAGGATGCAGAGAAAAGGAAACACTTGTGTGCTGCTGGTGGGGTGTAAATTGGTGCAGTCACTGTGGAAAACATGGAAGTTCCCCAGAAAATTTAAAATGAAGTACTGTATAATCCAGCCATCCACTACTAGGTAACGAAGTGAAAACACTAATTCAAAAAGATATATGCCCCGCTGTGTTCACTGTAACATTATTTACAATGGGCAAAATATGGAAGCAACCCAAGTGACCATCGATAGATGAATGTGGTATATTCATACAAGGGCGTACTACTTGCCATAAAAAATATATAAGTAAAACAAAATCTTGCCATTTGCAACAATATGGATGGACTTGGAGGTTATTATGCTAAGTGAAACAAGTCAGGCAGAGAAAAACAAATATCATACAATTTCACTCATATGTGGAATCTGAAAATATAAATAAAAACAGAAAGAGATTCATAAATACAAAGAACAAACTGATGATTGCCAGAGGGGAGAGGGATGGAGGAATAGGTGAAATAAGTGAAGGGAATTAAGAGGAACAAACTTCTAGTTATAAAATAGATAAGTCACGAGGATATAGAGCACAACATAAGGAATATAGCCAATAATATTATAATAACAGATGACATCTCCACTTATGGTGATCATTTCTTAATGGATATAAGTGTCAAACTACTATGCTGTATCATGGAAGCAAATATAATACTGTATGTCAATTACATTTTTTAAAAAAGTCAGATTCTATTTAGCTCTAAATCACGTTTCTAGATGGCAGGAAAGACCAGTGAAGGAGAAATGGCATTTTAAATTATTCAAATACAAGGAAAGTCTTTCTTTAACTCTTTGCACCCTTTCTTTTGGTATGCATGCTATTTCCTTCATAATGGAAATGCAATATTCTTTCACATGTTTTCTTATTTATTTATAGGGACTACAGGTGACTGGAAGAATTACTTCACAGTGGCCCAAAATGAGAAATTTGATGTCATTTACAAGAAGGAAATGTCTGGAACTGAGCTTCAGTTCCGCACAGAGATTTAAAGAGCCTACGTGACCAATCTGGATAAGAATAGAGCTGTAATTTGTTTAAAGGGGGGCAGTTATGACCTGACTTGGGCAATCAAATCAATTTATAAAGGAGAAAATGTGCTTTTAAAACGGATTTGTGTGTGTGTGTCATCAGTGAGGGCTCAGGTTTGCTCCTGACTCTGAGTTTCCAAAGTCCCGAAATTTAGGGCCAGTTGTTATGCTTTTGTAGGATATTCCTGCCTTTTCCTAGACTAGTATGGACAACAGTGAGGGTACTTATCCTACTCAGCCTTTGTGAATTATGGCTTAGAATGAAGTTCCGCTCCCTATTAACATGGTCCAAGAAATGTTATTTGCACTCTGACACTACATTGCCTAGCTCTGCCCCAATTCCCTTTGGTGAAAACTTGACCCAGGACTCTCTGTTCCACTGTTGTCTTCCGGGTCTCAAGTTGTTCCCTGAGTCATCGCTTGTCTTATCACAGTGGCACTATTGGGATAACACAGCTCGTGTCCTAGATACTGGGGTTCAGGTTTTGGAAATGTTGTTCCTATACATAATTTCTTTAGCATCCAAAATTTCAATTGCTGAGCATCTAATTTCTGGGTCTCCACAGATGAAAGGTCTATCTACATTGGTCTCCCTAAGTTTCTCCCATGGGAGCTGCCGCTCTGCTCTGAGAGCCTGGACTGAGGCTGCAACTTGCTTGCTGTGGAGTATCCTCCCTAATCTCAACAGCGTCTTCCAAAATGCTGAGAATTGACTATTGCCCTGGGATTGTCCCCATCTGGGAACTTCAGTTACCTCATTTTGTGAATTTTTTTGGTAGAATTTCCCAAACTGGTACCTCAGAGGGAGTGTCTGGGCTGAATCTCCACTTTGCCCTTCAGACCCCATATCCCTTCTGTGTACCATCCCACACATATGGCTATCAACTCAGGCTCTTTGATAAATGCTTCCAGGGAACATCTGTTTCTCAGCTCCAGCTCTGCTTTAGATGTAGTTAACTATACCTCCATGTGCAGCAAGGTCTTTTGCCTGCAGGTACTATCGACATGTGCCAACTTGTATGCCACACCCAAGCTCCCAGATTCAAGCTTGGTTTGAGCCCCCTGGGCCTAACTTGTTCTGGAGAGAGTTCTGACACATGATAGACCCCCTGAGCCATAACAGAGAGAGGTATGATAAAATCAGGTGACAGTATTTTCCCTTCACAGGTGAATTTGCGGATGGAATAGTGCCTCAAGCATGTATCTTCTCTCTTCCCTAGCTCCAGCAGGGGATTCATCTAATGCCAACTGCAAACCTCTGGGAGTGAGATACACAGATATACAAAAAAAAAAAAAAAAGTATATATATATATGATTTTGAAGGCAGTTTTTTGATAGGTTTATTATAATATGTATTATAAATTATTTCAGAGTATGAAATTTATTTTTAAGTTCCTTAGAAATATGTTTAGTGGTAGTTAATCTTGAATACCTAAGAGTATTTTGAACTAGTTCCAGTTTTCTAGAATACTCTTGACAACAAGGAAGTAAAGCCAATCATGGATGTATTTGCCTTATTTATTTTGATTATTAAGTTAATGTGACACAAACTTTTGATTATATGGTTTACTTTTGAAAAATAAAAAAAGTGTCTGTCTGAACTAGTCTTTAATCTGGGTGATAGATTGGCTGCACTAACTGCCTTCCCTAGTAGGATAGGATAATTCCTGTTTTCCCTAATTTTCCATTGTGGAAATAGTTTCTGTAACTGGACTTTATTCAAAAAAATTGAGTAAGTTTTAACTATGCCCCAGGTATTTTTCTAGGCATTGTACATAGAGTAGAGAAACAAATAGAATTTAGATTTTCCTTTATGTTTCTTATAGGTTGTTGCATCTGATCCAAATGCCAACATACTGTTTGCTCTCATCAACTCATGTTTCACACCACATGGTAGCACTCCTACTAGAATTCCAGTTTTAGAAGTACATGATATCCTTTAAAATCATTTTTAAAAACTGCCACCAAATTAATTTTCCTAAGATAATGTTTTTATCATTATTTTTCCGATTCAACAATCATCTATATAATTTTCAAACAAACAAATTGCAATAATCTCATTCTATTTTTCTCTTGCCAAAGCAATACTGTAAGGATAGTAATAGCAAATATCTATTATGAAATTACTCCCACATCCATGGCCCCTCACTAATTAATTCAAAAACTATTTTCCAAGAAATCAAAATGTGTCTTAAAAAATTGTTTCACATCAGGGCATTTGAAGCAAGTACTAGCACTTGTTCAGAGTAGGTGCCATTATTGATAAAAGGAAAAGAGCCACAAAACTCCCAAGGGAAAGGCATTTTAAACATGGATTTTCCTTTCGTGAAATGCTTAAACTTTGGAAAACCAAGCAAATCAGATTTTAGTTTCCCATCTGTAAAATAATGTAATTGGTTCATGTTTCCTCCATATTCTAAAACTCTATGGCTATACTTGCCTCCTTCTTCCATAACCAAACTGTTTTAATCAGCGCCTGACTGTTCTTTGTGTTTCCTGTACCAGCACTTCTGTTCACATCAGGACTTTTTCCTTCCAACCTCATTCTCACAAACACCCAGAATTCCATATTTCCACTTCTTCAGAGTAAAAGCCCAAATCCGATTTCACTTCAGCCAAGAGTTCTCTTACCACCCTTTCACAAAGAAACTTCTTCAATCCCAGTCTTTGGTATTTGTCCCCTGGATAGTTTATCCGAAAGTTACTAACTAAAGTGGTATTATCCTAAAGCACCATTATTTCTTTGGAGCGACCTACCTATCAACAAATTAAGCTTTGTTCATTGAAGAAAAGGACGGGCTTTTACCTAGAGTGCTTCCACAATGCTTGGCTCCATGTTCTGATGAAATGATGACATTTAGAGTCACTTGAATTCATCTAATAAAGTTCATTTGTAAATCTCTTTTTTGCAAATTCACAAACTATTTCAATACACATCAAATGACATGAATTAAATAAACATAGCGTGTATGTATTGCATTAAAGATCAAGGCACTTTTCCATGCTAGATTAAATTATAGCCTCAGACTCCTTCTTAACACAACACTATATTGATATATTAATTCACTGAGGTTGGTATATGTGATCGTCAGTTTTATATGTCAAGTTGTCTAGGCTATGCTACCCAGCTATTTCACCAAACTTGGGTATAGGTGTTGTTGTACAGGCATTTTGTAGACATGGTTAATATCTACGATTAGTTGACTTTATATAGGAACTTATCATTGATAATCTGTGTGGGCTTGATCCAATCAGTAGGAACTGAGATATCCTGAGGAAGAAGAAATTCAGAAATTCCATTTAAGTAATGCAGTATCAGCTCCTGTCTTAAGGTCTGAAGGTCTGCCTTACAGATTGCAGACTTGCCTAACTAGGTCCTACAATCATACAAACCAACTCTTTGCAATAAATCTCTTAATATATACATATATGTGTACGTGCATGTATGTATCTACACACCTATGTGTATAACATACATATGTAATGTATGTATGTTTTCTCTGTGTGTGTATATATATCCCAATTGGTCCTGATTTATGTGACAAAAATGAAACATCAAAAATCATTAAAAGAATCAAAAATGTTAACAATTTATTGGATGGCAACTCTTTAGGTCTTCCTTCCTTGTTATTTGTTCCAAGCAAAGAACTGAAGTCCATCTGCTGTTGAAAGAATTTTCTTCCAAAGAACTACAATACTTTGTCTTAATTCCTAAGAAGGATGAAAGATCTCTATGCTGAAAACCATAATATACTGATGAAAAAAAAGTCAAAGAGAACACAAATAAATGGAAAGGCTTCCCATGTTCCTGGATTTTAAGAATTAATATTGTTAAAATGTAAATACTACCAAAAGCCATCTGTAGATTCAATGCAATCTCTATCAAGATCTCTGTCATGATTCCAAAGGTATTTTTTACAGAAGTAGAAAAAAATGCTCAAAGATTTATATGGAATGACAAAAAATCCTAAGCAGCCAAAGCAACCCTGAGAAAGAAGAACAAAGCAGGGGATATCACTCTTTAATTTCAGGCTATACTATAAAGCCATAGTCATCAAAACAGTATGATACTGGCATAGAAACAGACAAATAGACCAAAGGAACAGAATTGCAAGCCCAGAAAGAAACTCAAGCATATAACTTGCAAGCATATAACTTGCAAGCATATAAATTGCAAGCCCAGAAATAAACCCAAGCATATAACTTGGGTTATAAACCCAAGCATACAACTAATACTTGACAAAGGAGCCAAGTACATTCACTGGAGAAAAGATGTCTTTTTCAATAAGTGGTGCTGGGATAGATATTCATATGTGAAAGAATGAAACCAGACCTATGTTTTACAACTCATGAAATTAACTTGAAGTGAATTAAATCTTAAATGTAAGACCTGAGATCATGAAACTCTTAGAAGAGAACATGGGAACAATTCTCCTTGCCATGGGTCTTGGTAATGAATTTTTGGAGATGACACCTAAGGCACAAGCAATAAAATAAAAATAAATAAGAGGGAATACATAAAACTAAAAAGCTTCTGCACAACAAAAGAAACCATCAATAAAGTGAACAGACAACCTACAGAATAAGAAAAAATATTTGTTAGCCATATATCTGGTAAAGGATTAATATCCAAAATACATAAAAAACTCATACAACTCAACAGCAGAATAACAACAACAATAAAGAAATAAAAAAATAACCCAAATAACAGATGGGCAAAGCACCTGAATAGACATTTCTCCAAAGAAGGTATACGAAAGGCCAAGAAAATTTACTCAACATCATTAGTCCTTAAGGAAATGGAAATTAACTTAATGGAAATTAATATAAGAATGAGATATCACCTCATGTCTGTTAGCATAGCCATCATCAAAAAGATAAGAGATAACAAATGCTGTTGTAGATGTGGAGAAAAGGGAAACTCTGTGCACTCTTCGTGGGACTGGAAAACAGTAAGGGAAATCCTCAAAAAATTAAAAACAGAAGTATTATATATGATCCAACAATTCCACTTCTGGTAATATATCCAAAGGTAACAAAAACACTTACTTGATAAGATACCTGTACCCCGCATTCTAAGCAGCATTATTTACAATACCCAAAATGTGGGGACAACCTAAGGGTCCATTGCTTATGTATATAAAGTAAACATTTTTTTACAATATTTACAATAGGCAAGATGTGGAAAAACCTAGGTGTCCATCAACAGATGACTGCATAATGAAAACGTGATACACACACACACACACACACACACACACACTGTATAGCCATAAAATATAAGGAAATTTTACCTTTTGCAAAAACATGGATAGAATTTGAAGGCATTATGCTCAGTGAAATAAGTCAGATAGAGGAAGGCAAATACTGTATGATCTCACTTATATGAGGAATCCAAGGGAAAAAAACAAACAAACTCATAGCAAAAGAAATGAAATTCGAGGTTACCAGAGGCAGAGGATGGTGGGAGAGGGAATTATAGAAAGGTGCTTATAGTACAAACTTATAGTTATAAGATAACTAAGTACTAGAGATATAATGTGCAACATGATAACTATAGCTAACACTACTTATTATAAATAGGAAAGTATATCCTAAGAATTTTCATCAGAGGAGAATTTTTTTCCCTTTCTTCTTTTTATTTTCCTTTCTTCTTTTCTTTCTAATGTATATATATGAGAATATGGATCTTAGCTGGACCCACTGGGCTCATTTACATGATATGTAAATCAAACTAGCATGCTGTATGCCTTAAACTTATGCAGGGATATATATCAATTATTGCTTAATAAAACTGGAAGAAGATAAAGTGAGAAAACTGAAACTTAAATTTAGGATTCAATCTAAGTCTGTTTTACTCCAAAATGTCATCTTTAGCAATTCTGAAAATACATAGAATTATATATAAATAAGCTCTTTTGGATATTAGATATAGATTGACTCAAAATACTATCATAAACATATTCATGTAAAGATGCTCAAGCTGACAATGTAAACATTCCAAGCTCTATCCCCTTTCAGAGACCTACTGTTGCAGAGACACTGCCTGCAAACCTGTGAAAGATTAGATTTGTGAGAATGTCTTCCCCTTATAAGCTATGGTATAATTGGTATTTGTTTATCATTTTAAAAAGATGGCACAGTTCAAGCTCATCTAAATTAATGTATGTTTTGAGTGTTGATTTAAAAACTCGCTAATTAGAAAGGAATGTTTCTGGTACAATGCATAGTGTCCAAATACATGACTAATAACATACTTTTTGTAATGCAGCCTATTCATGAGGACTGACTGTACTCTGTCCTGTTCTCTTCTATTCAGGGAGGAAGAGAACATGCTGTCATAAATCTTGTTGAGAAACTTCTAATGCAAATTTGAATAGGGGAGGAAAAGGACAAAATATTTCCTTGTAACTTGTATCTCTTATATCTCCTCTCTGTCTCTAGTCCTATGAACAGGAGTATCAAAATTCTTGAGTATATTGAAAACATTTATAAAGAAAGTAAAAATTCTTGTGGTTCTCCTTAGAGATTCTAAGATAACCTAGACAGTGAGCTCAGACTATGCATTTTATTTAAATACCAAAGGTAATTCAGGGGCTATATTACCTATTGCATTTTCCAAGTGATGAAGACAAGCTATTGTTTTCCAAGTAACTACCAGATGGATAGATGATAGATAAGCAGAAGGATGATAAATGATAGATAGATAAATAGATAATAGATGATATAGATAGATAATAGATTAGGTTATAGATGGATAGATAGATAATAGATGGGTCATACATACAGATAGATGATAGAGATAGATAATGATAGATGGATGATACATAGAAATACATAGATATAGATAGATGACAGATGATAGAAAGATAGATGATAGACAGATGATAGATAGATGATAGATAGATGTAACAGCTATCAAGACACTCTTGTACTGACTGGATTTATATTTGGAAATGTAAAAAAATTAAGTAAATAAAACTTAAAACTGGTGATTTAATATAATTTGAAAGGAACAAGTTTAGTGAATTTTTTTTGAAGTTTAGTGAATTATACAGCTCTACCACAGGCCTTTAGCCAAATGTATACTACATTTCAAAATAAAAGAAATTAGTAATTTTTCCAGTACAGTTTGCTCAATGTGTGACTTATACACTAGCTTAAAAAACTGGTGCAAATTCCATTTCATTAACATTTTTGTTTATTTCCTGTGTGTTATTCCTTCCATTGGATAAAAGCTAAATTTCTAAATAGATCGGTATATGTGTTTGAAGCACACTGGGCTTCTACAACAAAACCGAAACACAAGGAAAGTAAACCAGTAAAAGGCAAGAATGCATAACAAAGTCAATAAAGTAAAATTCAATGCAACCTACTGGTGAAGGCATAATGTTCAGTGCTATAGATATTTTATGGCAATATGGGAATTTTTGAATGACAGCACAGTATTACACTTTGTGAAGCATAATATACACTCAGAAGAGTGTGCAAAACTTAAGTATTCCAAGAAATATAACCAAATAAACACATCTGGGTAACCAGATCCATATCTCAAGAAACAGAACAGTATCAACACACCAGAGCCTTCCCCTCCATTGTGCCTCTTTGTGGTCAATATTCCCCACAATGAAAACCACAACCTTGACTTCCAATACCATAGGTTATGTTTGCTTTTTTTGAAATTTATGTTATTAGAATTATACAGATGGATTTTTTGTTTTCTAACTTTTCCCCTCAACACTTATAATTGTGTGATTTACTGATGTTGCTTATACTATTAGTTTTGTTTCATTTTCATTACTATACATATTTTTTAGTGGGAATATACAAATATTTATTTGCTCTTGAAGAGCATTGAGAGAATTTCCAGTTTGTTCTTTATGCATGCTACTACTATGAACGTTCTTGTATACATATTTTTGGTGCATTTTCCTTGAGCTCAACCTAAGGGTTCAATTACTAGATATGATATGTATAGCTTTAAGACATAGTACAAAAAGAGTTCTAAGTATACCTACCAATTCCTGGGCTTATCTATTTTGTTATCTATAAAAATAATTTCATTCAGACAGAATGTAGGCCAACCATGGCTAAAAATTAAGATCTATAGAAGTTCAGATGCATAAATTTTCAGCTCTGAAATACTATATAAGAAAATAACTAAAATATGTAAACACCGATTCACATGACAGTTATGACAATTTATGAATATGTTTTCATCTGCCAAAGATATGTGGAAATAATTAGTTCCTTAACTGATCTAACAGAGAATATATTGAGAGCATCTGAGGCCAGAATTATTTTCTTAAATAAAAGAAAACTTGGAGACTGCAGACAGAAGAGGAAAACAACTTATATACTGAACAAACCTCTAGCTACCTCACCTACAATAAATTAATGACTCTCTTTTCTTACTTACTATTTCTTTCTTTTATAATAATAGTTCATAATTAGTCTCAGGGCTCAGAATTAGAGGAAAGTCTGAAGATGTAGAAATGTAATCTTCAAAGTAAATAATTCTTCTTCAAAGAAATCTAGTAAAAGATTTTTAAAATTGTCACCATCTATTTTAAACCTTGTCATCTGTCTCCAATAACTGACCACAGACTGTATCCAACATTTTCTCACTTTATTATTTTTGTTACTATTACTTTCAGTCTCTCAAATCTTAGACTCATTTTGTCTGTGCCCCTTTTAATTGATAATTAATCTAATGGACTCCAAGAATAACAACAAAAAAATAATTTGAGGAATGTCATGTAGTACTTACACTTTATGTCTCAGGTCTATGGGAACTCTTTTGCTAGATGGTCTCTAAAGACCTATTTGGCCCTTTGTTTTATTTCAATAGAGTGCATTAACTATAGCTTTTTCTTTAGATACTTTTCTCTAACTATGTAGTTAGAATTAGATTTTAGGTTCAAAAAGTATCCTTCCAAGGATTTAACAGTACTAGGAACCAAGAAATAGTTGAACTGCCAAACTCCTCCCAACTGTGTGATTCCCAAACAATAGTGCTTCTCATGGTTTCCAGCTAAGCACCAGGAAACACCATATCAGTCTGGGCCATGCCATCTTTAGGGATGGCCAAAATCTCAAAATGATAAAAAATTAGTTGCTGGGGCAGGTGAGTGAATGGATAAGCATTGCCTAGTGATAGTGAGGACACTTCTGAGATTTCCTCAAAGTGAGGGGAGCTTGATTGTTTTAATTTTGAGTTGCTATTTTCTCCTTTATTCACTCTGTTCCTGGAGAGGTGAAATATTTTATCTAACCGGGAAGTTTGAGAGAATGGCTGGCATGTTTTCTCATTGCTACTCTCTTCTCCTGGGAGTGAGCCTGTACTTTTTCTTAAGAGATAAATTCTGTCTAACTCTGTGGTTTAGTAATTCTCTTTGACTAAGACCTAACATCATATTTTCCAGCTTGGCCTCTGTCAATAATAATGGCAATAATTTAGCTTTGCCTTTAATCATTTGTTTTATTTCTTAATATTGTACAGAAGCTGAGCCAAGAAGAGTAGTCTTAGCTGGTCTGTAAAGAACCCACTTGAGTTTGGACTGAGAACATTGAGAAATGAGATAACAAAATTCTACATAAAGCGTACATGAGGAAAGGCTTTTGGAATGAAAAGGGCATTTGTTTCTGCTCCTTAATCTCTGGTATAAAGGGAGAGATTTGTGACTTGGTGCTTTAGTAAGGGTTGTATTGGGCCAGTTTTGACCCCTGCAGCTTTGGTGAGAAGCTTTGTATCAATCAGTACAAATGGCCTTAAAGATTAGTACAGTGGCCTTAGAGGTAATTTCAGCTTACATATGATTTAACCTTAAGTGAGTGGTTCTTTTTAAACAGGTCTTGGGCAATGGTGGAATAGTCAGTGAGAACAGTCTTGGTAAGAGCCGGAAGAAGACCCAAGCCAAAGGCAGCAATTGAGTGGCATGGAGATCTACGAGACAGAGTTTGCAGATGCCAGCAGAACTTCTTGCTGTGTCTTAGTAGAGTCAAAGACCCAGTTATAGGCACAGGTACACAAAAGCATCAAAGATAGGGCCTTAACAAAGTATGGCCCTGAGGTCCTTCAGCAGGCCCTGCTTTTCCTCGACTGGAACAGCTGAGACAAACATGTCATACAGAGAAAAGATCCCTTTAGGCTTTTTAATCATTGGCTGGCAGAATGGTATTGGCTGCTTCTTAACTGCAAAGGAATTGAATTCCTTGTTATAGAAATCAGGTTCTAGAAAGAAGATATTCTAAAAATCAGGTTTTAGCAGGATCTAGACAATGGTAGAACCACTAAATCAAATTTATTCTGTGCTAGAGCCACAGAGGAGCAGTAGAAAAGCTAACTTTGGACCCATCTGGTGCTGAACACAAATTAAAAAGTCTACTCTTCTCCCATGACATGATTTCAAGTTGGCGATTGACTTATTTAACAAGGAGAAGCTTAGCTGGATTCTCTGATGTACTCACCACTCTCTAATCTTGTGTGAAAAATCAACATCTTTCTGGGAATTTGTTCACAGCTTAATTTAAATTTGCAGGGCATGGTGTGATGGTTAGTCTTATGTGTCAACTTGGCCAGAGGTTTGGTCAAACACTAGTCTAAATGGTGCTGTGAAGGTATTTTGTGATGTGATCAATGTTTCTAATCAGTTGACTTCATAATGGAGATTATGTTTACAATGTGGGTGGGCCTTTCCAATCAGTTAAAAACATTAAGAACAAAAGCTAGGTTCCCCCCCCAAATGAGTTTTTTTTCTTTTGAGAACGAGAGAGGGGGGAATGGGAGGGGCAGAGGGAGAGAGAGAGAATCTTAAGCAGGTTCCATGCTCACCATGGAGCCCTATGCAGGGCTCCATCTCACTATCCTGAGATCATGACCTGAGCCAAAATCAAGAGTCAGAAGTTTAACCTACTGAGCCATCCAGGGGCCCCTCTAAAAAAAAAAAAATTCAGCCTCAAAACTACACAGACACCTTGCCCTAGCATTCGACCTGCCACCTACAGATTTCAGACTCGGGACTGTAACATGAACTCTTGCCTCGTCTGCCAGCCTATGGATTTTGGACTAGCCATTCCCCAAAATCATGTGAATAAATTTCTTAAAATAAATTTCCTTAGGGGTGCCTGGATGGCTCAGTCAGAAGGTCATGTGACTTTTGATATCAGGGTCATGTGTTCAAGCCGCACATTAGGTGCAGAGATTACTAGAAAATAAATATATAAGTTTAAAAAATTCTCTTTACATCCCACATACCCAGTCACCCATACTCCTATCCACATATATGGATATATAGGGATATATGTGTGTATATGTTGTAAGGGCCTATTTAGACAGAGTGGCCCCACCTCGGTTGAACAGCCATTTTGTTGTTTATGCTGTAAAACTTAAATTGACCCTGCCCACCAGCACCGCCCCAGGGGAACTTACTTAAAAACAAGTCTGGAAAACCAGTCCCAGGTAACAAAGCCCAAATATAAGGGTGGGTCAAGTCAGGTGGAGATAACAGCCCAAATGCAGGGATGAGTTGGGTCAGATGGAGACATCCAATCAGTAGAGCACGCACACTGTCTTCCTAGCTACCAAGGAGTGTGGGCCTCGCCTTTTGGGCGCCAATTCTGACCAAGGTGATAGGCTAGTTCAAATGTCTACTATAGGGTAAATTGTAATTCAGTTGGTCACTTATGTATGACCTAGCATGACTGTGTAGCTTTCTCTGTGTGTTACAATCTCATTGGCCACCTGTGTGTGGCCAGGCTCAACCACATGGTCTTTGCTCTATAAAAGTTAGTCTGTGAGGCAGGGAGGGGTCGCCCTCTCTGTAAGGAGTGGCCATGATTGGTCTGTTTGATGGTTGGTTTGATTCTTGATGCTTGGCGCAAAATAAAGCTTTGCTTGACCTTTGCTTTGTATCAGTCTCGCTCCTTTGACCATGGACCCATTACTGGGGGACCCAACATTGGGGGCTTGTCTGCAATCAAATGACAAGAACTGAGCCAGCATCAGAATTTCTGGGAAAAGCCTCTGGAGGTAAGATCTCCAGATTTTATTCTGTGAGATCTGGTCTGTTTGGTTGCAGAGCTCCAGGGTATGGCCCACCGGGAGAAGCAGGATGCAGCCATGCTCCCCAGGGCTGGAGTGGATGCAAGGATGCCCCATCCCTCTTCTGGTAGATCGTCTAGGGGGTTTGAGTCCCCCTAGGCGGTAAGGGGGCCGAGAAAACCCCCACCAGCGGGTGGTTGCAGGAGACCGAGAAAATCTCCACCAGCCCCTGGGTCTGGTTGTCATTGTCTTGTCTTTTGTTGCCTGTTGTGTTGGTCATCCCTAGGGGAATGAGAAAATCCCCATGGGCAAGCGTCTCTAGGGAACTGAGAAAACCCCCACCAGAGGCAGGCTCTGGGTGAGGGCCACTGGGTCTGCGGTTGTTTTGTCCTGTCTTTTTGTTGTCTGTTGCATTGTCTGTTGTGTTTGAAGAAATGAGGCAAGCAGAGAGTAAGGGGACTCTGACTTTCATCTCTCCGTTCCTCCTAATAGATGTGGGGCTTCTCCCTTACTCATTTCTTGTGTTAATGGCTGGCTATAACTGGAGCCAACTGGGGTTAGTCTAACTGAGGCAGAGACTTTAAGGAATATTCCCAAGCAGCTGCCAAAACTCTCTTCATTTTGGGGAAATTCCTTGCTGTCTCTGGCCCGATGGGAACTGCTTAGCCCCCCCGCCCCCCTTGCTGGCGGGAAAGCATGGCGTCTGCTCCTCTCTTGGAGCTGGTGAGCTCTAGAACTGGGAACCCTTCCTCTGCCTTCTGGTGGCACTTTCTTCCGTTCTTCACTGTCAGGAAACAAGAAGAGCCGCCCCGGGACCTAACGCCCCCCACTCCAGATCTTCCCACCCAGGGCTCCGGTAAACATTTGAAGTGGAGTGGGCCCAGGTGGAATGTAAATCAGTATTTGAACTAAGTTAAGTTTGTTGGGTTAATTAGGATGAACATGTCTTTTGAGTTAACAGCAGTAAATGTGAAACTTCAAAGTTTACTTAAGATCAAATAAGCTCGTGTTATGTTAAAATCTGTTAATAAAGAGATGACTAAACTGATGGTTAATTGTCTGTCTCAAAGTTTTAATGGGTAATTTTTTTTTAAATTTATTTGTTTGACAGAGACAGAGAGATCACAAGTAGGCAGAGAGGCGGGCAGAGACAAGCAAGCAGGCGGGCAGAGAACCCGATGCTGGGCCCGATCCCAGGACCCTGAGATCATGACCCAAGCTGAAGACAGAGGCCTGACCTACTGAGCCACCCAGGCGCCCCTAATGGGTAATTGTTAAAGTAGCTTTCAAAGTCTTTGGTGACCTGAAACTTCAAACCAAATGGGATAAAATGCTAGAGCGTTGGTTGCTGGAACCAGGTTTGTGCTTTTGAAATCTATTGGTAAACATGTTTTGTGCTTAACTGATTAATAAATTTGCCTTCTAAGAATTCTGTTCCAACAGTTCACAATTGGTTAATATTTAGTCTTCACTAGAGGTTAAAGTATTTCTAAGAGTACAAAATTCTGCTAAGTGTAACTAAGACTGATGGAAATAAGGGAAGCAACTCTGTATGTAGGAAAGTAGGAGATATGTAAAAAAGAGATAAAGAATGGGAATACATTTTGTTAAAAGTAAGAAAAGGTAATTTTGCCCTAAATGAAATGGTTGTTTGGAAGAAAATGACTTGGGACAAAACCCACTATCTTAAAATTATAGAAGGTTTGTGAAGGAAAATCTTCAGAAAAAAAATTTAGGTATGGTCAGGACAAACTAAAAAAAAAGAGAAAAAGACCAGATGCCTGAACCTGTTTGAATAAGAAAGAAAGAAAAACAGCCCCAAGGTGATTTAGCACTCTCCTGGGGTGGCTCTCTATATATTATACTTCCACATGAAAGGGCCATTTGGCCTTGAGAGACTGCGAAAGCACCCCATTACCATCCCCCATTGTACCACCGGTGTGGGACAAGAGATGGGTCTCAGAGGGCAAACGGAGCACCTGCCCTAGGGTTTAGGTTCACCTTGCTGATTTCAGCAGACCCAAGGCTGGGCTCTCCTGGACAGCCATGGCTCACCTCCCCGCTGCTGGAAGCCAGAGACAACTGACTGGATCCACCCGTTGAACCAGGAAAGCCCCGGGGCCACTGTCTGAGCCAGACCCATTCGTGAAGAATGGAAGGGGAGATGGATCACTTCCCATTAGCCAGGGATACCCAAAGTGGGGGTGGGTGTCCAACCTGTTTAAATTTGAAGAGTGCCTGACTGTGAATCTGTCTGTATGGCTCCACCGCTTCGGCTACGGAGTCTGAGTGGGCTGCACCCTGAGTCTCGACCGGTCACCTACTCCACGGAGTAGCCTGGTCTGGGGCTTATATGGACAGACCTTAGCTAAGACACTCCTAAGTTCCTGCGAGGGACGCAAGCAGGACAGCATCTGAAAGATCCCCCTCCTTTTTGTCTGTGACATCATTCACAATGGGAGGAAAACCCAGTAAACCCACTATCTTAAGACTGCATGCTTAAGAATAAAAAGGAAAGAGACTGCTATAAAAAAGCTGGTTTTCTCTCTGTTTAAAAGGGCAAAGTTTTCTTAGGTTAATTGATCTGTTGAAAAAACATAAATGGTTTTCTCTTTGCCTGCCTAGAGTTGTAAATGAGATCTCTTTGACTCAAAAGGCTTTTCCCTGATATGCTAAGTTACTCAGGAAGTACTGCTAAACCAATGATAAACCTTGGGTTACATTTGGGTAAATGCTGTAACTACTCTAGAGGTTCTATACATTTCCTAAAGTTTTAATGTTTTGATAAGGATCATCATTTGACATTTAATCATATCGTCTACGGCCATACCACCCTGAACGCGCCCGATCTCGTCTGACATTTAATCATATCTATTCTGAGTTTTTGTCATTTGTAATTGTTTTAATTCTCTTGTAACATGAATTCTGCCCTAAAGGAAATTCATATGGGAGACTTTCAGGACAAATACAGGTCTTTGATATGTTAAAATCCTGGAACTGAAACGGGTAAGAATTTACAGAAGTAAAGGCTGCTTTCGGACTAAGCCAGAATTAGCAATATGGGACTAGATGAACTGAAGGAAATTGTAATGTTGTGTCTCTTAATGTTTCGTCTTATTTTAAGCAATTACTGGTTCTGTAATGTTTGCTTCTCTAGACTAGGGAAACTTTTTCTTAAGTTATCTGTAACTTACAGAGATTTAAAGTACTCATTTGTAAACGAATCAAGGCATTCAACTTTTCTCTCTATCTGAACCCTCTGAAACCAAAAGGTCTCAGCAAGTATCCTTTCTTCCATGGCAATCAGTCATTTGCATAAGTTCAATAAGATCTGTTCTCTTTGTAACAGGACACCATTGGAAACACTGGTATTTTACCAAGGCTTTGACTGGAATGTCATATTTGAAAAGACTCAGATATGACCAGACAGCTTAAAGGAACTAAGGTTGACTTTATAAAACCTGGAGCCATAAAGCCCTTTGGAACTGTTGGCCTGATACCTTGCTTACAGAGTTCCCAGTAGCCTCACCAGGTGAGTAAAGAATGTCACTTCCTGGCAGGATACTTTGGGAACCTCCGGAAGAGGAATTCGCCCAAATCGACAGGTATTCCAGGCATGTCTGATGGCAACTACGTGGCTTGGCTTCTGGACAGGAGAGGCTACTAAAAGTTCAACCTAGAGATTTCTTATAAGAAGTTTTCCAGCAAAGCAGATTCTAAAAGATCTATATGATCACTTACTGTTCTTGCTGAGCTTATGTAAATAATTAGGCCAAGTTTGTTAAAACTGGACTTATTTTTCAAATAAATTAGTCCTGATTTGGCTATCTCTGGAAATGAGGGTTATTTCAGAGAGAAAAATTATGTTTTAATAACACACCTTTATGTATGTTAAATTCTAGATTTGGTTGTCTTTAAATGTTTGTTTACCTAAGCTAGATAACTTGAGGTAAACTTCAGAGAAGTTGCGCGATAGCTCATTTAGACGATCGTGCTTTTGCCAGTCAGTCAGCCCCAGATATAAGGAGGAAACTGCAGAAAATTGAAGGATTTGAAGGGAAGAATCTAACTGGGTTAGTGGGAATAGTGGAAATAGCCACTGACGACTGAGTCATGCTTGTGGGGGACGAGAGCTCTCTTACAGACTCTGCAGGAGAAAGGGTAGCGGGTGTCAGAAAAGAAAAAACAGCTTTGTCAGAGCTATGCCACTTATTTAGGCTTTGATCTCCGCAAGGGAATTTCTTGGGACAGTGGGCTACTGCAGGCTTTGGATACCGCGGTTCGAGAAGATGGCATGACCTCTCCATGAACTGGCTAAGTGAGGACTCACCATGATAGAATGAATAGCTGAGGCAGAAGGAGCATTTCAGGAATTACAAACAGGCTTACTGAGTGCCCCAGCATTGGCCATCCCAGATGTTACCAAGCCCTTCCACTTGTATGTGGATGAAGAGGCAGGGGTGGCTGAAGGAGTTTTGACTCAGACTCTGGGGCCCTGGCAAAGGCCAGTAGCCTCTCTTAGCAAGAAACTAGATCCAGCAGCGGCTGGGTTTCCCCCCTGCCTCCGCATAATTGCTGCCACGGCCCTCCTGGTCAAGGATGCAAGTAAACTGACTTTGGGTAAAAATCTCATCTTGACTGCCACTCACACTATTGAGGGCCTTCTCCGGACTCCACCTGACTGATGGATGACGAACACCTGAGTGACAGGTGTCACTATCAGGCCCTTCTCCTCAATGAACTGAAAGTGACTTTCCGGCCCCCGGTGGTGCTAAATCCAGCCACGTTGCTACCAGAGTTGCTGGCTGACCATCCACACGGCTGCGGGGAGGTCCTAACCCAGGTCACAGGAATAAGGCTGGATCTCAGAGACACTCCCCTCCCGGATGCGGAGATGACTCTGTTCACAGACGGGAGTAGCTACATGGTTGACGGAAAGAGGTATACAGGGACTGCGGTGGTTTCTCCTGAGCAGGAACTCTAGACGACAGCCATGGAACCTCAGTGCAAAAAGCAGAGTTGATTGCACTCACCAAGGCACTGCAGATGGCCAAGGGTAAGACTGCCAACATCTATACAGATGGTAGGCTGGGTAGAGGCTTTTTCTGCCAAACATGAGATGGCAGGAGTGGTAGCCAAAAAGCTACTAGAGGTTTGGGTTACCTCTAGTGATCAGGTCAGACAAGGGCCCTGCATTTGTGAGTTCAGTCTCGCAGGCATTGGCCAAGGCCGTGGACACTAGTTGGAAGCTACATTGTGCCTACCAGCCCCAGAGCTCCAGGCAAGTAGAGAGAATGAACCGGACTCTTAAAGGGACCTTGACAAAGCTAATTCTGGAGACTGGCTGTGTGTGGATGGGTGGATCTCCTTCCCTTCGTTCTCCTCGGGGCACAATGTACACCATACTTAAACAAGGTGACCCCATTTGAAATAATGTTTGGGAAACCCCCCCACCCCCACAACCTCAGCTACAAGAGGTTGCCCTAGCGGGAATGACTGATCAGTCCTTACTTCAGTCACTGCAGGCATTACAGTCCATCTTAAAAAGAACCCACACAGGGATCCGAACTGCCCACACTGAGACCGAGATGGAGGTGGAACCTCATCCTTACCAACCTGGAGACTTGGTCTGGATATGCCACCACCAAGTGGGAGGCTTGGAGCCTCACTGGAAGGGACCATTTGCTGTCATCCTGACCACCCCCACAACAATAAAAGTAGAAGGCATCAGGGCCTGGATTCACACGAGTCACGTCAAATGAGCCAAGGATGAGGGTGCCCCCCAGAGATGGATGCCACTGTTGGTGGACCCTGCCGATCGTGGACTAAAGCTAAGACTCAAAATAATGAGTTCATTGAGTTCACTGTTGCTCCTATTGTTAAAATATAGGTGGGAAACATAGACAATTAGGGCTTGACATACTATTTCTAGGAAAAGGGGGGCTCTGTGTAGTCCTAGGAGAGGAATGCTGTTTCTGGGTAAATCACACTGGAGTCATTAAAAACAGGCTGGCAGCCATGAAAAGACACTAGAAGAGTCAAGGATTTGACTAATCGCCAAAGAAAAGGGAGGAATGTAAGGGTCTATTTAGCCAGAGTGGCCCCACCTCGGTTGAACAGCCATTTTGTTGCTTATGCTATAAAACGTAAATTGACCCTGCCCCCACCAGGGGAACTTACTTAAAAACAAGTCTGGGGAACCAGTCCCAGGTAACAAAGCCCAAATACAAGAGTGGGTCAGGTCAGGTGGAGATAAAAGCCCAAATGCAGGGATGAGTTGGGTCGGGTGGAGACATCCAATCAGTAGAGCACGCACACTGTCTTCCTAGCTACCAAGGAGTGTGGGCCCCGCCTTTTGGGTGCCAATTCTGATCAACGTGATAGGCTAGTTCAAATGTCTACTATGGTAAATTGTAATTCAATTGGTCGCTTATGTGTGACCTAGCATGACTGTGCAGCTTTCTCTGTGTGTTACAATCTCATTGGCCACCTGTGTGTGGCCAGGCTCAACCACATGGTCTTTGCTCTATAAAAGTTAGTCTGTGAGGCAGGGAGGGATTGCCCTCTCTGTAAGAAGCTGCCCCGACTGGTCTGTTTGACGGTCGGTTTGATTCTTAATGCTTGGCGCAAAATAAAGCTTTGCTTGACCTTTGCTTTGTATCAGTCTCGCTCCTTTGACCATGGTCCCATTATTGGGGGACCCAACAATGTGTATATATATGAATATAAACACATACATACATACATATATTGGTTCTTGTTTCTCTGGAGAATCCTGAAAAATTCACATGGTATCTGGGTAACTGTCAAAGTAATTGACATCCTGGAAAGGTTAAAACAAGGAATAATTTCTCCTTTCCTTGAATACCAATGAGTTTCTTTTATGGTCTTGATGAATACTAAATATTAGTGTTCAGAAGCCCACTTTTGCCTGGAATAGTTGCTTTAGGGAATAGTTTTTTTTCTAAATGTAGTATAGGCAGTTATGGGATTCTGATATTATTTTGTGTGCTACTAACTCTTTGAACTTCTAAATGAAGTTCACATCAGAAACTTTCCTTAGATTTTCTGAGACCTTGAAGAAACTAGGTCATTCTAACAACAAAATTTAGGTTACAACTACTGAAAGAGCCCCAGGATCTACAAAATTACTAAGAATCCATCTGGATGTGACTCTTGAGAATTACAAATTGAGAGAAATTTGGACTTTGGATTATGGACTTCTATCAAAAGGCAAATAAAAAATTTAGTTAGTTTCTTTGGGCTTGGAGTTGCAATGGGATTTAATGTTTAGCCTTCAACTTCCCTTAGAAATTTGACAAAAGAATGAGAACATAGTCAAATTAGGGTTACCTTTATGCTATTAGCATTTTTAGCATTTTTTTGCATTTTATCCTAATTATATCATTTAATTTTATTGCAGAATCTCTGATCACCTGATGGTAATTGGTTGGACTGGACTGGGCTAGACTAATTCGGTTGAGAAATAGAACATAGGGTAAATTATAGAAAGGCTTTTCAGTTGACTTACTCAATGTGCTGTTTGGGTAATTTCATAGGTTTCTAAAGGTAAAATCTAACTTCCCATCAGCAGTTCCAAAGGATAGACTGGTATTGGAAGAATGGTTTTATACAGGAGGCACCAGGGATAATCGTGATTTAAACTGCCAATCTCATTCAAGAGGAATGACCTTAACCTTAGTAGATCATAGTTTAATGATTAAGCAAAAGAAAAAAGAGAACAAATATTGAAAGAATGATTAATCCAAAGGAAAAAAAAGAGAACAAATACTGAAAGAGTCTGAGTAGGGAGTGATTCCTCTTCTTTGTGTTTTTTTCCTGTGGAAGGAATTCTGATAGTTAACTCAAAGTCTCTTTTTTCTACCTTACTAATTCGGAAGCTGGGGTTAAGTCATATATCTGTAGTAAATTGGGGGAAAATAACTGGGCAGGTTCTGTTCAGGTGTACTCTTCTACCTTCTGACAGCTCTTCTGGCCACCAAGATATTCTGTTCTGCTCCTCCAGGTATGTCATGGTACAATTATGCCAGGTACAACTATTAAACAATGGTCCTCACATTCTTTACTGATTTTTTCCCTATATGGAACTTTTAGCCACATTTCAAATCCATGTGACTTTTCAGAGCAAATGAGCTAGCTAAATAGTTCTCTCAATACCACTTAATTGATGAGATCACCCTTCCCTCATTGATTTAACCTCATCTTTTTCACGTCACATATTGTACACATACACATTTCTGGATAGATAGAAGGAAATGTAAAGGAAAGTCACAGTCTTAAGTATGAAAGTTTCTATATACATGTATGTATGTATCATATGTTTATTATGTTATCCTTTCTTGTTGAAACACAGAGCACATTTTTTAACCTCTTGTATTTCTTACCACTCTGAATTATGCATTGATACATAAGTAATTTGTTTTAATTGTCTATAAATGACTATCTCTTATCTATTTCTATCTTTTCCCCCAGTTCCTAGCACAGTAAAGTCACAAGCTAAGCATCCACTAAAAGGTTGTGGAATATATTTATTTAAACTGCAAAGTTTTTTACAAATATAAATTGGAAAAGTGATTATGGTACTATTCATATATTTTGTTGATTCTAGAATATAAGACAATTGTCTTGTTATTTTGTTAAACATTGAGATAAATATATTTCCAAATTTTCGTTGATAAGAGTCATAAATGGGTTGGCTTATAACTTCTAGGTTGGAAGCTTTGTCTCCTGGGTTTTATTGGTAGAGGTTTTGAGAAAAGATGACATTGGAAAATACCCCCCCAAAATCTTTCTGCTATAATGAACCTCTAATACATGGTTATACAGATAGTGAGTTTAGACTTACCTGCAAGTTGCATAGTTATGTTTGTAGTGGCATTAAAGATTTAAATATGCTTACTCAATAGCAAAAGAAAGTCTAAGCCCAAGCTTTGGCTCATAGATGGTGCACCAGCGTATGAGGGTGGAGTAATTCTTTGTGCTGCATGGGAACTATCATTTGGATTTCCCTGTATCCCTGTCATTCAGAATTTCACACCACAAAGTCAGATACAACTAAAAAACTTCTTCTTCTTAGTTTTACCCAAATACTGATCATGTCAGGAATCATGGCCTTTAGATGGGCACTGTCAATGATTACAATGATTACAATGACAATCAGAGGAGATATGCCACCATGACTGGGGAAGAAAGAGAGGAAATCAGAAACTACAACAGGAGCCTGGACCAGAAAAATCCTGGAGGAGTGTAAGGGCAACTATAGTTCTTGCAAAGTAGATGAATGAATAGAGAAGAAATAGTGTTCTCATAATGTGTTTAATACTTTCTTTACCCCTATGTTATTATGGCATAAAATAGGCATAATCTGTATTTATAAGCATAATCTATATTTATATTTCATTGTGTGATTTTCACTTGAATCAAAATGGTTATCAACTTTTTTTTCTTTTTTTTTTAAATATTTTATTTATTTATTTGAGAGCGAGAGAGAGACAGTGAGAGAGAGCATGAGCGAGGAGAAGGTCAGAGGGAGAAGCAGACTCCCCGTGGAGCTGGGAGCCTAATATGGGACTCGATCCCGGGACTCCAGAATCATGACCTGAGCTGAAGGCAGTTGCTTAACCAACTGAGCCACCCAGGCGCCCTGGTTATCAACTTTTAATATATTGGGAAGCAGCAGACCCTCCCTAGTTCATAGGAGATATGTAGTTATTTAAACAAATTGGTGTTCCTCTCATTACATTGAAGAATTATATATAAAATGTTTAATTTTTAGGTATAAAAAGCCTTTTTGTCTAATTTTTGCATCCTTAATATAATAATTCACTTTTTAAAATGGGACTAATTATTGTCTGCAATGAAGAGGAAAACTTGACTTTCATGTCTGGAATTTTACTTTTGAAGTATTTTGTTTAGCCAGCAAAATTCTTGGTGTTGTTATTAGTGCTGGGGTTTTGTTTCTTTGATCTTTACTTTTTGAGGAATTTGAATATCTGTAGTTGGAGCATATAGTCTCCAGTTCAGTACAAGCCCCATTACTCCCTCTTGTTGCTTTACACATTTATGTGACTTGCCTAATCCCCAAAAATCATTTTGGCTTTTTGCTTGTCTAGAAATGTCTCATCTAGATTTTTCTCTAAGAAAACAAAATTAAATATGATTAATTTGGTATAAATGTACCTAAGAACACATTAAAAAAAATAAGAAGAAGAAGAAGAAGAAAAAGAAAGAAAGAAAACAAAAAAGAAAAAGAAAAGAAAGATGACAAACACAGGCATGCTTGGAACTGGGAGGCATTTCTGAATTGCCTTAGGCAAAATCTTGTTTTGTAGCTGGGTTGAATCTGCCCCATTCAATTACCAAGGTGTGTTTGGTTGAAAGCATTTCTCCTGTGAAATTTCCCAGATAATGAGAACGTCCTGACATAAGTAATAATGAGATATTTTGTGATGTGATTGCCAAAAAACAATGGTAGAGCAGCCAACTTTTAATACTCCCCCATCCTCTGAAGAATAAGTGAAACCTCTAAAATAAACACATGTCAGATTTTATGTTTTGTGACTTACTTTTAGAGACAAAAGAACCTGGGATTCTGAATGCCAATATGATGAGTTTCTGAAGTGAAAATATAATGAAACACTACAGAGGTATGAATGATTTTCAAACTGAATTAATGCATATTGTCTCTTTTTGACTTGATAATCAAATGCCATGTGAAATGATTAACAAAGTCATGATACAGATGAATAAGGGCTGTTTGTAAAAATTCTAAATGGAAGAAAATTTCTTCTTTTTTCTTTCCTTTTCAATTTTTTTTTGTCCCACAGTATTAGTGCTAGTGCCTTCCTGTCCCTTCCATCTCACTAAACATACATTTGACTCTATAATCTAGTTATAAATAGCTGAATTATTTATTATAATAGTTGACATATATTCATACATATTCAGAACACATACATACACTGAGGCAATTGTTGTCTATTACCTATTCTTATGTAACAAACTATTAAAAATGTACTGGTGGAAAACAGAACTATATTATCCTCAAAGTTGCTGTGGATCAGGGATGCAGACAAAAATAGAGAGAGTATGGCTTCTTTCTGCTCTGTGATGTTAGGGCATCAACTGGGAAGACTCAGATCTCAAGTAGCTGGGTGCTGAAATTTTCTTAGGGCATTTTTAATCTCAGGTTGGGAGCCTAGGTTGTGTTGACTTGAAGACTAAACTCAACTTGTAAGGGAAACCAGGGAGCTACATGTTCTTCCCTTGTAGCGTGGGCCTCCTCAACAGCATGGCAGCCTCACTGTAGCTTTGATGAAGTTCTAGAACACAGGTGAGGTTTTGTGGGGTGAGGTTCAGAGCCAATGACCAAGAAAGAGCCAATGACCAAGAAAGAATTCTTGAGACATCCTTGGTGCAAAATGGTGGTTTATTAAAGCATGGGGACAGGACCCATGAACAGGAAGAGCTGCTGCCCCAGGGATGTGAGGAGTGGTCTATTATATACTGGTAAGTTGGGGAGGGGGTTAGGGATGGCGTAAGTCTCTAAGGAATTTTGGAAGCAAGGTTTCTAGGACCTTGAGGGTCTAGCTATTGTCTGGGGAAAAGGCTATTCATTATCAGTAATAAAACCTTCTCATGGGGTGCCTGGGTGGCTCAGTGGTTTAAAGCCTCTGGCTTCAGCTCAGGTCATGATCTCAGGGTCCTGGGATCGAGCCCCGCATTGGGCTTTCTGCTCGGCGGTGAGGCTGCTTCTCCTCTCTCCCTCTCTGCCTGCTTTTCTGCCTACTTGTGATCACTGTCTGTCAAATAAATAAATAAAATCTTAAAAAAAAAAACAAACCTTCTCATGAGACCTTTTATATGTATATCAGTGGGCCATATGCTTGGGAATGATTGTTGACACCATCTTGGAGGTTTAGAGATAAAGTTTCCAAAGGACTTGTTAAAGTAGACTTACAGGGTCCTGGATGGGGGTAGGGGGTTGGTCAGGCTAAGATTGTCCTTTGCCCTTAGCAAAGCCTTAAGGTGGGGATAGTTGAGTCCCTAAAGGAGAGTCACTCTGCCTGTGTTAAGGGCTTGTCAGTAGGTAAGGAAATTTAATAAATTTTCCTCTGCCTCTGTTTCCCATATCAGCTTGACTTCTTACATGATAGTGCAGAACTCTAAGAGCAAGTGTTCTGGCAAACAAGGTAGCAGTTATATAGCATTTTATGGTTTGGCATGAAAAGTAAAAGTGTCAGGTGCCTGGGTGGGTCAGTTGGTTAAATGTCTGCCTTCAGCTCAGGGCATGATCCTAGGGTCCTGGGATTGAGCTCCACATCTGGCTGTCTGCTGAGCAGGGAGCCTATTCTTCCCTCTCTTGGTACCCCTGCTTATGCACTCCCTCTCTCTCTCTCTATGTGTCAAATAAATAAATAAGTAAATCTTTTTTAAAAAGTTAAATAGTCTAATTTCCAATGTGTCTTTTTGGTTAAATAGTCACAAGCCTACCCATACTCAAGGGGAGGTAAAGAATACCACTCTTACTGAAATGAATATTAAAAGTTTACATCTACGTTTTCTAAAACCACTACAATAGTGTTAAAGATAAATATTGAAACAAAATTTCCTATTATAGGTGAAATCTTGATCTCCCTTTATTTCATTCATTGGGAAAAAAATCCTTAGATTTTAAAAATTATGATGGTTTTTTTCTATTGATTCTAAGTAAAAGAAGAACAACTGACTCTTTAGGAAGGATTATTGATTATTCCCCTGTATTTTCTATTCAGTATTGAAATCACAGCAAACAGTGCTGTGAGCTCTCCTTACGAATAAAAATTTACAGGTAAGTGGTCAGGCAGATGATTTTTGCTGTGAGGGAAGGAAGAGCAAGGTTCTGCTCTACTAGACTGGGATTTCACGGCCCAACAGTTCTTTTCCTTTCATCTTCTCATATATTTCATCTTCTCATATATTTCATCCTCCAGAATCTTCATCCTTTTAGTCAGTCATACATTAGTTGGAAGAAATATATTCTTGGCCATTACTTGCTCACAAGCTTTATTTAGAGAGCCATACTCTTGGCCTTTCTCTGGTTGCACCTTTCTTTCTCTATGTAGCAAGGAGTCTGGGGAGACAAGAACTCCGTCGCGCCTTCCAGACCATGTCTTAGGAGTCTTAAATCCTGGAATTCCCTGACCATATAGTCCTCACTTACTCTCAGATCTATAAAAGTTCTTCCCAGGTCAGTCCTCCCCAGGGCAGACCTCTGTCGCAGGTATGTACACCCCAGGCTTAAAAGATGCCCAAGTGGTAACTTTTTGCTAAGAGGGAGTGTTGTGGACAGAGCTTGAACTTGTGGCTTAGTTGGTCCAAATACATTTATATGAGACCTTTTGGGTGGTAAATGGAGCTAGATGGAGCTGTGGGCCAGGGATACCACTTGTGCTCTTGTTCTGGCCTCACAAATGTTAGCAGTAGGCCAGTTTCAGGCTTTTATTTTATCGTTTTTTGTTTTTTTTTTTTTAGTAAAAAAAAATCAGAAATAGTAATTTATAAAATGGCTCTTCTTTCCTACTTTGTCTTCACATTGGTGTATTAATTTATTTTCCTGACTTATAAGTTGGTAGAGATGGAAATGTTAATATATTTCAGCCTGTGTTGTTGTTTGTCCAAATAAAAAGTACGGGGTATACAGTCACCAATAGAAACATCCACCATGCTTGGCACTTCCAAGTTAGAACTCTGAGCACACATTCCAGAGAGTTACTGTTGCACAGTGATTAAGACATATAGAATCATTTGTTATGTACAGTATTTCATGAAGATAATCATTCCCAGGAAAAGTGTTTTGTTTAGGCTGGGTGAGAACTATAGAACAGAGAAGACCGGAAAATATGCTCTAAAATACATGATTTACAAATGAATTTCTTGGCTACAATTGATTTATACATGGTCACTTACACTGAAATAGATAGCAAAACAAGTTTACCACTTAAAATTTTTCTGATTAAAATAATACGATTTAACTTGAATTCATCTATATATACAAACTTTTCAGAAGTCTACAGTATAAAACTGGAGAAATGGTGGTATTCAGGTTAAGTCAGCCAGTTTAAGTCTGGTTCCAGATGCTTCTGAGCTCCATGGGGGTCTCTGAGTCAGAATCCTAAAGGCTGAATATTTAAGGCTTTCAACATTTTTGTTGTCAATGATTACTTGTTTTTATAAAATTGTTGACTTATATTTGTGTAATCCTAAATCATATACTTCTTCCAAAATGCTAAAGCTAAATTTGAGATTTAAAAGCTTAGTGATAAAATCCAGTGCCCCCTTGATTAAACGTGAAGAAAGAAGAATGGTATCTTCATACCTGGAAGTTTGCTGATCTGTTGGACACTTAGTTACTTTTCAGAACAATGTTCACTTGAAAAAAGAAAGGGCTTTCTCCTTATCTACACTGAAAGCAATGAAGAGAAGTATACATGTCCATTGTTGTTACACGGGGTATGATGTAAATTTTCACTTTTATAATGATTTTATTTTTTGCTATTCTCTTCAGGAATCTGAAGCTTATTTGAGGGCGTGGGGCTAGAGATCTCACTAAGGACTGCAAAAATAAGTTCTCCTCAACAGTCCTCTGAGGATCCTCAGTAAACTGGTGTGTCCCTAATGGATAAGAAGTCTTACTCAAAGTATTGACAAACAGCCCCAATATGTATGATCATTTTACATCAACATGAAGCCCTCACAAAATTGAACCTTGGTATACTTGCTATAAAATTCATGCAAATATAGTTGCCACATTTCCAAATTGATTAAATATATTGCTTAATGTACCTTTCCCTCCATACTGAATAACATGAGTTAAAACATTTTAACAAAAAAGAATATGAGGAGTGGGGGCTTAAAAAATAAAATGGAGAGTAGAGCACAAGAAAACAGCAAAAGAGATGTAAAATGGTTTTCCAGAAGATTTTACCTGCCATAAGAGTGGCAGGTAGGGAAATAGAGGAAAACAGCTGCGGGCATGGTCAGGGCCTTAACTTAAAATAAGACCAGTTACCATGGTAGTGTGTTTTTTTCTTTAATCTTGTTTGGGCACAAAGTAGGGGGAATGTCAAATTTAATCAGTGTTGGAATTTTGCAAAACAAGTAAGATGAAGGGTGAGAGAAGCAACAAAGATGAATGAATAAAAGGAGAGGGGGTTGGGGGCACCTGGGTGGCTCAGTTGGTTAAGTGTCTGCCTTCATCTACTTTCTGCTCAGGTCAAGATCCCAGGGTCCTGAGATGAGCCCCGCCTTGGGCTCTCAGCTCAGTGACAAATCTGCTTCTCCCTCTTCCTCTATGATCGCTCTCACTTTCTCAAATAAATAAATAAAATCTAAAAAAAACCACAACAAAACAAACAAGGGGGAGATTAGAATGAGCTATCAGGAAGTGTTTACTAACTGAAGTCTTGAGGATATGCTTATTAAAATCTTAAGTGTAACAATTATAACTAGCTTGGATTATTTTCTATATGCCAAGCACTGGACAGACCTTGTATCATTTCATTTGATCTTAAAAAAAAACCTTTTTAAATAGGTCCATTATTAGGTCCATTTTACAAATGGAGAGATAAGCAATTAAACACCAAATCAGATAGCTCATTCACTTAGTGATTAAATATAAATAGTCATAAAAACCTATAAGGAATCGAACTAGGATAAAATTAAAACTGTAAAATTTTAAAACAAGAAACTAATAATATTTTGGGGATTGGAAAAACAAATCTGTAAGAAATATAGAAAATAAGAAATACATGTAGTAGTTCTTAGAGTTCAAAACTAAAATAGAGCAAAACATTTTTGGAACCAGTTAGCCAGTGATTATTGAGAGTGATACAAGAAAATGGGCAGCCTGACCAGCATAAGTAAGTTGTCATGAAAGAACACTTTAAGGGATTTAGTCTCTGCAAGCAGGAAGGCCACATGAAAATACACCAACAAGAAGGTCTTCTCTTCCTTAAGTAATACTGAAAGAACCCACAGAACAAGATCCTACTTAAACAGATTTGATGGGGAAAACAAAACAAAATAGGAGATTTTAAAATATAACAAAAAAATTCTTAGAAATGTGACAAAGAACAATTAAAGAAATCATAGTTTCCTAATTTAAAAATTCAACAGCAGAACAGAAATAGACATCCATGAAAATCAAATTATCTTAAAAGTTAAATGAAAGAACTCTCCTGTAAATAAAAATACCAAAGGAAAATATAAGTGACAAGATAAGGTATTAGAGAGATGGAGAAGAGATAAAGAGCACTCTGTAAGGAAAAATAAGGGAGTCACAGAGGCATAAGAAACATGAAAAACAAAATCAATAATCAAAAAATTATTTTAAAGATATTTTGCTGTGTTGAAAATGAATTGAAATTTCAGATGAAATATTACAGTGAATTTAAGGCAGATTTAGGAAACAAAAGCTCACACTGGAAAGATTTCAAAATTTGAAGAAAAAAACCTTACGTGCTGTCAGAATAAATTGGTTGCTTTGATTCCAAAGGGAGGAAAATGAAACCACTTATGGATTTTTCGTCTGTAACACTGGAAACTATAATGTTTACAGTTTAAAAAAAAATAAGTATTTGTGCCCTAAGAATCTTAGCCCTTGCCAAAATACTATTCATGTAGTAAGATCAAAGTAAAATATTTGGGGAACATTTAATGGTTCAAATAGTGTTCCATTCATTTACATTTTGAGAAAATTATTAGAAGTAGGTATAATCAAAAATAACCCAACCAGTATAAAGATCTCAAAATAAGAGAGGATGAAATGAGCAGTGCTGAGCAGAAACTAATGAAATGAATGATAAAGCATGCATGTTAATGTGCTTGGAAAGGATTCTTTTTTTTTTTTTTTTTTCATTTTTTTAAAACTTTCTTTTCAACATACAGAATTCATTGTTTTTGCACCACACCCAGTGCTCCATGCAATACATGCCCTCCTTAATACCCACCACCTGGCTCCCCCAACCTCCCACCCCCTGCCCCTTCAAAACCCTCAGGTTGTTTTTCAGAGTCCATAGTCTCTCATGGTTCCCCTCCCCTTCCAATTTCCCTCAACTCCCTTCTCCTCTCCATCTCTCCATGTCCTCCATGCTATTTGTTATGCTCCACAAATAAGTGAAACCATATGATAGTTGACTCTCTCTGCTTGACTTATTTCACTCAGCATAATCTCTTCCAGTCCCATCCATGTAGCTACAAAAGTTGGGTATTCATCCTTTCTGATGGAGGCATAATACTCCATAGTGTATATGGACCACATCTTCCTCATCCATTCGTCCGTTGAAGGGCATCTTGGTTGTTTCCACAGTTTGGCGACCGTGGCCATTGCTGCTATAAACATTGGGGTACAGATGGCCCTTCTTTTCACTACATCTGTATCTTTGGGGTAAATACCCAGTAGTGCAATTGCAGGGTCATAGGGAAGCTCTATTTTTAACTTCTTGAGGAATCTCCACACTGTTCTCCAAAGTGGCTGCACCAACTTGCATTCCCACCAACAGTGTAAGAGGTTCCCCTTTCTTCACATCCTCTCCAACACACGTTTTTTCCTGTCTTGCTAATTTTGGCCATTCATGTTCATCATGAAGATGTTCATCATCACTAGCCATCAGGGAGATTCAAATTAAAACCACATTGAGATACCACCTTACACCAGTTAGAATGGAAAGGATTCTTAAAATAGAAAAGATAAATGTAATGTATTAATCAAAATATCTGTAACACATATAAATGTTAAAAGACTATTACTCAAAATATAAAAATTGACAAAACAAATCTTAAAAAGTGTGAAAAATATGACTAGGAAATTTTGGGGAAGGAGATATCCAAATGTTTATTTAACTCACTCTAGTATAATTTCAGCAATCTTTGAACATGCTGGGATAAACAATCCATTGATTTTGCCTCTCATCACTGTTGATCAGGTCCTCTCACATCCTTATTATTTACCTAGCAGAGGTTTCATGGACCATTATATTAATCACTCTGTTGTTCTGATCATATACACATTAGCTCATCTAACCTCTCCACATATTGCTCTGGCAAAACCCCAATCTTGGCAGCAGAAGGGGGCTGGAAAAATCCACACAATTACGGTGTATAATACAATTTATATTCATAATCATGATTAAAGAGTTGACACTTCTACAGTATTCTGGTTTCAATCACTTCTCCACTCTTCTAAAAAACTATTTCATACTTCCTGTGGTGTTCTCAGACGTCCAAAACCACCTCTCATTTCATGACAATCAGAAGAGAATGTCCACAAACTCCAGTCAACAAGTGTAGGCACAACTCTTCATGTTCTCCCTACTTTTCCCTATGGATATATTGCCCCTTTGGTCATACGATGCCATCCCTTCCAGAATTTCATTAGTTCCCATGCTCACTTACTGTCTTGCCTCTTCAAAAGTGTCACTGCACCAGTATTTCCCTCTTTCCTTCACAATCATTCCCTCATTCCATGAATGTTATTTCTTCCATGTTAAAACAAACAAACAAACAAACAAACAAAAATCTCTTTCCCCTATATTGGTCTCCAGTAATCACTTCATTTCTCTTCTCCCTTTAGAACAGATCTTGGAAGGTGTTGACCACCATCACTAACTCTTTGAATATACTCAGTGAGGCTTTCACCTCCACCACTTCATTAGACTACTCCTGCCAAGTTCACCAAAAGCCTTCATATTGCTAAATTATGTGGCAAATCTTAATTGGCTAATTATCAGCATTGAACACAGTTAATCGTTATTTTCTTTTTGAAAACTGCCATTTCACTTTTGGAACACAACAGTTACACCTCAGAGATATTGCAGGGTTGATTCCAGACCACTGCAATAAAGCCAATTTCCCAATAAAACCAGTCAAATGAATTTTTTGGTTTTTCGGTGCATATTACATGTATACTATACATACATTATATTGTTGTCTATTAAGTTTTCAGTAGAATTATGTCTAAAAAACAATGTACGTATCTTAATTTAAAAATACTTTATTGCCAAGAAAATGCTAACTATCATCTGAGCATTCAGTGAGTGGTCTTTTTGCTGGTGGAAGGTCTTGCCTCAAGGTTGACTGCTGACTGATCAGTGCGGTGGCTGCTGAAGACTGAGGTGGCAGTGGTAATTTATTAAAATAAGATGACAGTCAAGTTTTCCTCAGTGATTGACTCTTGCTTTCACTTGAACACGTAGAGGCCATTGTAGGATTTTTAATTGGCCTACTTTAAATATTGTTGTGTCTTAGGGAACACGGGGGCTTAAGGAGTTGGAGAGTCATGGTGGAATAGCTGGTTGATGGAGTCATCAGACTCATATGAAATTTATCAGTTAAGTTCACTGTCTTGTATGAGCGTGGTTTGTGGCACCCCAACACAGTTAGAATAGTAACATCATAGATCACTGATCACAGATCGCAATAGTAAATAAAACAATCATGAAAAAGTTTGAAATATTGCAAGAATGATCAAAATATGGCACAGAACAGATGCTACTGGAAAAGTGGTGTTAATAGACTTGAGGATACCACTATAAAATGGTACCCAACAAAGTCCTTTAATTTGTAAAAAGAAAAAAAAAGCTGTATCTGCAAAGCACAATAAAGCAAAATACAATACAAGAAGGTATGCCTGTTTTCCCAGTTGGTTCTTTTACCTCACTGGTTGCTCCCTTTCCATCTCCTTTGCTGATTTCCCCTCATCTCAACAACCTCTAAATACTGGAGTCTTCCAGAACTCAGTTTTAGGATTGCTTCTCTATCAACTCTTAACCCTGTAGATGAGCTCATCTGATTTCATTGCTTTAAAAATCATCTGCAAACTGATGACTTCTGAGTTTACATTTCATTCTGGACTTTTTCTTCGAACTTAAACTTCTTTCTCCAAAAGTATATCTAGTATGTCTACCTGAGTGTTTAATAAGCATGTCAAATATAATGTGTCCCAAACTCAACTTTTGAGTTCACCCTCCAAACCTGCATCCACCTCATCCTGCCTCATTTCAGTAAATGTCAACTCTGTCATGAGAGTTGGTTCAAGTAAAATTACCTTAGAATCGTTCCCAGCTTTTCCCCAAGATTTGCAGCACTGCCTTCAAAATATATCCCAAATCTGATCTCTTCTCCCCACATCTCCCACTAATACTTTTCTCCAAGCTTCTGGTACTAATGGCTTTCATTATAGCAACAATTTCCTAAGTGGTCTCTATGCTTCAGCCCTGCACTCTACACTCAACCCTTAGCCTCCACCCAAGAGCTGAAAGCTCCCAGAAAGTCATGAATCCAATATTGCCACCCTCCAGCTTAAAATCTTCCTATAACACTGCATGCATCACTCAGAGTAGAAACTAATGTTGTAATGGCCTTCAGCGATCCATGTATCTTTCCTTTGATCTCTCTGATCTCCTTGACTCTCCTCTCCAGTCCTGTCTGACCTCTTAAGATTCTTAGAGCATTTTAAGCATTATCCTGTTCAGGTTAGAGCTCTTCTCTGTAGTAGTAACCTGCTTGCCTCAGACGTCCTGATGACTCACTCCCTCAGTTGTTTCAAATATTATTTTATTAGAGGGCCTCTCTGAACACCCTATAAATCTAAGAGCTCACTCTCCAGGCCTTTTTCCTTAACCAACCTTAATTTTTCCCACACCACCTATCATCATCTAATGTATGTTAATTTCATTATTTGTTTAGAGTCTGTCTTTCCCCCAAACAATATAAACTCCAAGAGAGTAGGAACTTTATCTGCTTATATACTACTACATGCTCAGCATGTAGAAAAATAAGTAGCAGGTACTAAATAATATTAACTAAATAAACAAATGGACACAGAAAAAGATGCTCAAGCACACTAATAGAAAATTGCTTAGTAAGAGAGTACAAGATCATTTCACCTAATATCTTTATAATGACAAATTATTGTGGCATCTACTTCTGAAGATAGAATACAACTATAACAGGCTTTTTTCAAAAAAGTTTATTATGATTAAAAATTTAAAATATGTCATATTTTTAACTCACCTATGTCATTATAGGGAAATCTCTTTGTTAGAAATAGAAGCAATAGTAACATTTGTATTGTTTGCATTGGTAACAAAAATTGTATTTTTGTCCACTGGTATGGATTTGGTACAAAACTGTAGTAAGCCTAAACTCTAGAATAGGTCAATTATATTGACTTTGAGGAAGCTCATGATGTATAGCAAATGAAAAAAGCAAATTGTAGAGCACTAAGAGCCACCTGTCAAAAAGGTGAGATCTGTTGGGGCGCCTGCCTTTCTCAGATGGTAGAGCATTGAACTCTTGATCTTGGGGTTGTGAATTTGAGCCCTACATTGTGTGTAGGCATTACTTTTCTAAAAAGTGAGATTTTTTATTTACTGCATCGAGAAACTGGTTGGGTTTGTTTTAAGTGAATCAGGAAAGGGGTCAGGAAGCAGGGGTTTATCCTGCAGTGGGCCAGTTAGAAAATGGAAGTGATTCTGTGATGAATATTTTGACATTTAATTTAGGTGGTGGGAAGGATGGAGTGAGGCTAAAGCTGTCATTGATAGAGAACTACCAGTCACCCATGTTAGCTGAGAGAGAAGGATATTTATTTTTTTCCTCCACGGTATTCTTGTTTTTGTCTGGGCTTAGATTACAGAGTGATCACAGTTTTGTCTCACTTATCTAGTCACAGACAGACCCCATCTGATTTTGGTATTCTGTGAAATCTTGTGTGTTCAATAGGAAATATGGCCAAGGTGATAGTGGACAGACCAGCTGGCAGTTGTCCAAGCTACTTTCTCAAGATTAATGGGCATAATGTGATATCTTTTTAATAAAAACATGTCATAGACAGCAAAAGATCAACAAATCATATATATATATATATGATTTGTAACACTGCATGCATCACTCAGAGTAGAAACTAATGTTGTAATGGCCTTCAGCGATCCATATATATATATAGACAGCATCCACACATATACATGTCCCCACACACATACGTATTAGAGTTGTGTGGGTATGTAACTGTAGGAGTGTGTAAATAGTCAGGAAAAATACACGACAAATGATCAACATTAGCCATGGGGATGCAGGAGTACAGAAAGCTTGAGAAGAAGAAAAAAGTTATCAAATTTTTCATTAAATAACTTTGAAATCCTTCACTGATTGCCATGATCATGTCTGTGTGATAGGAGTAAATCTGCAACTGGAAAGCTAATAAAATTTGAAGACAAAGGGAAAGAACAATTCAGAGGCCTAGAGAATGAGAAATACGTAATTGGTGGTAATGAGCCATAATTCCAAAGCTTTCAGTTGCCAGGAAATTCTTAATTTCTCTGACCTTGATTTCTTCATCTATAAAATAGAGATCACAGAAATTTGTGACAATTCAGCAAAAAACTGTAAAGCACCTTCGAAACTATAATCTACAATTGTGTATCACTTGGCAATTGCGACTATTAGGCCTTAGGTTAAACCTGGATCCCACTCGGGACTTCTTTTCCTGCGTCTTATCCTTCTAGCATTAGGATCTGCTGCCACCACGTGGGCGGTAGTGGGTAATGTTGACCAGGCGACCAGTCTGATTTATTCGAATTTTCCCAAGTTTGTTAATGGGATAAAAATAAAGTTCATTGAGATGTATTTGTGTATATACTAGATTTGTTGTGTTTATATAAACATAGAACACAAATATTCTTGTATATAACACAAATACATGATATCAAAAAATGTGTGTATGCCTGTATATGTACATAGATACATAAAACCAATATGAACATACACAACATATTTAATAGAAAATTTCACGGCTGTCCCCTCATCACTAGTTTCCTTGCTATCTGGCAAGAAAGGTCTTTTTAGATTAGGGGGCCACAGCAATTTATAAGTTAAAATAACAAGCATATTAAAAGCTTAAGCAGATTTCATTAGCAACATAAAGGACTAACTGACATGTTAGATAAAATAATTTAAAGCAGTAAAATGATATAAATTATTAATTATTATTAGCTACTAACATTTCTAAAGATACCTTCATTACAATTTAATAAATACCTAAGATTGTCTAATGTAATTTTTGAGACTTTTGAAATAAAATTGAGTTTCAAAATACAGTTAGAAAATAGTTTCATTTCACCAATAGAATTTCACTCCCTAGTTCCATGAGATATCTAAAAGTCCAACAACAGTATTGAGAGCAAAGCAATTATAAACAAGGTGTCATTGTCCTAACATTATTCTGTTTCAATATGCTTTTTGGAAATCATTCACATTTGCAATTTTACTTATTTATTTATTTATTTATTTTTAAAGATTTTATTTACTTATTTATTTAACAGATAACAAGTAGGCAGAGAGAGAGAGTGGGGGAAAGCAGACTCCCTGCTGAGCAGAGAGCCCCGTGAGGGGCTTGATCCAAGGACTCTGGGATCATGACCTGAGCCTAAGGCAGAGGCTTTAACCCACTGAGCCACCCAGGCGCCCCAACACATTTGCAATTTTAATAAAAGAGAACATTTTCCAGGCCTTAGAAATTTGTTATTTCAAAACTGTTCAATTAGGAGTCTAAATAGATTCAAATTGCAGAAAAACCGGTTTGGATATTCTCATAAATAAATTTAATATACATCTTACATAATCTTCACAATTCTATGACACTATACTATTTCACATGTAAGGGAACTAAAGCTCTCATGTTAAAACCTTGTCCAAGAATGTGTGTGTGTGTGTGTGTGTGTGTGTGTGTGTAGGAATAGTAGTAGTAGCAGTAAAGCTAAAATTTGAATCTTTGTGAACTGACTGCATATATTGTTCTTTCTATTACATTGTGGTATGGCCAGAATTAAATGCAAGATTCTGTATTCATACTGGACAGCTACGTAGATAGAAAAATGGGTCTGCAGGGTAGTGTGTTTGTATGGGTGTTTGAGGGACAGGGAATATGCATTGAATTTGACTGAAGTGATTATAGTTCTCTTGAAAATATTTTGGGGCAGGAAAATGAGAGCCGAAATTCAGGAAGTCAGATTAATCAATCTGCTGGCAGATTCCACTGTAAAGGGAAGCTCAAAGGACATTGTCACAGGAGAACAGACTGATAAAGATCGATAATTTGTCCAACATTCTAAGTGATAGTTCTGAAGTGTACACCAATATAACCACCCTTCATTTCAGAACCAGAACACTTCTGGTCATTTAGAAAACCCTTTCATCACCAGTCACTTCCTCCTCTTTTTCTTTCAGAGGTTACTATTAGCCTCACTTTTGATAATAAATCTTTTTGTTTTCATAATTTTATGAGATAAAAATTAATCACTACACCTATATGGCTTAATTTTGCTTGTTTTAACATCTTTAAGAACTATTTAGAAGAGTCTGCTTTTTGTAGATATCCTTTATCAGGTTAAAGAAATTCCCTTGAATCTTAGTAGTCTACATTTTTTTTCAAATCATGAATAGATGATGAATTTTACTAATGGCTTTTTCTACATCTATAAAACTTCCCCTATTATTTCTCCTCCTTTAACCTGTTAATGTTGTGGATTTTATTAATTGATTTTTAAGTGTTAAATTTGTGTTCTTGGAATAATCCTGACTTGTACTTGAAGATTATTACACATAATTGAAAAAGTTTTGCTAATATTTGTGTTCTTAATTGCCTTATTAATGTGATTTTCCTGTCATTTCTCTTTTTTGTACTATACGTAATGTTTTGGTATCATGATTACCTACCCTCAGAAGGGAAATTTAAAATGATCCGGTCTTTGAGTATTTGGTAACACTTGCTCAGAATTCTGGCCTGGAACTGGAATGTTTTTGGAATTTATTTAATTACTGATTGAATTTCTTATATGGTTCTCAGGACAAATTCATTTACTCTTCCTTATTATATCAATTTTGATTAATTTATTTCTTCATTTTTAAACTTTCTTATTAAATTCATCAATGCATAAAATTAATCAGTATTTCCATTTTTCTCTGGAACAATAAATTATCCTATGGCACTTGAACTCCATTTGCCCTTCATGACTCACATGCCATTAGTTATTAAATATTTCATTTCTTTCTTTTTTATGTTTTTCAACTTCATGAGGGTTTTTCTAATATTTTATTCAATTAATGGTTAGTTCTAACCATATGTTAACAATTTTCTTTGCTCTACATATAAAACACATGTATGCATATATGTACACATATAACAAAAGTAACAATATTTATATAAAGATTTTAAAAATATAAAATAACACTATATGTTATTTAATAAGAAAAACAAAAATAATAGTAGTACAAAGAAATTCAAGAGAATGCAAAGAACTGAATTCACGGTTATATGGGGCAAATAAGAAGAAATGAGATTGTGCTGTCTTCTTGATAAATTAACACTTTTAATTATAAAGTGAACCTCTTTATCCCTAATAATATTCTTTACTCTGAAAATTTACTTTATCTAATATTAAGATAGCCACTCCAGCTTTTACTATATTAACATAATCATGGTGCATGTATTCAACATTTTTCTTTGTAAAGTGGGTGTGTGTTGATAGCATACAGCTTAATCTTCCTTTTTAAAAAATCCAATCTGACAATATCTAATTTATAATTAGGAGGAGTGAATGATTCATGTTTAATGTCATTATAGATGATTAATTATGTATTAGATTACAGATAATTGGTCACATTAAATGTGATTATATGTTGAATTCAAATTTGCCATCTTGCTATTTATATTCTTTTTATTTTATCTCTTCTTTGTTTTTCCTTCTTATTTCATTTGGACTAATAGAATATTCTTTATGATTCTGTGTTATCATTTTTATTGGCTTATTAGCTATTTCAATTTTGTTTTGAGTGGCCATTCTGAAGTGTATAACAAGTATCATCTTTAGTATAATAACTTTAAGCAGTATACTTCCTGTACCCCTTCACAGAGTTTGTACTATTTTGTAATACAATTTATTTCTACATGCTACAAATTTCACCATACTTTGTTTTTATTTTAATTTTAAATAGTCATTTAACTTTTAGATATATTAAATAAAATAAGAAAAAAAGTCTTTCATATTCACCCATGTATTTACCATTTCTGGTATTCTTCATTCATTTGTATAGAAACAAATTTCCAGTGGGGATAATTTTCCCTATTGAACATTTCTTAATTCTTGTAGCTATGAAAAAAAGCCTTTAATTAGTCCTTATTTTAAAAAGTGAAAAAATGTATTTGCTATAAAATATGTTTTTCTAATTTTTATTTTTATTTCATTTATTATATATTATATAATTGATAGATAATATATCTATAATTAATATATAATTATATCATACAATTAATATATTAATAGAATTAATATTATACAATCAATAAATATATTTATATATCACATATATTATATAACATATAATTAATAATATAATCATACATAAAATAAAATAGAATTGATATGATTGTATTATATTAATATAATACTAATATTTTATTATAACAATATAATTAACTCCTAATTAATTAATAATAAAATAATCAATTTTATGATAAAATAATTCATAAAATATTGATAGAGCATTAATTATATACCAATATATTATATAAAATTATTATATGATTGATTATTAATATAGTAATATATAAAACTCTTAAAATACAGAAGTTTTAATTTCTTTTACTTCTTTATAGACATCACTCTACTGTTTTTTAACTTGTATTGCTTATAATAAGAAATGTGTTTTAATTCTTTTCTTTGTTCCTTTGTTAGATAATTTTTTTTAATCTTTCCTGATTTTGAGATTTTTTTTAGTCACTAATGGTCAACATATTAATTATGAGGCATTAGAAGTGATTTTTTTTTCTTTTTTAAAAATTTGATTAATTGACCTCTTGGATCTATGTATGTATGTGATTTTTCAAACTTGAAAAAAGTTGGCAATATTTATTTCTATATCCACTCCTTCCTTCAGGACCATAATTCCATAATTATCTGTATGGCAGGCTGCTGTGTTTTCTTTTTCTTTTTTTTTTTAATGGAGAATAGTTAATTTTATTTGCATTTCATTTTGTATAATTTCTATTACTATGTCTTCACATTCATTTTTTTTCTATACTGTGTCCAATCTTCTATTAATCCTTCCAATTTATTTTTATTTTTCTTAAAAATTTTATTTATTTATTTTAAAGAGAGATAATAGGGAGAGCACAAGTGGGAAGAAGGGTAGAGGGAGAGAGAGAATCTCAAGCTGACTCCACACCAAGCCATGGAGCCTGACAGGGAGCTGGATCCTACAACACTGAAATCATGACGAACCAAAGTCAAGAGTTGACTGCTCAACTGACTGAGCCACCCAGGTGCCCCCCATCCAATGCATTTTTCATTTTAGATGTTGTATTTTTCATCTCTAGAACTTTAATATGTGTCTCTTTAGCTTTTTTACTCTCTCTTCACTTGCTTATGTGTATATTTTTGGCCATGTGCTAGTTTTAATAGTTGTCTTAAAGTCCTTGTCAACTAATTCTATCATCTGTCAGCACTATGACTTTATCTACAGAATGGGAGATTATACAGTATATGCTGTAAGTCATATATTTATACTTGGTTAAATGTCTTATAACTTTTTATTGCGAATTTACCTTGTTAGGTGATGGAATTTTATTTTCATTATTTGGTATTTTTTTTTTAGATATACAGGGTTTTTGTTCTAGAAGAGAAGACATTGGGAATTTGAAGTTAATTAATTCATCTTCAGAACATATTTATTTTAGAGTAAAATTTACCCCACCACTGAGGTAGCACACTTTTAAGGACTCTTCTTGAAGTGTTTGCAGGTCTTTCCAGTCTGGTGGAGGAAATAGGGACTACTGCCATACCACCCACTGTTTCTCCAGTTCTTCCCCAGTCTCAGGAGGCTTGTCACATGCATGTGAAGATCGGTATTCAGCCAAAGACATGAGAGGACTCTGATTTTTATTATTATTTGAATTTTAAGAGGCTCTTCAGAGGCAATGTGTCTCATATTTATCATAAAAATAATTTCATTGAATGTTTAATTTGTTCCAGTAATTCTGTTTATTGTCCTTCATTTTGTCTTAATATCATACTACACTATGTTGTTGAAACTTCTGTCATATTTTATCATGACTCTCAAGTATCTTTTGCCTAAATTTTTTTTTATCTTTTGCCTAAATTTTTAACAATTCAAATAAAATTAGTCTTTATGAAAAAAATCTTTCAATTCTAGAGAGAAATTGAGCTATTATAACTAATTGCTATGGTACTTTAGAACATTATTATACCTTATCAGAATGTAATGCCAAATAAATTGCATTGCCCTATCAAATTACATTGTTCTTCCTTGCTGAAACTTTTAATATAGATTTTTTAACTTCAAAGATTTTGTTTAAATTCAAATTAGTTAACATATGTGTAATATTAGTTTCAAGAGTAGCATTTGGTGATTCATCACTTATATAAAACAGAGCTCACCCCAATAAGTATTCTCCTTAATGCCCATTACCCATTTAGCAGTCCCTAACCTCCCCTCCAATAACCCTCAGTTTGTTCTCTATACTTAAGAGTCTCTTATGGTTTGCTTCCCTCTCTGTTTTTATCATATTTTATTTTTCCTTCCCTTCCCCTAGGTTCAGCTGTTTTGTTTCTTAATTCCACATATGGGTGAAATCATATGGTGTTTATCTTCTCTGACTCACTTATTTCACTTAACATAATACACTCTAGCTCCATCCACATCATTGCAAATGGCACGATTTTATTCTTTTTGATGGCTGAGTAATATTCCATTATAGCTGTATATATACCACCTCTTCTTTATCCATTCATCATTTGATGGGCATTTGGGCTTTTTCCATAATTTGACTATTGTTGATAGGACTGCTATATACATTGGGGCGCATGAGCCCCTTTAAATCAGTATTTTTGTATCCTTGTATGAATACCTAGTAGTGTAATTGCTGGGTTATGGGGTAGCTCTATTTTTAACTTTTTGAGGAACCTCCATATTGTTTTCAAGAATGGCTTCCCCAGTTTGCATTCTCACTAACAGTGTAAGAGGGTTCCACTTTCTCCACATCTTTGCCAGTATCTATTGTTTCCTGAGTCGTTAATTTTAGTCATTCTGACAGGTGTGAGGAGGTATCTTATTGTGGTTTTGATTTGTATTTCCCTGATAATGAGTGATGTTGAGTATTTTTCATGAGTCAGTAGGCTATTTGTATGTCTACTTTGGAGAAATATCTGTTCATGTCTTCTGCCCATTTCTTGACTGGATTATTTTTTGGGGGGTGTTGATTTTGTAAACTTATTTATATATTTTGGATACTAACCCTTTATCCAATGTGTCATTTGCAAATACCTTCCATTCTGTAGGTTGCCTTTTAGTTTTTTGATTGTTTCCTTCATTCTGCAGCTTTTTATCTTGATAAAGTCCCAGTTGTTCATTTTTGCTTTTGTTTCCCTTGCCCCTGGAGACATGTCTAGTAGGAAGTTGCTACAGAAGAGAACAAAGGGGTTGCTGTCTGTGTTCTCTCAGGATTTTTATGGTTTCCTGTTTCACTTTTAGTTATTTCATCCATTTTTAATTTATTTTTGTGTATGATGGAAGAAAGTGGTCAGTTTCATTCATCTGCATGTTTCTGTCTAATTTTCCCAGCATCATTTATTGAAGAGACTGTCTTTTTTCCATTGGGCATTCTTTCTTTCTTTGTTGACTATCAGTTGACCATACAGTTGGGGGTCCATTTCTGTGTTCGTTATTCTATTTAATTGATTTATGTGTCTGTTTTGTGCCAGAATCATAGTGTCTTGATAATTATAGCTTTGTAATGTAGCTTGAAGTCCAGAATTGTGATGGCTCCAGGTTTGGTTTTCTTTTTCAACATTCTTTTGGCAATTCAGTGTCTTTTCTGGTTCCTTACAAATTTTAGAATTGTTTGATCGAGCTCTGTAAAAAACACTGGTGTTATTTTACAATTTTTTCCCAGCTCTGTGAAAAACACTGATGAAAAACATTGGTGTTATTTTATTTGGTGTTATTCTGTTTACAGTGAATGTGTAGATTGCTTTAGGTGGCGTAGACATTGCTTCCAATCATAAGCATGGAAATTTTTCCATTTCTTGTCATCTTCAATTTTTTCATAAGTGTCTATAGTTTTCAGAGTATAGATCTTTACCTCTTTGGTTATGTTATTCTTAGGTCTTTTATGGGTTTTGGCATAGTTGTAAATGGAATCAATTCCTTGATTTCTAATTCTTCTGCTTCATTTTTGGTGTATAGAAAAGCAACAGATTTCTGATGTTGATTTTATATCTTGAAATCTTGCTGAATTCATGCATCAGTTCTAACAGTTTTTGGTGGAGTCATTTGGGTTTTTAACATACAGTATCATGTCATCTGTGAATAGTGATAGTTTGACATCTTTCTTGCTTTTTTGGATGCCTTTTCTTTTTGTTGACCAATTGCTAAGGCTAGGACTTCCAGTACTATGTTGAACAAAAGTGGTGAGAGTGGGCATCCTTGTCATTTTCCTAATCTTAAGGGAAAAGCTCTCAGTGTTTCCCAGTTGAGGATGATATTCACTGGGTGTCTTGTATATGGCCTTTATGATATTGAGATATGTTCCTTCTATTCCTACTTTATTGAGGGTTTTCATCAAGAAAAGATGCTCTATTTGTGGAATATATAGGAATAAATCCCACTCATCAGGGTGAATAATCCTTTTAATGTACTGTTGGATTCACTTAGGTTTGTGTCCATGTTCATCCAGGATCTTGGCCTATAATTCTCCTTTTTAGTGGGGCCTTTGTCTGATTATGGAACCAAGGTAATGTTAGCCTTATAGAATGAGTTTGGAAGTTTTCCTTCCCTTTATATTTTTTGCAACAGTTTCAGAAGAATATATACTAATTCTTTGAAAGTTTGGTAGGATTCCCTTGGGAAGCCATCTGGCCCTAGACTCTCATTTGTTGGAAGATTTTTTTTAAAGATTTTATTTATTTATTTGACAGAGAGAGAGAAAGAGAACAGAAGTAGGCAGAGAGGCAGGCAGAGAGAGAGGGGGAAGCAGGCTCCCTGCTGAGCAGAGAGCCAGATGTGGGGCTCAATCCCAGGACCCTGAGATCATGACCTGAGCTGAAGGCAGAGGCTTAACCCACTGAACCACCCAGGTGCCCCTGTTGGGAGATATTTGATAACTTATTCAATTTCTTTGTTTGTTATGGAAATGCTCAGATTTTCTATTTCTTCCTGTTTCAGTTTTGATGGCTTATATGCTTTTAGGAATTTATTTATTTCTTCTAGATTGCCTAATTTTTGGCATATAATTGCTCATAATATTCTCTTATAATTATTTGTATTTCTGGAGTGTTGGTTGTGATGTCTCCTCTTTCATTCATGATTTTATTTATTCAGGTACTTTCTCTTTTCTTTTTCATAAGTCTGGCTAGGGGGTTATCAATTTTGTTGGACCTTTCAGAGAATCAGCTCCTAGTTTCATTGATCTGTTCTACCATTGTTGTTTTTTAATTTCTATATCATTCATTTCTGTTCTAATATTAATAATTTCCATTCTTCTGCTGGTTTTAGGCTTTATTTCCTGCTCTTTTCCCAGCTTCTTTAAGTGTAAGGCTAGGTTGTATATTTGAGACTTTTCTTGCTTCTTAAGGAAGGCCTGTATTGCTATCTATTTCCCTCTTAGGACTGCTTTTGCTGCATCCCAAAGATTTTGGATTGTCATGTTTTCATTTTCTTTTGCTTCTATGTATTTTTTTTAATTTATTAATTTCCTGGTTGACCCACTCATTCTTCAGTAGGATGTTCTTTAATCTCCATATATTTGTGGTCTTTCCAAATTTTTCTTGTTGTTGACTTCAAATTTCATAGCTTTGTGGCCTGAAAATATGTATAGTATGATCTCAATCTTTTTTTTTTCCCTTCAGATTTTCCTTATTAATTTTAGAGAGAGAGAGAGAGAGAGAGAGAGACAGAGAGAGAGAGAGCATGAGCAGGGGAGAGAGGCAGAGGGAGAAGCAGTGGGGCTCAATTCTAGGACCCAGAGACCATGATCTGAGCCAAAGACAGCCCTTAACCATCTGAGCCACACAGGCACACCAATCTCAATCTTTTTGTACCATTTGAAGCCTAACTGTGACACAGTGTGTGGACTATTCTAGAGAATGTTCCATGTGCTCTCAAAAAGAATGTTTATTCTGCTGTCTTAGGATGAAATGCTCTGAATATGTCTATTAAGTCCATCTGCTCCAAAGTGTTATTGTTGGCTTGTTGATCTTCTGCTTAGATGATCTGTCCATCCATTGCTGGGAGTGGGGTTTTAAAGTTCCTTACTATTATTGTATTATTATCAATGAGTTCCTTTAAGTTTGTTACTAATTGATTTACATACATGGTTGCTCCAAAATTGGGGGCATACATATTTACAATTGTTAGATTTTCTTGTGGTTAGACCTCTTTATTATGATATAGTGTGCTTCTTCATATCTTACTACAGTCTTTGGTTGAAAATCTCATTTGTCTGATGCAAGTACACATACACCAGCTTTCTTTTAATGTCCAGTAGCAAGATAAATTGTCCTCCACCACCTCACTTTCAGTCTGGATGTGTCTTTGGATCTAAAATGAGTCTCTTATAAGCAGCATATCAGTAGGTCTTATTTTTTTTTAATCTATTTTGATATGCTATGTCTTTTGATTGGAGCATTTAGTCCATTTACATTCAGAATAATTACTGATAGATATGAATTTAGTGCCACTGTATTAACTGTAAAGTCACTGTTCTTGTAGATTGTCTCTGTTCCTTTCTAGTCTTTGTTGCTTTTGGTCTCCCACTCAAAGACTTCCCTTTAATATTTCTTGCAGAGCTGGTTTATTGTTCACAAAATCCTTCAGGTTGTACTTGTCTTGGAAAATCTTTTATCTCTTCTTATATTCTGAATGACAGCCTTGCTGGATAAAGTATTCTTGGCTGCATATTTTTCCTATTTAGCATGTTGAATATATCATGCCATTCTCTCTGGCCTGCCAATTCTATGGATAAATCTGCTGTTAGCCTTATGAGTCTACCCTTGTGGGTTAAAGATCTTTTGTTTCTAGCTGCTGTCAGAATTCTCTCTTCATCTTTGTATTTTGCAAGTTTCACTATGATATGTCTTGGTGTTGACCTGTTTTTGTTGATTTTTCTGGAGAATTCTCTATGGCTTTGGACTTGAATTCCTGTTCCCCAGATTAAGGAAGTTCTCAGCTGTAATTTGTTCTGCTTCCCTTTCCTGCTCTTCTTCTTCTGGGACTCTTATGATAGGGTTTATTGCACTTTATGGAATTACTGAGTTCCCTAAGTCTATATTTGTGATCTAACGGTTTTCTTTCCCTTTATTTTTCAGCTTCATTATTTTCCATAATTTTATCTTCTATCATCACTTCCTTCCTTTGCATCTTCCATCTTTGTTGTGATTACATCCAGTCAGTTTTGCATCTCAGTTATAACATTTTTTATTGCAGCCTGACTAGTTTTTAGGTCTTTTTATTTATAGCAAGGGTTACTATGGTGTCTTATGCTTTTTTCAAACCCAGCTAGTATTCTTATGACTGTTCTAAACTCTTGTTCTGATATATTGCTTATATTTGTTTTAACTAAGTCTGTGATTTCTTCTTAATCTTCTTTTGGGGAGAATTCCTCCATCGTGTCATTTTGGCTAAGTTTCTGCCTTTTGCATGTTATGAAATCTTGTTATATTTCTTACTCCTGAGAGTAATGTGATATCAAAAAGGGGTCATACACTATCCAGGGACTGGTGCTTCAGGATGTGTTTCTGCTGTATGCTGTATACACTCTACTGCTGTGTTTTGGCTGCTCTTTTTCACAGGTTAGTCCCTTACAGAGTTCCTCCTTGCTTGCAGTGAATAGTGTTTGAGCCTTTATCTAGGTGTGTTTTGATATGATTGTTAAGATAAGCCTGATTAAAACAAACAAATAAGCAAAATCAGAAATCTGGTCCAAAAAAAGAGAAAAAGGTCAATGAATAACAAAAAAAGAAAACAAATAGATAAACAAAAAACTATAAGCCTGATTCCAAAGGAAAATTAAGGGGAGGGGGGCTGGTCCTATTTCCATCAGAACTAAAGTTGACACTTTGGAGAAATCAGTGATCAGTAGACTTGGTACACATGGGGGCCTGTGTTGGTTCTCTGGGAAAGAGATCCACTACGCAGGATCACAGTCAGACCTGCCCTAGTAAAGATGCCCCTTCAGGGTGCAGGGAGGTAATGTCTGGTGTGAGCAGTTCCAGCCTCCACCGGAGGCGCTGTGTTTCCCTCTGAAGCCCCACCATGCTGGGGGAAGGGTGGCATTGGAAAATGGCACGATTCCACCCTCTCATCCAAAGGGATAGGACCTAAAGGCTGCCACTGTTCAGGAGGCACTCACAGAAAAACGAAAAATCTCCCCTGCTGTGTCCCAGACCTCAGTAAGATCCCTGCCCTCAACCTGTCCATGCCCAGGCTGACTGCATGCTGGGAGTCATAGTCCTCTGTTTTATCTCTGGCTGGTGGCTAGGATTAAAAACTCCAAATCTTTAAGGACCCAGCAAGACATGGATCTGCTCCCCTCCCCTGCAGGAGAGCCGCACAGTGCAGCACTCAGCACTGTTCTATCTCAGAAAAGCAGTCACATGGCCACAAGGATGCCTGGAGTCTATGGTAAAGCACAGTGAGAAGCTGTGACCAGATTATCTGTCCTTTGCACATGTCTCTGTCCCTTGTTATTGAATGGCTGCTCAATGGTACCTCCAAATCCCCGGGTGCCTTGTCCTAGAGAAGCAATATACCCTCTTCCAAATGTGCTCTAAGAAAGGGAATGTTCTCTCCCAGTGTGACCCAGGGGGCGCCAAGCACTATGCTGTTCACCTTCCACTCCCAGGCTTCTGTCTTCCCTCTCCCCAGGAGCACTGCTTCCTATCTGGCTGGACTCTTCAAATCAATTTCCTAGCTGTTCAAAATGTTTCGATATTGAACAGCTTTGTTCAAAAATGAGGCAAGCCCAGGGCCTCCCATCTACTCTGCTATCTTACCCCCTCCCCCATAGGTTTGTTTTTATTTGAAGTTTCCAGTGTTCCCCCAAAGTTACCTATATAGCCCCACCATGTGTCATGCGATGGTAGTTGGGGACTTGTCTCTGTTCTTCTTCCCACATTAGTAAGAAGTGCCCATTAAATTGATGTTATAATATCAACACATAAAGATTTGCCTCTGCTGCAAGACACACTGCAGGCTTTGCTGGAACATCTGTGAGGGAAAGGATGAGAAATGAATCCACAGAAAACTGGAGGCCCAGACACCACAGTAAGGTTTGGGTGTTGTCTGGTCTAGTGACACACATGTTATTCCAAAAGTTGTGATTGATAATATGCAAGTTTATCCCAACACTTAAAATGTTAATGAGGTACAAGCCTTTGTAGAGATTTGGGTTTTGGAAGATTTTTATTCCTCACCTGGCACAATGCACCTCTGTCCCTTATACTGCCTGGTCAATAAAAGATACATGTAGGACTGGGAATCAAAGCAGCAAGCTGCTTTTGAGAAAGCAAAATACTGGTGAAACACATTGAAGCTCTGGCCATCTCCTAAGCAGGGTTACCATTTGAGTTAGATATGAATGTAACTTTTTAAGGTATGGATTGGACATTGTGGCAGAGACAACAGAAAGGGAGAATACACCTGTGACTTTGGCCCCAGCTCTGGAAGGGGGCAGAAACCTGATATACCCCCATAGAACTATAGCTCCTAGCTGTTCTCCTCCCCCTAGAGTCTCTCATAGAGCAGCAGATGCAACAGCCAGTGGGCTGAGGTCAGAGCAGTCTGGCAGGTGATTTGTTGTTAACTCTTTGCACTGACGGTTGGGCTTTTCTAAAAGGATTAGCTTTAGACAATGGAAAATTAAAGTGTGGATGATCATAAGCCAGCTGTTTGGGGGGAAAAAATGTGTGGAAAGACATTCGGGTCTGTCTGCAAGAGCCTGAGGCAGCCCTCATAGCTTTTCCCATCCCAGCTCATAAGGCACTGACAATCAAGAAACTGATGCTTTAGCTCAGGTACAAGTCTTAGCTACTGACCCTTCAGTAGATACAACAGATTGAGGTCATCAGAGTGCCTGAATAGGATGGTGTATTGCCAGGGAGGTCAGATTGTTCTTGCAGTACGATGACTTAGTTAATGCAGTAGAGCATGTCCTGTGTATTCTGAGCAGCCAAGGCAACTGCCAAAAGAATCTAGGCCCCCCGTTTTAGTTCCCAGGTGGTGAGGGTTTGGCAAATTCATCATATTGGCCCTCTCCTTCAGAGTGCAGGTTCTAAATTTGTCTTGGTTTGCATCTGGTCTAACCCACGATTTCCCTTACCACCATGCAAACCAGGCTGCCACCACTGGTTATAGGAGAAACTGACTACCATGTATGGATAGTGATCTGGGGTTACATTTCAAAGGTCATGATTTGCAAGAATGGGCAATAGCACATGACATTAAGTGGAGGGTCCATCTTCCCTATAACTCACACTCAGCAGGGTTGATAGTAAAAGATAATGAAATATTAAAGCAGCAAATTAAATTGTTAGCAGGTAAAACCACCTCAGCTGGGTGGATTTAAATATTACTCCAGGCTTTAACACATTTGAATGATCAACTAGTAGGGCCTATTGCTCTATTTGCCAGATCAGGAACCCCTGCCAAAGTGCCCAATACTGTAAAGTTATAGAAATCATGGGAAACAGACACTGCCCCAGCTCTCACTGTGGATCAATGTGTTATGCTACTTGGAAAAGGTGTCATCTACTGGAATTTACAGTGGAACATCCCACCAAATTGGGTGTTACTTCCCACTCCTGGGAGAGGGGGAAATACTCAATCTCCTCTGAGATCTTAATGTCCTGCTTCAGGCTGCACCTGCTAAAATGCAGGATGCCCGGAATGGAACATGCACCATTAAAAGGAACTGTGGGCCCTGATCTGGCAGACCCAGCCAGAACCCATTTTCTCATGCCTGACGGTGCTGTATCCCCTGGCCAACATGTATTATATGTACAACCAGTTCAAGTTTCTAAAGCTGCCAACTTCCATGTCCTCAGGACCAGTAAGAAGCATTCTGTGTTTTCATTGTTATGATAGTTTCACTGCTTTCTTCTCTCCATTGGCCTGGAGGACATTTTAAAAAAAGATTTTATTTATTTATTTATTTGTCAGAGAGAGAGAGAGGGAGAGAGCATGCACAAGCAGGGGAGGGGCAAGCAGAGGGAGAAGCAGTCTCTCCAATGAGCAAGGAGTCTGATAGGATCATGACCTGAACTGAAGGCAGACACTTAACTGACTGAGCCACCCAGGCATCCCAGCATTTTAACACACGTAGGCATTTTAACACATATAGAAGCCCTTACAAAATTCATGCAGTAAACCTTAAATGACAGCCAACCAATCCTGTCCTTACTGAATACTGAAATGTCTCTGATGAGAAAATCTGTTTTCCAAAATGAAATGATTTTAGACATTATCACTGTCTCACAAGGAGACACCTGTGCCAGTATCCAAACAGACTGTTGTCTGGTCATACTTGATGAATGAGCCTACCAATATATCACATGAGGACACAAGTGAATGTCTTGAGTGATCTGACCTGCAGCTTAGGGGAACTGACAAATCAGTAGTTCAAATCAACTCTTGTAGAAAAAGTTGTCACTGACTTTGGAAATTATTGTTCTAATCTGTGTTTTCTCTTAGATGTGCCTATATTGTTGCTATGGTGTTTGCTTCCACCACAGCCAAACAGCTGTTAAACCAGTCACCCACATGCTAGTGAAATCCTTGACTGCCTGTTCAGGGCCCATTCCAGAAGAGGGGCCTGTGATATTGTAAGATCTGGTCATGAGAGGTGGAATGTTTGGGGAAGATCATAGAAAAGACATGACCCTCAGGTGATCTATAAGCTGGACCCCAAAACTCAGAGGTTCCTCACCTTGTCCCCTATCCTTGGAATGTGTGTTCCACTTACTGTTCTAAAGATGTTGCTTTGAGATAATTATGTAGTCTTAGAAGATCCTACAGGATATATGTGATTGAACTCAGTTAAGACCTCTTTATAAACTTTTAAGATTTTGCAGGTGGGTGTGAGGATCCATTAATCTTGCTGCCACCCAAGAGAAGCCTCATGTGTAAATTCCTTTTGCTTATTAAAATTGCCACCTGCTAACCTGGCATGAACTGCCTCTTTCTTTGGTATCTCCTTGCCCTCTGAATACAGGGGCCAATTTCAGATTACGCAAAGGAAGCTCTTGAGAGGGTTATGAACCAACATAAAGTAGTACCTTTTTAAAAAAATAGATGCAAAGATCAATAAGAACACCAGAATTTTTGAGATGTTTCTTCCTTATACAGAGAAATTCACTTCTGGTGTAGCTCCTACTGTGTGAATTAACATAATCCCCTCTGATCATTACACAAGTCAGGAAAAAAAGAACTCAACTAAAAAAATTATTTTCATAATTAGTAGTGACAATAATAATTTTATGTTGCATGGGTATGGGAAATATTTACCATATTTCTTATTAATAATCAATGATTATTAACTATTACCAGTCATTATTTCATATATATCCAGACATACTTGGTTGGGTGGGGAAGGGTGAAGGGCTGCAGAGACCATAATAGCAAAGGCAATATTTAATGCAAGTAGTTGCCAGAAAACCAATAGAAGGGAACACCTTTAACACAAGGTTAATCTACTTAATAATGTAATGGGAGTGGAATGCCTTAGGAGTAAACAAATCTGTTCAATCTCTTCTTTAAGATCACATTTCTCTCCATATTATGTTTACCCAACTACCATCTATTTAAATTCAACTTTCAAATACTGAATGAGTGTTATTAAGGTTCTGGCTGAAAACTTCAGGTAAGAAATTTAAAAACCTTATGACAAGTAATGTAAAAGCAATGTATGATGTATATTTGGATTTATATTTTCTTCTAAAAGAAATATCAATCATTACAAGGTTGTGGGTTAACTTTTAGCTTGTTTCATTACTTTAAAAAAGTGTCCATTTCTATTTTTAAAAAATTTGGTTTCCCCCCCAGGTGTTATACTTCAGAATAATTTGATATTGAGGGAACTGTTCTATTGAGCAGTAAGGTGAATGCTTTATCCCAGTGTGAGCTCATTGGCTTCTTTATTTTTTTATGTTTTAAAGATTTTACTTATTTATTTGAAAGAGAGAGCATAAGCAGGGGCGGGGGCAGAGGGAGAACCAGACCCTGCTATGAGCAAGGAGCCCAATGCCAGGCTCAACCTCAGGACCCTGGGATCATGACCCAAGCAGAAGGCAAACACTTAACTAAGTGAGACACACAGGTGCTGGCTCACTGTCCTCTTTAAAGGTTTATCTATTACCTTTAGTTCCTACAATGGAAAGTTTATTTGGTCCTTCACTAGCTAACACATAAAGTGAATACAGAGAGTATTCAAAAAAATACAAAAATGATTCTCACAAGTGACTATTATAGTCTTTCAGAGAGCATGGCATAATAAGAATCAATATGTCATTCTTTGGTGGGTATTTTATTTTCTTAATGTTGTGTAATGGATTTTTTATGTCTATATATTTTATATTTATATATTCTAAATTTATATATGTCAAATAAGTTTAATGCAAAGTCAAATTTATTTATTTAAAAAGGGATATTTAAAGTTTCTGTAAAGAAAATCCTGATGCAAAAGCAATAACCAGTTTTGGTAATGTAAATACTATGTGTACCCCCTTTTTGTTCAGTTAATTGAAGCATCTTTTATTATCATGACCTAGGATAAAAATATTTGTATATAGTAACTTCTTTTTAATTACATTACCTTTTCCTTTGAACTCATCAGATTTCATTAATATATTAGTCATATTGTTAGCTGTAATCTCCAAAAATTTTTTGGAGAGAGTAGATTACCATTTCAGTGATCCTAGGGTCAGAATAATTAAAATCACATTTTTAGTTTTCAGAAAACAACCTGTTTAAGACTTTATGGCCCATATAATTTCTTCATTTAGCTCTCTATTAAATTTAAGAACACAAATCAAAAATTAAACTTCAATAGTTTGAGAAGTTTCTTAATACTGTTCCATTATTGAGATCCTTTTTCAAAAACCAAAGCTTATTTATGATATAACACTGGTTTCCATTATGCACATTGCTTATTACTCATGTCCAGTCACTTCAAACTCCAAGATGAGCATCAAATACCACATCTCTAATGAAAACTTCCCTATCTTTACCCCCCACCTTCAACTTCCAAACAACAGAAAGCAATCTCTATTAGAGCTGTGATGGGTTTTACCTGTGTCATTTCATCTGAAGGCACCTGTCATTTTCTCTAGTTAGGAGAAAGAATTAAATGAGGAAGACAATAGATTTTAAATATGTCTTTCATTCTGGCACTATGCTTGTAGATTAATCAATATTATTTTATTTATTTAAATATAATTTTTATCTTATATACTGCTTATATTATCACATAATTTGTAGTAGTTATTGAATAGTTGTGCATTTTATATATTAATGAATGTTTTATTATTTATCTTGTATTATTTAATACTCATAAGAGCCTTTTGGATTGTTTCTAATTTCTATTTTATAGATGAGAAAAGTGGGTCTCATCAATATTAAGCAGCTTAATGCTAAATTAAAATTCTTTGTTTTTTATTCTAATATCTAATTCTTATATTATCATGCTGACTTAATACTATGCTGATTTTTACTGTAGTTACACATGCAATTATCTCCACTGAGAGCATAAAATAGATGTAAGAATTATCTCTTTGATTCATCTTTCACTTAGCTGTGAGTTCTCTGTCTAGTAGGCACCCAATAAACCCAAATAAACTGAACAAAGACTACATTTTAATTGTTTAAAACTGAATCTATTCTCTTGTAGTGAATAAAATGAGTATAATAATAGTAAATTGTTACCAGTGGTTCATTCTAGTGAGTCACAACAACTGTTTTAAAGTATCCTGTCAAGTAACTCTGGATCAGGCTGACACGAGCAGCCAGAAATTTTGTGCATACTATAAAATTTTAGTATATGGAGCCTTGAATTGAAATCCATACCATGAATAGTATGATTACTCTGCCGAACTCTGAATAGTACTTTGTAAAAGTTAGTTACTATTTTAAAGAAGCAATCAGGGTTTCACTATAGATTACCTTTGGTGATAGGGGAGCTCAGAAAAAACATCACTAAAAAATATAAGATTTCTAATTTCAACAGGTCTATTAAAACAAAAAACTCCATGTATACATGGACATAAGCATACATATGCACAATTTTCAGAGATTATTTTATTCCTGATTTGTCCTACATTACCCAGTGGGAGTTACACAAACTTATAGTGTGCATTTTATATTGTGTCAGCATGTTTGGGGTACTTTATGGTTTATATGGGTAGACTCCTTACAACTGGTAAGGAGACATGATAGACTCTGATAGGACAATGTATCCTAGTGGTTAATACAATAGACTCTGGAAGCCGAAGAGCCTAAAGGCTACTACACCACTTTTTTTCTTATTCTACTATATGACTTCGGCAAATTACTAAACTTCTTTGAGCAATGGTTTCTTCTTTGATGTGAGAATATAGGATCTACTTCATTGAATTTTTTTTTTTTAGTGAGAAATAAATGAGCTTAACATGTAACACACTTTGCGCAATGTCTGACACACAGTAAGGGCTTAATTAATACTAGAAATTATGAAAGGTTTGGTCTAAATATGTAGTAGTTGTTCCTCACACAGACCAGCTGACTTTTGAATGGCACTTTCCACAGAAGAAAGGTTGAATTAGAAATTCTCCTCAAAGACCTCCTATTGATTAGTAACATTACCCATCATCTCTTGCATACATACTTACACACAGTTTAGTCATTTACTTATAATTTTTTCTCAGTGATTATTAACACAAAATATTTTCCTAAACATGGGGTACCTGGGTGACTCAGTAGGTTAAGTGTTTGCCTTCTGCTCAGGTCATGATCTCGGGGTCCTGGGATTGAGCCCCCACATTGGGCTCCCTGCTTCATAGGAAGCCTGCTTCTCCCTCTCCCACTCCCTCTGCTTGTGTTTCCTCTATTGCTATGACTGTCTGTCAGATAAATAAATAAATAAAATGTTTAAAAAAATAAAAATTAAAAAAAATTTTCCTAAACATATTATTAAAGTAGTAATAAAAATTACACTTTCTCTATTTGCTTATACTTCACATTTTTATAAGTATTTTCTTTGCAACAATCTTATCTGTTAAGAACCAGTTACTACAGGGATACCTGGTGGCTCAGTTTGTTAAGCATCTCCCTTCAGCTTGGGTCCTGATCCCAGGGTCCTGGGATCAAATCCTGCATCAGGGTCCCTGATCAGTAAGGAACATGTTTCTCCCTCTCCTCTCCATTCCCTCTCCTCCCTGTACCTGCTCTCTACCTCTGTCTGTCTCTCTTTCTTTCAAATAAATAAATAAGTAAATACATAAAATCTTTTAAAAAAAGAACCAATTACTACTTTAATAATATTTAATTGTTGCTAATGACATTGTATTAAATGTATTAAATATTGGAAAATCTATAGCCTTGGTATGTCTACATTTCTGAGCAAGTTCTGACCTACTCTAATATTTCAGTACCCAGGCCTGAGTGTAGAGTTAAGATATAGAGTGACTTCAAGGAATTTAAGAATAAGAATTTCACAATTATGACATGCAATGAAAGGTTTAAAGGATCATGTTTAAGAAAATGATCGGAGAGTGAGAATCATAACCGAAGCTAAAGCAACAGATAGAGAAGTAAGACACATGTTACCCCAAGCCTGTAATTATCATAAAATAGGTGATACTATGAGTAATATTATTTGGTCAAGAGAAGGCTCTTAAGGGTATCAATTGTTCTGAATCAAAACTGAAAAATAATGTGCCTTTTCTTTTTGCTTGAAAAGCAGAGAGATTCGTTTATGTCACATTTCATCAAGTCTTCTACATCAAGATACATCATGTTAAACAAGAACATTCTGCTGTTTTCTCTTAAGTTTAGTCTCTTAGGAATCACTCTTGGTGGCAATGTTCTGATTTGGCCAACGGAAGGGAGTCATTGGTTGAACATTAAGATAATTATAGATGAATTGATTAAAAAAGAGCATAACGTGACTGTCTTAGTTGCCTCTGGTGCACTTTTCATCTCTCCGGCCTCTAAACCATCTCTGATGTTTGAAATATATAAGGTGCCCTTTGGCAAAGAAAGAATAGAAGGAATCATCAAGGACTTTGTCTTGACATGGATGGAAAATAGGCCATCTCCTTCAACCATTTGGAGATTCTATCAGGAGATAGCTAGAGTCCTCAAGGACTTTCACATACTGTCTAGAGAAATCTGTGATGGTGTTCTCAAAAACCAAAACCTGATGGACAAGCTGAAGAAAAGCAAATTTGAGGTCCTAATATCAGATCCAGTATTTCCTTGTGGTGATATAGTAGCTTTAAAACTGGGAATTCCATTTATGTTCTCCTTGAGGTTTTCTCCAGCTTCAACAGTGGAAAAGCATTGTGGGAAGGTACCATTCCCTCCTTCCTATGTACCTGCTATATTATCAGAACTCACCGACCAGATGTCTTTCACTGATAGAGTAAGAAATTTCATCTCCTACCATCTGCAGGACTACATGTTTGACACTCTTTGGAAATCATGGGATTCCTACTATAGTGAAGCTTTGGGTATGTAATTTTTTAAATTAATATCTGAATTTGAACAGAGTTTTGTATCACCTCTTAATTTCCTTGTAGCTTTTTTTTTTTCAATCCTACATATGCTAACTATCTATTAGTATCATTTGAGAACAGGGAGGAAGACAAAAAACAATATGCTTTGTAACTATAGTGTGTTGTTTTCCAATTTTATGGACTTAAAGATACCAGCTAAGTACTTTTATGGATGACATAGAGCAAGTTTTAAAACAGGACTAAATTCTCATTCAGATATTGCATTGATGATAGAAATTGCCTAGAAATTTCAGTGGTGAGTAGAGAAAGTTGGAAGAGATTAGACTTCCTATAAGTCCATTACTAATATAGACGTGTATGTGTGTCTGTGTGTGTTTAAAAACTTACATGAGTATGGATAATCTCTGATCATTGTTTCATTGTTCATGTATTTCCTACTGTTTACTAGGTGCCCCCTAGGTAGGGAAGTTACAAAAAGGACTAAGATGAAGATCCTGACTTCAAGAATTTCAGTCAAGCAGAGAAGTCATACAAGAGAGGGGATATTTACAGTATGAACAATGTGGGTAATGAAAATATGTATAAAGAACAGAGAGTATAAAAGAGTTGGGCAGAATGTAATAGGAGAGAGTGACATTCTAGAGTTGAGGTGATACACAAGAAAAAATTTAAATAGTTAATATGAATCTTTCTGCAAAACCACAGTGGAGAAAGAAACTGTCCAATGTGGAATCTGAAAGTAGCATTATGTGTGCTGGGTATTACTGATGCTTCTTTATTTATGAAGGTCAAAGTGCAAGGTGGGGAGGCATGAGAAAGAACAATGAAGATGTCAGGCTTGCAAAAATTAGTTAATTCAAATAAGTATTTTCAAAGTCTCTTCTATGTCATGCTAAGCATTTTGGTTTTTGTCAACAAACAACTGAGAACAGTTTAAAGGGATGTATTATGACTAGATTGCATCTTACATAAAATATCTGGATAGATGTGGACCTGGTGTGAAAAGATGTTAGCTTATAAGCTTCTGCATAACTCCAGGAAAGATGTGGTAAGAGCATGTACTAGTGAAGTAGCTTATAAGTGGAGAAAAATAATGCAGATGAGACTCCCATAGTAAGGCAATCAGGAGTGCAGGCTCTTGATAAACAATTTCCACTTATAAGTGTATGACGATGGAGAAGCAATTCATTCTCTTTACATCTGCATTTATTCACCCCATCTCTAACAGAGCTACTGTAAGGACTAAATTAGTTAACATATAAAAGGATCTTACAATACTGTCTAGGAGCTAGAAACCACTCAATTTGCTTTAGCTGTTTATCATGAAAAATTAATAAAAGCTGATGGCTAATTGGTTAGGACATGTTAAAAGGCCTGAAGAAGAGATAAAGATGGTTTCTTTGGGGGGGGGTTATAATTGGTATATATTATTTTCTGGTGTAAAACACAATGATTCTATGTATGTATATATAAACAAACGATCACCACAGTAAGTCTAGTTAACACTTGTGACCGTACATAATTACATTATGTTTTCTTGTGGTGAGAACTTTTATGAGGTACTCTTTTAGCAACTTTTGAATATACAATACAGTATTAACTATAGTCACCAAGCTATATATTACATCCCCAGGATTTATTTATTTTGTAACTGGAAGTTTGTGCCTTTTGACCCTCTTCATCCATTTCCTCCACCCTTACCCTCCACCTCTAGCAACCACCAATCTGTTCTCTGTATCAGAGTTGTGGTGCTTTTATTTTTTTTTTTTTGCGTATTCCACATATAAATGAAATTATACATTGTTTGTCTTTCTCTGACTTATTTCACTTAGCATAATGCCCTCAGGGTCCACCCACATTACCATAAATGGCAGGATTCTCTTCTTTTTTATGTTTGAATAAATAATTATTATAATTTATAATTTTAATCTCCATTGTAGATAAAAATAATGCTGTAGTGAACATGGGGATGTAGCTATCTCTTAGAAATAGTGGTTTTGTTTCCTTTGGGTATAATCTAGAAGTAGAATTACTGGATCATATGGTGGTCCTATTTAAGTTTTTTAGGAATCTCTATACTGTTTTCCATAGTGACTGTGCTAGTTTATACTCCTATCAATAGTGCACAAGGGTTCCCCTGTTTCCATATCCTTGCCAATACTTGTTGTACATTGTCTTTTTGATAATAACCATTCTAATAGGTGTGAGGTCATTAACAACACAGGAAACAACAGATGTTGGTGGGAATGAAGGGAAAGGGGAACTTTCTTACACTGTTGATGGGAATGGAAAATGATACAGCCACTCTGGAAAACAGTATGGAGGTTTCTCAAAATGTTAAAAATAGAGCTACCCTATGACCCAGCAAATGCACTACTAAGTATTTATCCAAAGGGTACAAAAATACTGATTCAAAGGGTCACATGCACCCTGATGTTTTTAGCAGCATTATCAACAATAGCCAATAGCCAAATTATGGGAAGAGCCCAAATGTGTGTGTGTGTGTGTGTGTGTGTGTGTGTGTATAACTGAGCCATCAAAAGGAATAAAATATTGCCACTTGCAGCAACATGGATGGAGTTAGAGTGTATTATGGTAAATGAAGTGAGTCAGTCAGAGAAACAAATGCCATATGATTTCACTCATATGTGGAATTTAAGAAACAAAACAGATGAACATAGGGGAAAGGAAAAAAAGAGAAGGAAACAACCCATAAGAGACTCTTAACTATAGAGTAAAAACTGAGGGTTGCTGGAGAAGAAATGGGCAGGGGATGATGGGCTAAATGGGTGATGGGTATTAAGGAGGGCACTTGTGATGTGCACTGGGTGTTATATGTAAGTGATGAGTCACTGAAATCAACTCCTGAAACCAATATTACATTATATGTTAAATAACTAGAATTTAAATAAAAACTTTTTTTAAAAAATCAATAAATAACAGGTGTGAGATGATATCTTGTTGTGGTTTTGATTTGCATTTCCCCAATGATGAGTGATGTTGACCCCTATTCATGTACCTGTTGGCCATTTGTTTGTTCTTTGGAAAAATCTCTATTCATGTCCTCTAGCCTTTTTTTTTTTTCTCTGTTATTGAGTTAAATGAGTTTTTGTATACTTTGGATATTAATCTCTTATAAGATGTATGATTTGTAAATATTTTCTCCCATTGGGCAGGTTGCCTTTCCATTTGTTGATGGTTTTCTTTGCTTTGTAGAAGCTTTTCAGTTTGATGTAGTTGCCCTTGCTTATTTTTCTTTTGTTATCTTTGGTGCCAAATCCAAAAAATCATCGCCAAGACTGATGTCAAGGAGCTGACCACGTATATTTTATTCTAGGAGTCTTACACTTTCAGTTCTTATTGATCAAGTCTTTAAATCATTTTCAGTTTGTCTTTGTGTGTGGTGTAAGGAAGTGATCCACTTTCATTCTTCTGCATGTAGCTGTCCAGTTTTCCACTTATTAAAGAGGCTGTCCTTTACCCATTGTGTGTTCTTGGCTTTTTTATAATGACTTAATTGACCATATAAGTGTGGTTTCTTTGGCAAGGATTATTAAAAGAAGCATTAATTGTGGGGCACCTGGGTGGCTCAGTAGGTTAAGCCTCTGCCTTCGGCTCAGGTCATGATCTCAGGGTCCTGGCATCCAGTCCCATGTCTGGCTCTCTGCTCAGCAGGGAGCCTGCTTCCCCTGCTCTCTCTGCCTGCCTCTCTGCCTGCCTGTGATCTCTCTGTCAAATAAATAAATAAAATATTTTTTAAAAGGAAGCATTAATTATAATTGGCTCATCATCTTCTCTGGGTATGCTAAATACTTGTCCCCAAATTCAAAAATATATGTTTATCGCCTGGGATATAAATGAAAACTGAGCTGTTCTGTTACTCAGAGAAAATAAGCATAGGTACTACATTGATTATAAACTAGCCTACAAAAATAGAAGTGAATGGTCAATATTGTAGGGCTAAAACTGGATCTTTAAAAATGAAGAAAAAAGATGAAGAAATGGCAATTTTATGAAGCTGTCAGGATCTGCAGAAACTCTCTAATCTGCTCATAGGTGTAGTAAACAGAGATATCTGAATATGTGCAGCATCTCTGTTAATGAAATAGAGGAATGTGTATGTAACACCTTAGTCACGATATAGGTTTATGTTTTTATCTCATTACTTATGTTTTTATCAACGACTTGTCCTCAATCTTGGAATAATAATTATCAAGATCACAATGCTTCTTATTCATATTAGTGACATTATTCCCCAGATAAACCTTCCTCATGCTGGCAGTCTCAGAATCACATGTTCCATTGTACTGTGCTTGTAAGTGAATACTGGTAATGAAACCACATGATTTTTCCCAATCATAAGACATGAGACTAATCTTTCTTAACAATTTGTTCATGGGAATGTAATGAAGTTTCTAAAAATCTTCTTATCCTCTGCTTTTGATAATATCATGTTTCTAATCAAATTACACTCTTTTGACTTAAAATGACTTTTTTTTCCTTTTTTTTTTTAAAGATTTTATTTATTTATTTGACAGAAAGAAATCACAAGTAGGCAGAGAGGCAGGCAGAGAGAGAGGAGGAAGCAGGCTCCCTGCTGAGCAGAGAGCCCGATGTGGGGCTCGATCCCAGGACCCTGAGATCATGACCCGAGCCGAAGGCAGCGGCTTAACCCACTGAGCCACCCAGGTGCCCCTTAAAATGACTATTTAAGTTTGTTTTATGAACGATATTCTTATTGATGTCAGGGACATGAACACACTCATATTCAAAAGACCAGGTAAGAAAAAAAAAGTACTGAAGTGACAGAGTGATTCATTTTCGTGCAAGCCTTTGTACATGTAGGATGATAAATGAGGATGATAAATGAGAATGATAAATGGAACCGACTTTTAAAAATCACATCTTTCCAATGTATAACTTGATTTTTTTTTTAATGCTCTAAACAAAGTCATTGCAATGAACCCATATCCACTCAGGTCTCAAATTGTCACACCTGAGTAAATAAGTAGGACAACTTTCTGTAAGATTACTTTTCTGCAGTGGAATGCAATAATCTGAGAATGAGTCTTTAATCTCTGCTAATTACTAGGAATCAGATATTATAATGTCTAAATTATTTCTTTTATTTCAGCATTTGGGTATTGGTTCAAACTCATGGTTCAAAATCATGATAGCAATAACAGTATTTGTTGATTTCTTCCTGTGCACTAGACACTGTAATAAGTCCAGCACATGTTATATCTTTTAATTTTTGCAATGAATTTGTGAAGAGAAAACTATCACAGATGAGATTATTGAGGTTGTGAAATATCAATTGCTAAAATAAAATTATATACTGACTAGTAGGAGAAAATATTTTCAGATGAAATCCAGATACCAAAACTGCTAGAAAAATTTTCTTTCTTTTTTAAAATTACGGGTGTAAATCCATTATTCAGAATATTTTAGGTTTAAACATTCTCAGTTACTTTTCCTATTCCTAGATTTAGCTTTTGAAGTCTGCTGTTTTATTTCTTATTTATATTAAATTTGCTAACTGGAGTTTAATTGGTTTGTGTTATCACTAGGTAACTTGCTGTTTCCTTAGGCAAAAGTTTCCATTTGACTGTTGCCTGGGGCGAGTTGCCTGAGGATAGGTATCTGGTCCTAATAGAACTTAAAACGCTGTGTTTAACTGAAAGTAAGAAAAGGCTTCTGCAGATTTCAAATATATTTATTTAAAGCTGAACCAGGTAAATTTTGTTTTCATATACATATTAACAACAAAAAAACCCACCAAAATTGGAGAAACATTTAAGAAAAAAAAATGTAGCATTTTAATGCCAGTAAAAATATTTATAATCCATAAACATTACCTATTGCTATCAACAGTTTTATCCTTCAGCCAGTATAGAAACAAATAGCTTTTTTGTGTGAATGATCTTTATATGCTAGATTTATATGAGTACATAATGTATTATTATACATGAGTAATCAGATGATTACGCTCTAAGAATTAACGCTGTCTATAATAACAATAGACTTTCCTATAAATATATTAAATAGAAAAAACAACGCATCTTCAAAAAAATTATGACTATAATATTCAGATCTTTACATGAACTAAACACTGATCAAAGGTAATTAACATAAAATAAAGTGCTAGAAATGAAACAAATGTGAATGTGTATATTCCCAAAGTGCTTGATTTCCAGTAGTCATTTTAAAGGAGAGAAAAATGCATTGGGGTTCTTTACCTGAAGAGTACTACATGTTAGTTTAGGACTTTTTTTCCCCCTCTTTCTTCCCAGTCTTTTTCTTGCTCCCTCTATCTTCTCTTCCTTCCTTCCTTCCTCTATTTTTTGATGTAAATTAATTTTGTTTGGTTAGAATCTTTCAAATGACCTCTGGTAGCATCCCCTTTTTCATAATGACCCATGAGTGGGATGACAGCCATAAGCATGCCATCCAAGAAGGAATTTGCTATGGGACATGCACAATTTCAAGGGCACTGTCACTCTTTGCTGTCACTCAATGAAAGGGAATGGAGGTGATCATTTTTATGGAAATAATTTTGAATTTTCTATGTATGTATTTCTTAAAATAAGTCACTTGTGAACCTTGGTACTGAATACATTGTTAGTAAATATCATTTTTTAAAAAGATTTTACTTATTTATTTATTTAAGAGAGAGAGAGAGAGAGAGAGAGAGAGCACAAGCAGGGGGAAAAGCAGGCAGAGCAGGCAGAGGGAGAAGCAGGTTCCCTGCAGAGTGAGGAGCCGGATGCGGGACTCGATCCTTGGACCCTAGGATCATGACCTGAGCTGAAGGCACCAACTGAGCCACCCAGACATCCCATAACATATCATTTTTGATGTGCCTCAAGATTGAGCATGACTGACACCTGTAGAGGAACTTGTGGTGTTTAGGAAAACCTGGACCAAAACTCAAGCACCGCAGAGGACCATTATCTGAGAAGCAGAAGAAAGGAAGTGCATCTAAGTGATAAGATCTGTTTAAACTGGTAGTTTTTAAAGTACGAGTCTCTCCTTACTTTATCATATATAGCTAACGTTTATTGAGCACGGATGATGTTCCAAATAATGTACACAATTTTTTTTTTCATTCAGTCCTCACATCTACAAGAAACAGGCACCAGCATTCTCTACCATTTTGTAATGAGGAGGCTGAGAAATTTGCCTGAGGTTACAATGAAGAAAGTGGTGAAGGATTTGATGTGAGACCCTGAGCTAAAAGAAGATTCTAAAAAGATACTCAGTTAATATACAATAAAACAAAGGGGAAGAAAAAGTACATTGACTTTTAAGCTTTCAAGAATGCATTAACTAAATGCATTCAAGGAACTAAAAAAAAAGTTGAAGCTATAATGTGAAGCTAAAACTCTAAGCTTACTAAGGAGTTGATTATAAATTTTCAAAAATAGTATGAAAGATGGTTTCCAAGCCATCTTTGGGACGACCTCCCAGTCCAAGAGACAATGAGAAATGAATTAGCATAGCTAAATTCTAGCTATTCATTGAAATGCTTACAGGAAGAGGAGACATTTAACTCCTGGTTTCTATCCTTTTAATTACATTATTTGTTCTTATTTTCTACTTTTAATGGCAACTCTTAGCTTCTTTGATTTCCTTAACTTTTAAAATAGCATCAGTATATGGTTGCCCTTATAGAGTTTGGCATTTACTAAAAATCTCAACAGACAGATATCATTATATCTGGGTCTGGCTGGTCATTCTGTAGCTAACCTGTTGGTTCACTGATCTATCTTCAGGCAAATTTATTAAACTACATTACTAAACTTTTGCTTTGAACTAAGCAGTTTACAAAGCAACTTTGCAGATATTATTGCTAATCCACAAAGTAATATAACATCACTATCTCTCATTTTTGCATGAAAAATCCAAGGTTGAAAGGGTCCAGGTATTATTCCAGGGTCATAAGGCTTGTAAAGGAATAGTTTTTGAATCTGGGGCAATTGAACTCTAGTGTCCACCCAATTTAAACTACTACACAGCTCTGAATGAAAAAGCGTGTGACTTCTTGTGGTGCTAGGCCCTATCTTCTTGATTTGCATATGAAAATATCGTATGAAAGAAAATGAAAAATTCCCTGCAAAGAGGAGATGATTATCGATATGCTTTATCAGAAAACTCTCCTCTGACAAATGTGTAAAATTTGTCCTATAATCCAATTAATTGAAAATATCTTGTAATCTTTGAGAAAATCTCTTCTAATTGAAGGTTGTTTTTAGTTTTTCTTCCTAAATATGAGCCATGGAGAAGTAATAATAATGCTTGTCATTGTGCATTGCCAAAGCTTCTAAAACTTACAAAGATGAGGCATAAGACCATGGAAATCTAGCAATTCTCAAATGATGTTATGATAATAGTCTCAGTTGCCCTATGTTGTAATATGTTTTTGGATATGCAACTCAATATTAATTTCATTATCTATGAAATATAGCAAGTAATGTATGATGCACAAGACTCTGAAAAGGACTGAATTAGACAATGTATATAAAAATGCCTTGAGGGGCGCCTGGGTGGCTCAGTGGGTTAAGCCTCTGCCTTCAGCTCAGGTCATGATCTTAAGAGTCCTGGGATCCAGCCCCACGTCGGGCTCTCTGCTCAGCAGGGAGCCTGCTTCTCCCTCTCTCTCTGCCTGTCTCTCTGCCTACTTGTGGTCTGTCTCTCTCTATGTCAAATAAATAAAATCTTTTAAAAAAAATGCCTTGTAATAAGATATCTAACTTAAAGTTACTCTAAGTTTTGAGACAGTGGTTTTAGCAGTAACAACTGCTATTATTTTTTGTTTAACTTAATTTTAGGAAAGATAAATTAAAGACACATTTTATAATTATTTATAATTTATATATATTATATATATAATTGTACATATATAATTATATATAATTTATAATTATTATCACAGAGTACATAGACACCAGGCTTATAACTTGACTTCTTCTTTTGCTTTCAAATAGGATTTGATTTACTTCTGTTGTTAGAATAATAATATTATTGCATATAATGGTTTGAATTATATTAGTTTCCTTTTAATCTATAGATCAAGTGACTTATGAATGAGTATACCCATCACATTAAACATCATTTATTTGAAAAAAAATCTACCTAAATAAACTTTGAAAATTTCTTTTTATGTTAAAAGATCTACAGTAGGATGGTTTTCATAATGGATATCACCATGCCTAAGAAGTTTGTCCAGCTGCTGGTTTTCAATTTGACTTTGACTCAAATTGTTCTAAGTGGAAATGTGCTAATTTGGCCAACGGATGGTAGTCATTGGTTAAATATTGAGATCATTCTAGAAGAGCTGATTCAAAGAAATCACAATGTGACTGTACTGGCTTCATCAACAATTCTATTAATCAACTCTAATCCTGATTCTCCCGTGAATTTTGAGGTGATACCTGTCTCCTATACGGACAGCAATTTAGATTCCTTAATTGAACATATGATAATGCTGTGGATGGACCACAGACCAACTCCTCTCACACTCTGGACTTTCTATAAAGAGCTAGGAAATCTTCTAGATACTTTTTTTCGAATCAATATACAAATCTGTGATGGAGTATTAAACAATCCCAAGTTAATGGCAAGACTTCAGAAAGGTAGTTTTGATGTGTTAGTAGCAGATCCAGTAACTATCTGTGGGGACCTGGTTGCTCTGAAATTAGGAATTCCATTTGTATACACATTGAGGTTCTCTCCAGCCTCCACAGTTGAGAGACATTGTGGGAAAATCCCAGCACCTGCCTCCTATGTACCTGCAGCTTTGTCAGAGCTCACTGACCAGATGACCTTTGGTGAGAGGGTTAAAAATACTCTCTCTTATCCTCTGCAAGACTACATATTTCAGTCCTACTGGAGAGAATGGAATTCATACTACAGCAAAGTTCTAGGTAAGTCTCTAAAATATTCCCTTATTAATGTCTCCACATACCCCATTTATTCTTGTTAGTAAAACAGTAAATGGTTTCTGTCCCACCGCACATGCCAGGCTGAGGTAAATATACTTACTATATATCATACTCTCATACAAGATGATTCTTTTTGGATAAATTTCTTAAAAATGTAATGGTGGTATTAATATGAATGCTAGTGCTTCACTGCAAATGAACTTGTCTAAATAGGAATTTAGACAATGGCTTTTCAATGAGTAAATCAGTCTTCAAATATAAACGAAAGTGCCTTTACTTGGATGAATTATGGTACTGCTAAAAAAATACCTGGCAAACATTTTGAAGTGATGCATGATTTCCTTTCCCTCCTTCATTCCTCATTCTTTTCTTTGTCTGCAGAAAACTTCAAAAAGCCTAGGATTGCTTAATCCTAGAAACCTGAGTTTATAACCACCCCCATTTCTCACTATCTCTCTGTCCTGAGGCTCCTCGGGTGTTCGACTGGCTTCTCATCTCCATCTTAATTTCTCTGTATCCTTGGGTAATCCTCAAGTTTCCTTGCCTCACACATTCCTGTGAGGATCAAGTAAGTTATGCAAACAGCTCCGGATGGTTGTTTATCTTTCTGATTCTCATGAACCTTCCTTCATTTTTCTATTTTCTTCTCTCCTGAAGTTTTTTTTTTTTCTCTAGATTTATTAGTAGTAAGCACCAGGTATATTAATTAACAGCAGAAATTAACCGTTGATACTACCAATGGTACTTTCTCACAAAGATAATACACAAAATATTGTCCTTTACATACCTTTCAGCCTGCCTCCCTCCTACTCTTTATTTTCCTTTTTTTCTCCTTCCCTTCTTCTCTCCCTTCCTCCCTTCCTCTCTCCCCTCTTCCCTTTCTTCTACCATGCTTTTTTTGTATAAAAATAAAAGTACTTATTGAACACCAACTCGTTACCTGTCACTTTTCTGGGTACAGTTGACAAAACAGATCAAAATCTCTTTGATTTTTTTACTACATAGTGTATATCACAATAGTGTATATGCTATGCATATATGCTATGTAGTAAAATAAGAGGAGGAGGGTTACACTTTTAAATACAGTGTCTAGGGAAGGTCTCAAATGGTGACATTCAAATGAAGACCTGAGGGCAGTGAGTGTGAGAGCCATTGGGATCCCTGGAGGAAAAGCATTATAGACATCCATAAGAGCAAGTGGAAGGATCTGTGGCAAGCCATAGAAGCAGGAACAGCCTCACTGTATCGTGACCTTAATCTTACATTTCACAAGCAGAATTTGTGTATATATCTTTTCTTTCCTGGATTTTGGAATATACTTCATCCAATTTTTCATTACTTAAACTTTTAAATTTCTTCATGGAGTTGTCTAGAGGGAAGATGTTAAACATACCACACATATGTAAATAAAACATATGCAAGATAATTAAAATTTGTATATACATTTAAAGATATGGTAATTAGAATTTTGGAAGTAAAATGTGTTTTTATACTCATTATAATGTCACTTAACTATATTTTATTTTTCTTCGGATTCCAAATTTCATAAGCCTCAATGAGATATTTTGATTTAAATTTAGGTTTTTTTTCCCAAGACATTTGAAATGTGTCCTATAATAGTTGTGTCTGCCCATAGATGCCCACATACCAACTACTGCAGGTATTGAGTGAGATAACAGTCTCTATTCCTTAAGTAAGAGGATTACAAAAAGTAAGATAGTGGAGGTTCTTGGAAAGTACATGAGGTTCTGGGTTCAAGTTCCATTTGCTGTGTAATTTCAGGCAAGTGATTTAAACTCTGAGTCACGACATTTCTACATTTTTAAAAGGGGGCAATTATTCCACTGTACTCTTTGGGATGTTCATATGGTATCTGGGTATGCTATGTCAGTTATAAGGAATTGTACTTATGTTAAATGTTGTTTACAGCAAACTACATAAGAACTCTGAAATGACAAAAGCCCAGGGTTTGAAGCTTACTAAGTAGTCAGTACAGATAAGCAAAGAATAAAGGGCCTCTGGAATGTACTAACTCCAGATTATATAATGTATGGAAAGCCTTTGTAAAACAGAATGTTCTTGTCTTCTCATTTTCACAGGATCATGACCTAGTTTCAGAAATCCTATGTCCTGAGAAATTAGATATCATATTTACTTCAATCCTTTATACTCCTCATGTTACTAAACATACTTGAACAACAAATAATTGTCTTGCATATTTTATTTCAAATTGAAGCTTTGGGAATAGACTAATCCAATTTGTCTTTGATTGCAATTACATTCTTAAAGTATTAGGGACACCTGGTAGCTGTAAACCGAGAGTGACTAGGTCAGTTACCTTCCATTTGATATTATTATCAAACAGAGGAGAACACAGGAAATTTAATAACATCAGATTTCAGGAGAGTTTCCATCTCCATGTTTATTCTTTATTTCTCTGGGAAAAATCAACCAGAAAAATAGCATGTTTAAGTGTGGTTAAGAAAAATCCCAGATATCTATATTGAAGGAAACAAATAAGTTAGAAGGAAATAATCTAACTATACTGTTTAAAAATCCTGTTTTGCTTGCCATGGAGATCTTAAATTTTATGGATGAAGCAAATAAAATTCATCAATTCATTTTTAAATGTGCTTCTCACACCTAATGGAGCAGGCCTATCTGGAAATATGACAATCATTGCTATTCATATAAGGGAGTGAATCTCTAATTAATCTTGCTCAAGCCCAGTGTTCTGCAAGGTACCTTCAAATTGTACCGAGCTCGATCTCTCCAGCCTCTGAGCGATCTGCTGACTGGCACATAGCTCACTCTAATGTGGGTAGGATTTGGGACTTGCCTTCACTACAGCTATAGGACATGCCTTCACATAAGGCTTCTAATTCCTTCTCACATGCAGTTTTCCTGGGGTCAGTGCTGTAAGGTTTTTAAAATTCTGTGTAACCTATCTTTTGAAGTAAGACCTAAATCCTAATTTTACAGTTTACTGAAGTTTCACAGCGTGAACCTACCCATGCAACCAGCACCCAAATCAAGAAGCAAAAAATTATTCCCATAGTGCCTCTTTCTCCTCACACCAGTCCCTACAATTCCTAAAAATAATCACTTGACTTCTAGCACTACAGATTAATTTTGCCTGATTTTAAACTTTGTATAAATGAACCACACGTTGTGTACTCTTGTGTATTTTGTTTCTTTTGCGAATGGTTTTTATATTCACCCAAGTTGTTGCATAGAGGTATATATAGAGGTATATAGAGGTTCATTCTCAGAGTTATGTAGATTCTATTGAATTAACATACTACATTTTATTTATCCATTTTGCTGTTGATAAATGTGTAGACTATCCTGGTCTTGGCTATTTATGATAAGCATTGCTATGAACATTCTTGTACATGTCTTTTGGTAAATATGCTTGCGTCATATTAGGTGATAGAGTATGCATTTGTTTAGTTTTAGTACACACTGCTAACATCCAGTTTCTCAAGTTGCTTGTGCCAATCAATAATCCCATCAGCCATTTACAAGGATTCCCATCGTTCTTCATTCTCACTAACACTTCGTATTTATTATCTTTTTGCATTTTGAAAAAATTCTAACCATGCTATTGATGTGTAGGGTCATCTCATTTTTAGAAAAAGATTAGGAGCTAATTTATACATGGTAAAAGGAAGTGCACTAAGTATACAGTGTGATTTGCTTTGTCAAATGTATATATTTCTTTAACCAGCACATCAAACAATTTCTGGGATCCCTTTTCTAAGAAAGCTGCTCTCCAGACCTTTTCCGAGTCAGTAATTCCTACCACTTAGTTTTCGCTCTTCATTCTGATTCTTTCCATTTTCCTTTTGTGGGCTTTTAAGATTCATTCTCTAATAAATTTAACTCTAAAAGTAACATGATTACATTGTCACTCATGTTCAGTTTGTGCTCCATCAAGCAGCTCTGATCTAGCTCTACTCAGTGATTCTGCAGCTAATGCCCTTGCTAATTGCACCATTTTTGCTATTAACTTAATAAATAGCTACTCTTAACTATACACCTATCAAGAGCTTTCATTGGTACAATGCATACATTATTACTAATCCAATACACAAGCCGAGAATGATCTTTATCTCTTACCTTGGAGCCGTCAAAATTCAGAAAGATTAAGCGACTTTGCTAAAATCACCAAATATGTAACTGAACCAGAGAAGACCCTATGTATATTGAATCCACTACATAAAGAAATTCACATTCCCAGCAATAATGACCAGTCCATAATTTCCAGGATTTTAATTTGAGAAGTCACAGATAGGGAAAAGAAAAAAAACAAGTCTGCTCAGCTCCCATTGTTTGCTTGGTAAGCTGGTGTTTCCTGTGAGCATGCTCTCACCCAACTTTCTTGAGGGCACTGCTGTGACATTATTTCAACTTTATAGACTTTATTTTTTGTTTTTCAAGTTAAAAAATCTTTAAATATTTTGGTGCAAACTGTCTTTTTTGTCACAGAGAATTGTGTGGTCCTGAGTTTTGTCTTTAGGCAATGACATACAGGTCCTGAGTACCCTTGGCCTCTCCTGCTTGCTTATGGTATTATAGAAATAATCTTAACTAGATCTTGAGGAGGAAAAAACTAGTGTTATTTGCATTGGCATACAGTTAAGTGCAACTATTTGGTTTAAACTGACCAAATTTTAATTTTAATTTAAAGTTAAAATTTGGTTTAAACTGACCAATTTTAAATTTAAATTTTAAATTTTAATTGTCACCATTCCAAGGATATATTATTATTTTAAAAAATCATCTGTGCGTCTTTTGGAGTGTTTACCAATGTTTCTTATATAAATATGTTTTACATATTTGTTGTTAAATTTCAGCCAACTGATTTGTTTTGTTGTTGGCCTTATAAATGTGTTCCCTCTTCCTTTTCTTTTCCATTAGTCATAGCTTGTATACATAAATTTTAGTTACCATTCAATTTCAATTTCATATCCTGGTATTTGTCCATATTATCCTATGCTTTACAGTAGTTATCCAGACACATGTTCATTAAACTGATACTAGAAATAAGTTACATCTCCCTTTATAATTCTTATGTCACTGGTCACCTTTTCTTGTCTAATTTTACTTCTGATAAAATCAGACTTAATTAATAATAATGAAGATAGTTGCCTTCATCTTTTATTTTCAAATTTAGTTGAAATGACTAAATTTTATTCATTAATTAACTTGCTTATTTATGAACCATGTGAAGAAAATATCAATTACTTAATTACTATTACACTTTGCATTTTCTTTTGTAAATCAGAACTGTGTCAAGTTTTGTCAACTTCTTTTTCCACCTATGGCAAGAATTATTTGATTTTCTAGGCAAGTTAATAGATGAATTATATGAATAGATTTCCTATTACTGAATTATTTCTGGAATAATTATTATTTCTGGAATAATTATTTCTGGAATCATTTTTGCATAAATCATTAATATTTTGTTGGATACATTTTTATTCATAGATGAAAGGCTGGATAGAAGTAGAATAAAAAATATCATACTTTTGTACAATCTCTTGAAGATTTTAGACCCATATTATAGACAGTTCATGAAAATAACCTTTGTTTCCCTTCTTTTTTGTGCTTGTAGCACTTCTAAAACTTTTTTATTTTTGATATTTAAGGTTTAGTACAATTTTCTGTTCTTTGTTCTCCAGATTTACTTAGATATAATTGACATATAATACTGTGCAAATTTGTGTACAAAGTAATCATTTGATAGATGAATATATTGTGAAATGACTACAACAATAAAGTTGGTTAGCACTTCTATCACCTCATATAGCTACAGTTTTGTGTGTGTGTGTGTGTGTGTGTTGTGTGTGTGGTAGAATTTACTGTTTTAGCAACTTTCAGATATAGAGTTCTGTTAACTATAGCCATGATGTTGTACAGTATATCTCCAGAACTTATTTATCTTGTAACTGGAATTTTTTACACTTTGATCACCTTCACCCATTTCCTCCACCTCTCAACTTCCACTCCTGGCAACCACCATTTTACTCTCTGATAAGTTCAGCATTTTTTAGTTTCCATATACAGGTGAGATCAGACAGAATTTGTCTTTCTCTATTTGACTTGCTTCACTTAGCATAACACTCCCAAGGTTCATCCATGTTGTTGAAAATGGGAAGTTTCCCTTATTTCTCATAGCTAATTTCTGTCCCATTGTGTGATACATTTATCACAACTTTTTCATTCATCTGTCAATGGACACTTCAGTTGTTTCCATTCTGTTGTAAGAATGCTGCAATAACCATGCGAGTGTAAATGTCTTTCCAAGACAGTATAATTTCCTTTGGATATATACCCAGAAGTGAAATTGCTGGATCATACAGTATCATACCTTTAATTTTCTGAGGAACCTCTATACTGTTTTCCACAATGGCTGCACCAGTTTACATTCCCATCAACAGTGCATAGCTTTACCAACACTTTCCTCCACAGCTTTGCCAACACTTATCACTTGTCTTTTTTATAACAACCATTTTAACCATTATAACAACCATTTTATAACAACCATTTTAACAAGTGTGAGATGATAACTCATTGTGGTTTTGATTTGCATTTCCTGGTGATTAGTGATGTTGAGCACCTTTTCATGTCCTTGTTGGCCATTTTTATGTTTCCTTTGGAAAAACATCTCTTTGGGTCCTCTTCCCATTTTTAATTAGATTATTTGGGGTCTTCTGCTGTGAGTCTCATACTTATTTTGAATATTAACCTTATCAGATATGTGGTTTGCAAATATCTTCTCCCATTCTGTAGGTTAAATTTTCACTTTGTTTCTTTTTCTGTGTAGGAGCTTTTGAGTTTGATATAGTAACACTTGTTTATTTTTGCCCTTGTGTTTTGTGGTTGGGGTGTCACATTCATAAAATCATTGTCAAACCAATGGGTTATTAAGACACTTTGATTCTATGTTTTCTTCTAGGAATTTTATGGTTTCAGGTCGTATATTTGTCTTTACCATTTTGTGAGTGGTGTAAGATAGAGATCCAATTTCATTCTTTGGCATAAGAATATCCAGTTTTCCTAACTTCATTTATTGAAGAAACTATCTTTTCTCTATTGAGTATTCTCCATTTCCTTGCCAAATACTAGTTAACCATATATGCATGGGTTTATTTCTGAGTTCTCAATTCTGATCTATTGATCTATGTGTCTGTTTTATGTCAGTGTCATATTATTTTAGTTACTGTACCTTTTAAATATAGTTTAAAATCAGGAAGTGTGTGGCCTCCAGCTTTGATCTTTTTTCTTGGGATTATTTTGATTATTCGGGATTTTTTGTGGTTCCATAAAAATTTTAGGGAATTTTTTTTTTCTATTTCTGTAAAAAATGCCATTGGAACCTTAATAAGGGTTAGACTGAATCTATAGATTGTTTTGGGTATTATGGACATTTTAACAATATTAATTTGTATGATCCTGGACACAAGATATCTTTCCCTTTATTTGTGTCTACTTTAATTTCTTTCATCAGTGTATTAAAGTTTTCCATGTACAATTAAAGGTCCAAATGTGAGACCTGAAACCATAACAATCCTAGAGGAGAGCACAGGTAGTAATTTATCTGACATTGGTCATAGCAACATTTTTCTAAGTATGTCTCCTAAGACAATGGAAACAAAAGCAAAAATAAACTATTGGGACTACATCAAATTAAAAAGCTTCTGAACAGTGAAGGAAGCAATCAACAAAACTAAAAGACAACTTATTGAACGGGAGAAGGTATTTGCAAGTGATATATCCAGTAAAGGGTTAGTATCCAAAATATAGGAAGCCCTTATACTACTCAACACCCCTGAAACAAATTATCCAATTAATAAATGGGCAGAAGGCATGATTAGACATATTCATGAATATGAATATGTCTTTTTTGACTTCCGTCAATTTTGGCTAATGTTAAATAAGAAGACATACAGATGGTCAACAGACATATAAAAAGATGTTCAACATCACTCATCATCAAAGAAATGAAAATCAAAACCAGGTTAGGTGACATATCATTTCATAGGTGTCAGAATGGCTAAAATCAAAACCACAAGAAAAAAATTGTTGATAAGGATGTAGACAAAAAGGAACTCTTGCTTTAATAAGAAAGCAAACTGGTGTAACCACTGTAGAAAACAGAATGGAAGACTCCCAAAAATTAAAAGTAGAATTACCATATGATCCCATAATTCCACTACTGGGTATTTACTCAAAAAATATGGAAACACTAATTCAAAAAAATATATGCACCCCTATGTTTATTGAAGCATTGTTTATAATAGTAAATTATGTAAGCAACCCAGGTGTTCATTAATAAATGAATGGATAAAAAAGATGTGGCATACATGTGTGGGCACGGGCACGTGCACATGCATGTGCAAGCGCACATGTGCGCATGTGCGCGCACACACACACATACACACACACTAGAATGTTATGCAGCCATGAAAAAGAATGAAATCTTGCCATTTGCAAAAATCTGGATGGATCTAGAAGGTATAATTCTAAGTGAAATAAGTTTTTTTTGTTTTTGCTAAGTGAAATAAGTTAATCAGAGGACAAATACAATATGATTTCACTTGCATGTAGAATTTAAAAAAAACAAAACAAAGTAAGAAAGAAAAAGGAGAAAAAAGAAAAAAGAGATTTTTAACTATAGAGAACAAACTGATGGTTACTAGAGAGGATTAATGGGAAGATGGATGTAATATGTGAAGGGAATTAAAAGTACATTTATCATGATGAGCACTAAGTAATATATAGAATTGTTCAATAACTATATTGTACTCCTAAAACTAATACAACATTGTATGTTAACTATACTGGAATTAAAATTAAAAAATAATAAAGTTGTCCATGTACAAATCTTTCATTTTATTAGTTAAATTTATTCCAAGTATTTTATTATCTTTGGTGCTGTTTTGTAAATAGGATAAAAATAATTTTTAAAATTAATTTTACTACTATTTTGTTGTTAGTGTATGAAAACAACTTAGTTTGTATGTTGATTTTGTATCCTGCATCTTTACTAAATTCATTTATTAGTTCTAACAGATTTTTGGTGGAGTCTTTAAAATTTTCTATGTATAAAATGTCATCTTCATTGAGATTTCAGAGAAAATTTTACTACTTCTTTTCTAATGCAGATGTCTTTTATTTCTTTTTCTTCTCTGACTGCTTTTACTAGGTCTTCCAATACTATGTTGAACAGGAATGCTAATAAGGATGAGAGTTGGTATCCTTGTGCTTTCTAGTCTTAGAGGAAAAACTTTCAATCTTTCACCATTGTGGATGATGTTAGTATGGGCTTGTTATACTTTTCTGTAAAATATCTTGAGTTGAGGGATTTATTTCAGGAGAGTGTTTGGCAATATATATACTTCTTAAAATTTAGACACTTTCTTTTTTGACTTCTGTCAATTTTGGCTATTGTTAAATAGATGATAGATAGATAGAAATAGATAGATGATAGATAGATAGATAGATAGATAGATAATATAATTTTATCCACCCTTAAGTTGTCAAATGTATTTACTTAGAGTTCTGGTAAATGACTTTTTAAGTGTCTTTTTTTTTTTTTTTTAGATTTATTTATTTATTTGAGAGAGAGAGAGAAAGAAAGATCATACGAGCCAGGGGAGGGGTAGAGGGAGAGGATGCGGGAGAGGGAAGGAATCTCAAGCAGACTCCCTTCAGAGACCTATGCAAGGTTCCATCTCATGACCATGAGACCATGCCTGAGGTGAAATCAAGAGACGGTTGCTCAACTGGCTGAACCACAAGATGCCCCTTAAGTATCTTCTTTATAGCTACTCTTTTTCATTTTTAAAGGTCCTTTTTATTATGATTTTTCTGCTTTCCCTGTAATGCATTCCCATATGAAGTCATCTCTCATGCTGACTCTGGTCTTGGCTATTTGTCTTGCTTTGGCCAATGTGACTTTAGTGAATGTAATACAAGTGGCCTCTTCCAAGCAACTTACTCTCACTGCTCTGTGACATTTTAAAAATCTATACATTAATGGAAATACTTACTTAGAATAAGAAACCATTACAAGATATTGATTTTATAAAAACTGACAAATACCATAAGCATCACAAAATCCAAAACAATAATATTTTAAATTTACTTCCTGGCATTTCTTTATGACCTTTTCTCATAACTTATTTGGCTGAATATTTTTTGATTGCCTTATTCACATGACATTTTATATAATTCTATATTCTATAGAGAATAAGGATAATTCTACCTGCTCTCTAGCATGTTTGATCAAAATTTATTTTTTACTGTTGATAATTAAAGAAAAAAAATTTTCTGCTTTATAACTTGCTTTTGGGTCATGTCAGGTAAACTTTCAAGATTATTGCCAAATTTGAGAAAATCTCTGTCAAGTTTCCTTTAAAAGAGTTATAAGGTTTGAAAGAACATTCCATAGACCAAATTCTGGCCCTGCATAATTTTTAAATTTTTAAAAATTTTCATTTTTATTTTTTTAATTGAGGTATAATTAGCATACAACATTATGTTATTTTCAGGTATACAACATAATGATCTAATATTTGCATATATTACAAAATAATCACCACAGTAAGTCTAATTAACATCTATCACTATACATAGTTACAGAATTTCTTTGTGTGATGAAAACTTTTAAGATTTATTTTCCTAGCAAGTTTCAAATATGCAATACAGTATTATTAATTATAGTTACCAAGCTGTACATTACAGCATGCATGGGGCATGCAGCATGGTGACTATAATTAATTATACTGTATTGCATATTACATAACTGGAAGTTTGGAGCTTTTGACTCCTTTTACCTATATCACCCACCTCTATCTCCAGCAACCAGCAACTGTACTCTGTATACATAAGCTTGTTTTTTTTTCTTTCTTGTTGTTAGATTCTACATATAAGTGAGATCATATGGTATTTATTTTTCCCTAACCTGTTTTACTTAGCACGATGTCCTCAAAGTCAACACATTTTGCTGTGAACTTTTTGTCCTGTGATTTAACCTTCTAGCATGCTGAATGGCAAGGGATTCACAACTCAGGATATTTACCCACAAAAACAACTGCAAAACACTCATGTGATGACCTCAAGTATCAGCTAGCCCTTTGATGACTCAGATTCACATGTGCATGAAAAAGGTCAGCCCATAACAGCTCTATGTAGACTAGAATTGTGAGCAGAATCAGAGGTAAATAGAAAGTTGTTGTTTTAAGATGATAAGGCTTTGGATAGTTAGTCATTTGATAATAGATAACTAATAAAAAGACTTCTAGTTTTGAGGTAATCCATTTGTTAAATCTTGGATCTCTAATTTGCTTCTACCTCTACATATGCACTTTCTTTTTTGCATGTTTGTATCCAGTGATAGGCCGTAAATGTTTAACAATTGGCTTTCTGTGGTATAAAAAGAAAAAAACAACACTTTTGTATAGCATTTATTAATATCTGTGGTGTAATTCCTTCCACCTTGACTAATTTCAAGCTATCGGTAATATAATAACCAGCTTGGAAAGATACATAGAAATTAACAATTAACTTTCATGAGCCTGTAATAGTTAGGTCCTCTGGCAGATCTGCTTATGACATCAGCTTTGATTGATTAATATGTCCAAAGTTCATGGACACAAGTTTATCATGAGGAAAATATTATACACTCCAACACATGCTGCAGAGTAGTATCTAGGCCTGTAAATATTATACCCAGATACAAATACAAACATAAACAAATTCTTTGCTTAGTAAAGCAGAAACCTCTCTCTCTTGGAGAAATCTATTGCCCAAGAGAAATCTTGAGCAATAAATTCATTCCCTCCTCTGTAGTTCATTTTTATAGCTACAACATTCCTGTCTCCACTTATATATATTATCTATATATGCATTTCCAACATACATGATTTTTTACTCTTCAGGAAAATTGTTACCTTTTAAATATTTCTGAAAAGTCAAATGAATAGACTAGCTCTCCTTTCCCAACATCTTCCAAGATACTACTAAAAAGTTTACTTTCTAGAGAAGATCATTCTCTAGGAAAATAATATTCCATCTAATAATCGTAAATACTGCAACAAGATGCTTGAAATTTCAATAAAATGCCTCTTCTGCACTGGATACCTATATAAAAGAGAAAAAAAGAAAATGAAAATTAATAATTGAGTATCTCATGTAGTATTCATGAATTTCTTTAAAAATTAGTAATTGGTTTTAGAATTTAGTATTTTTAGATCAGGCCAACTATTCTGTATAGCTCAGGCCTTTTACTGCTTATATATTTCACTGATTAAATAAATGTGCACTAAATATGAAATTTCAGACCATTTGGACACTATGAAAAATGGAAAACACAAAGGCAATCTGTTTTTGTTTTGAGGGAGAAAGATGGGGGAATAAAGGCAGAGGGAGTGGGACATAATCATGACAATTAACCAACTGGGCCACCGAGATGCCCCATTGGCGTGCTTTTTATTAACTTTTGACAATGGGGCCTCCAAAGAAATACTGGATCCCTAGTTTTCTAGCCCTTAGTAAAGATAATAGAAATTAGATACCTGCCCATGCTATATGTTTCATGAAAATAATACTTCAAACAGAAATTTGAAAAAAATTTTTGATCCACTTGTCAGTTTAATGGTGCAATGTTAGAATGATGCCACTTATAGATTAGGAAGGAATTCCTCTATATGAGGGAAAAATTCTACACTTTAATTACATGTGCCTCATTAACCTGACAAACGTAGTTCTTTTTAACTTTGTAATATGCTGTCTTCCCTTCTGACAAAATCCATGAAAGAAATAATTTTTAAGCTGGACTTCATTGAAATTAAAAATCCCCATTGTGATGGACAATGTCAAGAGAATAAGAAAACAATCTGTAGACTAGGAGAAAATATTTGCAAAGGACATGTTTGATAAAGAACAGTTATAAGCGGGGCGCCTGGGTGGCTCAGTGGGTTAAGCCGCTGCCTTCGGCTCAGGTCATGATCTCAGGGTCCTGGGATCGAGTCCCACATCGGGCTCTCTGCTCAGCAAGAAGCCTGCTTCCCTCTCTCTCTCTGCCTGCCTCTCCGCCTACTTGTGATCTCTCTCTGTCAAATAAATAAATAAAATCTTTAAAAAAAAAAGAACAGTTATAAGTGTAAAAAGAACTATTAAAACTCAACATAAGAAAACATATAGCCCAATTAAAATATGGGCCAAAGACATTAACAGACACCTTGTCAAAGAAGATAGACAGATGGCAAATAAATGCATAAAATGATGCTCCACATTGTTTGTCATTAGAGAAGTGTAAATTAAAACAATAATAAGCTACAACTACACACTGATTAGAATGGCCAAAATCTGGAACACAGACTACAGCAAATGCTGGTGAGAATGTGGAATAACAGGAACTCTCATTCATTGTTAGTAGGAGTGCAATATGGTACAGTCACTTTGGAGGATGTTTGGCATTTTCTTACAAAACTAAACAATCTTACTATATGATCTAGGAATTATGATCCTTGGCACTTCCCCCAGGAGGGTTTAAGCTAATGTTCACAGGAAACCCTGCATACTAATGTGTTAACATATTTATGCATAATTGCCCAAACTGGAAGCAACCACCATGTTCTTCAGTAGGTGAGTGCATAGATACACTGTGGTAGATCCAGGAAAAAATGAATTATTATTCAATACCAAAAAGAAATGAGATATCAAGTTGTGAAAATACATGGAGGAACTGTAAAGGTATATGAGTAAGTGAAAGAAGCCAACCTGGAAAGACTACATATGGTATGATTCCAACTATATGATATCAAGGAAAAGGTAAAGAACAGAGACAGTAAAGTTTTAGTGGCTGTCAATGATTGGGGGAGGAGAGGATGAATAGATAGAGCACAGGGGATTTTTAAAGCAATGAAATGATTCTGTATGATACAATGGAAGATCAATACAGCATGGCACTCACACAAAAATAGACACATAGATCAATGGAACAGAATAGAAAACCCATAAATGAACCCACAACTATATAGTCAATTAATCTGTGACAAAGCAGGAAAGAATATCCAATGGAAAAAAGAAGGTCTCTTCAACAAGAGGTGTAAGGAAAACAGGACAGCAACCTGCAAAAGAATGAAACTGGGCTACTTTCTTACATCAAACACAAAAATAAGTTCAGAGTGGATTAAAGACCCAAATATGAGACAGAAAACCACAAAAATCCTAGAGGAGAACATAGGCAGTAACCTCTTTGACATTGGCCATACCAACTTCTTATTAGATATATCTTTTGAGACAAGGGAGACAAAAGCAAAAATAAACTATTAGCATTCATCAAAATAAAAAGCTTCTTCAAAGTGAAGGAAATGATGCATAAAACTAAAAGACAACCTATGGAATGAGAAAAGATATTTGCAAAGGATGTATCCGATAAAAGGTTAGTATTCAAAATACATGAAGAACTTTAAAACTCAGTACCCAAAAAATGATTAATCCAATTAAAAAATGGGCAGAAGACATGAATAGATTATTTTCCCAAAGACATATAAATGGGCAACAGACATAATGAAAAGATGCTCAACATCACTGATGATCAGGGAAATACAAATCAGAAATCAATGAGATACCACCTCACACCTGTCAGAAAGGCTAACATCAACAACACAACAAACATCAGGAGTTGGCAAGGATAGGGAGAAGGGAACACTCTTGCACTTTTGGTGGGAATCCAAACTGGTGCAGCCACTCTGGAAAACAGCATGGATGTTCCTCAAAAAGTTAAAAATAGAACTACCCTATAATCCAGCAATTACACTTCTAGGTATTTACCCAAAGAACAACAACAAAATCCTAATTCAAAGGGATACATGCACCCTGATATTCATAGCAGCATTGCTTATAATAGCCAAATCAAATGTCTATCAACTGATGAATAGATAAAGAAGATATGGTCTATCTATACAATAGGATATTACTCAGTCATAAAAAGGAATGGGATTTTGCCATTTGCAAAGACATGGATGGAGCTAGAGAGTACTATGCTAAGTGAAATAAGTTAAAGACAAATGCTATATGATTTCACTCATATGTTGAATTTAAGAAGCAAAACAAATGAGCAAGAAGAAAAAAAAAAGAGACAAACCAAGAAACAGACTCTTGACTATAGAGAACAAACTGAGTGTTACTAAAGGGGAGGTGGCTGGGGGAACCGGTAAAATAGGTGCTGGGGATTAAGGAGGGCACTTGTGATGAGCTCTGTGTGTTGCATTGAATGGTTGAGTCACTATATTGTACAGGTGAAATTAATATTACACTTTTAACTAACTAGAATTGAATAAAAACTTAATTTTTGAGAAAAATTTAAAAATCATCTTATATGTACTGTTCCTTTTAAACTCTAAGGTTTGCATTTTTCTAGATTTTTCTCTCCACATCTTTCCAAACTCAGCCAGCTAAATAAAAATCAACATCTAGCTTTCAGTCTTAATTTCTTTTTTCCATACTAAGCACATTTTTCTTACTCATCAATTTTTGATTTTGTGATTATGTTAATAATACTATTGTTTGAAATAATATTATGAATTCTGTTATACTTTGAAATGTGTAAATGTCATTCATCTATTTCTCAAAATCAATGTCCAAGTGGTTAACCTGTGGATGGGTTTCTTGTGGCACAACCTTCAGTTTAGTATTTAAATCTATGATGATTTATTTAACCTTCCACTGAAGCACCTTTCTAAACATTTGTTATTATTGTGATTTTCACAGTACTCTAACAAAATATTATTAACTCCATTTTATGGATAATGAAATACAAGCTGAAAAATTAAGTGTCTTATTCATAAACATCATTTTGCACAATACATAAACATAGGTCTATTTATTCCCAAAGTACACACAACTAATTTCACTAAATATCTTATAGAAATCCTTGTGGTTCTAGGATTAACTCAAGCCTTAGTTCCCTGTTTTTAAAAAAGGAAGTCAATGGGAAGACCAAAAAAAAAAAAAATCATTTGATATTGAATCAGGTAACACTGATTTTCTTTTCCTGAGTGGAAAATGATAATAAATTCCTTCAAAAGCAAACAGTAGAGAAAGTTATATTGTTTTTCTATAACTGTGGAGTGAGGGATCCCAAACAGAAAGCCCATGCCAGTTATTAATAGTGTTTAGGTAGTATTCTGTCACTTAGTCATGGATTCTTTGGTAAACACCAACCATCGTAGTTGGTTTCCTGGAGTTTCTTCATGAATGACTTGTTGTAGACTACACTCTCACACTGAAGTTTTAATATTCCAGTTACCTGAACAAAGAATTCTTGCAGTTTTATGGCTGACTGCCATTGTGACAATGTTGGCATAACATTAGCAGCCATGTCTAAAAAAACATTCAATGTTTCTTCAGCCTCCTCTTTGTTATGTGGTATAGGGAGTTGAGAAAGGAGACACCAGGTAGGTCAAACCAACAACTGGATTTGGGTATTAGTCTATTCTCCATGTCTCTTAACTGTTCTATCATATTGCCTATTCTATGTTTTTTATTCAGAACTTAATTCTGAATAATATCTTTAGATTTATCTTCAGGGTTACTGTTTATTTCTATAGTTGTGTCTAATTTACTCTTTAAATTTCATTTGTTGAATTTGTAATTTCTAGAAATTCTCTTTGGCTCTTTAGCAAATTTTCACAATTATTCTTTTTAAACTCTTGTTCCTTGCTTATGTTTTCAGGTTTTGCTTTCATACTCAAATGTATTAAACAAAATAATTTTATATTTTATTTCAAATAATAGTAATATTTCAAATCACTGTGGTAATATCTGTGGTTGCTGTTGGTTTTGTTGGTTCGCAGTCATAGGACTTGTTTCCTTATAAACAAATTCTAATTGTTCAGGGCTGATTGGAGATTTGACCCTGGATTTATCTTTGCATCTTCTAAACAATTCTACTTTGGATCTTCTCTTTAGCACACAGAAAAACTTTCAAGGCATTTAAAATTTCAATATGTCCCTGTCAAGTATTTTGATATAATTATGTAATTGAACATAATATTGATATAACTTTGTCATACTTTTTAGAACACAGATATATTAGTGTTCTTTTTTACTTCCTAGTGATATTTTTCAACTTGCTAAATACCGCTCTTAAAGATTTAGCTAAAGCATCAATTCATCATTTTCTTCCTCCACCAAGTAACCTCCTTCCTGTGCTTGCCCTCCTCGATTCATCCTGACCATCTAAGATCCATCTCCCTCATGTTTGTAGAATATGTACTAGTTTAACTGATGTTTTCTGCAGTAATCTGTGAAGTCATTTTGAACTGGAAGTGATCTTTCTTGTTTATGCCCTGTGCACAGTACAGAAACTGGCATAAACTGTGTGTTAAAAATTGTTTTTTGTTTGTTTCTTTTTGTTTTTTTGTTTGTTTTTAATTAATATTTAATGTATTATTTGTTTCAGCGGTACAGGTCTGTGATTCATCAGTCTCACACAACACATAGTGCTCACCACAACATATACCACCCTCAATGTCCATCACCCACCACCTCTCCTCCTCTCTCTCCTCCCCTCCAATAACTCTCAGTTTGTTTTCCCAGATTAAGAGTCTCTTATGGTTTGTCTCCCTCTCTGGTTTCATCTTGTTTCATTTTTTCCTCTCTCACCCTATGATCCTCTCTGCCTTGTTTCTTAAATTCCACATATCAGTGAGATCATTTCATAAAAATTGCTTCTTGAAAGTATGAAGTATTAAAGGATTTGTAGAGGAATTGAAACTGGGTTAAATATAGATGGATGACTGCAAGCAAAATCTGTATTTCTAAATTTTATCCTCCCCTTCAGATTTTAGTGTTCACAGAAAAAAAATCAGTATTTCCACAGACATGTCCAATCAAACTCATACACTGCAGGTCAAAAATCATTCCATAGCTACTATTCATTTAGAACACCATGGTTTTGCTTAGTCATTATCATACTCGGGTTGCTCAAACTATAAACTGAGCACTTCCTCATTGTTTAATTACCAGTCATCTCTCACTTCTCATCAATCATAAGGCCATCATTCTATGCTTTCCATTCACAAACCAATATTATAGTCTTCCTGATACTCTCATCAGACCTTGCTTTCTTAATATTTACTTTTAGCCCCTTACACATTGTTTTTTCTCTACCACTCAAATCCCATTTAGAAGCTAGAATAGTTTGCTTAGAGGACACATATGATCATTTTTCAAACCTGATTTGTAAATCTTATTATATCTCTTTGTGGAAATTAAAATTGATCCCAAAATATAGCATTCAAGACTCTCCAAACTGTTCTGTTTTAACTAGTATTTTCCTTGTCTGTATTGTTCTGTGTAAGCCTTCACTCTAAACATACTGAACTGATAACTGCATATGTAAATGGCCATTATTTCCATATCAGCATTCATTTTCTCCTTTTCTTCCATTCTCTTTCAAAATGCTCCTTCTGTCACCTTTGTTTCTGGTCTCAGGTAAAATGCATCCTACATCCTGAAGTTTTGTGTGATTTTTTTTTTTCACGTTGGAGTGACAACATCTGCGGCCCTGAAATGCTGTACCTTAATATATTTAGCATATTCTTCCTGTTATTATGTGATGCATGCCTCTTATCTATATACTAGTATGTGACCAACTTTATGTCAAGACCTACATTTTTGTTTCCCCAAATTATCAGTCATCCATGTTCCACAAGATTTACCATATTATATACTAGACTTAATTAAATGGGTTCTTCTATTATATTTAAAAATTGTCAATTAAAATATATCATTTTTATTTTAATATATTTAAAACTAACTCCTACAATGCTGCAGTCACTTCCTCCAAAATATTTAAATATTTCATATCTTCTCCTGAACAAATATTCTATAGTACTCTGCCCTGTCAACAACATTGACAAAGTCCTCTATGCATAGTCATTTCCTAACTCTAGAAATTATTTTTTTTATCATTTTTAAAATTTATTTTCAGCATAACAGTATTCATTGTTTTTGTACCACACCCAGTGCTCCATGCAATCCGTGCCCTCTCTAATACCCACCACCTGGTTCCCCCAACCTCCCACCCCCCCACCTCTTCAAACCCTTCAGATTGTTTTTCAGAGTCCATAGAAATTAATTTTTAACTTGATCTGTATCTAAACTGCCTCTTCCCTTCCATGCCCAGCAAACATTTAACCTCTGTAGAGCAGTGTGTGAGGGAACTGCTGTTATGGTGTCTAAGAAATGGATTTCAGCAATTGTACTGCTGCAGCTCTGCTGTGCTAGCTGTGGATTTTGTGGGGAGGTCCTGGTGTGGCCCTGTGACATGAGCCATTGGCTCAATATGAGGATTACTCTGGAGAAGCTCACGGAAAGGGGCCACAAGGTGACTGTGTTGGTTTCTCCAGAGAGTTTCATCATTGACTACAGCAAGCCTTCCACATTGAAATTTGAGGTAATCCCTATACCACATAACAAAGAGGAGGCTGAAGAAACATTGAATGCTTTTTTAGACATGGCTGCTAATGTTATGCCAACATTGTCACGATGGCAGTCAGCCATAAAACTGCAAGAATTCTTTGTTCAGGTAACTGGAATATTAAAACTTCAGTGTGAGAGTGTAGTCTACAACAAGTCATTCATGAAGAAACTCCAGGAAACCAACTATGATGTAATGGTCATAGATCCTGCATTACCCTGTGGAGAGCTGATTGCTGAGTTACTAAAAGTCCCTTTTGTGTACACACTAAGGTTTTCTATAGGTGACACTGTGGAGAAATACTGTGGGAAACTTCTAGCTCCACTTTCCTATGTGCCTGTTTCCATGGCAGGACTAACAGACAGAATGACCTTTCTGCAAAGGGTAAAAAATGTAATGTTTTCCATCTTCATTAACTTCTGGATCTACCAACTGGACACTCAGGTTTGGGACCAGTTTTACAGTGAAGCATTAGGTAAGAGACAGCTTTTCATTAAAAGTAGTTTTGTAAAGAAACTTAGGCAGTTTAAGAAAAGTCTAGGAAAATGTAAAGTCTTAAAAATTTCAGGCCCACATAAAACTTTGTAGGTGATGGCAATGAACTATTATTATCAATAACTAATTGGGAGGGAGAGGCAAGAAAGATATTGTCATGTTCACCCTTTTTTTTACAGTCATCTAACAATTTTGTAAGATACCTCAATACATAATAGACTTATCAAAGCAAAACAAAATATAAAACACATTAATAAATGCCAGTCTAATGGAAGATTATTTTTTTAAATCAGATATAGGATATCACAAATAAGTCTTGTATACTGAGTTTTCATAGCGGAGGAGATTTGACTTTTTATTAATCAAAAAAAGTGTAATGTTTGTTGTAAGGGTAAGATAATATCCTTGCCTGATTCCAGTAATAAGCTGAAACCTGAACTACATTAGTTATGGGATTAGCTTTGGCATATGGTTTACTTGGAATTTTGACCCATGAATTTTGAGATTCATGGATTATTATTTAAAATGTATATTATTCTTCTGTTGGACCAGAGTCCCTGCCATTCTTATCTCTTTCATAAATGTGGGATGAAACTTCACTAAGTCTTATGTGAACTCTTTCATCATAGCTGGTCATACTGAAAAGCTTTCTAGATGTTTTATACTTCCTAAGGGAGTACTACACAGACACCTGAAAAATTAAATAGAAAACTAAAAAAGTTTATAGCTTGAGTTGTTGAAAGACAGCATTTTTTTACTTCACTAATTATACAATACATATTCTATTTTTAATTGCTTGCTTTTTCTAATAAAGAATGGTTTTGCTTTGCAAGTTTTATATATATAACTCTCATTTGATTCCATCAACTGAGGCTGGCTTCTACTCCAATTGTTTTTGAGAATCATGAAGAAACATGAACTGACAAGCAAAAGTTGGGTATTAGAAATATTGACTAACTTAACTCCCTGATTATATTAGTTTGCTGTCTGCCACAACTAAATACCACAGACTAAGTGTTATGAACAACAAAAATTTGTTTTCTCATAGTTCTGGATGCTAGAAGTCTAAGACCAAGGAATGTGTTGCCAGAGGTGGTGGTTTCTCTGGAGGCCCATGCTCCTAGCTTGTACATGGTCTGCCTTTCTTTCTCTCTCTCTCTCTCTCTCTCTTTTTTTTTTTTTTTTGCTATATCTTTTCATGGTCTTCCCTCTGTGCATGCATAAACCCAGTGTCTCTTCCTCTTCTTATGAGGAGACCAGTGATATTGGATTAGGGCCTACTCTTAGGACCTCATTTGAATTTAAGAGTTTACTCTGACTTTAAAGGACCTATCTCAAAATATAATCAGATTTCAACATATGAATGTTAGAGGAGCACAAGTCAGTCCATAACACTGACTTTCCAATAGATGCTTTATTTCACAAGCTAATATTCAAAAGAATCCATTTTTAAAATCCTTAGCTTTATACATGATTTAAATTTATACTATTCTGATTTCACCATAAATAATTTAAGAACCAGAAAGCACTACCTGAGTGTAAGCAGTGTGTAGTGCTGAATGGATTTAAAATAAAGAAGACAGGGTTTTGGCATCAATTCTATTCTCAGAAATAAATGCAAGACCTAGAAAGATAAATATATACTAATAATTTGAGTTCTAATCAATAAATTTTCAGGCCATTTGTCATGGTATGCATAAATAGGGGAAAGGTATAAGATTCTGTATTTAAATATTACGAAATAAATGTAGTCCTTAGGATCTATGGCAAATTTTTAATTTTATCATCATTAACAGGTTTGTTTGTTTGTTTATTTGCTGTATGTACTTTTCTTGATTTTCAATCCTGCATTCCCACCTGTTCTTTATCAGAGAATTCTGAATCATCATGAGTATAACTTCATTCTCAATTTCATAATAAAAATAACTAGTATGCGGGATGCCTGGGTGGCTCAGTTGGTTAAGCAGCTGCCTTCGGCTCAGGTCATGATCCCAGCATCCTGGGATCGAGTCCCACATCGGGCTCCTTGCTTGGCGGGGAGCCTGCTTCTCCCTCTGCCTCTGCCTGCCATTCTGTCTGCCTGTGCTTGCTCTCTCTCCCTCTCTCTCTGACAAATAAAAAAAAAAATCTTAAAAAAAAAATAAAAATAAAAATAACTAGTACAAATGGCTAAAAAATGGAAACAGAACAAAACTATATATAATGAATGATAATGGGCTTCATATTTTTCCTATGTAAGTAATATTAACTATGCTTGTATTTACATCAAGACATTATCTATGCATTACTAAATAAAAGTATTTATATACAACTTTTTTCTTTGTCAATAGGAGGGATTAATAAATATTCATTTTTATTAATAATTTTTTAACATATAATGTATTATTTGCCCCAGAGATACAGGTCTGTGAATTGCCAGGCTGACACACTTCACAGCACTCACCATATCACACACTCTCCCCAGTGTCCATAACCCAACCACCCTCTCCATTCTCCCCCTTGCCTCAGCAAACTTCAGTTTGTTTTGTGAGATTAGGAGTCTCTTATGGTTTGTCTCCCTCCTGATCCCATCTTGTTTCATTTTATATTCCCTACCCTCCTCAACTCCCACTCTGTCTCTCTAATCCTCATATCAGGGAGATCATATAAAAACTGACTTTCTCTGATTGACTTATTGCGCTCAGCATAATATCCTCTCGTTCCACCCACGTTGTTGCAAGAGCCAAGATTTCATTTCTTTTGATGGCTGTATAGTATTCCTATATATATATATCACATCTTCTTTATCCACTCATCTGTTGATGGACTTCTAGGTTCTTTCCATAGTTTCGCTATTGTGGACATTGCTGCTATAAACATTCAGGTGCACGTGACCCTTCAGATCACTACGTTTGCATCTGTAGGGTAAATACCCAGTAGTGCAATTGCTGGGTCATAGGATAGTTCTATTTTCAACTTTTTGAGGAACCTTTATACTGTTTTCCGGAGTGGCTGCACCAGATTGCATTCCCACCAGCAGTGTAGGAGGGTTTCCTTTTCACTGCATCCTCTCCAACATCTGTCATTTCCTGACTTGTTAATTTTAGCCATTCTGACAGGTGTGAGGTGGTATCTCCTTGTGGTTTTGATTTGATTTCCCTGATGCCAAGGGATATGTGTCTGTTGGTCATCTAGATGTCTTCTTTGCAGAAATGTCTGTTCATGTCTTCTGCCATTTCTTGATTGGGTTATTTGTTCTTTGGGTGCTGAGTTTGATTGATAACTTCTTTATAGATTTTAGATACTAACCCTTTATCTGATATGTCATTTGCAAGTATCATTTAACATTCTGTCAGTTGTCTTTTGGTTTTGTTGACTATTTCCTTTGCTGTGCAAAAGCTTTTGATCTGGATGAAGTCCCAATAGTTCACTTTTGCCCTTGCTTCCCTTGCCTTTGGCTATGTTTCTAGGAAAAAATTGCTGTGGCTGAGGTCAAAGAGGTTGCTGCCTGTGTTCTCCTCAAGGATTTTGATGGATTCCTTTCTCACATTGATGTCTTTCATCCATTTGGAGTCTATTTTTGTGTGTGGTGTAAGGAAATGATCCATTTTTATTCTTCTGCATGTGGCTGTCCAATTTTCCCAACATCATTTGTTGAAGAGACTCTCTTTTTTTCCATTGGACATTCTTTCCTGCTTGTCAAAGATTAGTTGAGCATAGAGGTGAGGGTCCATTTCTGGGCTCCTTATTCTGTTCAATTGGTCTATGTGTCTGTTTTTGTGCCAGAACCATACTCTCTTGATGATGACAGCTTTGAAATACAGCTCAAAGTCTGAAATTGTTATGCCACCAACTTTGGCGTTCTTTTTCAACATTCCTCTGGCTATTTGGGCTCTTTTATGATTCCATGTAAATTTTAGGGTTATTTGTTCCAGTTCTTTGAAAAAAAATTATGGTATTTTGATAGGGATTGCATTAAATGTGTAGATTACTTTAGGTAGCATAGACATTTTCACAATATTTCTTCTTACAATCCATGAGCATGGGACGTTTTTCCATTTCTTTATATCTTCCTCAATTTCTTTCATGAGTATTTAGTACTTTTCTGAGTACAGATTCTTTGCCTCTTTGGTTAGGTTTATTTCTAAGTATCTTATTGTTTTGGGTGCAATTGTAAATGGGATTGACTCCTTAATTTCTCTTTCTCTGTCTTGCTGTTGGTATATAGAAATGCAACTGATTTCTGTGCATTGATTTTATATCCTGGCAATTGACTGAATTCCTATATGAGTTCTAGCAGTTCTGGAGTGGAGTCTTTTGGGTTTTCCACATAAAGTATCATATCACCTGCAAAGGGGGAGAGTTTGACTTCTTTTTTGCTGATTTGGCTGTCTTTAATTTCTTTTTCTTGTCTGATTGCTGATGCTAGGACTTCTAGTACTATGTTGAATAACAGTGGTGATAGTGGGCCTCTCTGCTGTGTTCCTGACCTTAGCGGAAAAGCTCTCAGTTTTTCCCCATTGAGAATGATATTTGCTGTGGGTTTTTCATAGATGGCTTTGGTGATATTAAGGTATGTACACTGTATCCCTACACATTGAAGAGTTTTGATCAAGAAAGGATGCCCCACTTTGTCAAATTTTTTTTCAGCATCTATTGAGAAGATCATATGTTTCTTGTTCTTTCTTTTATTAATGTATTGCATCATATTGACTGATTTGCAGATGTTGAACCAACCTTGCAGCCCTGGAAAAAATCCCACTTGGTCGTGGTGAATAATCCTTTTAATGTACTGTTGGATCCTATTGCCTAGTATTTTGGTGAGAATTTACACATCTGTATTCCTCAAGGATATTGGTCTGTAATTCTCCTTTTTGTTGGGGTCTTTGTCTGGTTTTGGAGATCAAGATAATGCTAACCAAATAGAATGAGTTTGGAAGTTTTCTTTCCATTTCTATTTTTTGGAAGAGTTTCAGGAGAATAGGTATTGATTCTTCTTTAAATGTTTAGTCGAATTCCCCTGGGAAGCTGTCTGGCCCTGGGCTCTTGTTTGCTGGGAGATTTTTGATGACTGCTTCTAATCTCCTTACAGGTTATGGGTCTGTTCGAGTTTTCTATTTCTTCCTGGCTCAGTTTTGGTAGTTTATATGTCTCTAGGAAGGCATCCATTTCTTCCAGACTGTCAAATTTGCTGCCGTATAGTTAGTTGCTCATAATATGCTCTTACAATTGCTTGTATTTCTTTGATGTTGGTTGTGATCTCTCCTCTTTCATTCATGATTTTACTTATTTGGGTCCTTTCTCTTTTCTTTTGGATAAGTCTGGCCAGGGTTATCAATCTTATTAATTCTTTCAAAGAACCAGCTCCTAGTTTCATTGATTTGTTCTACTGTTCTTCTGCTTTCTATTTCATTGATTTCTATTCTGGTCTTTACTATTTCTTTTCCCCCACTGGGCTTAGGCTTTCTTTACTTTCTTTTCTTTACTGTTTTTTCACCTGCTCCTTTAGGTGTAGTGTTAAGTTCTATACTTGAGACCTTCCTTGTTTCTTGAGAAATCTTGTATCGCTATATACTTTCCTCTAAGGGACGCCTTTGCTGTGACTCAAAGATGTGGAACAGTTTTGTTTTCATTTTCATTTGTTTCCATGAATTTTTTCAATTCTTCTTTAATTTCCTGGTTGACCCATTCATTCTTTAGTAGGATGCTCTTTAGCCTCCATGTATTTGAGGTTTTTTCCAGATTTCCCCTTGTGATTGAGTTCTAATTTTGAGCATAATGGTTTGAAAATATGCAGAGAATGATCCCAATCTTTTAGTACTGGTTGAAACCTGATTTGTGACCCAGGATGTGATCTGTTCTGGAGGATGTTCCATGTGCACTAAGGAAGAATGTGTATTCTGTTGCTTTGGGATGCAATGTTCTGAATATATCTGTGATGTCCATCTGGTCTAGTGTGTCATTGAAGGCCTTTATTTCCTTGTTGATCTTTTGCTTGGATGATCTGTCCATATCAGTAAGGGAGGTGCTAAAGTCCCCTACTATTATTGTATTACTGTTGGTGTGTTTTCTTTGATTTTGTTATTAATGGGTTTATATATTGGCTGCTCCCATGTTAGGGGCATAGATATTTAAAATTGTTAGATCTTCTTGTTGGACAAACACTTTCAGTAAAATATAGTGCCCTTCCTCATCTCTTAATATAGTCTTTGGCTTAAAATTTAATTTATCTGATGTAAGGATTGCTGTCCCATCTTTCTTTTGATGTCTGTTAGCATAGTAAATGGTTTTCCACCCCTCTCACTTTAAATCTGGAGGTGTCTTTGGGTCTAAAATGAGTTTCTTGTAAATAGCATATCGATGGGTCTTGCTTTTTTATCCATTCTGATACCCAGTGTCTTGGGCATTTAGCCCATTCACATTCAGGGTAACTATTGAAAGACATGAATTTAGTGCCATTGTATTGCCTATAAGGTAACTATTACTGTATATTGTCCCTGTTTCTTTCTGGTCTACTACTTTTAGGCTTCTTTTTGCTTCAGGACCCCTTTCAATATTTCCTGTAGGGCTGGTTTGGTGTTTATAATTTTTAAAAATTTTTGTTTGTCCTGGAAGCTTTTTCTCTCTCCTTCTATTTTCAATGATAGCCTAGCTGGATAAGTATTCTTGGCTGCATGTTTTCTTCATTTAGTGGTGGGAATATATCATGCCAGTCCTTTCTGGCCTGCCAGGTCTCTGTGGATAGGTCTGCTGCCAATCTCATATTTCTACCATTGTAAGTTACATACTTCTTGTCCCAAGCTTCTTTCAGGATTTTCTCTTTGTCACTAATACTTGTAAATTTTAGTATTAAATGATAGAGTATGGACCTATTTTTGTTGATTTTGAGGTTGGGCTCTCAGTGTCTTCTGGTTTTTGATGCTTGTTCCCTTTGCCATATTAGGGAAATTCTCTACTATAATTTTCTCCAATATACCTTCTGCCCCTGTCTCTCTTTCTTTTTCTTCTAGAATCCCAATTATTCTAATATTGTTTCATCTTATGGTATCATTTATCTCTCAAATTCTCCCCTCATGGTCTAGTAGTTGTTTGTCTCTCTTTTGCTCAGTTTCTTTATTCTCTGTCATTTGTCTTCTATATCACTAATTCTCTCTCTGCCTCATTTATCTTAGCAGTAAGAGCCTCTATTTTTTATTGCACCTCATTAATAGCTTTTTTTATTTCAACTTGGTTTGATTTTAGGTCTTTTATTTATCAAGCAGGGGATTTTATTTCCCCAGACAGGATTTCACTAATATATTCCATGCCTTTTTTGAGCCCAGCTAGCACCTTAAGAATCATCATTCTAAATTCTAGATCTGACATATTACCAATGTCTATATTGATTAGGTACCTAGCTGTCGGTACTGCCTCTTGTTCTTGTTCTTCTTCTTCTTCTTTTTTTTTTTGTGATAAGTTTTTCTACCTTGTCATTTTATCCAGATAAGAATATATGAATGAGAGAATAAAATACTAAAAGGGTGGCAAAGACCCCTGAAAAATGTATGCTAACCAAATAGAAGAGATTCCAAGTGAGGGGAGGAGAAATTTTTAAAAGAAATTAAAAAAATAAAAAATATATATGTGTTAGACTAGTGAAGCAAACAGAGCCACCCACTTGATTTTGGGTGTACTCTGATCTCTTAGAGGAAACTACCTCCCAAAATTTAAAAAGAAAAACTTATGTATATACAAAAATAAGGATAAACATGATGAAGGGATGGAATATGACTGTAAAGATGAAAACTAAAAAAAAAATTCTAAAAAAACTAATTGATATGTTAAGTTGCTTGGAAAAAGAAAGAAAAAATAAAAAAAGAGGAGAGAATGTGCTCAGGCTGGAGACTAGAACAAAACCCTGTGCTAGATTTAGGGTATACTTTGATCTATTAGAAGAAATTATATTCCAAAAATTTTAAGAAAAAAAAAACCTGTATGTATACAAAAAAATAAGGTTATATACAATGAAGGATAAAATATGACTATAATAAGAAAGGTTTAAAAAGGTTTTTTTTTTTTTAAATTAAGGTATTGTTAAGATGAACTAGTTAAAAAACATTAAAGGAGGAAAGAAGAAAAGTTAAAAAAAAGAATAAGAAAAAAATAAGTGGAAAAAATTCAATTTAACTTTGCAAGACTAAAGGATCTTGGGGAGAAAGCCATGAATTCCATGAATTGCTTTCCTCTAGCTCTGGAGTTCTGCTGTTCTCCTTGATCAGTGAGCTTGGTCTTGGCTGGATGTTCTTGCTGATCTTCTGGGGGAGGGTTCTGGTGCAGTGATTCTCAAGTGTCTTTGCCTGAGGTGGAATTGCATCACCCTTGCCAGGGTCCAGGCTAAGAAATCTGCTCGGATTCGCTCTCGGGAGCTTTTGTTACCTGAATTTTTTCTGTGAAGCTCTGGAGGACAGGAATGAAAATGGTGGCTCCCAATCTTTGGCCCAGAGGAGCCAAAAACTCAGGGCCCCACTCCTCCATGTGACCTCAGAGAAAGGCAGTCAATCACTCCTGTCTCCCTGTTCTCTGGCTGTGCTCTGAGCTCACCTGGCCTGTTACTGAGTGTTTCTATCTTTGGTGCACAACCCCATTTGGAGTCTCCAAACACAGCGGATTCCTGCTATGCTGCTCCTCCAGAGGAGGAAGGTGAGTCTCCCCAGATCTACCACTTGTGGAGTCCCTGCTCAAAGAGCAGTGGCCCGAGTATGCAGCAGATCACAGTTTAAGGTAACCCTGAGCTGAGAGCTCACTCCTTGGCTCTATCTTTGTAGTTGGCTTCCCTGCTCTTATACCTGGGAGCTCTATCACACTCAGACACCCCCGATCTTTCTGTGACCCTGTGGGACCTGAGACCACACTGTCCCCATGAAGGCTCCACCCCTGCTTAGCCTCTCAAGTGATGTCCCTCTTGAGTGAAACAGATTTCTAAAAGTTCTGATTTTGTGCTCCACTTCTTCACTGCTTGCTGGGAGCTGGCTCATCCCCCTGTGGGCTATCTTCCCATTGCTTCAGATTCACTTCTCTGCAGGCCCTACCTTTCAGAAAGAGGTCAATTTTCTGTTCCTAGAATTGCTGCTCTTCTTCTCTTTGATATCCTGTTAAGTTTGTAGGTGTTCAGAATGATTTGATATCTATCTAGCTGAACTCCTGTGACCTGATGTCATTTCAGTCTGCTACTTCTCTGCCATTTTGCCTCTTCCCCCTAAATATTCATTTTTGCCTTTCTTTTCACCAAATCTAGATTTTACATCTGTCTATAAAATACTTTGAAATTTACATTGTTCTTTACATTCATATAGTAGTATTCATTTTAATGGATGTAACAAATCTTTGAACTGGTCTAGTCATTAGAGCTACTTGGGTTGTTCCAACTTTGGTATTACAAAACATGTTGTGCTAAATTTTTTGCACTTATATCCTTGCCATAATGTTCTCTAAAACTGATGAATCATTTAGCCTTTATCCTCAGACCTTTTCTGAGGTGAATAGCAATTCCATTTTCTTTAGGTCTGTTTATCTTACTGACCTGTAACTAACACTTAAATATGTATTACAAATCAATGCAAATACAAATTCCTTGAAAAATTCAATTCCTTAAAATACATAATCTGCCAAATCTCATACAAGAAGTAGACAATCTATAAAGGCTTATATCTACTAAACTGAATTAATAATTACCCTTTCAAAACAGAAAGCATTGGGCTCAGGTATGTTTGTTGGTGAACTCTACCAAATATTTAATAACAAATTATACTAATTTTCTACAATCATTTTTAGAACATAGAAGCAGAAAGAATACTTCTTAACTCATTCTATGGGGCCAACATTACTCAAATATCAAAACCAGATGAATACATTACAATAAAAGAAAAGTATATACCAATATTTCTCATAAGCATAAATCTAAAAGTCCTTAACAAAATGTTAACAAATTGAATCCAACAATGTGTATAAAAAATATACCACCATCAAGTAGGATTTATCCTGGGTATACGAGACTGGTTCAACATTCAGTAATCTTCATTTTTACTTGATTTTACTGCTTAGATTCCCCCTCAGATGGGTCATTTTTATGTAAATACCTTGATGCCAGTGGAAGGAGGCCGATGGTCTATTAGCCAACCTAAAACTGCAAGAAAATCCCTGTTTGCCTCTGCCAGCAGTAAAACCTAAACACAGAATTGAGAGTCATAGCTGTCCTGAGCTTTAACTAATGTTTCAGAATGTTGCTGATGAATAAATTTGTCATTATTTGACAAAATCCAAAAACCACTCATGTTTAAAACTTTCAGTAAATTAGGCATATAAAGGACCTTCTTCAACTTGATAAATTATATCCACAACTAGAAAAACAAAACAAAACAAAAACCTATAGCTAGAAATGCACAACAGAACGAAACAAAAAACCTACAGCTAAAATCATCTTTAATAATGGGGCACGGAAAGCTTTTCTTCCAAGATTAGATAAAGGCAAGATGTCATCTCTCTCTACACCTTGTCAACATAATACTGAATGTTCTAGCTAAGGAATAAGACAAGAAAAGGAAATAATACAGAGGTCAAAAATAGACCCAAACAAAGTAGTCAATTGATTACTGACAAAGAAACAAAACTAGTACAATGGATAGTCTTTTCAAGAAATGATGGTGGAACAACTGGACATTCACATGCAAAAAAAGAATGTAGGTACAGACTTTGCACCTTTCACAAAATTTAACTGAAAATGAATCATAGATCTAAAGGTAAAATGCAAAACTATAAAACTCCTAGAAGATAACCTAGGGAAAACTCTAGATTATCTTGGGTATAATAATGATTTTTTATACACAACACCAAAGGCACACAATAGAAATAATGAATATGGCTGGGCTTCACTAAAATTAAAAACTTCCACTGTATAAAGGACAATGTTAAGAAAATTTAAAGATAAGACATTGATTGACAGAACATATTTGCAAAAGGTGCATCTGATAAAGACTGTTATCTAAAATATTTTTAAGGGTGCCTGAGTGGCTCAGTCAGTTAAGCAACCAACTCTTGATTTCAGCTCAAGTCATAATCTCAGGGTTGTAAGACTGAGTCCTGTGTCAGGCTCCACACTGGGCATAAAACCTGCTTAAGATTTTCTTTCTCTCTCTCTCTCTCTCCCTCTGATGTGTATGTGTGTGTGTGTGTTTGCGTGTGTGTGTGTGATCTTAAAACTCTGTAAGAAAACATATATCACCATCAAAAATGGGGCAAAGCCAGGCATTTCATCAAGGAAAATATATAGTTGGCAATCAAGCATACAAAAAGATGCTCTATATCATGTGTCATGAGGGAAATGTAAATTAAAATAATGAGTAACACTACACATCTGTTAGAATGGCCAAAATGCAGAATAGTGACAAATACTAAATGCTAGCAAGTTGTGGGAAAAGAACTCATTTACTGCTAATGAGAATGCAAAATGGTACAGCCACTTTGGAAGACACTTTGTTGGTTTCTTACAAAACTAAGCATACTCTTACCATACTATCATAGTCATTGGTATTTACCCAAATGAGCTGAAAACTTATGTCCACAGAAAAATGAGCCCATGGATATTTATAGCAGTTTTACTCATATTTGCCCAAACTTGGAAGCAATCAAGATGTCTTTTGGTAGGTGAAGGGATAAACTGGTAGATCTACACAATGAAACATCACTTGATGCTGAGAATAAATGAGGTATCACACCATAAAAAGACATTGAAAAACCTTAAATGCATATTACTAAGTGAAAGAATGCCATCTGAAAAGACTACTACTATATAAATCCAACTATATGACATTCTGGAAAAGGCAAAACTATGAAGACAACAAAAAAAATTAATGATTTTCAGGAGTAGGGTGGGAAGAAAAATGAATAGGCAGAACAGAGAGGACTTCTAGGGCAGTGAAAATATCATTATATATTATACATTTGTACAAACTCATAAAATTAACAACACCAGGAGTTAACTATAATGTAAACTATGGACTTCAGATGATACAATGTGCCAGTGTAAGTTCATTAATTATAACAAATGAATCACTCTGTTTGGGGATTTTAATAATGGAGAGTCTATGCATGTGTGAAGACAAGGGGATATGAAACATCTCAACCTTTCCTTTAATTTTACTCTGATCCAAAAACTGTTCTGAAAAAGTAAAGTATTAATTTTTAAACAATGATCCAGAAATTATATATGTTAGTTTCCTCACACATCTTCAAAAAGAAATTAATAACTTTAGCCTTGAAAGGTTTTCTCTAGATATTTACCCAGCTAACATGACTTATCTCTGAGAAACTGGTAAATGTCCTCTACTGAAATTCACTCCTATCTATCTGGCTTACTGTAAAGCATTTTGCTATAAAGTCAGGTTACCTCTAAGAACTCTTTGAAATTAAAAATCACCTTAGTAGACTCATCATGTAGGTTTATAACACTATATTAAAACATTAATAATATTTACATGGTAACTCAAATTTAATACCTCATTTATATAATTCTCCACTGTGTTCATAATATGGCTTGTGTGAATCATTTAATTATAGGAAAAGCTTGGTGGTAAAATTTAATTCTATATTTTGTTTTATAATCCCTCAATATAACATTTAAATTGTCTTATGAAATTATTTGCCGATATTTGTATACTTTTGTTCAATTTTATTCTCTTTACTTTTCATTGACCTTATATTTGTAACCATGCATCACTGCTTCAAATATAGAATTTTGGTAAATACTTTAAGTATTTCTCAAAATGTGGTCTATAAGTTATACACAATAATTTCATCTAAGGCATTGATAATCAAGAAAGGACATCACACACATGGGACAAACCTCTAAAGTACTTAAATATATTGATGTAGAAGCTGTGAAGTGGTGTTTTTATCCAGTCTCTGGCAATTTCAACTTGAGTGTCCTTGAGAAATTCTTCCTCATCATCAAATTAAGACATTTGCATTTATAACCTCAGATGTAAATTCAAACACTACAAAGCAATGACTCTAAAAAGAAGCTATCCAGTCTGAGTTGTATATGATCACCAATTTTGGTTGTAATCTTTAAGAAAGGAGAATTCTTATACGAGTTTTTATTTATTTAGATGCAAAACATGTTTTCTGTGTCCAAATATTGTTGACTTGGTCACTTGCAAATATTCATTCTTCCCCTCTGTAAATCTTCTAAAGTTAATACTTAGAATCTCCCTTTCAAAAAACATCATTTAAAGGTAACACTGAAATAACTATGACATTGATGGTATGCATATGTATATTTCACATTCCAAAGGGGGTTGTATTGGGTATGAATTATTCAGGGAATTTCAACTAAGAAAATAGTGGCAAATCAATTGTGGTAGAAAGTGATGGGACTTGATTCAGGAAGATGAAGCAAACAAATGCTGGTGGGGTTCTTTAACATTATGAGTGAACCAGAGACTATAACAAGCCAGAAGGTGGAGATACATTCCTAATTAGAAGTTAGAAACCATTGAGAGGGAATTTGATGTTGATACAGTGGGGCTAACCTATTATCTGTCATTTAATTGGAGAGAAACAATGAGTATTAAGTTCATCAGTAAATGGAGTTCTGGTTAAAATTTTATTGAATTTGTTCTTGTCAAACTACACTTGCACATTACTTTCCCTACCCAAAAATCCTCTCAACCTTCCTCTTTGTCACTTTTCATCCTTCTTCTCTTCCTTTTTCTTCCCTCCCTCCCTCTCTCCCTCCTTCCCTCTATTCTTCCCTCTCTCTCTTCCTTTTTTTCTTTCTTTTTTTACTTCCCTCCCTCCCTCCCTCTCTTCCTTTCTTCATTCATTCTCTTTTTTTCCCCTCCTTAACATGTTAATTTTCCCTTCCTTTTAACAGCTAGATGTGATAAATAATCTAGAAGACTTAGATTTATTTTGTTCTTAATAGCTTGTCAGTAAATTAGTATAAATTGTATCCCCAAAAGCATATGTACTAATAACCTCCACACAATTTTTTTCATTTTCTTCAGGAAGACCCACTACATTATGTGAGATTATGGGAAAAGCAGAAATTTGGCTAATTAGGACATACTGGGATTTTGAGTTTCCTCGTCCATACTTACCTAACTTTGAGTTTGTAGGAGGGCTGCATTGTAAACCTGCCAAACCATTACCTAAGGTAGGTCTATTACGTGGAGGATTTCTTTTGTACCTTATGATATAATGTTGATTTTTCTTTAAAGTGTACTGCCTCAGTAACAGAGAAATGCTATTTATTACTCCAACTCTACAAATCATAGGGGTCTCTTATGACTGATATTACCTTTTTTGGACTTCACTTTGATATTTTGGCTAAAGGAAGAAGTGATTCAAGGGGCAAGTTAAAATATCAGTGTGTCTACAGTTTGGGTACTAGACTGAAGCAACAGGAAGCAAAGTCTTCGAAATTACTTAGGAGATTCCTATAGTTTTCCTAACAAGAATGATGGAGTTATGAATTGGGAAAGTTACTATGATTGCTTAAGTGATAAAGATGCTTTCATGAGAACTCTCACATAGATTCCAGAGTTTCGTAAGTGTTGACAGAAACATGAAATCAGGTAGCACTTCTTGGAAATAGTAATTGTTACCAAGATAAAAATTAATTTAAGGAAAAAACTTTTTTGAGATGAGAATGATGAATTCAGTTTTGGACCTATTCACTTTAAGGAGCCAAAGAAATTTTCAAGTGAATATTTCTAGTAATCATTTGGGTAATACAAGGTCTAGGTTTTAGCAAAGAGCATTAGAAACAGATTAGGAGTCATAAAAATAAAGAAGTCATAGGACTTAGAGACCCAAACACTGAATTCTTTCTTTAAGATCATGATGTCTGGTTTTTCTGAAATGAAAATGGTACCACATTCCAAAGTCACCAACAAATAAATACGGACAACCAAAAATGTTTGAAGAGGCCATATTGAGAAGTAGAAGAAAATAGATAAACATGGCAAAAAATATTGGAATATTGTATTTAACTATCTTTATCATTAACTACTGTTATCAAGGGATTGAGGAGGCGGACACTCATTTGCTTGGGTTGTAGATAAGCGAACATAACCTCTGTAGAAGTCTGTAGGTTAAATAGTGTTCTCAGGATAGTTTTTGATTTCTATTTAGGGTAAGATGTATATTTAAGTTTAAATTTTATTTTATGATTCTGAATATGCTTTTCTTACCAGTGAAGTTATAGCTGCAGGTCAGCTCTATTGAGTGTTATTATGGCAAAAAATAAACCAATATCTAAACAAAGGTATAGAAAGAGGGCATATTCTTTGGTTCAGTGGATAATACCCCATGCCACACTATTATATTCATCTTCCCATCTTCACTTTTCATTTACACAATTTCACAAAACAATTCAAACATGTTTTACAAGAGGGGGGAAATTATTCCATTCCAAACCCTGTTACTAATACAAACATTTGGGCAATATGAACATCAATCACAGCTTATCCCTCTGATGAAAAAATTATGCCAGTCACTGCACACACAGAAAAAAAAGCAATGAAAGATAGCCAAAACAAGGATCCAACTTTTAGATGTGTAAGTCTTCATATATGTACGTGTGTGTGTGTGTGTTTATTAAATCACTCTCTTAGGGAGAGGAATCAAAATGGTAAAATACCAGTTCCTGGGACTTCAAAGATAGTCTCCTAACATTATCTAAACTAAAGGAGCAGTCAGCTTTTATTTATGACATCATCCTCCTAGTAATTTTATTAGCCTTAAATTGAGAAATACATTGATAAATAAATAAATATAATTGAGAAATGAATAAATATGTTGAGAAATATTGCAGGGAAGCCACAAATAATTGCACAGGAAATGCATGACACATCTCTAGAAGTTGATATTCACATAAATTAGAATGTAAAAGACCTCAGACCAGACTTTGCAGTGCCCAACTTGCACAACTATAACTAGGGGGAGACCCAGGGGATTTTATTTGTAGAGAAGTTTATTTGTAGAGAAGTTTCAAATTAAGGTGCTTCAACTACTTGTGGGAAGGTAGAGAAGCACTGTTTCATAAATGTTATCATGATTTAAAAAATAGAAGTTTACTTTTAACATGTATTACTATATATCTCAGTTCTTTAAAAAATCATTTTTAGGGGGCACCTGGGTGGCTCAGTGGGTTAAAGCCTCTGCCTTCGGCTAAGGTCATGATCCTAGGGTCCTGAGATCGAGCCCCGCATTGGGCTCTCTGCTCCGCAGGGAGCCTGCTTCCTCCTCTCTCTCTGCCTGCCTCTCTGCCTACTTGTGATCTCGGTCTGTCAAATAAATAAATAAGATCTTTAAAAAAAATCATTTTTAGCCTCATTAATCATGAAAGAATAAACACGAGAAAAATATCCTGAATGCCTAACAGGGAGTTAGATTGATTTATTCATAATTTATTGGCTATAAACTGACATGATACACATTTTAAAAGCCTAGTTAGGACCCTTTTTTGGGTTTCCTTACAAGGAATATTTTTGAGTTTGCAAACATCTCTGCTGGTTCATAAAATTAAGCCTTGAGGGCAAGATTTCCATGAATCACAAGAAGAGCTGTCTCTTATTGCTTATTCACTTTGTATAATGGTTTGCCTCTTTGCCTTTATTTGTGATCACTTATTATATATTTAAGCCACAGTTTTCCAGAAACATATTTCCTCTTAAAGATACTAGATGGGGGACGCCTGGGTGGCTCAGCGGGTTAAAGCCTCTGCCTTCGGCTCAGGTCATGATCTCAGGGTCCTGGGTTCGAGCCCCGCATCGGGCTCTCTGCTCTGCAGGGAGCCTGCTTCCTCCTCTCTCTCTGCCTGCCTCTCTGCCTACTTGTGATCTCGCTCTCTGTCAAATAAATAAAATCTAAAAAAAAAAAAAAAGATACTAGATGGTTCTCTGTGGCAGAAAACAGAACCAGTCTAACATTTCTGACACTTCTCTTGACTCTGCTATTTAGAAGAATAGGTGAACTCTCCCCCGCCCCCGCCGTGATCCTACATGTTTGTGATAAAGAGAATTTTATCGTTGTAGGAAATGGAAGAATTTGTCCAAAGTTCAGGTGAAGATGGTGTTGTGGTGTTTTCTCTGGGATCAATGGTCAAAAACCTCACAGATGAAAAAGCCAATCTCATTGCCTCAGCCCTTGCCCAGATTCCACAGAAGGTTAGTACAACTTTGGGTCCTGGTGAATAGCTGTTTTGCCAATTGGAGTGAAAATGTGACTAACAGTACTTTTTCTAGATCAGAGCTGAAGCACTGAGCATAACTGGTACCACCTTCAAATACAAATTCCTTAAAACATTAAAATGGTCTATTGAGGCACATGTAATCATTTGCCTAGTAAGCCTTTGCATTATTATGGAAATACATCTGCTTATACAATCATTTATTTTCAGTGAAATAGAGATGAAAATGTTAAGATCCCAATAACTTTTTGCTATTTGAAATCTTATGACCTGCATTGAGTACTCCCCCAAATTCTCAAGTGTGTTAGATCCAAGGTCCAGGAAAAGAGAGATGTTATACACAGAGTAGATAGGAATTATGTTCAAGGGTATATTTCTATTTTTAAGTTTTATTGACAATATATCAAGATCTAGTTGATTTAGAAGTAGAAGCCTAGATTTTCTAAATTGGAATTTCTACAGTTAAAAACAGTTAAAAATCCTAATATTATTATTATCAAATAATATATATTTTCTGATTTATGATATTCAATTTACTTTAACTTTGCTGTCATTATAGTTCCAGATTTCTACTCTTTATATACACCTATTTATGGAATACTCCAGAACTTTTCATGTTGGTATATTAGTTCAAATATATAAAACTCCATAAAGATAAGCATACTAATTAGGTCTGTTAAACCTATGAATTTTCATTTCTAAACTTTTTTTTTTTTAAAGTTTGCCACCTGAGAATATGGAGAAAAGGGAACTCTCTTGCACTGTTGGGGATGCAAACTGGTGCAGCCCCTGTGGAAAAGAGTACAGAGATTCCTCAAAAAGTTAAAAACAGAACTACTCTATGATTCAGTAATTGTGCTACTGGGTATTTACCCAAAAGATGCAAAAATACTAATGCAAAGGGAAACATGCACCCCAATGTTTATAGCAGCTTTACAATAGCCAAATTATGGAAGCATTATATTTATCCATGGACAGATGAATGGATAAAGAAGATATGGTATTATGTAAGTGATGAACCACTAAATTCTACTGAAACCAATATTACACTACACTATATGTTAACTAATGAAAATGTAAATAAAAATTTGAAAAAAAAAAGGTGTGGTAAACATACACAATAGAATATTTTTTCAACCATAAAAAAGAATGAAATCTTGCCATTTGCCAAGACATGAATGGAGCTAAAGAGTATAATGCTAAGCAAAATAAGTCAAAGAAAGACAGATTCCATATGATTTCACTCATATGTAGAATTTAAGAAACAAAACAAATGGGGCACCTGGGTGGCTCAGTGGGTTAAGCCTCTGCCTTCGGCTCAGGTCATGATCCCAGGGTCCTGGGATCGAGCCCCACATCGGGCTCTCTGCTCCGCGGGGAGCCTGCTTCCTCCTCTCTCTCTCTGCCTGCCTCTCTGCCTCCTTGTGATTTCTGTCTGTCAAATAAATAAATAAATCTTAAAAAAAAATTAAAAAAAAAAGAAACAAAACAAATGAGCACGAGGGAAAAAGGGAGAAAAAAAAACAAGAAACATACTCAATTATAGAGAACAAAATGATGGTTATTAGAGGCGAGGTGGGTGGGGGGATGGGTTAAACAGGTGATGGGGATTAAGGAGTGCATTGTCATGATGATCAGTGGATGAGGTATGGAATTGTTGAATAAAATAAACAATTAAAAATAAGTTTGCCATCTATTAATATTTAATCTGAACTTAGTCTTACAGAGGTCCCCCCACCTTCAAAAAGTATATAACAAAAGGCTAACATCCTAACATGATACTTCATTAAAAAATGAAATAAAGCAAATTTATTTCCTCCCTCGAAAACTATAGAAAGTGCTAGAGAAAGAAAGAGGTAGGAAGGAAGGGGGGAAGGGAGGGAGGAAGGAGAGGGAAGTAGAGGGAAGGAGAGAGGAAAGAAAGAAGGAAAGACAATCATTCAACAACCAGACAACAAAAATTTAAAACTAATTATAGTTTTGGAAAGCATTATAATTGAAACATGAAAGTTAGGATAGCCTTATGACATTAGTAAATTCACACAATATTCATGTTTATTTTAATGCTTTTTAAACCCCCATGCTCTGATTGATGAAACTAGTCTTTCTATTTTATATACCTTCACTTATAATCTCATACCTCAAAACTTGTAAGTAATAAATATAAAAATGATAAAACTATACATAATAGATTAGTTCAAGCCCTTTTTGACAGGGTTGATATAAACAGACCTACTATATCTCCGTGTTTGCAAACTAACCCTTATGTTCATTTCTCTCACTATCACATAAAGCAGTAGCAGGCTACATGATTTATAAACTCCACAGCATTAAGATGACCTCACTATGTGTTTTCACTTGCAAAATTAAAGCACTGTCTTTGACAGGTTTTATGGAGATACAAAGGAAAGAAACCAGCCACATTAGGACACAACACTCGTCTCTATGATTGGATACCCCAAAATGATCTTCTTGGTAAGACTGAGGGAAAGAAAACTGTACTTTTGGATAATGGACAAGTAAAGCAACTGTTCAACAGCAAATAATTCAATAAATATTTAATAGTTTAAAATGTCACATTTTAAGTTAAAATTAAAAACAAAAAACAACAAATGTTGTAGAGGATATGAAAAAAAGAACTCTCTTGCATTGTTGGTGGGAATGAAAACTGGTGCAACCACTGTGGAAAACAGTATGGAGTTTCCTCAAAAAGTTAAAAAAAAAAAAAATAGAACTACCCCACGATCCAGTAATCACACTGCTGGGTATTTATCCAAAGAATACAAAAACACTAATTCAAAGGTATATAGGCACCCCTATATAACAGCAGCATTATTTGCAATAGCCAAGATATGGAAACAGCTCATGTCCATTGACTGATGAATGAATAAAGAAGTGATATAGATAGATAGACGATAGATTAGATAGATGGATAGATAGATAATAGATATATAAATCTATTGATTGATCTGTATATGTAAATAATATTATTCAGCCATCAAAACTTTGCATATGCGAGGAAATGTATGAAGCTAGAGTATAATGGTAAGAGAAATAAGTCAGAAAGATAAATACTACATAATTTCACTAATATGAATTTAAGGAATAACAACAAAAGACAGAGCAAAAGAAAAATAAAAGAGAGAGAAAGATAAATCAGGAAACATACTCTTAACTTTAGAGAACAAAATGATGGTCATCAGAGGGGATGTGCATGGGGGGATGGATAAAATAGGCAATGGGGATTAAGAAGTGCACTTGTGATGAGCACTGGGTGATGTATGGAAGTGTTGAATCACTATAGTGTATGCCTGAAACTAATATAACACTGTATGTTAACTATACTGGAATTTAAAATAAAATTAAAAAAATAAATAAAGCTAGAAAAAAATAAAATATCACATTTTACTTGCAGTTTTAAAGCAGAAATAATTTGAGAATTGACAGTTAATTTTATAGACTCAATGCTTTCTTTGATTCACAAAAGAGCATTTCAGTTAAGACTCTCATTACTCTTCAAGTTTCAGTCTCAGTTCAGATATTTCCTCCTCAGTAAAGTTCTTCCAGACAAGGCAAAGGAAGCTAATTCCTCCCTAGTTTCCTGGGGTCATAGTTTTCTGAGATAACAAGAGTCCATGTGCTCTCAAAACAAAATGCTTTCTTTGTTGAGTTAATCTGTAATTTTCCCCTATCTCTCCCTAAAATTCTGTTACCTTATTATAATGAAATCCTCACCCAATTCCTAAACTAGGTCATCCCAAAACAAAAGCTTTTATCACTCACGGTGGAACCAATGGGATCTATGAAGCTATTTACCATGGGATTCCTATGGTGGGACTTCCTATGTTTGCTGATCAACCTGATAACATCGCTCACATGAAGGCCAAAGGAGCGGCTGTGGAGGTGGACATAAACACAATGACCAGTGAAGATCTGCTCAATGCCTTGAGAACAGTCATTAATGAACCTTCGTAAGTATTACTGTTTTTAAAGCCTTACCATTGATTATGCTACCCATCATACTTGGACGTGTTCAATGTCTCATGATTTTGTTAACAGATTTAATTTCAAGTAACAACTATAACATGACCAATATGAAAACCACTTTATTATTTCATTTTCCAAACATTGAAGTAATTTGCTGAAATTGGGAAAAAAATACTATTACTTCAAATATTTTATCAACCCTTTTTTTTCAAAATCAATCATTTTAATGATCACATAAATTCTTAGACATTTTTTGAGCAATCTGCTTGTTCATATAGACACAAATATATATACCTATTTAAATATTATAACCATTCAGTAAGTACAAAATTGGAAGTGACAATTCACTTTGATAATGATAATTCATTTATCATTCAAAAATGGCCATCATTAACATTGGCTATATATCATTCATCATGCATTATATGCATATACACAGGGAGGAGAGATACTGAGTAGGTAATAACTTTATAAATACTGGTTATTACTATATATGAATTCTTAAACAAAATTTTGAATTTTGTCTTAGTTAAAGATTAATTGAAATGAATCTATAAACTATATTTAACTTTAGGTACATATCATTATATCTTTTTTTTCTCTGAAAAATCTCATTAAGATTAATAATTAATACATGAATCGAGTTTTAAGTTTTCATTTTTACGCATTTTTGATTTTAGAAACAGTTGAACTGCCATAGAAATAATCTCATTTCCAAAAAATAGAAATAATCTCATCTCTAATATGTACTACTTAAGATTTTAATTTGTCAATATTTAGCCGCTTATTTTCCTCAAATTTAGCCTTTTTGCTTTATCTTAAAGGAATCAACATTTGCCATTAATTCTGAGATTCTTTATTCTAAAATATTTTAGAATCATTCTTAACTGAATATAATGTATGAAATTTCCTTTCAATAAAGACTCATGGATATCAAATTTCCTGAGATCAAGTTTAACAATATTTTCTGATTGCCTTAATATAAGAATGATATCTCAGGGCACCTAGGTGGCTCAGTCATTAAGCGTCTGCCTTTAGCTCAGGACCAAGCCCTGTGTCGGGCTCCCTGCTCCATGAGCCTGCTTCTCCAGTCTACCTCTGCCTGCTGCTCTCCCTGCTTTTGTTCGCTCTCTCTCTGTCAAATAAATAAATAAAATCTTAAAATAATGAAAAGGAAGATATCTCACCTCTCTGAATCTAAGATATTTAGCTCTCTTTTCTTCAGAATTGTGCAAATATGACTCATGGTCTTCTGGCTTTAAATCCTTCTATAGGAATTTGAAGCCTGTCTGATCATTTATGTTTGTTTTTTTTTCAGTCTGGAAAAAATAATTTTTTTTAAAGTGTAGAAACCTAATTAATGATGTATATTGATAAGTTATTTTCTATATTTCCCTTGGGTTATAGTATGTTTTTTCAATACTGTTAATTTGGACTAAAAATTATTTTTCTTCTCAGAAAATTTTTTTGTTATTTATCAAAATGTTTGTTGGTTTCACTTTTTATGTCTATTTCAGAGACACCAAATTTCAGCATTCTATATGTTAAAATATTTTGGTTCTTGTTCTCTATCATTTTCTAAGTGTCCTAATCATTTTCTACTTTTCTTAATTCGCTGGGATTTCCTCAATCCATTAATTAGTAAATTTATTCTTTGACATTAGAAAATTACAGTTTCTAATTTCATTATTAATCCTTTAAGAGGTATTTTTGCCAATTTATTTCAACAGCTCACCTGTACCCTTTATCATCAGTTTTTGTTTTATAACCTAATTTTTAAATCTTTTATTCATAACCCCTGCATTCTTTTTTTAAAAGATTTTATTTATTTATTTGACAGACAGAGATCACAAGTAGGCAGAGAGGCTGGCAGAGAGAGAGGAGGAAGCAGACTCCCTGCTGAGCAGAGAGCCCTACGGGGAGCTGGATCCTAAGATGTGGGGCTGGATCCCAGGACCCTGGGATCATGACCTGAGCTGAAGGCAGAGGCTTTAACCCACTGAGTCACCCAGGCACCCCAAACCCCTGCATTGTTATTTTATTTCAACTCTCCTCTTTTTTGAACTATGTATTATGCCTAATTACATTCTAAGCCAATCATTTTTATAGTTCTTTCCTAATATCATATGTTATCAAGGCATATTTTTCATCTAGATTTCCCAGTATTTACTCCGAATGTGTATAAGTGCCTTATATTTAAATTTGTTTCCACGTTATCTCAGACTCAATTATTTTCATTGAGAGGCAAAACTCAAAGGATAGTTCAAACATCCCATTTGTATGGCCTAATGCTGAAATTCAGGAGGTAGATAAGAAGGTCAACTCAAATGCAATTTGTGTAGCTTTTTTTGGTGAAACTAATCGATGTAAAACCATCTATTCTAAGCCCTACTTGCAGAGTATTTTAGACAAAAGGGTCAATGTATTGCTCTCCAAAAGGGAATCTTTGCCTTGATTCCAAACTAAAAATTCAATGCTAGTAGTCTGTTGCTGCCTCTCACACACATTCCAATCAAGTGACTTTTATTAAGATGAATGTTTAAGGGGCACCTGTGTGGCTCAGTGGGTTAAAGCCTCTTCCTTCAGCTCAGGTCATGATCCCAGGGGGCTGGGATGGAGGCCCACATCGGGCTCTCTGCTCAGCAGGGAGCCTGCTTCCCTTCCTCTCTCTCTGCCTGCCTCTCTGCCTACTTGTCGAATAAATAAATATCTCTCTGTGTCAAATAAATAAATATCTTTTAAAAAATGAATGTTTAAGTCATAATTTTCAAAATATTATAGATACCATTATTTCAGGAGCTGGAACTAGTGTTAAGAGCTTCAATTAGGCTGACTATGATTTTCAGTTTCTCGTAAATGATGATCTTGATAGCTAATGCATTAGACTATTATTGGTTTGTTACTGCTGATAATTTGGTTCATTTTACTAAATAAGAGTAAGTTCTGTAATTTTTCAGAACTCTACCTTATTTCATGGAATGCCATTAAATTTTATTGTTGATTTGAAAACTATTGATGCAAAAGACAGAACCATAAAGACTCAGGATTTTCCAAGAAAATACCTAAAATTATTTATTTTTAAAAAATCTTGGGACACCTGGGTGGCTCAGTTGGTTAAGCGGCTGCCTTCAGCTCAGGTCATGATCCCAGCATCCTGGGATCGAGTCCCACATCGGGCTCCTTGCTCAGCAGGGAGCCTGCTTCTCCCTCTGCCTCTGGCTGCCACTCTGTCTGCCTGTGCTCGCTCGCTCTCTCTCTCTGACAAATAAATAAATAAAATCTTTAAAAAAATCTTAACATTAACTGTAAAACTAATTCTAACTCAGAAATCATCTGGGAACAATAGAGTTTAGTATAGAGTGTATATCTGGATGTATTTGTGTTCCATTTATTACTCCTTAATGGAATTCAGGAACATAAAAGATTACACTTAAAAACATAAACCATAGTAATTTTAATTACTTATATTTTAAGATAAAAGGCATATAACATTAGTGTATAATAAAATGTTAAATAGTCATTTTAAATATAAGCATAGACCTTTCTTATTTATAGGAAAGCATACTTTATTTTTATTTAGATTCACAAGTAAAAGTTTATCTAGCTAATATATATGTATTTCAGATTTTAAATCTCTAACTATAAAAGGAGAAAAACTTGAACAAAAATATGATTTGGAAAGACAGGTTTTTACTGCTACTGTAGTTTGCCTGGAATGTTTTAGGGTGAATCAGGTGAAATTACTGCTTTAACCCTACCTATATTTCAATCCAATTAAAAGAGTATAACTATTATTCCTCATTGCATGCATAAAAGAACACAAATAAATTATTCCCTCCTACTGGATCTAGCATACCATGTTCACTGGTGAATGATGACCACACTTCTTCTCCAGTCCCAAAAATGGCTAACTCACACCAGGACATCTCTTCACAAATCACTTACATTCCCTCATCTTCATGTTCCCAAGCTGGAAGGCTTATTTATAACAAAACCAAAAGGAAATACACTAATTCTGGCTCATTAACTAGGAAATGTCAAGTGAAGATAAAACCTGCCTTTCAAAACATACCATAACCATTATTGTTTGAGAGATTAGAATTAACTCCATACAACCACTGCTACTTTGATGCCTCATTGATTGGGGACTCTAATTCTAGTAAAATATTTCTATTCATCTTAAAAATTCAAAGTTCCATATCCTTGCCATTTCCAAAATTACTCTAGTATCTTTACCAATCTTGATATTACCAATATAGACACTGTCCTTTGCATTACAAAGACACAATATGTGCAATGGGGGAATTATCACAGTGCCAAGATATTAGACCCTGCAGAAATGGTTTACTAATGTCAATTATCAGCTTCTTGTCTGTCATCATGAAGTAGCCAGAGCTTAAAAACCATGTTTATGGAACTTCCTATGTATATTTCTGTACAATATTGGGTTATTCAGTCTTGATTTTGGAACGATCCTGGAAACTATACTCAATATCAAAAGTTCTCCTTGGAAAAATTACGCCATACATGTGCAACACACCCATTTCATTTTTTATGTCTGCATTTCACCACATTCAGTTAAGAATGTATTTCTTCTACATCCTCCTTTCACAATTCTTAAGATGCTATGTAACCAACAAATTTCATGTCTCAGCAAGAGTGAATTTTTTCTCAATTACTATCTATGGTCTTTGGCTTATATAACATATAACATGTATCAGGTATTACCCATAATGAAAACAAAAACTCTCTAATTTCTCTATTTTTGCCTACCAGTTATAAAGAGAATGCAACAAGGTTATCAAGGATTCACCATGATCAACCTGTAAAGCCCCTGGATCGAGCAGTCTTCTGGATTGAGTTTGTCATGCGCCACAAAGGAGCCAAGCACCTGCGGCCAGCGGCTCACAACCTCACCTGGTTCCAGTACCACTCTTTGGATGTGATTGGGTTCCTATTGGCCTGTGTGGCAACTGCTATCTTCTTGGTCACAAAATGTTTTTTATTTTCTTATCGAAAATTTGGTAAAACAGGAAAGAAGAAAAAGAGGGAATAGATCTTTCTAAGTGTGGCAAAGGCCTTGATGGGCAATCCTGTTCATTCTAGCCACAGTGACCTTAATGAAAACAGATTATTTCCATCCCATTTTCAAAATTCCCATTCCTCTACCTTAGCCTAGAGATAAAGCCTAGAATTCAGCACAATCATCAACTAGTGAACATGTCCCAGTGTTCCTTTGTCTTTTCCCAGATGCCTATACCCTCTTATTTTTATGACACAGGGACACTAATGATTTCATGAATCTTCTATTTCTTTATGCTTAACCTTAAGAATATGCTGACTAACAATATGCTGAATCCTGAGGAGTGCACGAAATGTTAGTTGAATGTGATGGATGTAGGGAATATAGAAGAATAAAATTCACAACTTCCCCAAGAATATACAAATCAAGGAACCACCATAGAAGATTAGTATGCTATAAGAAGAGTGATTATTTCTTTTTTTCATAGAAAACAAGCCCTTCTGCTTGTCCAAAGTTATTGGGGTTAGAGCCTAAATTGATAATAACTGTTATAGTGCATCAAAGTAGGGAAGGTCTACAAATTCCATTCAATACATAGATAATTATGGCCTGTGTACCTGCCTGCAATCAACTAACACTCTTGTGTGTCTTTTAATGCAAGGGTCTGGGGACTGCCCTCAAACAAAAGAGATTAATTGAGTATTATTTTTTCTCAGGGACAGAGAATGTCAGCAATATCTTAAAGGTGATCAGATCATTTATAGAAGAAATAATTAAGAAATAAAGAAAAAATTACATGAAATTTTAATTCACATTGATAACATTAAAGTGAAATGTCAATTTATTATATTGAAAAATCACTAATGTCTATAATCTATAATCACTCTTTATAATCAAAGTTTTAGTTTTCTAACAAAAACAAATAATTACTTGGAATATAAGATCATTGTATTATTTTTCAGTCTGTATCATTTACAAATTTAAATTTATCAATTAAGTATTATGCCAAGGATGTAAGATATTAGCAGATTTGCTTGACTAATGGCATGCTTTAGTAAATATTTATCATGGAAAACACTAATTAAAATCCATGTTTGAATCAGCTCTGCATTAATTTAACAAATGAAGGCTGTGCTTACTTTACCCCTTATAAACTTAATGACATATTGTAATAAAAGTTTTAATTTCAGTATTTCTTGTATAATTGAGGTGATAAATGACATCTATTGGCTTACAGAAAATTTTGAAATTCATATTCATGTTAGTATGGCATATTGAAAATTACTTTCAATTTAAAAATAACTGCATGACATATATAATATGTATTTGTTTTTGAATATGTACATTACCAAAAATGCAAATAAATTCTTAAATTTTTTGTGAAGGTTAAAAATGTATTTGTTAAATGTTAACATTTTTAAAAGGTGATTCATGTTGATGTGTTTTGACTTTTACGATTTGATTATGTCCTTAGAAGAGTTGTTTATCTTTGCTTTATCCCTAGTATATTTTCCTTTTTTTTTTAAGATTTTATTTACTTATTTGACAGACAGAGATCACAAGCAGGCAGAGAAGCAGGCAGAGAGAGAGAGAGAGGAGGAAGCAGGCTCCCTGTGGAGCAGAGAGCCTGATGCAGGGTTCCATCCCAGGATCCTGGGATCATGACCTGAGCCGAAGGCAGAGGCTTTAACCCACTGAGCCACCAATGTGCTCCCCTAGTATATTTTGTACTGGAACACAGCAAATGGCTTAAGATCCAGTGAGAGGAGGACTAGCCATTCATGGTGTTGAGCACCACCCAAGTTCATGCATCCATTTGGTTTCTGAGACTGGCTACCCACAACACAGAGATTTGTTTCTGCACAGATATAGTCCCTGCTCACCTGCTTTCTTCCCTCCTGCTGATTATCTACAGTTTTCTTCCTTTGCCTGAATAACACCAGAAGGCAGCTGGCAAAAATTCCTGGGTGATACCAACTGCATTAGTCAGCCTAACTGCAGCATATATTTGGATAATAAACAAAAAAAGAAATAAATAAAAATAATATACACATATGTATATACACAGTGAGAATGGACTTTCATTAGCAGTCATTTGCAAAACTGTTCAGATGAAGAAACTCTCATCCTTAATAAGCAGAAACCAAGTCTCATAAACCGGAGGACTGTTACATAGCTCTCACATTCTCAGGTCTTGGAGCTAATCAGGAGACTGCACTTAATACTTTTACTTATTTTGTTCATAGACATTCCTTGTTCCCCTTATCTTCTGGCAGCATCTCCTCTGGTTAGGATTCTTTACCTGACAGAATGATCCAAAACTTCAAGCACTCCAAATTAATGTCAGCAGCCAAATTTATCTTTGGTATTTTGAACCCGTGACCACAGACAAGAGAGTAAATCCTTCTTTGACTGAATTCTGAAGCAGAGGAACTTAAAATAATCAAGCTCAAAATAATTCACAGTTAGTAATCTAAGTAAATCATGGATCTGTCCCTGGGGGGAATCATTCCTCCCTTGGAAATGCAACTTCCAAACCACCTGTCTCCAGGTTGTAATAATGGAAAACAAACTTGTCTAAGGGAAACAGTGAGGCATACTTGTTAAGGGACTCTTTCCCACTTTCAACCCCTTGAGATCTGAACCCATGTATTCAAAATAAAATACAAAAGGCCTATATATTAGGTTAATGATTTGAAGCATACACTGCATCCTTTAATACAAGACCTAAAATATATAGGATATTGTCTTCCAGCTAAAACCCTGAAAAGCTCTCATTAGCTAAGGGAGAATTTGGTAAAAATCAGCAAATTCTATGAATCTTAGACTGTTGCATTTCCTTCATTGTAAATATGTTCCCTGGTCATGCACAATGTTAATATCAATACCAACATTTTTACTAAGGTTTCATGTGCACAGTTTGTGATCTGGCAAAAATACTGCAGAGAAGGTGAGAGGGAAATCTGTTATTTGGAAATTCTAACTACTTCTATGAAGAAAAAAATGGTGTGTCATCTAGGATGGAAGGTAACCAAAACAATTTTTCTACTTTTTGGCTAGCTAGAACCCTTGGGAGTTTACTATATTGGGAAGGAAGTGGGGGTGATCCCTGTTATTAACAAATTAAGGTGGAGTAACCAAATGAGCTCTGGTGAGGTGAAGTCTGTGCCGTGTATTCGTATGTAGTTTCCACCCCAGTCTCCACTACTCCTTTGTGCATGAGCTTTAAGATCAAATTCTGAAGGGTCTGGAAAAAGACCAACATTTGCAGGACTGCTTATCCAAACCACCTTATTATTATTATTTTTTAAAGAGATTGTGTTTATTTATTTGAAGGAGAGTGTACAAGGATGGTAGAGAGAGAAGGAGAGGGAGAAGCAGACTCCCCACTGAGCAGGAAGCCTGAAACAGGGCTCTACCACAGGACCCTGACACCGTGACCCAAGCCTAAGGCAGATGCTTAACTGACTGAGCCACCCAAGCACCCCCAAGTCACATTATTATTGAGACAGTTTGTCTATAGCACATGGATTCTGGAGGGAATTTCCAAAGAATATGAATATATTCATAATCTATGCAACCTCCAAAAGGTTTATTCACATACTTCTACCTCAAACCTTCTTACATTTAAACTTCCCTCTAATTATTTCCAAATCTTTGACAAACCAGTCAATCCATTAGTCTTTGCCTATGAATCTATAGATCTGTAAAGCAGACCACCCTTTTTCTCCATAAAAATGGAAGCATATTGATATTCTACCGATTGTAAAGATTATGTTCCACCACTAACATTCAGAGACCACCTTGAGGGGAGCTGTAACAATGGCTACTTTCTGCTGCTGTGAGAATATGTGTACTCACACATAAATTGGGATGTATGAGAATGTTTTCCCTATTTTCATTTTGGAATCCTCTTGTGAGTCTGAAAGTGGGGATTGACAGGTTTATTTAAAAATACTGGTAGGTTACATGGAAGTCTAAGCCACCTGCAGAGACAATTTATGTGTATTTCTGGAATTGCTCTGACCTATTCTCACTATATTATATCTGTTTAATTGTAGAATGTTGCTCCTAATGTTCTGTCATATTTTTGTTGTTACCACAGCATAGACCATCACAAGTAGCATGGTTATTTGGTGCCTATGGTTAGGTATTCAGTCTCAGCCAGGGCTCAATTAACAAGCCAGGGGCTGTCTTTTCTGTGGATGAGAGATACCAAGAAAATAGGTCATAGTTTTGTTTCAAAATCTTAGGATTCTCTTTTTGGAGTTTGTCAAAAGTATATTTAACATTGCTATCTGCTATAGCATGGAAGCTACCCTTGGATTTTCTTTTCTTTTTTTTTTTTTGTGGTAATTTGAAAACAACACATGAGATCTACCTTCTTAACAAAATTTTAAGTATACAGTACAGTGTTATTAATTAGAAGCACAATGTTGTACAACAGATCTCTAGAATTTGTTCATCTTGTATAAGCAAAATATTATACTTCTTGAACAGCAAATCCCATTGATATCCTTCCAGCCTCTGGCATCTACCACTCTGCCTTTTATTTCATTGAGTTTGATTACTTTAGATGTCTCATTGTAAGTGGAATCATGCAGTATTTTCCCTTCTATGTCTGACTTATTTCACTTAGCATAATGTCCTTAAGTTTCTTCCATGTTGTACTAAATGACAGGATTTCTGTCTTTTTTAATGCTGAATAATATTCATATACCACATTTTCTTTCTTTTTTTTTTTTTAAAGATTTTATTTATTTATTTGACAGAGAGAAATCACAAGTAAGCAGAGAGGCAGGCAGAGAGAGAGGAGGAAGCAGGCTCCCCGCTGAGCAGAAAGCCCGATGTGGGGCTCGAACCCAGGACCTGGGATCATGACCTGAGCCGAAGGCAGCGGCTTAACCCACTGAGCCACCCAGGCGCCCCCATATACCACATTTTCTTTATCCATTCATCTATCAATAGACATTTAGGTTTCTTCCACATCTGGTTTATTGTGAATAATCCTACAATGAACATGGGAATACAGATATCTCTTTGAGATAGTGATTTCAATACTTTTGGATAAACATCCAGAAAAAGAATTGCTGTATTATATTTAAAAATTAATTTTTAATTTTTTGAAGAAGATCCATACTACTTTCAATAGTGGGTGCACCATTTTCCTTTTCCTATGTATTATATTACATACATTTACATTACAACAGTGCTCAAGGATTTCAATATCTCCACATCTTTGCCAGTGCTGCTGCTGCTGCTGCTTCTTTTTTTTTTTTTTTAATAATGGCCATTCTAACAAGTGTGAGGTGATGTCTCGTTGTGGTTTTGATTTGCATTTTCCTGATGATTAATTATGCTGAGAATCTTTTCATATACATGTTGGCCATCTTCTTTGGAGAAATGTTTATTCAGATCTTCTGCCCATTTTTAAATCAGATTCAATCACTCAGTTTCCATATGGATAACAAAAGTCACCTAAATTGTTTCAACAGGGACATTTTATTTTTTAAAATTTTTAAACTTAAATTCAATTAATTAACATATAATGTATTACTTGTTTCATGGGTACATGTCTGTGATTCATCAGTCTTATATAATACACAGTGCTCATTACAACATATACACTCTTGAATATCCATTATCCATTGCCCCATCCCCGCACCCCATCCCCTCCAGCAACTCTCAGTTTATTTCCTATGATTAAGAGTCTCTTATGGTTTGTTTCCCCCTCTGACTTCACCTTGTTTCATTTTTACCCTCTCTTCCCCTATGATACTCTGCCTTGTTTCTTGAATTCCACATATTAGTGAGATCATATGATAATTGCCTTTCTCTGTTTGACTTATTTCACTTAGCATAATATCTTCTAGTTACATCCACATCATTGCAAATGGCAAAGTTTCATTTTTTGATAGCTGAGTATACCACATCTTCTTTATCCATCCATCTGTTGATGGACATCTAGGTTCTTTCCATAGTTTGGCTATTGTGGACATTGCTGCTGTAAACATTTGGGTGCATGTGCCCCTTTAGATCACTACATTTGTATCTTTGGGGTAAATACCCAGTAGTACAATTGCTGGGTCATAGGATAGCTCTATTTTTAACTTTTTGGGGAGCCTTCATACTGTTTTCCAGAGTGACTGCACCAGCTTGCCTTCCTACCAACAGTATAAGAGGGTTCCTCATTCTCCACATCCTCACCAATATCTGTTGTTTCCTGAATGGTTAATTTTAGCCATTTTGACTGGTGTGAGGTGGTATTTCATTGCAAACAAAGACATTTTAATGAAAAGAATACTTAGCAAGTATCTGGACAGTATGAAGGGAATTAAATGGAATGGTGAAACCCCCAGACTAAGAACAGTGTAGGCCATTACTAACCTATTAGGCTATGATATAAAGGAAAGCAGTAATGTTCTCAGAGACTGGTAAAAATAGGAACTGTGGAGTAAGAAACCAATGGCAAGAGATGTAGTAATGGAAGGACAAAGCAGTTGCTTAAAACAAGGTCCCAAGCCAGGAAGGGAACTGCAAAAACTATAATTGCTCTCTTCCACCACTACCTGAATCCAACCAGATGCCACACAGCAGAGTAATTCACATGATATAGTCCACAGAGATTAGCCCCCTGAGACCCATAACTAGAAAAGAAAGTTAAGGATAATAGGTCTTGGAAGATAAAGGAAGAATAGTCACACCATTTCAAGGCTACCATTGAGAACAGAGACAGAGAAATAGAAGATATAAAGTGAGAATAAGAAAGACTAGGTATAAGGAGTAAAACTGGGGATTTTATTGTTAGGGAAACTAGAAGATGATGTTTCAAGAAGAAGAGAAAGAATAATTATGAAATTATTGAAGTATTCTCAATGATATGTGATGTAAAACCAAGAAACCTTCTACAACACACTAACTTAAATTGCACATGAGTTATCACTGAGGAGATTGCATCTGTACAGATACAATTGTTTACCTGAAAATCTAAACTTATTTAATTGAATAATTATAGGAATTAATAGCAGCTAAATAAAATAAGCAGATACTGAACACTCTATGAGTGCTTGAACTTCCTGAATATAAACTTTTGCCAGGTATTTTGCTGGGTGATTCATACATTTCTCTAGTACTTAACTCCACTATACAGACATGTTCATCTTAGAATGAGTAAGAAAGCCATATGCACTGAAGGTTATTTTGTGGGGACATATAATATTATAAGCAAAAAACAAATGTTTATATAAAATTGGACACATATAATTACATTTATGTAAATGTAATTACATTTGTATAAATTATATGTGCTAGTGAACAATAACTAGAATAACTAGAATAACTAGAAATATGAAACTTAATTCGGTATTTATTTCATTCACTCACTCAACAAATATTTTTAGAAAAAACATGGAGGGATTTTGGAGAATCATTGTGTTATTACAGAGGATATGATAGTTAATAAGTTAAACACCCTAATGACTAATTATCCAGACAAAGGAATTACAAGGATGGATATGAAAATAATATTGAGAAGTTTGTGATCATTATGTCATTCTGTATTTGTCTATCATAAACATGGCTATTCTTATTCACTTATCAACAGCATAAATTAGTAGATATGCCTTGTAAGAGCTCCTACTAGATTTTAAGTTTTCATAGGGAAAAGTTCAGTGAAAGGAATATATCCAGGGAAGAAAGGGAATTAAGGTGGATTCTGGGATTTCTACCTTGTGAATGTATTTGAACACAGTTGGCTTTTACAGAAACAGATAACAACGGGGAGGAACAACTTCTTTGAGATTAATATGCTGTGTTCTTTTTTGAATTTATTCACCTTAAAGAGACAAAGTGATATTTAGGTAGAGATTTTTAGAAGTCATTTAGATAACACAAAGTATCAATCTCAGAAATAGTAAAAGAAATAGGTTGACGGTCAACAGCATAAGGGAGACTTTATAGAAATGAGAGACCTAAACATTGGTTGGTTATCAGTGTGATGGTAGATTTTTTTTGTTTTGTTTTGTTTTTTAAGGAAAAAAGAAAATTGTGCAATACATTCAAAGCCTTCAAAAGAGATATGTAGGGTGTTAGGGACTTTGGAAGGAAACAGTAACAGTATTGAGAAAGAAAAGATAGTAATGATAAATAGGGTAACAATACTGTGTTTAACTAATAATAGAAAACATGGAGAGAGGCCATCTTTTCTTGGGTTGTAGAATATGAGTAAAACCTCCTTGAGAAGGATGTAAGGTAAATAGTGTTCCTAAGAGTGCTCTCGGTTTTTTTAAATGACGAAATGTGTACTGATGTTTGAAATTTTATTTCAAGATTCTAAATATCTTCTTTTTACCTCCAGTCAAATTATAATTGCAATCCAACCTCCACTGAGAGTTATTATAGGAATAATGAGTCAATACTTCTTAGACATAAAAAATGAGATATAGCATTTTTCATGTCTCTCTAATCTCTCATTCTAAAATATTTTATTTTTCCTTCTACCTCCATTTTTCACACATAAATAAACACACATGTTCACATGCACATACACATACTACACAATGATTCACAATTCTTCACACAGTCATCTCCATCATGCAAGATAGGAAAAATTATACTCTTCCTCTCTTCCCAAATTCATCTGCTAATATAAAAGCTTGTGCAGTTTGAATACCTTATAATAACTTCTGGGAAAACTTTCATTTAATAGGGGTAGAAATCTGTCAAATAAATAAATAAATAAACCCTTAAAAAATTTCCATAGTGTTGTCTAATCAAATTGATCACCATAGGGAAAAAAATTCTCAAATAGATCATATTGAGTCCTAGACCTGCTCTGAGTTTTGTGTATTACACTTTACCTAATGATATTATCAGCCTTTTGGTTATTGAGGCAGAAATCACATTCCTTCATATCGTTGTACAAAACCATACATCTTTGCTCTAATACATTTTTTAACCACAGATCTAATCAGTAAATATAAATTTCAACTGTGTTTCCTTTTTTTTTTTTTTAAAGATTTTGTTTATTTATTTGACAGACAGAGATCACCAGTAGGCAGTGAGGCAGGCAGAGAGAGAGAGAGGAGGAAGCAGGCTTCCGGCTGAGCAGAGAGCCCGATGCGGGGCTCGATCCCAGGACCCTGGGATCATGACCTGAGCCGAAGGCAGAGGCTTTAACCCACTGAGCCACCCAGGCGCCCCTCAACTGTGTTTCTAACATTTACTATTATCAGTCCATGTTGAAGGCTATTATGAGCCCATGTTTAAGTTATTAATCCACATTTTTAATCATTTCTCTTCTTTTAAACTCTTACATTTGTATGCCAATTTATGCTTAGCTGCCAGAACTGTTTGCTAAAGAAAATATTTGATCTTGTGACTGACTTTCTTTAAAACCTGAGTAAATAATTTTTGCCTAAGAATTAAAATATAAAGTCATTGTATATCATTCAAGACTAACTTAATGTCTCCTATTTCAATCCAACTTTCTTCTATAATGTACTTCCCATGACTTTGTCTGAGCTCCATATCTACTGGAATGCTTTCCAATATTCATGAACTGTTTCCGTCCTTCTATTTATTGCGAAATCTGACTTTTTGCCACACTCTGCCTACATCCTACCAGAGCTTTCATCTCACCCCATGTGTTATCTGCCTTACTAAAGTTGTGCCTACTCGTTCCAAACAAGAACAATTGTGTTCTTCCTCTGGAATTCTGAACACCCTGGACTATTTATATGACTCTTGTCAAAATATTCCCCTAGGTATTCAAACATATTTAAGCAAACTAGTTGCTATTCCACATTAGGAAAAAGATGTAGAATATATATGGCTAAAGCCCCTAGCACCTTTGAACATAGGATGGAATGGGTGTTAGTGTGTGTGTGATTCTGTGTGAAATATTAATTTTAGAGTGTCTTTATCTGTTGTTTCTCTCATTGCCAATCCAGAGAATAAATGTGTCTCTATTTCATGTATTTTAAGTTCTAGAAGTTTGGAATAATTTTTCTCAAATATTTTTGTCTGTCTGTTTTATTCTCTCAATAAACATAAAACTTGCATGAAATGATAAACTTTTTCTTTTGAAATTAATTTTTAACTTATTCTGTGTCTAAACTGCCCTTTAATCTCTGCATTCAGCAGCAATGCAGTGTGACCAGTGCAGAGCAGTGTGTGAAGGTGCTGCTGATATGTCTGAGAAATGGACCATGGCAATTCTGCTGCTGCAGTTCTGCTCTGGTTGTGAATTCTGTGGGAAGCTTCCGGTGGTAGTCTTGCGACATGAGACACTTAATGTAAAGATCATTCTGGACAGACTCACAGAGAGAGGCCATGAGGTAACAGTGTTGATTCCTTTATATACTGACTTCATCGAATACAAGAAGCCTTCCCTCTTGAACTTCAAGGTAATCCATTCACCAGACATCAAAACATTATTTGAGAATTCAAATAATAAATTTATAGACCTAGCCCTTAAAGTCTTGCCAAAGTAAACATCCTGGCAGTCAACAATAAAACTGACAGATTACTTTGTTGAAATGATTGAGACAATAAAAGTCCTACGTGAGAGTATAAACTACAATCACACCTTAGGAAACCAACTACAGTGCAATGTTTATGGATCCTCTGATGCCCTGTGGAGAGCTGGTGGCTGAACTGCTTGCAGTCCCTTTTGTGATCACTTTAAGAGTGATCAGTAGGATCACTTCACCTGTAGGAAGCATGAACGAGAAAGATTGTGGGAAACTTCCACCTCTACCTTGCTATGTGCCTGTTTACATAACAGGACTAACAGACAGAATGACCTTTCTAGAAAGAGTGAAAAATACAATGCTTTCTGTTTTCTTTGACTTCTGGATCCAGGATTATGGCATTCATTTTTGGGAACAGTTTAAGGTGAGGCACTAGATAAAAAAGACTCTGCTTTTCATTTTAAACTTGTTATCAGAAGAAATTTTGAAAGAATTCAGTGAAGTCTAGGTCAATGAAGGGAATACACTATAAAACATGTGTCTTCCATTTTAACTCTACAAGTAATAACAATAAACTGGTTATCAAAAACTAAGTGGGAATGGAGACAAGAAATCTCGTGCCATAGTTACTCTTTACAGTCATCAAATATTTCCCATAAGATACCTTCATACTTGTTAAATTCACACCCAAAGCAAAACAGAACACACAAAATTTATCAATCCTCTGAAAGATGGATGGTTTTTCATATTTGGATGACATATAAGTCCAGTACTAGGAGTTTTCATATTCAAGGAAATTGTAGATATCCTTGGTAAAAAGAAATAGTATAATATTGATTCAAACAGTAAGATAACCTACTTATTGACACAAGTAATAAACTGAAATATGTCAACGTTAACAACAAGATTAACAAAGAGATTTAATTTACTCCAATATGTTCCAGAAATTGCTGATAATTGGGGATGATTATACCCAATCTTGTACCATTTGAATTGGAACAGAATGCTCACAATTTTTGTCACTCTCATAAATTTTAAAGATTTATTTTATTTATTTATTTGACAGAGAGAGATCACAGTAGACAGAGAGGCAGATAGAGAGAGAGAGAGAGGGAAGCAGGCTCCCTGCTGAGCAGGGAGCCCGATGCGGGACTCGATCCCAGGACCCCGAGATCACGACCCGAGCCGAAGGCAGAGGCTTAACTCACTGAGCCACCCAGGCACCCCTCATAAATTTTAGATAAAATTTCAGAAAGTCCTATTTGGAAAGTTTTACCATGGCTGGCAATTGAAAAGTTTCCTAGAATGCTTTATACTTCTTGGAGGGAGTCCCACACAGAAAAACCTGAAAAGTATTTAGAAAACTAAAAACCTTTGTTTCTTAGCAGTAAAAGAGAGTAGATTTTTTCTTTATTTCACTGAAATACATTTATTCGACCTGTTTTCATTTCCTTGCCTTTCCTGCTAAAAATGATTTTTCTCTGCAATTTTTCTAAACTCAAGTATGATCTGAATCATTCAACTCAGACAGGCTTTCACTTCAACTATCTTTGAGTAGTATGCACAGATATGAACAAACAAAGTTTTATATTAGACAGAAAATATTATCTAATTCACTGAATATCTAATTGTTTCACAGAACTAATGTCAACGGAGTGCTCTTTGAAAATCCTTAGATTTAGACATGATTTGAATTAAAATGCAGTGATTTGTTATGACTAATTAATTTAATAATCAATACACATTGCAGATGCATACTACATGCTAGGCTCTATATAGATTTAGGTTAAAAAGAAAATGCAAGAATCTTGATGTCAAGTCTACCTCCAGAGGTAAATTACAGAGAGAAATATATATAGGTCACTGCCACCTTTGGTAAAATAGGATTGTGAGTAGAGATGTCTGGAAGGACTCAAGTTGATAATGAGAGGACAGAGGCATTATCAAAGAAGAAGAGGGGAAGGGCATTACTTATTAAACAAAATTGTACACTGGCCATACTTTAGGCAATCTCCAAGAATTCTTTAAAATTAAAAACTATCTTACTTGGCTCACTGGGTAGCTTAAAATAATAGATTCATTTGGTAATAATATATATTGGTAGCTAAAATTTAATAAAAAGTTAATTTTATGTTTTATAGAATTATCTATCATGATTATAACCCAACTATATCTGAATAATATAACTAAAGGAAAAGGAATGTAGGTCAACTTCATTTCACAGTTTCATGTCATATTTCATTATGTTTAATATTTTGAATGAGAGTTACAAAATCATTTACAGGCTTTTTTAATACTTAAATTCACTTTCATTCTTTCCTTTCATCCTCGCTCTACTAGTTATTGTGAACCATTGCTTCAAATATAGAATTTTCCTAACTGCTGTGAGTACTACCTTTCTAAATGACGTCTAAAGTCATGTAAACTCACTCTCCTGGTGGGGGGTGGGGAGGAATTAAGTGAAACAAGAGAATGATTAACAGAAAATAATTACACAGGGGTTCATAATTAAGGATTTAAGTCACAAGGAAGTAGGCACCTAAAGGGCAAAATCCTATTAACTTAGAAGCTAAGAGATGGAATTTTAGTGTAATTTCTGTCAACTCCAAACAAAGTGTACTTGGGCAAAACTTTATTATCAAATTATAGGCATCGGACTGTCAACCTTGGACAAAATTTCAAGCATTAAAAAGAGATGACTCTAAAATGAGGCTTCTCTCCCTGGCTGTTGTATCACTATCAACTGTGATTAGAGTCCTGAAATGGAAACTGTTCTTGTCTCAGGCTCTTTCTCTCAGGTACAAAACATATTTTTTTGATAAATAGAATTGATTGACTGGGTTATTTGCAATTAGTCATTCTTCTGCATAAAAATCTTAAAAATCGTACCCAAAATGTGTTCCCTTCAAAACACATCAGCAAAAGGCAGCAGCAAAGTGTGTGGTAATTGCACATGTACTTGTGTACCTCACATTCTAAAAAGAGGGCTATCATGAATTGGAATTACTCAGGAAGTTCTTACTAATAAAATAGTGGCCCATCAACTGAAGTGATGAGCTATAACTCAGAAGGATAAGTTGGGCTGATATTGATGGTGATCTTACGAGAGGAGTAATCCTGAAATCATAACCAGCAGTTGGGCATGAACAAAATACCTGAGTAGGAAACTAGAAACCATTGACAACTGACATTATTGGATATTACGGAGTGAATCTATTCTCCACTGTTCTACTGATATTATGGAGTTAATCTATTCTCCACTGTTCAGTTAGAAAGAAAAATAAAAATAAGAGGTAAATTATTTAGTTTGGAGCTCTGGTTTAATCTTTAGTTTAATTCCTTTTTAAAAAAATTAAAATATAATGTATTATTAGTTGCAGAGGTAGAGTTCAGTGACTTTCAGTTGTATATAACACCCACTGTTCATTACATCCTGTGCCATCTTTAAGGCCTGTGATGCAGTAACCCACCCCCCTCACCCCTCTCCCCTCCAGGAACCCCCAGTTTGTTTCCTGGGGTTAAGAATCTCTTATGGTGTGTCTCCTCTGAATTGATCTTTTTTTATTTTCCTCTCCCTTCCTCTACGCTCCTCTGTTTTGTTTGGTAAATTCCACTTATGAGTGAGATCATATGACAATTGTCTTTCTCTGATTGACTTATTTCACTTTGCCTAATACCATCTAGTTCCATCCATGTCAAGGCAAATGGCAATATTTCATTTTTTGGTGGCTGAGTAATATTCCATTACACACAAACACACACACACACACACACACACACACACCATTTCTTCTTTATTTGTCTGTCGATGTACCTCTGGCTTCTTTCCATAGTTTGTTTATTGTGGACATTGCTGACATAAACTTTGGGGTACCCCCTCAGGTCTCTACATTTGTATCCTTGGGGTAAAAACTTAGTAGTGCAATTGCTGGGTATTAGGGTAGCTCTATTTTTCATTTCTTGAGGACACTCCATGCTGTTTTCCAGAGTGGCTGCATCAGCGTGCATTCCCACCAACAGTTTAAGAGGATTCACCTTTCTCTGCATCCTCACCAACTTCTGTTGTTTCCTGACTTGTTAATTTTAACCATTCTGACTGGTGTGAGGTGGTATCCCATTCTGGTTTTGATTTATATTTCCCTAATGCCAAAGATGTCGAGCATTTTGTTTTTTTCCATGTTGTCTGTTGGCCCTTTGTATGTCTTCTTTGAGAAATGTCTGTTCATGTCTTCTGCCCTTTTCTTGACTGGATTATTTGTTTTTTGGGTGTTGAGTTTGATAAATTCCTTATAGATTTGGGGTACTAGACCTCTATCTGATAAAACATTTGCATATATCTTCTCCCATTCTGTCGATTGTCTTTTGGTTTTATCGATTCTTTCCCTTGCTGTGCAAAAGATTTTTATCTTGATGAAATCCCCATAGTTCATTTTTGCCTTTGTTTCCCTTGCCTTTAGAATCATGTATATCAAGAAATTTTTGCAGCTGAAGCCACAGAGTTTGCTGCTTGTGTTTTTCTCTTTGAGATTGATGGATTACTGACACATGTACGCCCTTCACCCATCTTGAATTTATTTTGTTTAGGAAAGTGGTCCAGTTTCAGTCTTCTGAATATCAATGTCCAATTTTCACAACATCATTTGTTGAAGAGACTGTCCCTTTTCCATTGGATATTCTTTCCTGCTATGTCAAAGATTAGTGGACCATAGAGTTGACGGTCCATTTCTGGGTTCTCTATTCTATTCCATTGGTTCTATGTGTCTGTTTTTGTGTCAGTATTATATGGTCTTCATGATTATATATTTGTAATAGAGCATGAAGTCTAGAAATGTGAGGCCTCCACCTTTGGTTTTCCCTTTCAACATTCCTTTGGCTATTCAAGGTCTTTTCTGGTTCCATACAAATTTTAGGATTGTTTGTTCCAGCTCTATGAATAAAATTGATGGTATTTTGATAGGGATTGCATTAAATGTGTAGAGGAGTCTGGGAAGCATAGACATTTTACCAATATTGGTTCTTCCAATCCATGAGCATGGTATGTTTTTCCACTTCTTTGTGTCTTCCTCAATTTCTTTCAGAGTGTTCTATAGTTTTCAGAGTACAGACACTTTCCCCTTTTGGTTAGATTCATTCCTGGGTATCTTATGGTTTCAGGTGCACTCGTAAATGGGATCGACTCCTTAGTTGCTTTTTCTTCTCTATTATTGTCTGAATATAGAAATCCAACTGATTTCTGTACATTGATTTTATATCCTGCCACTTTAACCTCTATGAGTTCTAACACTCTTGGGGTGAAGTCTTTGGGGTTTTCCATATAAAGTATCATGTCATCCAGAAAGATGATTTCGTTGATGAGTTCTTCTTTGCCAATTTGAATGCATTTTATTTCTTTTTATTGTCTGATTGCTGAGGCTAGGACTTCTAGTACTATGTTGAACAACAGTGGCGAGAGTGGACATCCCCATAGTTTCCTTTCTTAAGGGGAAAAGCTCTCAGTTTTTCCCCATTGAGAATGATAATCTCTGTGGATTTTTTGTATTTGGCTTTTATGATATTGAAGTATGCTCTTTCTATCCCTATGGTAAGGAGGGTTTTAATCAAGAAAGAATGCTGCACTTTGTCAAATAATTCTTCTGCTTTTTTTTTTTTTTTTTTTTTTTTTTTTTTTGGTGGGTGTTGAACCACACTTGTTTCCCCAGGAATAAATCCTACTTGGTTGTGGTGAATAATCCTTTTAAGGTCCTGGTGGATCCTATTGGCTAGTATCTTGGTGAACATTTCGGCAACCATGTTCATCAGGGTTATTGGTCTACAATTGCCTTTTTGGTGGAGTCTTGTCCAGTTTGGTGATCAGGGTAATGCTGGCCTCATAAGAAGAATTGGAAAGTTTTCCTTCCATTTCTATTTTTTGAAACATTTTCAGAATAATAGATATTAATTCTTCTTTAAATGTTTGGTAGATTTCTCTTGGGAAGCCATCTGTTCCTGGACTCTTGTTTCTTGGGAGATTTTTGATTACTGCTTCAATTTCCTTGCTGGTTATGGGTCTGTTCAGATTTTCTATATGTTCCTCTTTCTGTTTTGGTAGTTTATATGTTTCTAGGAATGCATCTGTTTCTTCTAGATTGCCTAGTTTGTTGGCATATAGTTGCTCATAGTATGTTCTTATAATTGTCTGTATTTCCTTGGTGTTGGTTGTGATCTCTCCTCTTTTATTCATGATTTTATTAATTTGGGTCATTTTTCTTCTTTTTGATAAGTCTGGATAGGGGTTTATTGATCTTACTAGTTCTCTTAAAAAAACAGCTCCTAGTTTAGTTGATCTGCTCTACTGTTCTTTTGTTTCTATGTCTATTTCCTGGTTGAACCATTCATTCCTTAGTAGGATGCTCTTTAACCACCAGGTATTTGTGTTCATTCCAAGTTTCCTCTTGTAATTGAATTCAAGTTTTAATGCAGTGGTCTGAAAATATGCAGAGAATAATCTCAGTCTTTTGGTACCTGTTGAGACTTGAATTGTGACCCAGAATGTGACCTATTCTGGAGAAAACTCCATGTGTGTTTGAGAAGAATATGCATTCTGTTCTTTTAGGACAGAGTGCTCAGAATATATCTGAGAAGTTCATCTGGTCCAGAGTGCCATTCAAAGCACTTGTTTCTTTGTTGATCTTCTGCTTAGATGATTTGTTCATTGCTGTGAGTTAGGTGTTAAAGTATCCTACTATTATTGTGTTATTATCAATGTGTTTCTTTAATTTTGTTATCAATTGGTTTATCTAATTGGCTACTCTCATGTTAGGGGCATAAATATTTACAGTTGCTAGATCTTGTTGGATAGACTCTTTAATACGCTATAGTGTCCTTCATCTCTTATTAAACTCTTTGGTTTAAAATCTAATCTAGTTTGTCTTCTTTAAGGACTGCTACGCTAGCATAATAAGTAGTTCTCCAGCCCCTCAAATTCAATATGGAGGTGTCTTTAGGTCTAAAATGAGTCTCTGGTAAACAACATATGGATGAGTCTTTCTTGTTTATCCAATCTGCTACCTTGTGTCTTTTGATTGGAGCATTTAGCCCAATTAATAGAGCAACTATTAAATGATATGAACTATTAAATGATATGAATTTTGTGCCACTGTATTTATCACCTGTAAAGTTACAGGTAATACAGGTTTCTGTATATGGTCTCTCTTCCTTTCTAGTCTCTGTTCCTTCTGGGCTCTCTCTTTGCTTAAAGTATTTTCTTTAATATTTTTTGCAGGGCTGGTTTAGTGATCACATTCTTTGCATTTCTGTTTGTCCTAAAAGCCCTTTTCCTCTCCTTCTGTTTTGAATGACAGCCTTGCTGTATAACATATTCTTCGCTGCATATTTTTCTCATTTACCACCCTGAATTTATCATACCAGTACTTTGCCACAGGTCTCTGTAGACAGGTCTGCTGCCAGCCTTATGTTTCTACCCTTGTAGGTTATGGACTTCTTGTCCTGTGCTGCTTTCAGGATTTTCTCTTTCTCTCTGTGATTTGTAAGTTTCAGTATTATATGTCAGGTTGTTGACCTGTTTTTATTGATCTCGAGGGGTGTTCTCTGTGTCTCCTAGATTTTGATGTCTGTTTCCTTCCCCAGATTAGGGAAGTTCTCCACCATAATTTGCTGCAATATACCTTATTCCCCCTCTTTCCTCTTCTCCCGGGATCCCAATTATTCTGACATTGTTTTGCTTTATGATATCATTTATCTCTCAAATTCTCCCCTCATGATCCAGTAGTTGTTAATCTTTCATTTTCTCTGATTATTTATTCTCCAACATTTGGACTCTTTGTCACTAATTTTCTCTTCTCCTCATCCATCCTAGCAGTTAGAACCTCCATTTTTATTGCATCTCATTAATAACCTTTTTTTATTTTGACCTGATTATAGTTCCTTTATTTCCCCAAAAATATCTTCTGTTTTTCTCAACCTCAACTAGTATCTTTAAAATTGTTATTTTGAATTTTAGTTCTGACATCTTGCTTATATCCATATTGATTAAGTCCCTTGCAGTCAGTACTTCCTCTTGTTCTTTTTTTGAGGGGTGTGTTCTTCCAACTTGTCATTCTGTCCAGAGAATAGATAAATGTGAGAACAAAATACAGAAATAGCAACAACCCCAGAAAAATTTACACTAACAGATCAGAAGAGATCAGAAACAAACAAAAAGAGAGAGTGAGAGAGAGTAAGAGAATATAATATAAATAGGTGAATAGCATGGAGCAATACACTAGATCCCAGAGGTATTTTGGTCTCTTTCTTAGAAGAAAGTAGATCCCTAATTTGTAAAGAAAAAAATATATATGTACATATATATACACACACACACAGATAGAGAAAAGAAGCCATAAGTGAAGAAAATATATATGTTAAATATAAATGTAAAAATAAAAATTAGAAAGACTTAAAAAACTTTGATAAAATAAGAAATTAGTTGAAAAGGGAAAAAGAATTATTGGAGGACTAAAGAATCATGAGAAAAAACCATGAACTCTATATAGTATTTTCTCCCAGTCATGAGTTTCAGAGTTCTGTGTAATGGGTAAACCTACTATTAGCTAGAAGTTTCTACTGGTCTTCTTGGGGAGGAGGCTGATGTACTGATTCTTAGGTGACCTTCCCACCAGTGGACTGCATAGCCCTTGCCAGGGGATCAGGCTCAATTTAAGTAGCTCTGGATATCTGGAGCAGGTAGGGGGAATGAAAATGGTGGCACTCAATCTTTAGCTTGGGAGCTTAAAGTTCGTGGCTCCGACTCTTCAGTGAGCCCTCACAGAAAAACAGTCAATCTCTCTTGTCTCAGTTTCTGTTCACACTCTGTGTTCACCCAGCCTGTGACCAAGCATCTTTATCTCTAACACATGTCCTGTATTGAGTCTGCAACTGTGCTGTTCTCTGAGGGGAGGGAAGGAGATCTGGGCCATGGTTCTGATGCTTGCTGGATTCCACTTGTAGAGTGGTCACCTGACCATGTTGTGATGAGTGGTTTATGGCAACACGGAACTGCAAGCCCACTCTGGTCTTGCTGATTGTGTCTGCTTCCCCTCTCTCATGCCTGGGAACTCTGCCACATTCATGCAGTTTTTTCTGTGACTCCAGGGATCCTGAGACCATACTGTGCCCCTTAGGATTCCACCCTTCTTTGCCACTTGAGTGCCTTTCAAACAGTGAGACACCCCCTCACTGGAGCAGACTTCTAAAAGTGCCAATTTTGTGCTTCTTTGGTAGCCAGCTGACAGAGGCTCCCATTACCCACAGTTTGTCTACACATATATTGTCTCAGATTCACATCTCCACACCTCCTACCTTGCAAAATGTGGTTGCTTTTCTATTTGAAAATTGCAACAATTTTTTTCTTAGATTCCCAGTTAAAATTCACTGGTGTTTGGAATTATTTGATAGATATCTAGCTGAATTCCAGGGACCAGATGAAACTAGGGTTCCCTACTCCTCTACCATCTTCCTCCTCTAGCCCTTGGTTTATTTTCTGTCTGAAAATAAACTTACGTATAATTAACTATGCTTTTCTTTCCTTTTCTCTTTTTTGAATTCCATATTGTTGCATTAATGCTCCCTTTCACTTCACATCCAGAAGCCACATTATTCTAGAAGATCTAAACTTATTTTTCCCTTAGTAGCTTATCTGTAAATTGGTGAGGTGATTTTCTTATTTAACTTATAGGCTAATCCTTCCACCCAATCCTTTGTCTTCTCCAGGAAGATCCACTACTTATGTGAGTCTCTGAGGAAAGCTGAAATTTGGTGAATTCAAACATTTTGGGATTTTGAATTTCCTCATCCATACCTACTTAATTTTAAATTTCTCAGAGAATTTCATGGCAAGCCCACCAAATCTTTATGTAAGGTAAGATTATTATGTTGAAAGATTTTTGTATTCCTTGTGATATGACTCCTGATTTTCCTTTAAAGATTACTGTCTTAGTAACAAAGACATGATATTGGACATCTTTGGTTGGTCACTCTACTTCCGTTTCCCATGTTAGAAGGGCTCTTAAGATACAAAAAGGTGTCTTAGGCATTCTATTGAGAAACTAGACTGAAAAATGGCATTATTGGTGTACATCTCAAAATATTATTTTATAGAATGGATAATGGATCAAAATGACAGGAAAGTAGAGCCACAAAAATCACCAAGGAGACTGCTGTAATCTTCCTAAACAAGCTGATGGAGTTATAAACACAGGCAATTATCATAATGGAAGAGAGATGAGCATGCTTTCTTCAGAATCTTTAGGGTAAGTTCCACATTATTAATGAGTGAAAGGAAGTAAGGGGTGTAAGGAAAGTAAGGAAAGAAGGAAGTCCCCTGGATTTCCATTTTGGATGTTTATTTTATAGTGATTGTTTCCAATGATATAGGAAACACATAAAGTTAGAATTTGTTTAAAATTAATACAATGAGCTCTATTTTTTTAAATATTTACTAAGAGGAATAATACCACTTAGTAGGATTTTCAAGTAGAATTTTCTAGAAGTCATTGGATAAGATAGGTCTCAAGCTTATCAAACAGAAAAGGAAATATTGAGGGTCATCAAGCATAAAGTAGAGTTCATGAGAATGAGAAAAAATATCTAAATTTTGATTGATTTTTTATCAACCTGAAAACAGGTTCCTTTTGAAATGAAAAAGAAAATCATATTTTATCACATTCCCAAATCTTCCAAGTAAAATATGTAGAGTGCTAGGGATGTTGGAAGAAAATGATATTGAGAAACAGAAGAACTATTTAACTATCAATAGAGAGTGATGAGGAAAATCTTTATTAACTTGTACTGTGAGAATATTAACCAAATCCTTTTAAGATGGTTGCAAAATAAATGATGTTCTCAGAATTCTCAATTTCTATTTCTAGGAAAATGTATATTGATTAAATTTCACTTCAGGATTATGAATGGCCTTTTTCTTGCCAATCAAGTTACTGCTGCAAACCAAGATCTGTTAAGACTTAATATAATCAACCAATTTCTTACTAGAGATATCAAAAGAGAGGTGCAATTTCTCTGGCTCTCTAGATAATCTCCCATTCTAAATAAATTATCATCAAATTTCCACTTTTACACACACACACACACACACCCAAAAAAGTCACATAATTTCACAAAATCATCTCAGATAAAATGAGGAAGAGGGAGGAAATTATCCCAGTTTACCTCTTAATAAGAAGTTTGTGCATCATGAATAGCAGTTATTCTTATGGTGATTATGAGAGATTAGCATTGAATACAGAGATTGAAAAGCAATGAGGGAAAAAAAATACTAATTCAAAGGGATACACACACCTCTATATTTATGGCAGCATTAATTACAATAGCCAAGATATGGAACCAGTGCAAGTGTCCTTTGAAGGTGAGTGGATAAAGATGTGGTACATACATACAATGGAATATTATTCAGCCATAAAAAGAATAAAATCTTGCCATTTGCAATGGCATGGGTGGAGCTAGAGAGTATAATTCTAAGTCCAATAAGAGAAAGACAAAGAACATATGATTTCACTCATATGTGAAATTTAGGAAATGGAACAAATGAATAAAGGGGAAAAAAGAGGGAGCAAGACAAACCAAGAAACAGACTTTTAATTATAGCAAATGATTGTGACCAGAGGACAGTGGGCTGGGGGATGAGTTAAATAGGTGATGGGGATTAAAGAATGTACTTGTCTTGTTGGGTCCTGGGTGATGTATGAAATTGTTGAATTGTTATATTGTATACCTGAAACTAATATATCATTATTTGTTAATTACCAAGAATTAAAAATAAAAACAAGAAAAAAACAATGACGGGTCCTCTGACCAAGAACTCAATGAATTTAGTATACATATAAATATATATGTATATATTTATGTATATAAACACATATACATATAAATATGATACATATATAAAACTTCATCCAAACTTCATATATTTGGGGACATGAATCAATATAAATATTAAGACAATAATTTCTGAGATGTCTGAAATATTCCACAAATATTAACAAGGCTAAAAGTGCAATGTTATCTCTTCTCTGATCACTTAATAGCCTTTAATTTGGGAACATGGTGATTTCAGAGATGCCACAAAAGTCTAGAGGACATTATTCTTATATAATATGATGTGACTGGCCCAATGCCAGAGTTTGCAGTGGCCAACTTATATAGCTACAAATGGCAGAGGTTTACTTTACAGAGACAGCTAATATCAGTTCTGTACTAAGTCTCAAATTAAGGATATGTAACTCATGTCCACTGAATTGGGAACTTGTCTACATCAGGAAGAGAGACAATCACTGTCTCCTCAAAGTAGTTTATGATTATTGAGGCAGTTTAAATATGTTATTATTATTAAATATGTTATTGAGGCAGTTTTATAATATGTTACTATATATCACAATTCTAATAAATATTTTCCTAGCCCTATTAATAAGGGAAGACTTAAGCATGAGAAAGTTACCATGGAAACCATATTTTTTAAAAGAGCAGATAACACAGTGATAATTTATTAAGTATACACTATTATTATAATAAGCTCAGAAACCCAATTCAGAACCATTTCAAGGATTTCTTTTGAGGTATATTTTTACAAGTTTGCAAATCACTCAGTTTTTAATAAAATTAAACCTGGTAAGTAACAGTGTCCATCAATCATGAAAAGTGCTGTATTCTTATCACCTAATCCTTTTGTATAATGGCTTGGTTCCATGGCTATTCAGTAATCGATGATTAGGTACATAAGCTATAAGTTTTAGATATATATATACTTCTTCCTAAAGAGCCTGGATGGCAAAAAGAGAGAAAGAGAGAGAGAGAGACTGGTTGGCTCTAGGTGTCACGTGAAAACTATCTAACCACGTCTCTGTCAATTCTCTTGAATCTTCATTTTACAAGTGCAAATGAACTTTATTTTATTCCCTATGATGCTACATTTTTGTAATACAAGGAATTTTTTTCTCTGCAGGAAATAGAATTTGTGCAGAACTCAGATGACAATCATTTTCTGGTGTTTTCCTCTGGGTATAGTGATTCAAAATCTCACAAAAGAAAAGCACAACCTCATTGCCTCAACCTAATCCCAGATTCCACAAAAGACAAGTATAACCTTTGATTCTGCTGGACAGCTATTTACCAATTGGAAAGAGAGTGTGACTAATGGTGTCCTTCCATTTAAAGGTTAAATCTCCTTTTGCATGTAACATAAAAGAGAAAGTATTAGTAAAAATTTGTAAAATATTACAATAACATGCGTAGGCACACTTGAGCCCTGCCTACTGAGCCTTGCCATTAGTGTGGAAACATATCTTTTTGGAATCATTTGTTTTTACTAAAATAGAAAGGAAAACATTAAGCACACTGTTCATGTTTTAGTATTTAAAATCTTAAGACCTGGGCTGACTTCTCCCCAAATAGACTTGAAGTATATTCACTTCAAGGACAAGGAAAAGGTAGAAGTGGCATAACAAAGAGAGAGCTAAATCATGCTCAAAAATATCTTCCACATCTTTGGTTGTATTAGGATTTGATCCATTGCAGTTGAGCATAAAAACAGAAGCCTACATTCATATAGTCTTTCTAATTAATTAGCGCTTTCTAGAATGAAAAGGTAATTGAAATGCTAATTATAAACAAGATAATTTGTTGAACAATGGAATATCAGCAAACCCACTATGTCATTCTTACCTAAAATTAAAAGAAAAGAAAAAAAGATATAAAAGGAAGTAGGAAGAAAAGGAGTGGGGAAAGATTAACCAATCTGAAAGCTGGTAGCTACACTTACGGTGAGCATAGCATAAGGTATAAATTTGTCAAATCATGATGTTATACATCTAAAATTAATGTAACATTGTGTGTCAACTATACTTTGATTAATAAATGATAACAGACAAAATATATACTTAATAGATGACTGATACAAGCACTTTTTAAAAAATGGTTGTAAATAGTCCCATTCTGTCTTTCAGTGTTTCATCTATATATTCTTATCTCAATTACCACTTAAAGCAGGGTGGGTGCATAACTTATAAATAACTCTACAACCTTAAAATATCATTATCCTGTGAATTGTGAAATATATGCAGTGCCTTCCACAGGCTTTATGGAGATAGAAAGAAAAGAAACTGGCCACATTAGGAAAAAATACTCAGCTCCATGATTGGTTACCCTAGAATAATCTTGTTAAGATTATGGGAAATTAAAGCTGTAGAGTTGGAGGATGGATAAGATGAATAATTGTTTAACAATAAATTCAACTTATATTTAACAATTGTTAAGTGTTTCTCATTTTACCTCAGTTTTGAATGATACAAATAAAGATGTGGTCATTACTTATTACAAATTCGTATGTCCTATAATTAAAAAAAAATTCAGACAACACAGAAGGAATTAAGGCTTCCTTTTTCTGGGATACAGTTTTCTGTAGTAACGATGTGCCTAGCTTTTGTAGAAAATACTGTCTCTTTCGGTGACTAATCTTATAAGTCTTCCCCTTCTGTCTCTAAAATCCTGTTAACCTATTTCAATGAAATCTTCACCCACTGCTAATTCTAACCACGAACTAGGTCATCCCCAAACCAAAATGTTTCTCATTCATGGTAGAGTAAATGGGATCTATGAAGCTGTTTATCATGGGGTCCCTTTGTGGGGCTTCCCATGTTTCCTGATCAGCATAATAACGTCCTTCATATGAAGATCAAAAGAGCTGCTATGGAGGGGAACATGAGTACAATGACAAGTGCAGAGCTTCTCAGTGCTTTGAGAATAGTCCTTAATGATCCTTCATAAGTACTAGTGTTTTCTAGAGGATTATCATTGGTTATGTTGTACACCGTATAAGAAAATGTTAGCACTCGTTCTTGAGAACCTTTCAATGGATCTTTTCCCACAATCTTGGGTCATCACTAACTTGATCTTGGAAATATCCTGGAAGTGATATTTCATATAGTACCAAACTTCCTTCTTGGGAAAAAAATAGGCTTAAATTAATAACAGGTATATTCTAATTTTTTCTATGTCTGCATTTAACCATATTCTGTTAATAATATATTTCTTTCTAAATTTCCCTACTATACTTGTTAAAATCCTATGCAAAGACCAGAGTTCATATAATAAGAATATCTATGGACCTAAGATTGTTTAGTTTTTAGAATGTGTACCCAAGACTAACTTTAATAAAATTTTATTAATTTCTTTCTTTGTATTTGCCTTCCAGTTACAAATAGAATGTCACAAGATTATCAAGGATTCACCACAATCAGCTTATAAAGATCTGGATAGAACAAGCAGATGTCCCACTATCAGGATGGCTAATATGAGCAATACAAGAAACAACAGTTGTTGGTGAGGATGCAAACAAAGGGGTAAAGTCTTGCATTGTTGGTGGGAATGCAAACTGGTGCAGCCACTCTGGAAAACAGAATGGAGTGTCCTTAAAGAGTTAAAAAATAGAAATAGCCTATAATTCAGTAATTGCACTGCTAGGTATTTACCCAAAGGATACAAAAAATACAGATTTGAAGGGGTACATGCAGCATCCTGTGGTTACAGCAGCATTAGCAATAAGAGCGAAAGTATGGAAAGAGCCCAAATGTCCATCTGATGAATGAATAAAGAAGAAGTGATTATATATATATATATGTATATATATATAATGAAACACAGCCACGAAAAAGAATAAAATTGTGCCATTTGCAGTGGTGTGGATGGAACTAGAGTGTATTATGCTAAGTGAAATAATTCAGAGAAAGAAAAATACCATATGATTTCACTCATATGTGGAATTTAAGAAAACAGAAAAACATATGGGAGGGGGATAAATGGAGAAAGGGAAATAAACCCTAAGAAACTCTTTAACTATAAAGAAAAAACTAAGTGTTGGTGGAGGGAGACAGGTGGGGGATGAGCTAGATGGGTGAAGGGTACTAGTATGGAGGGCACTTATTAGGATGAGCACCAGGTGTTATATGTTAGTAATGAATCACTGAATTCCACTCCTGCAATCAATACCACACAGTATGCTAATTAACTAGAATTTAAGTGCAGATTTGGATTAAAAAAAAAAAAAGTCAAAGAAAGTTGATATGGATGAAGGAAGAAAGTAGAGTAACAAGATTAAAATACTAATCAGGATATTTTGGGGGCCATTTCAGAGAATATAGATTTTAACATATATAAAAGAGAAAGTTATTGAAGTATTCTACTAAATACTGACATCCTCCAAAATAGACTTTCTGAAAATCCAGAACTTTTATTTGTAGAAACTTGGTTACAGCAGTGTGAAAATGCAGGTAGGGATATTAGAAGGCTATTGCAGGAAATCGAACTTGGGTATGAAAATGGCTAGGATTAAAGTCATAGCAAAGACTAACAAAGAATAAATCGATCTACAACTTGGGAGTAGAATTTATAGATATGGTGATCAACTGAATATTTGCTCAATCCTATTTTTATTAGTCAAATTCTTGTGAAATTGAAAATAATTATGTTATTATGATATATTTCCTGTAGACTAATTACTTGGGAAAAAAATCAACTTTTTAAGCAAAAGAATTATAGATGAAGTCATTGTCCTAAATATCTTTGGATCCATTTCTACATGAGGTAGTGGCTTCCAGGTGTGGGGATCCAAGCAAAAAAAAAAAAATGGAATTTTACATTATAAAAGGTCTTGTACAAGAAAGCATTGAAATTAGAATTGTATGTGCAGGAAAGAAGAATAAGATTATCAAGTTATCTTTTACAAGACTTGCCTTTTCTATTCTATCTCTTTTCACTATAACATGAATCTGATCTAGAATCAGAACTTGAATTCATATCTGTAGTAAAAGCTAAAGAAAAAGTTTATTCTTTGTCTCTTAAAGATAGACAGGACTTAGCAGAAAGGGCACTGAATTTAGAGTAAGACTATTTGGATTTAAATCTTCTCCCTGCCCTAAAGCACATAATCTGATTTTGGCAAAGGTGATTTCTCCTCCTGCATTTCCTAGCAGTGTTGTCAGTGAGAGAAATACTAGAAAGACTATTCTGTTCAAATGATCATTGAATAAAACCAAAGAAAAATTTATCAAAAAAAAATCCAGTCTTAATTGAATATGCATCACATGGTGATGGATTTTCTTTTTTTTTTTTTAAGATTTTATTTATTTTTTCGAGAGACAGGGATCATAAGTAGGCAGAGACACAAGCAGAGAGGAGGAACAGGCTCCCCTCTGAGCAGAGACCCTGACATGGGGCTTGATTCCAGGACCCGGGGATCATGACCAGAGCTGAAGGCAGAGACTTTAACCCACTGAGGCATCCAGGTGCCCCAGTGATGGATTTTCTTAAGATCATTTAGAAATTATTCTCAATTTGTGTTTAAGCCTTTTAATTTTCATATCCTCTAAAAGAAAAAGTAACTCATTTTGTTGTTATTGATTTTTTAACAAATGACCTGCATTTGAACTTTTTTTTATTTTTAAAGATTTTATTTATTTATTTGACAGAGAGACACTGTGAGAGAGGGAACACAAGCAGAGGGAGTGGGAGAAGGAGAAGCAGGCTCTCTGCAGAGCAGGGAGCCCTATGTGGGGCTCAATCCCATGACCCTGGGATCATGACCAGAGCTGAAGGCAGAGACTTTAACCCACTGAGGCATCCAGGTGCCCCAGTGATGGATTTTCTTAAGATCATTTAGAAATTATTCTCAATTTGTGTTTAAGCCTTTTAATTTTCATATCCTCTAAAAGAAAAAGTAACTCATTTTGTTGTTATTGATTTTTTAACAAATGACCTGCATTTGAACTTTTTTTTTATTTTTAAAGATTTTATTTATTTATTTGACAGAGAGACACTGTGAGAGAGGGAACACAAGCAGAGGGAGTGGGAGAAGGAGAAGCAGGCTCTCTGCAGAGCAGGGAGCCCTATGTGGGGCTCAATCCCATGACCCTGGGATCATGACCTGAGCTGAAGGCAGAGGCTTTAACCCACTGAGCCACCCAAGCACCCCTGACCTGCATTTGATCTTAACCAATAAACAAAATATGTACTTCAAAGTTCAGCTCAACCTGCTATAAATTGATTGAGAGCATCAAGGAAGAGATTTCTGGGATTGTGAACTTGGTTTCAGCCCAGGTTTAGTTAGAGCAAGAGCTGATCATGATGACCATGAAAGGTTTCTATGTTCTTTCCATGCTGCATCTGTGTTTCTTTGGCTCTGGAAAGACTGGGAAAGTACTTGTGTGGTCCTCAGATTCTAGTCACCAGATCAATCTAAAAGTTATTCTGGATCAGCTCCAGCTTCATGGACTTGAGATAACTATCTTGGTGCCTTCACCAAATCATCTATTACATCATACCAAGATCCCCTTTAATGTGGAGATCCTTCAACTTCCAATAAAGTCTTTAAAATATACTTTAAAGAGAAAGACAATGAGACTTTGACAATGAGACAAAGATAAAGTCTATGAGACTTCTAAAGAAAGTCTCATAGAAGAGCTTGACACCATTCTCTACATAGCTTCTTTTGAACTGCCAAACTTGCATGGTGGGACAGACAAGCAAAACTGAGACAAATAAGCAAGAGATTTCTCAGGAATGTGAGTGTTATCACAAATAAAAAGTTACTCAGCAGACTACAGGCAGCTAAGGTTGATACCTGTTTTGTTGATTCCTTAAGCTTTTGTGGGGAGTTGTTGGCTGAGCTCCTCAATATTCCATTTAACTATTCTTTTTGGTTTTCTTATGGGAATGTCATTGAGAAACTGTGTGTTCAACTTTCCACCCCATCTTCATTTTTCCTCGCAGCACATCAGGACTGAGAGACAGCAGGACTTTTGTACAGAGGCTGGAGAAATGGTTATTCTACATAATGAGTGATGTTATGTTTTCATATTTTATATTTCTAGAATGGGATGTATATTAGAACAAAATTTTAGCTGAAAGAAATTTGCATGTAATTAGGATTCTTACATCACATGTAAAATATAAGTATTTATCAGACTGAATAAAAACTTTAAAAAGGTATTAGGTAAGGATCCAAGCTTCTGCAGTTAAATAGTTTTAAGTGAAAAAAAATGTTCTCTTTTGTTTTTTTTTTTTTAAGATTTTATTTATTTATTTGTCAGAGAGAGAGAGAGGGAGAGAGAGCAAGCACAGGCAGACAGAATGGCAGGCAGAGGCAGAGGGAGAAGCCGGCTCCCCCATGAGCAAGGAGCCCGATGCGGGACTCGATCCCAGGACGCTTGGATCATGACCTGAGCCGAAAGCAGCTGCTTAACCAACTGAGCCACCCAGGCGTCCCTCTTTTGGTTTGTTTTTGATGATTGAGTACTTACAAATGATTGGGAAAAAAATGAATACTAATTTTTTTGGAGTATCTGTAAAACCATGTGTGCTTAATCTGAGCAGTGTGCTTAATAGCCATAATCTGGGACTATTTCTCTCTTGTTTACTTCTGCTTTCATACACCCTGTTTTCTTTCTGATTAATTTGCTTTTCCTCTGGCTTTCTGTTTGGATCCAGTGTAGGTTGTGTTGTTAGTTCTAAGCCTTAACATATGATGAACACAAACCTAGAAAATAAATATATCTTGGTTTCATCTGCTCTTCTCTCCCAAATGGTAAAATATGAAAGATTTTTCTCTGAAGGACCAGGTTCCCAGACTTATATTTCTCATTATTTTGTTTTTGTTGTTGTATTCAAAATTGCATTAGAGATCACTGTTTCTCTCTTATTTCAGCAATTTCTTTTACCCCTTCTTTTTTTTTTAAAGAGTATTTATTTATTTATTTGAAAGAGAGAGAGACATGACAAGTAGGCAGAGAGGCAGGCAGAGGTGGGTGGGGGAAGCTGGCTCTTTGCCAAGCAGAGAGCTCAATGAGGGGCTTGATGTGGGGCTTGATCCCAGAACCCTGAGACCATGATTTGAGCCAAAAGCAGAGGCTTTCCACTGAGCCACCAGGTGCCCCATCTTTTACCCCTTCTTATCTCTACATTCCCATACTATAGATTAGTTCAGTGGGAATTTCAATTATAATTCTTCTTCCCAAAGATTGGGAATTTTTATTGTTATTCCTTGTCTTGTTTTACATTGCAAAAAGCTATAAAAATAGAAAATATCCTCATTATTATTTTATGCTTGCCTCATCTGCTGACTTAGAAGTCTGTATGTCTTGGATTTCTTACATTCTTGTCTTTCTCTTTAAAGTATATTTTAAAACCAAAATCATTCTTCTCAACAAGTTTGTCCCTGGGCATTACTATTGGCATCTTAACAACAACAAAATAATCACTACCCTCCCTATGAGTTTGGGTTTGTGTTTGTTTTTGTTTTTATGACCCTGAAGATTTAGAATATTAATACCTTACATTTAAATTTTAAAATGGCCCAGTATTGCCCTTAAATTACATTTTATTGTGAGGATAGATAGTTTCACATTATACATAAACACTTCCACTTTGCTTGTAGATGGTAGTTGTAGGTCTCACTGACCAGGAGAAACGTGTTTTCAATAATAAGAGAAATTCCCACTCAGTGTTGATCTACAAGTTAAAATTATTTGGTAAATATAAAAAGAAATGTTTCCTTAAAATGATACCATGTGGTCATGGAGAAAAAAAATTACATTTTTAGTGTAAAAAATGTAAAAAAAATTACATTCCTGTAAAAACAACTGTCTTTCAATCACATCAAGCTAAAGTATATTTTTAAGCAAGAAAAACAGTACTGAATTCAAGTAATGACTTGAATAAAATCAGCTATATCTTAAATAATCTTTCCTTAAACACACATTTTATGAACATCTACCACATTCTAAGTGGTGTCCCAGTCACTGGGCATATAAATATGAATAATAAAATGATCTGAGGGAAATTTCCTTTCTTTCTCTCTTTCTTCATACATACATACCCACACATATGTGAATATGCTTATCTGTTTAGACAAATACATTTATGTTACATGTATTTATGTATATACACACATATATACACAAATATACATATATACATGTATTTATAAATATACATATACATGTTCCCATAGCCACAGTCTAGGACATTAAGTAACCATACATTCAAAGAAGACTTCCTGATCTTAAATCTAGAACAAAAAAATTGAAGACTCTATAGATGAGCCAGTGGGAAAAATGTTCTCCCACCTATTAAAAATGGACCCTAAATACTTTTGTGGTTCACAACTGTGATGTTTGATTATCTGTTCTGCCAGTGAATAGAGGAAGATGAAGGCCATCGTTTCTTTCCTCCATTATCTCATGATCAGTTAATATGTTACAATAAAAGCATCACAGACAGAATTCTGCTACATTTTCATATATATATAGCAAGTAGGTGAGTAGTAAAATCAATAAAATCTATCTTTTTGTCCACCTAATCACTCTAATGCATATTGTGAAGGAATCTTTGATCACTTCACTTGCTCACTAAATGCTGCTAGAGACAGCTTTCAGCTAGCTTTCTAGCAGGAACCTTGGCACCAGACTCTTCTGTTAACTCCTTAGACACAAAACAGAATCAAAGCTCTGCCTGAGAATCCCACCCCAAAGTGTATTATGTCTCTGGATTACCTAGATACGATTTATTTATCTGTTTATGCAGGGGCAGAAATGCTGAATGATGTCTTCCATTACCCACAAATAGCACTCTTAATCTGAACAAAGGAAATAATTCTAATCTTCCTTATGCAAAGTAACTCCAGTGTAGCTTTTCTTTTTAAAGATTTATTTGTTTTAGAGAGAGAGAGTGAGTGTGAGTTGGGAGAGGGACAGAGGGAGAGGAAGAGACTCTCAAGCAGACATCCTGCTGAGTGCAGAGCTCAATCCCAGGACCCTGATATCATGACCCGAGCCAAAGTCAGAAGTCAGATGCTTAACCAAGTGAGCCACCCACACACCCCTCCAGCCTCCAGTGTGTGTGTGTGTGTGTGTGTGTGTGTGTACCTGAAGTGCCTTCATTAACTCTTGTGAGGTATATAATCATAATTTAGTTGGATCAAATGCTATTTCCTCAGGCATGTGAATTAAAGCTAATGAACAATCACACATATGCATCATTGTCTATGATGAAAAATTCTAAAGCAAATTATGGATACCATTCTTTTTCACAACTTACTTCCATCCTTACATAAAGATATCAAACTATATATTCCAGGCATACTCTTCCTTACCTCCACTGTGGAGTGGTAATCCAATTTCCCTTTGGTGGTCAGGATCAATCACCCAGACAGCACAGTTATCTTCCTTTTTGCTTGCTGATTTAGAAGCATGAGGACTCTAACTTCCTCCTTCCTATACATGAATGGTCATTAGCAACATTATTCATAGTAGCCAAAAATGAAACAAACCAAATGACCATCAACTGATGAATGGGTAAAGAAAATGAAGTATATTCATAAAAAGAATCTCATTTAGCAATAAAGGATGATGAAGAACTGATATACTACAACATGGATGAACCTTGAAAACATTAAGCTAAGCCAAAGAAGGGAACACACACACACACACACACACACACACACACACACACACACACACACAGATACACACACACACACAAGAACAGAGAGTGTATGATTTATTTATATGAAATGGAGTAAGATCTGGAACAGGCAAATAGGGACAGAAAATAGATTAGTGGTTGTCAGAAGCTGAGAAGAGGGGGAAATAAAAAATAACTGCTAATGGATATGGCATTTTTTAGAAGGGATAATGAAAATCTTATAAAATTTAGGGCACCTGGATCACTCAGTTGGTTAGACATTTGGCTTCAGCTCAGGTCACAATCACAGGGTCCTGAGTTTGAGCACCATGTCTGGCACCCTGCTCACTGGGGAGTCTCCCTCCCCCTCTCCCTCTGCCTGCTGTTCCCCCTGCTTGTGCTTTTGCGCTCTCTCTCTCTCTCTCTTTCTTTCTCTCTCTCTCTCTCTCTCTCTCTGTGTGTGTCAAATAAATAAATAAATAAAATCTTTAAGAAAAAAAGAAGAAAATTTCCTAAGATGAAATTTTAGTGATGGCTGCATAACTTTATGGATCTACAAAGAACAGAATTGTGTATTTTAAAAGGAAGAATTGTATAACATATAAATTACATCTTAATAAAACTATTATATAAAAAAGTGGGGGAGTGAAGCATCACACAAGGAGAATAAGATTACAGCAATGGCTGACACCAATAAGGCACTAAAATAGTATATGTACTGAGGTGAAACTGGATTTTTAACACCATTAGCATTCTCAGAATAAAACCTGTAAATTACTGAGATTTCTTTGTGATCTCTTATACAGAGAGATTGTCCTGGTCAGTTAAAAATCCCTCATTTTTTCTGATCAAAACTTTAACATGCTTAAAATATCAAGAACATTCAAAAAGCCATATGGTGGGAACCTGTATAGTTACAATTTCCTCATACCAGCAATACTGAATATATATTTCAAAAGGGTACCAAACCTCCGGTTAAGTTTTCTTGTTGCACAATAATTGGAATTCAGAAACAAAGCTCTAAATTATTTGATTCAGAGTCACGAATCTGAGTTTTTATTCTGTTAATGTTCAATGGGTTACCCCATCAGTCGAAGGGAACACTTTTTGTACTGTGTGTTAACTAAATATGTCGGAACAGCCAATATTTTCCTGCCAAAGAGGACAAAGTCTTGTGAACAGCAACTTTGATTTTGTATAGCAAGGGAGGTAATCACTTTCAAAAACTTATTGAAAGATTTCCATTCCTGGTTGGATGTGATTTGTTGTGGCAGCACACTCAAAAACAATAGAAAAAAGATGGATAAATTACAAAAGTCATCTTTTAAAAGACATCAAAAGTCTTTTGGAGCAACAAGAATGAGATAAATTGTAATTCCAGAAAAGCAAGAGACACTACCACAATGAGTTAAGCATTACAGCTGGTTTCTTGTTCTTTGCTGGGAGCATTTAGTGATTCTGAGCATGAAGTAGAAGTCAGGTTTCTCTCAAGCAGATGACTCTCTTGGTAAAGAGGAAAGCAGCAGGCTTTTGGCTTTGTTGTAGACCTAAATCCTTGTTTGATTGGTTATTCATAATCTCACTACTATGTACTCTTGCCGGGGAAAGGTGGATCGATTTTGTATGATTTACATAGGCCCAATATTTGTTCCTTAAAGATTTTTCTTAGAAAATGAGATAGTCAAACATTTCTCATTTAACATATCAGTTTATTTTCCCTCTATCATCCTTCATTTTTATTCAGGAAAACCTACCACATTATGTGAGATTATGGGGAAAGCTGAAATGTGGTTGATTTGGATTTACTGGGATTTTGAATTTCCTTACTCTTATATCCCTAATTTTGAATTTCTTCCAGGACTGCACTGCAAACCTGCAAAGCCCCTGCCTAAGGTAATTAAATATGCTTATTTCTTCTTGTTTATATTTTTATCTCCTGGAATTATTTCTAGCTTCTTATTTATAGTATTTGATCCCTTAAGTGAAAACACATCACTGCAATTAATGGACATTATTTTCTTAAACTGTTAATTACACTACCATAGATATCTTATAACATTATCATGGCAACCATTACTGACATTGCCACACATACGATAGGAATGACATTTGTAGACCCTGACTTTAGTGGAACCATGGAGTATCTTTGCACAATGAGTCTGAGCTAAAATGAAATGTATCCCTTCCAGGCCCAACATTTAATTGCCAGATCCAGATACTCCAGAATTTTCCTTTCCTTTGTCATGTCAATGGCTTTATTCCAGATGATAGCTGATATATCAACCTGAGTTCTAGATTAAAGAATATATATACGAGCTGCAGCTCAATAGATGAACATACAGCATGAGAAAGAAATAAACTGCTTTAAGCCACTGAGATTTTGGAGTTGTACCTAGTCGCAGAAATGGATAATAGTAGGGAAGTTATGTTACTTTGAGAATATATCAGATAGAGATATGATGGCCCATCCAAAAAACCTAGCAGAAGTTCAGCAATGATGAACTGCTTGGCTTGAACAAAGAAGAGAAATTAGACTGAAAAGATAATTGGGAGATAATTTATATTTTAAGAAGGGCTATATTAAGTATTTTTCATTTCAAATTTAAGATCAATAAAGGATCACTGTATAATTTTTAAACAGTTAAGTGACACAGCTTACCTTTTCATAAATATTGTTTATTGGATGTTTGGCATGGAGCAAGATTTAACACAGGGAAATGAGCTGAGATACAGTTGCAATAGCTCTTGCAAGAGATTATAGAGATACAAACTACAATATGACAGTAATTTTTTATTAGAAGTAGAGAGATTTTAAAAGTACATACAAAGAAAGTAAATAAGATTGGGTGGTTTCCTGGAGGTGGAGATTAAAGGAGAGGGTTCAAGAATGAATCTTTAGCTTTTTGTTTATTTCTATAAGCCTTTGTTTGTTTCTTACTGCCAATTTAGAAGTAAATACTGATATTTACTAAGGTGAAGAACTAAAAGGAAGCAGGTGTGAGGGAAAATAATGTGTTTATGTTTTGGCATGCTGAATTTGAAGTACAATGTGATGTTGCAAGCAACTATTAAATCAGGGTCTTAATCTCAGGAATCAGCCTATGCAGAGTTTGTGTTTTTGTTTTTGTTTTTAAATTGATAGATTATTTTTAGAGCCAAATTACATTCACAACAAAATTGGGCAGAAGGTACAGAGTTCCCACCCTTCATCTGCCCCTCTCCCACACACAGCTTCCCCACCATAAATATCCCACACCAGTGTGGCATATTTGTTACAATCAATGAATCAATGTTTACACATGAGTATCAACCCCTTTCCTTAGCTTAAAGTTAACTCTTTGTGTTATACATTTTGTAGGTTTTGATAAATATATAATGTCATGTATCCACTCTTACAGTATCATACAAAATAGTTTCACTGCCCCAAAAATCTCCTGTGTGTCACTTATTCATCCCCCCCATCTTGAAATCTCTGGGGATTGTTTTTTATTGCCTCCATAGTTCAATCTTTTCCATAGCAGTGGTTTTAAATTAAGAATGTCATTGAATAAATTGACATGATTTTGTTTTGGGTGCTTACCATGAAAATTAAGCTACCCAGAGTAAAACTGATGTGATGTGGTATCTCACTGGGGTTTTTATTTGTATTTGGAGAAGGGAACAACAATCAAAATCCAGTAGGCACAGAGAAACCCCCCAAAACAAAAAATTGGTCAACACCTCAGCACCTAATAGTAAAACTAACAAGACTCAGTGACAAAGAGAAAATCTTGTAAGCAGCTTGGGAAAAGAGGTCTATAATATACAATGATAGAAATATTAGATTGACAGCAGACCTATCCACAGAGACCTGGCAGGCCAGAAAGGACTGGCATCATACATTCAGAGCACTAAATGAGAAAAATATGCAGCCAAGAATATTATATCCAGCTAGGCTGTCATTCAAAATAGAAGGAGAAATAAAAAGCTTCCAGGACAAACAAAAACTAAAAGAATTTGCAAACACCAAACCAGCCCTACAGAAAATACTGAAAGGGGTTCTTAAGCAAAGAGAGAGCCTAAAAAGTCACAGAAAAGGAAGGAACAGAGACAATATACAGTAACGGTCATGTTACAGACAATACAATGGCACTAAATTCATATTTCTCAATAGTTACTCTGAATGTAAATGGGCTAAATGTCCCAATCAAAAGACACAGGGTATCAGAATGGATTAAAAAACAGCACCCATCAATATTCTTCTACAAGATACTCATCTTAGACCTAAAGACACCTCCAGATTTAAAGTGGGGGGTGGAAAACAATTTACCATGCTAATGGACATCAAAAGAAAGCTGGGGTGGCAATCCTTACATCAAATAAATTAGATTCTAAACCAAAGACTATAATAAAAGATGAGAAAGCATACTATATCATACTTAAAGTGTCTGTCCAACATGATCTAACAATTTTAAATATCTATGCCCCTAACCTGGAAGCAGTCAACTATATAAACCAAATAATATCAAAATCAAAGAAATACATCGACAATAATAGAATAATAGTAATGGACTTTAACACTCCCCTCATTGAAATGGACAGGTCTTCTAAGCAAAAGATCAACAAAGAAATAAAGGCCTTAAATGACACACTGGACCAGATGTACATCACAGATATATTCAGGACATTGAATCCCAATGCCAGAGAATACACATTCTTCCTTAGTGCACATGGAATATTCTCCAGAACAGATCACATCCTAGGTCACAAATCAGGTCTCAACCAGTACTAAAAGACTGGGATCATTCCCTGCATATTTTCAGACCATGATGCTCAGAAACTAGAACTGAATCACAAAGGAAAAGCTGGAAAAATCTCAAATACATGGAGGCTAAAGAGCATCCTACTAAAGAATGAATGGGTCAACCAGGAAATTAAAGAAGAATTGAAAAAATTCATGGAAACAAATGAAAATGAAAACAAAACTCTTCAAAATCTTTGGGACACAGCAAAGGTGTCCCTTAGAGGAAAGTATATAACAATACAAGCCTTTCTCAAGAAACAAGGAAGACTCAAGTACACAACTTAACACTACACTTAAAGGAGCTGGAGAAAATACAGCAAAGAAAGCCTAAACCTAGCTAGAGAAAAGAAATAGTAAAGATCAGAGCAGAAATCAATGAAATAGAAACCAAAAGAACAGTAGAACAGATCAATGAAACTATGAGCTGATTCTTTGAAAGAATTACTAAGATTGATAAACCCCTGGCCAGACTTATCCAAAGGAAAAGAGAAAAGACCCAAATAAAATCATGACTGAAAGAAGAGAGATCATAACCAACACCAAAGAAAAACAAGCAATTATAAGAGCATATTATGAGCAACTAACTATACGCCAGGAAATTTGACAATCTGGAAGAAATGGATGCATTCCTAGAGACATATAAACTACCAAAACTGAACCAGGAAGAAATAGAAAACCTGAACAGACCCATAACCTGTAAGGAGATTGAAGCAGTCATCAAAAACCTCCCAGCAAACAAGAGCTCAGGGCCAGACAGCTTCCCAGGGGAGTTCTACTAAACATTTAAAGAAGAATCAATACCTATTCTCCCAAAACTCTCGCAAAAAATAGAAATGGAAAGAAAACTTGCAAACTCATTCTATTTGGCAAGCATTACCTTGATCCCAAAACCCAACAAAGACCTCATCAAAAAGGAGAATTACAGACCAGTATCCTTTAGGAACACAGATGTGTAAATTCTCACCAAAATACTAGCCAATAGGATCCAACAGTACATTAAAAGAATTATTCACTGTGACAAGTGGGATTTATTCCTGGGCTGGAAGCTTGGTTCAACATCAGCAAGTCAATCAATATGATACAATATATTAATAAAGAAAGAACAAGAACCATATGATCCTCTAATAGATGCTGAAAAAGTATTTCACAAAGTGGGGCATCCTTTCATGATCAAAACTCTTCAAAGTGTAGGGCTACAGGGTACATACCTCAATATCATCAAAGCCATCTATGAAAAACTGACAGTGAATATCATTCTCAGTAGGGAAAACGGAGAACTCTCCCCTAAGGAACATGACAGGAAGACAAGTATCAACACTGCTATTCAAAATAGTACTAAGTCCTATCAAACAACAAAAAGAAATTAAAGACAGCTGAATTGGCAAAGAAGAAGTCAAACTCTCCCCCTTTGCAGGTGATATGATACTTTATGTGGAAAACCCTAAAGACTAAACTCCAGAACTGCTAGAACTCAAACAGGAATTCAGTCAAGTGCCAGGATATAAAATCAATGCACAGAAATCATTTGGATTTTTATACACCAACATCAAGACAGAAGAAAGAGAAATTAAGGATAATTATAATCCCATTTATAATTGCACCCAAAACGATAAGATACTTAGGAATAAATCTAACCAAACAGGCAAAGCATCTGTCCTCAGCAAATTATTAAGAACTTATGAAAGAAATTGAGGAAGACATAAAGAAATGGGAAAACTTCCCATGCTCATGGATTGTAAGAAGAAATATTGTGAAAATGTCTATGATACCTAAAGCAATCTACACGTTTAATGCAATCCCTATCAAAATACCATCAATTTTTTCCCAAAGAAATGAAACAAATAATCCTAAAATTTATATGGAACCAGAAAAGTCTCCAAACAGCCAAAGGAATGTTGAAAAAGAACACCAAAGTTGGTGGCATGACAATTCCAGACTTCAAGCTCTATTACAAAGCTGTCATCAAGAGAGTATGGTACTGGCACAAAAACAGACACATAGATCAATGGAACAGAATAGAGAGTCCAGAAATAGACCCTCACCTCTATGGTCAATGAATCTTTGACAAAGAAGGAAAGAATGTCCAATGAAAAAAGACAGTCTCTTCAACAAATGGTGTTGGGAAAATTGGACAGCCACTTGCAAAAGAGTGAAACTGGACCATTTTCTTACATCACACACAAAAATAGACTCCATATGGATGAAAGACCTCAATGTGAGAAAGGAATCCATCAAAGTCCTTGAGAAGAACATGGGCAGCAACCCCTTTGACCTCAGCCACAGCAACTACTTCCTAGAAACATCACCAGAGGCAAGGGAAACAAGTTGGAAAATGAACTATTGGGAATTCATTAAGATCAGAAGCTTTTGTGGGGAGGGAGGAGTCAAGATGGTGAAGTAGCAGGCTGAGATGACATCAAGTAGCAGGAGATCAGCTAGATAGCTTATCAAGCCATTGTAAACACCTAAAAATCCAACAGGAGATCGAAGAGAAGAAGAGCAACAATTCTAGAAACAGAAAATTGACCACTTTCTGAAAGATAGGACTGGCGGAGAAGTGAATCCAGAGCGATAGGAAGATAGATCGCGGGGGAAGGGTCGGCTCCTGGCAAGTGGCGGAGCAACGGAGCACAAAATCAGAAATTTTTTTTTTAATTCTATTTTTTTAATGGACAAAGAGATCACAAGTAGGCAGAGAGGCAGGCAGAGAGAGAGGGGTAAGCAAGCCCCCTACTGAGCAGAGAGCCCGATGTGGGGCTCAAACCCAGGACCTCGAGATCACGACCTGAGCTGAAGGCAGAGGCTCAACCCACTGAGCCAACCAGGCGCCCAAAATCAGGACTTCTAAAAGTCTGCTCCAGGGGCACCTGGGTGGCTCAGTGGGTTAAAGCCTCTGCTTTCAGCTCAGGTTGTGATCTCAGGGTCCTGGGTTTGAGCCCCATGTCGGGCTCTCTGCTCAGTAGGGAGCCTGCTTCCCTTCCTCTCTCTCTGCCTCCATCTCTGCCTACTTGTGATCTCTGTCTGTCAAATAAATAAATAAAATCTTAAAAAAAAAAAAAAAGTCTGCTCCACTGAGGGACATCGCTCCAGAGGCAAAACCGGGATGAAGCTCACGTGGGGAAAGCATGGCCTCAAGTCCCATGAGGTCACAGAAGGATCGGGGGTGTCTGAGTGTTGCAGAGCTTGCAGGTTATTAGAGAGGTGAAGCTGGCTACAGAGACAGAGCCAAGGAGTGAACTCTCAACTTGGGGTCATTTTGAACCGTAATCTGTGGCACAGGCCACTGCTCTGTGAGTGGGGTCCCAACAAGATCTGGGGAGACCCACCCGGCAGAACTCAGGGATCTGCAGGGTTCAAAGTCTCTAGGCAGAGCTGTGTGCCAGAGACAGAGATGCTTGGTCACAGGCTGGGTGAGATCAGAGCGTGGCCAGAGGCCAGGAAGACAGGAGTGATTGAACGCTTTTCTCTGAGGACGCACTGAGGAGTGGAGCCCTGAGATGTCGGCTCCTCTGGGCCAGAGATTGGGAGTCCGCCATTTTCATTCCCTTCCTCTGGAACTCTATGGAAAGCATTCAGGGAACAAAAGCTCTCAAAAGTGAACCTGAGCGGATTATTCAGCCTGGCCCCTGGTAAGAGCGGTGGAATTAGCTTCGGGCAAAGACACTTGAGAATCACTACAACAGGCCCCTCCTCTAGAAGATCAACAAGAAATGCAGCCAAGACCAAGTTCACTTACCAGGAGAACAGTGGAATTCCAGAGGAGGAGAAAGCAAAGCATGGAATTCAAGGCTTTCTCCCATGAATCTTTAGTCTTGCAAAGTTAATTAATTTTTTTTAATTTTATTATTTTTCTTCTGCTAATTTTTTTAAACTTTTACCCTTTCCTCTTTTAATGTTTTTAACTAGTTTATCTTAACAATACCTTTCATTAAAAAAACAAACTTTTTTGAACCTTCATTATTATAGTCAGATTTTATCCTTCATTTTATCTTTTTTTTGTATACACATAGGTTTTTTTCTTCTTAAAAATTTGGAGTACAACTTCTAATAGATCAAAATACACCCTAAATCTAGCACTGGGCTTCTTCTAATCTCCAGCCCAAGCAAATTCTCTCCACCTTCTTTTTCTTTATTCTCCCAACCAACTTACCTTAGCAACTCCTTTTTTTAGAAATAAAAAAAAATTTTTTTCATCTTTATAATTATATTCCTTCTATTTCTACATTGTGTTTACCCTTATGTATATTTTTCATTCTTTAAAATTTTGGGAGGTAGTTTCTTCTAAGAGACCAAAATTAAGGCGGTGACCCTGTTCTAGTGACCAGGCTAACATATATATATATATTTTTTTTTCTTTTTTATATTTTTTCTTTATTTGTATTCTTTTTTAAAAAATTTTTTTTCTGAACTTTGTTTTATCCCCCTTCTCCCACCCCCACGATTTTGGGTCTCTTCTGATTTGGTTAAAGCACATTTTCCTGGGGTCTTTGCCAACCTTTTAGTATTTTATTTTCTCCTTCATATACTCTTATCTGGACAAAAAGAAAAGGTGGAAAAACTCACGACAAAAAAAAAAAGAACAAGAGGAAGTACTGAGGGCTGGGGACCGAATCAATACAGACCTGGGTAACATGTCAGATGTAGAGTTCAGAATGACAATTCTCAAGGTGCTAGCCAGGCTCAAAAAAGCCATGGAAGCTATTAGAGAAATATTCTCTGGACAAATAAAAGCCCCTTTGGAGAAATAAAAAAACTAAAATCTAACCAAGTTGAAATTATTTAAAAAGCTATTAATGAGGTGCAATAAAAAATGGAGCCTCTTACTGCTAGGATAAATGAGGTAGAAGAAAGAATTACTGATATAGAAGACCAAATGGCAGAGAATAAAGAAGCTGAACAAAAGAGAGACTAACAACTACTGGACCAAGAGGAGAGAATTCAAGAGATAAGTGATACCATATGACAAAACAACATTAGAATAATAGGGATTCCAGAAGAAGAAGAAAGAGAGAGGGGAGCAGAATGTATATTGGAGAGAATTATTGGAGAGAATTTCCCTGATATGGCAAAGGGAAAAAGCATCAAAATCCAGGAGACACAGATAACCCCCCTCAAAATAAAAAAGAATAGGTCCCAACCCTGTCATTTAATAGTAAAATTTACAAGTCTTAGCGACAAAGAGAAAATCCTGAAAGAGGCCCGGGAAAAGAAGTCTGTAAGGTACAATGGTAAAAATATTACATTGGCAGCAGACTTATCCACAGAGACCTGGCAGGCCAAAAAGAACTGGATGATATATTCAGAGCACTAAATGAGAAAAACATGCAGCCAAGAATACTATATCCAGCTAGGCTATCATTGAAAATAGAAGGAGAGATTAAAAGCTTCCAGGACAAACAAAAACTGAAAGAATGTGCAAACACCAAACCAGCTCTACAGGAAATATTGAAAGGGGTTCTCTAAGCAAAGAGACACCCTAAAAGTAGTAGACCAGAAAGGAAGAGAGAAAATATACAGTAACAGTCACCTTACAGGCAATACAATGGCACTAAATTCATATCTCTCAATAGTTACCCTGAAGGTAAATGGGCTAAATGCCCAATCAAAAGACACAGGGTATCAGAATGGATAAAAAAACAAAACCCAGGGGCGCCTGGGTGGCTCAGTGGGTTAAAGCCTCTGTTTTCGGCTCAGATCATGATCCCAGGGTCCTGGGATCGAGCCCCACATCGGGCTCTTTCCTTGGTAGGGAGCCTGCTTCCTCCTCTCTCTCTCTGCCTGCCTCTCTGCCTACGTGTGATCTCTCTCTGTCCAATAAACAAATAAAATCTTAAAAAAAAACCCACAAAACCCATCAATATGCTTTCTATAAGAAACTCATTTTAGACCCAAGACACCTCCAGATTTAAAGTGAGGACTTGGAAAACAATTTACCATGCTAATGGACAACAAAAGAAACCTGCGGTTGAAATCCTTATATCAGATGAATTAGATTTTAAGCCAAAGACTATAATAAGAGATTAGGAAGGACACTATCTCATACTCAAAGGGTCTGTCCAACAAGAAGATCTAACAATTTTAAATATCTATGCCCCTAATGTGGGAGAAACCAACTCTATAAACCAATTAATAACAAAATAAAATAAACACATTGACAATAATACAATCATGGTAGGGGGCTTTAACACTCACCTCACTGAAATGGACAGATCATCCAAGCAAAAGACCAATAAGGAAATAAAGGCCTTAAATGACACACTGGACCAGATGGACTTCACAGATATATTCAGAACATTCCATCCCAAAGCAAAAGAATACACATTCTTCTCCAGTGCACATGGAACATTCTCCAGAATGACCCCATCCTGGGTCACAAATCAGGTCTCAACTGGTATCAAAAGATTGGGATCATTCCCTGCATATTTTCAGACCACAATGCTCTAAAGCTAGAATTAAATCACAAGAGGAAATTTGGAAAGAACCCAAATACAGGGAGACTAAATAGCATCCTTTTAAAGAATGAATGGGTAAAAAAAAAAAAAAAATGAGTGGGTCAACCAGGAAATTAAGGAAAAATTGAAAGAAATCACAGAAACAAATGATAATGAAGACACAACGATTCAAAATCTGTGGGACACAGCAAAGGCAGTCCGAAGAGGAAAATATATAGCAATACAAGCCTTTCTCAAGAAACAAGAAAGGTCTCAAATACACAACCTAACCCTACACCTAAAGGAGCTGGAGAAAGACCAACAAAGAAAGCCTAAACCAGCAGGAGAAGAGAAATCATAAAGATCAGAACAGAAATCAATGAAATAGAAACAAACAAGCAAAAAACAAAAAAACAAACAAACAAAAAAAACCAATAGAACAAATCAATGAAACTAGGAGTTGGTTCATTGAAAGAATTAATAAGATTGATAAACTCCTGGCCAGACTTATAAAAAGAAAAGAGAAAGGACCCAAATAAATAAAATCATGAATGAAAGAGGAGAGATCACAACCAACACCAAAGAAATACAAATGATTAAAAGAACATACTATAAGCAACTCTACGCCAACAAATTTGACAATCTGGAAGAAATGGATGCATTCCTAGAGACATATAAACTACCACAACTGAACCAGGAAGAAACAGAAAACCTTAACAGACTCATAAACAGTAAGGAGATTGAAACATTCATCAAAAATCTCCAAACAAACAAAAGCCCAGGGCCAGACAGCTTCCTAGGGGAATTCTACAAAACATTTAAAGAAGAATTCATTCCTATTTTTCTGAAACTGTTCCAAAAAATAGAAGTGGAAGGAAAACTACCAAACGCATTTTATGAGGCTAGCATCACCCTGATCCCAAAACCAGACAAGGATCCTCAAAAAAGAGAATTATAGACCAATATCCTTGATGAACACAGATGCAAAATTCTCACCAAAATACTAGCCAATAGGATCCAACAGTATTACAGTAAAAGGATTATTCACCACAACCAAGTGGGATTTATTCCAGGGCTTCAAGGTTGGTTCAACATCTGCAAATCAATCAATGTGATACAATATATTAATAAAAGAAAGAACAAGAACCATATGATCCACTCAATACATGTGGAAAAAGCATTTGACAAAGTTCAGCAGCCCTTACTCATCAAAACTCTTCAAAGTGTAGGGATAGAGGGCACATACCTTAATATTATCAAAGCCATCTATGAAAAACCCACCACAAATATCATTCTCAATGGAGAAAAACTGAAAGGTTTTCTGCTAAGGTCAGGAACACAGCAGGGATGTCCATTATCACCACTGCAATTCAACATAGTATGAGAAGTCCTAGACTCAGCAATCAGACAACAAAAGGAAATTCAAGACATCCAAATTGGCAAAGAAGAAGTCAAACTATCACTCTTTGCAGATGATATGATACTATATGTGGAAAACCCAAAAGACTCCACTCCAAAACTGCTAGAACTTGTACAGGAATTCAGTAAAGTGTCAGGATATAAAAATCATTGCACAGAAATCAGTTGCATTTCTATATACCAACAACAAGACAGAAGAAAGAGAAATTAAGGAGTCAACACCATTTATAATTGCACCCAAAACCATAAGATACCTAGGAATAAACCTAACCAAAGAGGCAAAGAATCTATACTCAGAAAACTATAAAGTACTCATGAAAGAAATTGAAGAAGACACAAAGAGATAGAAAAATGTTCCATGATCCAGGATGGAAGAAAAATTATTGTGAAATTGTCCATGCTACCTAAAGCAATCTATACATTTAATGCTATCCCTATCAAAATCCCATCCATTTGTTTTCCCAAAGAAATGGAACAAATAATCCTAAAATTTATATGGAACCAGAAAAGACCTTGAATAGCCAAAGGAATTTTGAAAAAGAAATCCAAAGTTGGTGGCATGACAATTCTGGACTTCAAGCTCTATTCCAAAGCTGTCATCATCAAGACAGTATGGTACTGGCACAAAAACAGACACATAGATCAATGGAACAGAATAGAGAGTTCAGAAATAATCCTCAACTCTATGGACAACTAATCTTTGACAAATCAGGAAAGAATGCCCAATGGAAAAAAGACAGCCTCTTCAACAAATGGTGTTGGGAAAATTGGATAGCCACATGCAGAAGAATGAAACTGGACCATTTCCTTACACCACACACAAAAATAGACTCAAAAAGGATGAAGGACCTCAATGTGAGAAAGGTGTAAGTGTAAGACCATGGGGAAATTGTGGTATAGACTGTTATACATTTTATGAAATAATTCTAAAATTGACATCAGTTTTACCAATCTGCAGTAAAATACATAGGTATTTGTATGGTCTGCCTTTTATTTTGGTCCCATAATTAAATGTAAAATCAAAATACATTTATTTGCTGTTGTAAAATATCTTTCAAACCTGATGTTAATTTTCACAATAGGTTTTTTTTTAATAGTGATACAAAATAATCAAGTTTCTATGAATTTTTTATTTTTATTTCCTATCTGTTTAGGGAGTACTGTAAACACTTAATTGTCATTTAACAATTTCCAGTCATCTGCTTTAATAGTTTAACTGACTATATAGATTTTTTTCTATACCACATATTTGCCATTTTTAAATAGTAAATCACTCTACTGATAGATTTTTAAAGCAGTTGTATTAGTAAGAACTTTATAAATAAATAATTAAAACTCAAAAAAAAAATCCATCAAAATCCATGAGGAGAACACAGGCAGCAACCTCTTCGACCTTAGCCTCAGCAACTTATTACTAGAAATGTCTCCAAAGGCAAAGGAAGCAAGGGCAAAAATGAGCTATTGGGATTTCATCAAGATCAAAAGCTTTTGCACAACAAAGGAAACAGTCAACAAAACCAAAAAGCAACTGACAGAATGGGAGAAGATATTTCCAATGACATATCAGATAAAGGGCTAGTATCCAAAATCTATAGAGCTTAGCAAACTCAACATCCAAAGAACAAAGAATTCAATCAAGAAATGGGCAGAGGACATGAACAGACATTTCTGCAAAGAAGACATCCAGATGGCCAGCAGACACATGAGAAAATGCTCCGCGTCACTCGGCATCAGAGAAATACAAAAGCTGGACTTACCACAATCCCACATTTTAAATTTTTAAGATATACTACAAACTATACTAATTAAATTAGCATGGTACTGGCACAAAAAGAGAAACAAAAATAAGTGGAACAGAATAGTCGGATAGAAACCCACACTTATATGGTCAATTAATGTAAAAGTAATGAAGACTACTTGGGAAGATTGGGAAAAGACAGTCCTTTCAATTAATGGTGCTGAAAAAAACTGTACAGATACATGTAAAAGAATAAAACTGAACCACTTTCTTACACCATACACAAAAATAAGCTCAAAATGGATTGAAGACCTAAATGTGTGACATGAAATCATAAAGCTCCTAAAAGGAAATAAAGGCAGCAATTTCTCTGACATTGTTTGCAGTGACATTCTTCTCAAATGTCTTCGCAAGCAAGGGAAACAGAAGCAAAAATAAACTACTGGGACTACACCAAAATAAGTTTTTGCACAGGGTAGAAAAGCATCAGCAAACCAAATAAGCAAGTAACAGAATGAGAGACAATATCCACAAATGACATATCCAATAAGGGGTTAATATCCAAAATATGTAAAGAACTTATACAATGCAACACCAAGAAATGAAATAATCCCATTAAAAAATGGGCAAAGGACCTGAATGGACATTTCCCAAAGAAGACAGAGAGGAAGGGATGCCTGGCTGGCTCAGTCAGTAAAGCATGCAGCTCTTGATCTCAGGGTCATGAGTTCAAGCCCCACATTGGGCATGGAAACTTCTTCAGAGGAGGAAGGAGGAGGAGAATAAGGAAGAGAAGGAGGAGGAGGAGGAAAGAAGAAGAAGGAGAAGAGAAGGAGGAGGAGAAATAAAAGGGGGGCATATTAAAAAACTCCACGTACTTTTAATGTGCTATGTTTTATATATTGTATTACTACAATAAAGCTAAAGAAAAAGAAAAAAAAATCATATGATCCAGTAATTCCTACTGGGCATTTACTTAAAGGAAACAAAAACACTAATTCAAAAGGTATATGCACCCTATGTTTACTGTAGCATTATTTGCCATAGCCAGCATATGGAAGCAACCCAAGTGTCAATTAACAAATCAATGGATAAAGAAGATATATTATATGTAGACAATGCAATATCATTGCAGTGTAAAAAAAATAATGTTAACTTACCATTTGTGATAACATGGAAAGACTGTGAGAGTATTATGCTAAGAGAAGTAAGTCAGAGGGAGAAAGACAAATATCATATGATACCACTTATATACGGAACCAAAAAAAAAGAAGAAGAAGAAGAAGAAGAACAAAAGCAGAAAGACTCATCAATACAGAGAACTGACGGTTGCTAAAAAAAAAGGGGGGGGGGGGCGCCTCGGTGGCTCGGTGGGTTAAAGCCTCTGCCTTCGGCTCAGGTCATGATCCCAGGGTTCTGGGATCGAGCCCCGCATCAGGCTCTCTGCTCATCAGGGAGCCTGCTTCCTCTGCTCTCTGCCTACCTCTCTGCCTGCTTGTGATCTCTGTCAAATAAATAAATAAATTTAAAAAAAAAAAAAAACAAGAGAGGGAAAGCAAAATGGGTAAGGAGAGTGGGAGATACAGGCTTCCAGTTATTAAATGAATGTCAGGAGGATAAAAGGTATTACATAAGGAAAATAGTCAAAGTTATTGTAATAGTTGTGTACTGACAAATGGAATCTACACTTGTGAGAATAACATAGCAGATAGACTTGCTGAGTCACTATGTTGTAACCTGAGACTAATGTTACATTGTGTGTTAACTATGCTTTTTTTTTTTAAAGATTTTATTTATTTATTTGACAGACAGAGATCACAAGTTGGCAGAGAGGCAGGCAGAGAGAGAGGAGGAAGCAGGCTCCCCGCTGAGCAGAGAGCCCGATGTGGGGCTCGATCCCAGGACCCTGAGGTCATGACCTGAGCCGAAGGCAGAGGATTTAACCCACTGAGCCACCCAGGCACCCCTAACTATGCTTTTAAAAAAAGTAATAAAAAAGATTTTTAAAAAGCCCTCACCACACACACACCACACACACACACACACACACAAATTCATGAGGTGTTGGATGTGTTAAATAATTCTGTGGTGCAAACTTTTCACAGTATATAAGGTAAGCGAGTCAGCATGCTGTACACCTTAAATATGCACAATGTTGTATCAATGATATCTTAATAAACTCAGAAAACAAGTTTTTAATGTAAGAAATTATGCTAAATAAGGGATCCAGTCATAAAAGACAATATGATGTATAATTTCATTTGTATGAAATACACAGAACAGATAATAAATACAACAAAAAGTAGATAAAATGTTGACTAGAGCTGGGAGATGCAGAAAATGCAGTTTCATTAGAGGGTAAAAGTTCCTATTTGGGCCGATAAAAGTGCTCTAAAATTGATCATCAGGGTGGTTACACAATTCTGTGAATATACTATGAAACACTGAATTATATACTTAAAATCTGACACTTGTATAGCATATGAATTATATGTCAATCAAATTTTTATGAACAAAACAAAACAAAAATCTCATGAACCATCATATCCAAGAAATAATATTCACCTGTAAAATAACTTTAATTCTTCTGTTAATGGGACTGCAGGCAATGACCTCTCACCACTGTCACTAATGTTCTTACAAAATATATTACAAAAGACAGATAACTTGCACGTGTTAGGTCATTGGCTCTTAGTCAGATGATAGAACTTATAAGGATCAAACAGATATTAAACACATGTGTATACAAATGAAATCATCTGCCTTTGCCGTTTTCCTTATGCCATCCAAATAATCTATTCATTTAATGTGTTTACTTAGAAATGTAAGAGTTATACTTTAACTTACTAATTGATTTCTCCTTGACTTTATATACAAGCAATGGGACAAGGAAACAAGAATTTGCAAAGAAGCATTGCATTCCGCCAGGATGTCTTTGAAGTGGATTTCCGTTCTGCTGCTGCTACAGCTGAGTTGTTACTTCAGCTCTGGGAGTTGTGGAAAGGTGCTAGTGTGGCCCACAGAATATAGCCACTGGATCAATATAAAGACAATCCTCGATGAACTTGTCCAGAGAGGTCACGAAGTGACTGTTCTGACATCTTCAGCTTCCATTCTTGTTAATCCGAATGAATCATCAGCTATCAAGTATGAGATTTTCCCTGCATCCATACTTAAAGATGATTTTAAGGATTTAATCAGAAAAATGCTCGATATGTGGATATATAACTTGCCAAGAGATACATTTTGGACATATTTTTCACAAATGCAAGAAATTATGTGGAAATTTTCTGACTGTATTCAAAAGTTCTGTGAGGATGTAGTTTTGAACAGGAAGCTCATGACCAAACTACAAGAATCAAGGTTTGATGTCATTCTTGCAGACACCGTTGGACCCTGTGGTGAGCTGCTGGCTGAGCTACTTAAAATACCTTTAGTGTACAGTCTTCGCTTCTCTCCTGGCTATGAATTTGAAAAGCAAAGTGGAGGACTTTCTTTCCCTCCATCCTATGTGCCTGTTATTTTGTCAGAATTAAGTGATCAAATGACATTCATGGAGAGAGTAAAAAATATGATATATGTGCTTTATTTTGACTTTTGGTTCCAAACATTTAATGAGAAGAGTTGGGATCAGTTTTACAGTGAAGTACTAGGTAAGTCATGTTTCTAATTGGTAGCATGAAGTCTTAATTCCTAGTGCCTAGGAAGGTGAGTTTGTATTATGTCAGAGGAATTTGTCTTTGTAAATGAAATGATGAAAGGATAATATAAAATGATCTTCCAATCTCACAAATATTATGGAAAGACTTATATGACAGGACCAGTTCCAACTGTGTCATCCATTATTGAGTACATTACACTCCAGGAATTCAATAACCACAAATTAAAGCACTAAGGATTTCTTGAAGCAGTTACATATCTATTCATTGTGTGTTTGTAATACTTTAATTTTTTTTTTTACCTTTTTCTGGATAAAGTGTTTTAAACTTCCTTTGTTATTTATTAACTACAAGTTGAAAATATTACTTTTGATATGCTTTACTTTTTAGAATAATTTTAATGACAGCATATGGAGTCAAGATTTCCCAGATAACCCTTGCCCCCATACATGCATAAGGTTCCCCATTATCAGCATCCCCCACCAGAATGGTACATTTGTTACAACTGATGAACCTACATTGACACATTATTATCCATCCAAAGTGTATAATTTATAGTGGAGTTCACTTTTGGTGGTGTATATTCTATAGGTTTTAGCAAATTTATAATGATATGTATACACCACTATTATATCAGAGTAGTTTCACTGCCTTAAAAATCCTCTCTGCTGTGCCTATTTCCTACATATCCATTTTACTTTACTTTTCCCAGTTAAAAAAAAAAAAGACATTAGAGGGGTTCCTGGATGGCTCAGTTGTTTAAGCGTCTGCCTTCAGCTCAGGTCATGATCCCAGGGTCCTCTGATTGAGCCCTGAATTGGGCTCTCTCTCAGCAGGGAGCCTGTTCCTCCCTCTTGCTCTGCCTGCCTCTTCCCCTGCTTCTGCTCTCTCTCTCTCTGTCAAATAGATAAAATCTTTTTTAAAAAAGACATTAGAAATTTCACTATCTTGATGAAAGCAGAGATGTTAATTGAGGAGTCACATTCTTCTCGTACAACTGTCTATAGAGTATTGAGGATATTATTTCCACTCGTTTCCCTTTTTTAACTTAAAAATAAAAATGTTTTGTCATATTACCTGAAAGATTCCTTCATAACTGGAAGAAATACTGGCTCTATCCCAGACTCAGGAACCTCTAATAAGAAGTTTCTAATGATCACAAATTCTTTTATTAGGGCTTATAAATCATGCTTTAAAGGCCTAAAATCCTGTTGAAGGTGCACATACACATTAATAGTTCACATTTTTTGAAAACTATGTTACTCCATTAAAGAAAAAATGAGTCAAAATTAATAGTGCACATATCTATTTCCATACTTGAAGAAAATATTCTAGCTGTTATTTGCAAATATTATTTAATACACAGATATTATTATGCTCCTTATGTGAACTAAGGACAATGATAAGTACAAGGAGTCAAGTCATACTTTCAAAACTTCACAGTTTTCTTGGAAAGTCTAGGATCTAGGGAATAACTTGCTAAATTATAGAAATGAGACTGAGTACTCTAAGGAAGGTGTTTCCATTGTTTAATTGATTGAGGAGCTCAAATAATTGTTTACATTTGCATCTGTTACTTTTGCAGCATTTCAAAGGAAATAAATGTATGTTTAATTTGATAGTGGCTTAGATTTAATAATTGTTTATGACTGTGAATGTACTACTGTGATGTTAAAAATGAGACTTACACATTGTCTTTCATATATACATATGAACAACATATATAAGTATGTAAATATATATTTGCATCATTATAGATGTTTGTATCATATATGTGTTCTATTATCAAACTACAAATACTTTTAAACATTTTTCAATAAATTATTCCAAATTCCTTTCAGAAAATACCCTAGTATATTCACAAAACATTACTCTCATTTCCTCTACCTGTTGCTTGTTGTAGGGTGTTTTTACTTATTTATTTATTTACTTTTATTTTTCTACCAAGTTTTAATATTTTTTATTAACATATAATGTATTATTTGCCAGAAGGTTATAGGTCTGACTCGTCAGTCTTACACACTTCACAGCACTCAACATAGCATATACCCTCCCCAATATCCATAACCCAGCCATCCTATCCCTACCTCTCCACCCACCAGCATCCCTTGGTTTGTTTCATGAGATTAAGAGTCTCTTATGGTTTTTCTCCCTCCTGATTCCATCTTGTTTCATTTTTTCCATCACTATCCCCCCAAACCCCCACCTTTTCTCTCAAATTCCTCATATCAGAGAGGTCACATGATTATTGTCTTTCTCTGATTGACTTATTTTGCTTAGTATACTACCCTCTAGTTCCATACTGTCATTGTAAATGGCAAGATTTCGATTCTTTTGATGGCTGGATAGTATTCCATTGCATATATATATATGTGTGTGTGTGTGTGTGTGTGTGTGCGCGCGCGCGTGTGTGTGTGTATACATATATATGTGTATATATATATATACACGACATCTTTATCCATTCAACTCTCTGCAAAAGCTTTTGATCTTGATAAATTCCCAATAGTTCATTTTCCCCCTTGTTTTCCTTGCCTCTGGTGATGTTTCTAGGAAGAAGTTGCTGCAGCTGAGGTCAAAGAGGTTGCTGCCTGTGTTCTCCTCAAGGATTTTGATGGATTCCTTTCTCACATTGAGGTCTTTCATCCATTTGGAGTCTATTTTTGTGTGTGGTGTAAGAAAATGATCCATTTTCATTCTTCTGCATGTGGCTGTCCAATTTTCCCAACACCATGTGTTGAAGACACTGTCTTTTTTCCATTGGACATTCTTTCCTGCTTTGTCGAAGATGAGTTGACCATAGAGTTGAGGGTCTATTTCTGGGCTCTCTATTCTGTTCCATTGATCTATGTGTCTGTTTTTGTGCCAGTACCATACTGTCTTGATGATGACAGCTTTGAAATAGAGCTTGAAGTCTGGAATTGTTATGCCACCAACTTTGGCTTTCTTTTTCAACATTTCTCTGGATATTTGGAGACTTTTTTGGTTTCATAAAGATTTTAGGATTATTTGTTCCATTTCTTTGGGGAAAAATTGATGGTATTTTGATAGGGATTGCATTAAATGTGCAGATTACTTTAGGTATCATAGACATTTTCACAATATTTCTTCTTACAATCCATGAGCATGGGAAGTTTTTCCATTTCTTTATGTCTTCCTCAATTTCTTTCATGAGTACTTTATAGTTTTCTGAGTATAGATTCTTTGCCTCTTTGGTTAGGTTTATTCCTAGGTATCTTATGGTTTTGGGTGCAATTGTAAATGGGATCAACTCCTTAATATCTCTTTCTTCTGTCTTGTTGTTGGTGTATAAAAATGCAACTGACTTCTGTGCATTGATTTTATATCCTGACATCAAGTTTTAATTTTCATTTTAATTCTGGTATAGTTAACAGAGTGTTATATTAGTTTCAGGTGTACAATATAGTTATTTAACAATTCTGTACATCACTCTGTGCTCATCCAAAGTGTCCTCCTTAATCCGTCTTCACCTATTGAACCCATCCACTTACCCACAATGCCTCTAGTAATACAGTTTGTTCTTTATAGTGAAGAATCTATTTCTTTGGTGGCCTCTCTCTCTCTTTTTGTCTTTTGCTTTTTTGTTTGGATTCTTAAATTCTACATATAAGTAAAATCATATGATATTTGTCTTTCTCTAATTGACTTATTTTACTTAGCATAATAGTCTCTAGCTACATCCATGTCATTGCAAATTGTGAGACTTCATTTTTTAAAAAATATTTTATTTCTTTATTTGAGAGAGAGAGAGGGATAAAGAGATAAATAGAATCTGAAATATACTCCACACTGAGCACAGAGCCCCACTTGGGGCTCCATCCCACGACCACTAGATCAGGACATGAGCCAAAACCAAGAGTTGGATGCTAAACCAACTGAGCCAGCTGGGTGCCCCAAGCTCTCATTCCTTTTTTTATGGCTGAATAATATTCATTATATAAATATGCCACTTCTCCTTTAGTCATTCATCAGCTGATGAACACTTAAGCTGTTTCCATAATTTGGTTATTGTAGATAATGCTGCCATATACATTGACCCCAATGTTTATGTATCCCTTTGAATAAGTATTTTTGTATGCTTTGGGTAAATACCTAGTAGTGCAATTGCTGAATCATAAAGTACTTCCATTTTTAACTTTTTGAGAAACCTCCACACTTGTTTCTTGTGGCTTTGATTTTAGTCTTTCTGAAAGATGTGAGATGATATCTCATTGGAGTTTTGATTTGCCTTTCCCTGATGATGAGCGGTGTTGAGCATCTTTTCATGAGTCTTTTGGCCAAGTGCATGCCTTCTTTGGAGAAATGTGTGTTCATGTATTCTATCCTTTTTTTAAATTGGATTATTTGGTTTTGGGGTATTGAGTTGTATAAGTTCCTTATATATTTTGGATACTAATTCTTTCTTTAGGGTTTTCTATAATATCATGCCATCTGCAAATAGTGAAAGTTTTGCTTCTTCCTTACCAATTTGAATGGATTTTCTTTCTTTTTGTTGTCTGATTGCAATAGCCAGAACATATAGTACTATGTTGAAAAAAAGTCATAAGAGTGGACATTCTTGTCTTGTTCCTGACTTTGGGGGGAAAGCTCTCAGTTGTTCCTCATTGAATATGATGTTCACTGTGGGTTTTCCATAAAAGGCCTTTATTTTGTCGAGGTGTGTTCCCTCTAAACCAACTTTGTTGAGAGTTTTTATCATGAATAGATGTGTGTCCTTGTCAAGTGCTTTTTCTGCATATATGGAAATGATCATATGGTTTTTCTCCTTTCTCTTACTAATGTGATGTGGGTTTTTTTGGTTTTGTTTGTTTGTTTTTTCCCTTCAGGAAGACCCACTACATTATCTGAGTTAAGGGGGAAGGCTCAAATATGGCTCATTCGAACCTACTGGGATTTTGAATTTCCTCGCCCACTCCTACCAAATTTTGAGTTTGTTGGAGGACTCCACTGTAAACCTGCCAAACCCCTGCCTAAGGTAACTGATTCCTGTCTCTTTTGTTTTATTTGCTTTGAGGCATTTAACTAGTATTCTACTTAGAAATATCATTCCTCAACAATGTTTGTGTGTCCCAACAATATCTGCAGTCAAATCCAATGTTCACTTGCTGTCACTCCAACATTTACACAATTCCTCATTTGAGTCCCAAGGCTTGACATCTTAGAGCATTTATGGGTTTGCTTAGCCTATGAGAACACATGTTTTCTGCCACACACAAAAGCTGGATAAAATCTCAGTAAAGATCATTGGGGGAGGGGCGCCTGGGTGGCTCAGTCAGTTAAGCAACTTACTAAGTTAAGTCAGTAAGTTAAGTCAGTTAAGCTGCTCAGTTCATGATCCCAGGGTCCTGGGATAGAGCCCAAAGGCTCCTTGCTCAGGGGGGAGTCTGCTCCTCCCTCTGCCTCTGCCTGCCACTCTGCCTGATTGTGCTCTCTCTTTCTGACAAACAAATAAATAAAATCTTAAAAAAAAATCATTGGGGAAACATTGTTCTCAACATAATGGGCATAGAAAAAACTACATTTTGTATAAAATAAGGACCACGAATTCTGCATATTTAATAAGGACCAAATTATTTCTACTACTTATACATGAAAAATATTCATAGCATAAAATTGCAAAATAATTCTGTTAGTATATAAGATGATACTTTATGAAAAAAAGCAATAAGGTAATATGTTTTAAGTTGATATTGTGCCTTTAAGACATAAGAAAAACAAGCATCCCTTACTGAATGATTTTATGGTCTCTTCAACATCTTGTTGTCTACCGTTTTATTAGTAATAAGATGAAACTAAGATCTTATTTGAGGGTTAACCTAATACCAATTTTTTTTAAAGATTTTATTTATTTATTTGACAGAGAGAGATCACAAGTAGATGGAGAAGCAGGCAGAGAGAGAGAGAGAGAGAGAGGGAAGCAGGCTCCCTGCTGAGGAGAGAGCCCGATGTGGGACTCGATCCCAGGACCCTAGATCATGACCTGAGCCGAAGGCAGTGGCTTAACCCACTGAGCCACCCAGGCGCCCCAACCTAATACCAATTTTGATTGCAAAATGTTTAAGTGTATATGGTAACTTTCTCAAAGTCTAAATCCTGAGGTAAAACTGGCAAAAGTTCTATTCAGTCTAAAACAAGTGTCCAGGGACAGATAAATCCATAAATATAATGTATTTACAAATAATGGAATATTAGTCATAAAACAGAAGAAATGCCTAACACATACTCTAAAGTGGAAAAGCTTCAGGATGTTACAGAAAGTGAAAGGGAACTATCACAAAAAGACAGATACGGTATGATTCCACTGATACGTGAGGTATGCAGATTAGTCAGATTCATAGAAATACAAAATATAATGATGGTTGCTAAACCTGGTGAAGGAAAGAATGGGGAATTGTTATATAATGGGAACAGAATTTCAATTTAGCAAGATGAAAAAGTTCTGGTGATTGGTTACTGAGCAGTGTAAGTATACACATTATTGACTGCATGCCCGGGAATAGTTAAAATGGTAATTTTTTTGTGTACTTCACCACAATTTAAAGATAAAAACAAACATTATTCTAAAGCTCCTGATACTATTTGGTATCTCTCCTTAGCTGCTTGAAGATTTTTTTTTTTTTGAGATTTATTTATTTGAGAGAGAGTTGGGGGATAGGGAAGGGAGTTGAGAGAGAGAGAAGACCCAGCAGATTCTCCACTGAGTGTAGAGCCAGACTCAGGGCTCAATTGCCCAACCCTGAGATCATGACCTGAGGTAAAATCGAGAGTCAGATACTTAACTGACTGAGCCACCCAAGCACCCCTGAAGAAATTTTTTTAATAGTGTTTGATATGGTGTTCTCCTTTTGTAATGGAACAAATTTTTTCTTCACAGGAAATGGAAGAGTTTGTCCAGAGCTCTGGAGAAAATGGTATTGTGGTGTTTACACTAGGGTCTATGGTCACTAATGTGCCAGAGGAAAAAGCCAATGTGATTGCATCTGCCCTTGCACAGATTCCACAAAAGGTTAGATAAAGTAATTTAATCCTATACAACTGCTTAACGAGTCTGTTAAACCGTATAAAGAGTTTGTTTACCCTTTCCTTCATGACATGGAAACCATGATGATAGATCCAATTTATCTCAGATATGAGCAAAATACACATGGCAAATGGCAAAATAGTACAGAAGGTGTTTTGACAATAACTTTGGCATTAACATTGAGATCAGAAAGAAATATATTTAGGAGGAATATATTTAGGAGATACAGTGTAACATTTGCTATTATAATGTATCGTGGGCAGATACAGAAATCACCAAATTCTATCCTTTCATTCCCTCCTTCTCCTTACAGGATTTCCAAGGGCACTGAAAAACACATAGATATTCTCTGAAAGGAGTTAAATTTCAACAGTTATGTTAAGCAGGAACTGATAAAAGTCTGAAAAGCTTCATGCAGTTTATGCTTGCTGGATAATCCAGGTTTCTTTTCCTTCCACTAGCTTTTTGAGAAAAGCCAACTCAGTATGCTCTTCATAGAAAGGATGCCCAGGGCACACCAAGCTATGTTTTGGCAATTGTCCAGCCTAGATGATTCAGGGAAAGAGAAAAACTGACACGAATGGTTGACTGGACCCTGTTAAGAGTAAAATAAATGAAAAGGGAGGAGATGAGTCCACCCCTCTAGGTGACCCTGTGCTTAGTAATAGTGGTTCCAAACGACTTTGACTGAGCAGAATAGTAACTCCTCCTGATTAAGGAAGGAAATGGAAATTTATTAAGGGGTCAACTAGAAACAAGCCTAGGAAGGGAAAGTTTCAGATGCCTCTTTTTACGTAAAATATAGTAGTATATTATTTTCTGATATATATAGAAAACACCTGGAGTATTTGGGTATTTGTGAACTACTTTTTGGTTACTGATATAGTTTCTCTTTATGCTAATGTTCACTTAATATCTAAAGTTACTTGAACATTTGCATAACAAATATGTGTTAACCAATGTAAACCATCATCCAGTTTATGCAGATTACTGGGGAATTCTAAAATCAATCTATTTTGGTACTGGGAATGGAAATTGCTTGGGTATAGAACTCATATTAATCCATGCTATCAATGTTTTGTAGTGCATCACTGAAGTGTTAACAATCAGTTAAATAAAATGTAGCATCATCACAGTTTTGGATGTTTTTCAACAGCTGCACTTTTATTTCTGAAGTTCCACTAGGCTCTTCTTTGTAACATTTAAAGAATTTCCACACCAAGAAATAGTAATAGTAATCTGGATTCATGCAAAAAATTACCTTTTTCTTGGAGGTAGTGCCTAATAATTAGTAATGTAAAAGAAATTATAGGTACTAAGAGAAGTTATTTATATTAATAAATTACTGGTAAGCAGAAATATTTATTTCTCACAAACAACAGATTGCATACTTAGATTTTTTTGTATATCAAAAGATGTAAAACTCTAATAAAATAACATATGGAACAAGTGGATATACATGAACTCCCTCCTGTAACACTTCAAAAGAAATAAATAGGTAATATTACATTTGAAGATGATAGCAATTATAATAGATAAAACAAAACAAATGTGTAGATCTTAGTAATTTCCAAGTTGTTTGCACTAGAATTATAATAACTACCTAAAAATTTCTTAAATACTTATATTTGTCATTGTTTATCTCATTTGTCTAATCTCTATGTGTGAACGTCATGATTACATTCATACCTGATTGAATATAAAAATAAGTAAAAAATGTGGGTATTTTATTATACCAGCATTTTGGAAGTCTCATTTTTAATATATTTGTCCTGTTATTTATCAGTCAGTAAAAGGGGTCTAATTAGATTTTCTCTCAATTTCTTTAAAATTCTAATATGCTATAACTTCAAAGTTTCAACTCATGAAATAGGGATTTTCTTTAACAGGTTCTATGGAGATTTGCTGGCAAAGAACCAGAAAACTTAGGGCCAAATACTCGGCTGTATGAGTGGATCCCCCAGAATGACCTCCTTGGTAAGAATCTGGAAAACCTTGAATTCAAGTAATGCTAAAAAAAATGATAAGAGCTCCCAAGAAGCAAATTGATTGAACATTCATTAATGAAAAATTCAAAAACAAAACTTAACTTCTTTACATTTATTTTGCCATGCTAGGGGGAAAAAGATCAGATACGGGATGTTATTATACACAGTCACGTTCCTTATGGCTAGAATCAAAGTATCTTTATTTCATGTATAATTACTTCTCAAGGGTAATTTTCTAATTTTTAATTAAATTAAATGCAAATAGCCAACATAGAGTGCGTCATTAGTTTCAGTTGTACTGTTCAGTAATTTATCAATTGCATGTAACACCCAGTGCTCACCCATCAAGTGCCCTCCCTAATGTCCATCACCCAATTACACTATCCCTCATCCACCTCCCCTCCAGCAGCCCTTGGTTTGCTCCCTATAGGGGCAAACTATAGCAAACTATAAGTTTGTCTCCCTGTATGATTTCTTTCCATTCTGTTTTCCCTCCTTCCCCTATATTCCTCTGTGCTCTTTCTTATATTCCACATATGGGTGAAAGGATAAGATTATTGTCTTTCTCTGATTGATTTATTTCATTCAGCATAATACCCTCCAGTTCCATCCCTGTCAATGTAAATGGTAAGTATTCAACATTTATGATGGCTAATATTCCATTGCATAAATATACCATATTATCTTTATCCATTCATCTGTCCGTGGATATCTAAGCTCTTTCTACAGGTTGGCTATTGTGGACATTGCGGCTATAAACACTGGGGTTTATAGCAGTGCTCCTTCAGGTCAATACATTTGTATCTTTGAGGTAAATACCTAGAAATGCAATTGCTGGGTCATAAGGTAGCTCTGTTTTTAACATCTTGAGGAACCTCCATAATATTTTCCAGAGTGACTGCACCAGCTTGCATTCCCACCAACAGTGTTAGAGGGTTTCCCTTTCTCCACATCCTCTCCAACATTTGTTGTCTCCTGTCTTGTTAATTTTAGCCATTCTGACTGGTGTAAGGTGGTATCTCACTGTGGTTTTGATTTGTATTTCCCTGATGCCAAGGGATGTTAAGCATTTTTTCATGTGCCTGTTGGCCATTTTTATGTCTTCTTTGCAGAAATGTCTGTTCATGTCTTCTGCCCATTTCTTGAGTGGATTATTTGTTCTTTTGGGTGTTGATGTAGTTCTTTATAGATCTTGGATATCAGCCCTTTATCTAATATGTCATTTGCAAATATCTTCTCCCACTCCGTAGGTTGCCTTTTAGTTTTGTTGACTGTTTCCTTTGCTGTGCAGAAACTTTTTGTCTCAATGAAGTCCCACCAGTTCATTTTTGCCTTGTTTACCTTGCCTTTGGAGACATGTCTAGCAAGAAGGTGCTGTGGCTGAGGTTGAAGAGGTTGCTACCTGTGTTCTCTAGAATTTGGGTGGATTCCTGTCTCACAGTTAGGTCTTTCATCCATTTTGAGTTTATCTTTGTGCATGGTGTAGGAAATAGTCCAGTTTCATTCTTCTACATGTGGCTGTCCAATTTTCCTAGCACAATCGATTGAAGAGACTGTCCTTTCTTCATTGGATATTCTTTCCTACTTTGTGAAAGATTAATGGGCCATAAAGTTGAGGGTTCGTTTTTGGGTTCTTTTCCATTGATCTTCTTCTTTTCCATTGATCAAAGTATCTGTTTTTGTGCCAATACCACACTGTCTTGATGATTACAGTTTTGTAAATAGAGCTTGAAGTCCACAATTGTGATGCCACCAACTTTGGTTTTCTTTTTCAATATTCCTTTTTTCTACATTCCTTTCAACATTCCTCTCTCAACATTTCTTTTTCAACATTTGGGGTGTTTTCTGGAACCATACAAATTTTAGGATTATCTGTACCAGCTCTTTGAAAATTTTTGATGGTATTTTGATTGAGATTGCACTGAATGTGTAGATTGTTCTGGGTACCATAGACTTTTTAACAATATTTATTCTTCCAATCCATAAACATGGAATATTTTTTCATTTCTTAGTGTCCTCCTCAAATTCCTTCACAAGTCTTCTGTAATTTTTAGAGTACAGATCCTTTACCTCTTTGGTTAGTTTTATTCCAATGTATCTTATGGTTTTGGGTGCAATTTTAAATAGGATAGACTTCTTAATTTCTCTTTCTTCTGTCTCATTGTTAGTGTATATAAATGCAACTGATTTCTGTGGATTGATTTTATTTCCTGCCATGTGGCTGAATTCCTGTCTCAGTTCTAGCAATTTGGGGGTAGAGTGTTTGGGGTTTTCCACATAAGGTATCATGTCATCAGCAAAGAGTGAAAGTCTGACTTCTTTGCCAATTTGAATGCATTTTATTTCCTTTTGTTGTCTGACTGCTGAGGCTAGGACTTCCGGTACTATATGAACAAAAATGGTGTGAGTGGGCATCCCTGTCGTATTCCTGACCTTAGAGGAAAAGCTCTGTGTTCCCCCCATTGAGAATGATATTCGCTGTGGGCTTCTCATAGATGGCTTTTATGATATTGAGATAGGTTTCCTCTCTGCCAACACTGTGGAGAGTTTTAATCAAGAAACATACTGTGTTTTGTCAAATGTTTTTCTGCATCTATAGAGAAGGACATATATGGTCCTTGCCCTTTCTTTTATTAATGTGATGTATTACATTGATTGGTTCATTCAAGCCCAGGAATAAATCTCATACCATTGTGGTGAATAATCCTTTTAATGCACTGTTGGATCTTATTGGCTACTATCTTGGTGAGAAATTTTGCATCCATGTTCATCAGGAGTATTGCTCTCTAATTCTCCTTTTTGCTGGGGACTTTGGTTTGGAAATCAAGGTAATGCTGGCCTCATAAGATGAGTTCAGAAGTTTTCCTTCCATTTATATTTTTCGAAACAGCTTCAGAAGAATAGGTATTATTCTTCTTAAATGTTTGGTAGAATTCCCATGGGAAGCCATCGGCTCTCGTCTCTTGTTGGTTGGGAGATTTCTTCTCACTACTTCAGTTTCCTTCCTGGTTATCAGTGTGTTCACATTTTCTATTTCTTCTTGTTTCAGTTTTAGTAGGTTATACGTTTCCAGAAATGTAGCCATTTCTTCCAGATTGCCTAATTTGTTGGCATATAGTTGCTTATAATATGTGCTTAAAATTATTTGTATTTCCTTGGTGTTGAGCATGATCTCTCCTCTTTCATTCATGATTTTATTAATTTGGGTCCTTTCTCCTTCTTTTTGATGACATGGCTGGGGATTTATTGATGTAATTAACTCTTTGAAAGAACAAGCTTCTAGTTTCATTGATCTGCTCTACTCTTTTGGTTTCTATTTCATTGATTTGTGCCCTAATCATTATTATTTTTTCTTCTGCTTGGTGTAAGCTTTATTTGCTGTTCTTCCTCCAGCTTCTTTAGTTTTAAAGTTAGTTGTGTATTTGAGACTTTTCTATTTTTTTGAAAGAGGTTTGCATTGCTATGTACTTCCATCTTAGGACCGCCTTTGCTGCATCCTAAAGGTTTTGAACAGTTGTGTTTTCGTTCTCATTAGTTTCCATGCAACTTTATAATTCTTTAATATCCTGGTCAACTATTCATTCTTTAGTAGAATGCTCTTTTACCTTCAAATGTTGAGTTCCTTCCAAACATCCTATTGTAATTGAGTTCAACTTCAAAGCATCATGCCCTGAAAATATGCTGGGGATAATCCCAATCATTTGATATGGGTTGAAAAACAATTTGTGACACTGTATGTGATTTATTCTGGAGAATGTTCCATTTGCACTTGAGAAGAATGTGTATCCTGTTGCTTTAGATGGAATGCTCTGTATATATCTGTGAAGTCCATCTTATCCACTGTGTCATCCAAAGCCTTTGTTTCCTTGTTGATCTTCACTTAGATGTCCATTACAGTGAGTGGGATATTGAAATTCCCTATTATTGTATTACTATCAATGTGTTACTTTAATTTGATTATTAATATACATATAAATATCACTGCTCCCAAGTTAGAAGCATACATATTTATAATTGTTAGATCTTCTTGTTGGAAAGACCCTTTAATTATGATATAGTGTTTCTCCTCATCCTTTTCTACAGACTTTGGTTTAAAATCTGATTTTTCTGATATGAGGATTTCCACCCTAGCTTTCTTTTGATGCCCATTAGCATGAAAAATGGTTTTCCACCCCCTCACTTTCAATCTGGAGGTGTCTTTGAGTCTAAAATGTGTCTCTTGCAGACAGCATATCAATGCATCTTGCTTTTTTTTATGTAATCTGATACCCTATGTCTTTCAGTTAGTCCATTTAGCCCATTTACATTCAGAGTAACTATTGAAAGATATGAGTTTAGTGCTATTGTACTAACTGTAAAGTCACTGATTCTGTAGGTTGTCTCTGTTCCTTTCTGGTCTATGTTACTTTTGGACACTCTCTTCACTTAAAGGATCTCCTTTAATATTACTTTTAGAGCTGGTTTAGTGATCAGAAATTCTTTGAGTTTCTGGTTGTCCTGGAAGCCTTTGCTCTCTCCTATTTTGAATGACAGCCTTGCTGGAGAAAGTATTCTTGGTTTCCTATTTTTCTTATTTAGCACTCTAAATATATCATGCCAGTCTTTTCTGGCTTGCCAGGTCTCTTGGATAGGTCTTCTGCAAGTCTAATGTCTCTATCTTCGTAGGTTATGGACCTCTTGTCCCATGCTGCTTTCAGGATTTTCTTTTTGTCTCTGAGATTTGCAAGTTGTATTGTTATGTGTCAAGGTGTTGATCTATTTTTATTGATTTTCAGGGGGATTCTCTGTGCCTTCTGGACTTGAATGCCTCTTTCCTTCCTCAGATTAGGGAAATTCTCAGCCATGATTTGCTCAAATATGCCTCATGGACCACTTCTCCTCTTCCTCTTGGACCCCAAAAACTCTAATATTATTTTGTTTTATGGGATCACTGATTTATCAAATTCCCCCCTTACCCTCAGGTTCCATTAGTTGTTTTTCTTGCTTTTCTCTGGCTTCCTTCCTTCCTTTCCATCATCTTGTCTTCTAAGTCACTGACTCTCTCTTCTGCCTCATTTACCTTAGCTGTAAGAGCATCCATTTTAGATAGAATCTCAGTTAAAGTATTCTTAATTTAAGCCTGATTAGATTTTATTTCTGCATTAAGAGATTCTCTAATGTGTTTTATGCTTTTTTCAAGCCCACTTAGTAACTTTATAATCATTATCCTAATTTCCAGCTCTGACATTTTACTTATATACATTTTGCTTATATCTGTGGTGGAGAGTATTACTTATGGTTCTTTCTTTTGTTGTGATTTCTTCCATATATATATATATTTATATTTCTCTCTCTCTCTCTCTCTATATATATATATACTCATCATTTTACCCAGAGAAGAATGGAAGAATGAGACAACAAAGTAAAAAATATCAACCACAATTCAAATGAAACACACACTAGACAAATCCAAACCGGTCAGAAACTAAAAAAGAAAAAGAAAAAAAAAAGGGTAGGGAGAGAGATTATAATCTCCCAGGTGGATAAAACATGGTGATCCACTGGGTTCTGGTTGTATTTTGGTCTGTCACAAGACACTAAATCCCAAAAGTGTAAAGAAAGCAAAACTTATATAAACAAAAATAAAATTGCAACAGTGAAAGGAAGCTAAAAATGATGAATAAATCTATAAAATGTAAATTTTAAAATGAAAGTTAAAAAATACTTAAAAACAAAGAATTGATAAAATAAGAAATCAGTTGCGGTGCCTGGGTGGCTAAGCCACTTAAGCTATTGCCTTTGGCTCCGCTCATGATCTCCAGGTTTTGAGAGCGAGCCCTGCATCTGGTTCCCTCCTCAGCATGGAAACTGCTTCTCTCTCTCTTTCCCTCTGCGATTCCCCCCTGTTCATTCTCTCTCTCACACACATATAAACAATATGTTTTAAAAAAATAAAATAAGCAACCAGCTGAAAAAGAAAAAAAAGAATAAAAGAACAAGAGATTTTAAACTGAAAGTTAAATGACTCTTGAGAAAAAACTGAATTCTATATACTATTTTCCCCCAGTGCTGGAGTTTTATAGTCCTCCATGCTCCAAAAACTGGGTGTTCCCTGTTGTTTCTGCTGGTCTTCTAGGAGAAGGGCCAACTGCACTGATTCTCAGGTGTCTTTGCCTAGGCAGATTTGCACAACACCTTGCCAGGAGCTGGGCTCAGTGTAAGATTTCTGATTGTTCTATGTGGCTTTTGTTCACTGAAGACCCTCTGTGCCTCTTTGGAGGATGAAAATAAAAATGGCTGCATGCCAGTCTCCAGCCCTGGAGCTCAAAGATCACAGCCCCTTCTCTTCAGCAAGTCTTCAGGGATAAGCAGTTTTCAGTTCTGTGTGTGCCAAACTGCAGACTTGTGTGGTGTGCACCCACGCTGATCCTCCCAGTGGAAGGTGGAGGGTCACCACATTTCTGCCCTTTGGCGGTCCCCCACATAGAGAATGGTCACCCGATCATGGTACAGTTTGCAGTTTATGGCAAACCGAGCTGAGAGCCCCCTCCTTGTCTCACTGAACATAACTGGTTTCTCTGCTCTAATGGATTGGGAATTCTGCAGCCCAGGCACCCCTGTTTTTTCTGTGAGCCCAGGGATCCTGAGACAACACTGTCCCACCTAGGATTCTGCCCCACTTTGCCACCTGAGCACCTTTCAGGCAGGACATCTCTCCCTGGAACAGACTTCTAAAGAGTCTGAATTTACCCTTCAGGGCTAAATCACTTTCTGGTAGCCAGCTTACGGACGTTCTCTCCCCCAACCATTTATCTTCTGAATATACCCTCAGATTAATTTTTCTGCAACTCCCACCTTGCAAAAAGTGCCCACTTTTTATTTGTAGAACTTCAGCAAATCTGTTCTTACATCTCAAGTTGAATTCATATGGTTTGAAACCCCACTACAGAATAGTTTGATAGTTATCTGGCTAAATTCAGGGACAAGATGAAATGAGGTCCTTTACTCTTCCACCATCTTGCCTCTCCCAATAAATTTTTAGTAACTAAATGGATCATCACTTTGTCTCCTAATTCTCCCACTTTATTCCTATCTTTTCTCATTCTGAATGGGTATTCAGTGGTAATGAAAAATTACCAGTGACTCTACACTTTCTCCAGGAAAACACCATAATCTTTTTCATGAAGTCATAACACATTTCATGATAAAGTGCAGTGTTTCTTTCCCCTGACTTGAACCACCACTATCATACTTCCTGTTGCCTTGACACTCTACATGTTAGACTCAGTGACTTTACTGTTTAAGAGACTACGTTCTATGTTTTAATATGCCACCTCCTTTTCTTTTCTTTTCTTTTCTTTTTTTTTTTTGCACATGCTATTCTTTATCCAGAATTTTCCCTTTCAATCTGTCTGTTCAGCCATCTTATAACCATTTTTCAAGTTACAACTACCACACCAATTTTCATTTACTTCTCCAGCAGATTTTTGCTCTTCTTGCTCTGGGATCTAAAAGACATTTTAATGCTATTTCATATGTACTGTACTATGTGCCTTATGCTGCTAAACTCTCCTTTTTTTTCTAAGAATTATAATTACTAATGTGCTGAGATTCACCTAATCCTAGGTCATCCAAAAACCAAAGCCTTTGTAACTCATGGTGGAACCAATGGCATCTATGAGGCGATCCACCATGGGATTCCAATGGTGGGCATTCCCTTGTTTGCGGATCAACCTGATAACATTGCTCACATGAAGGCCAAGGGAGCAGCTGTCAGTCTGGATTTCCACACACTGTCTAGCACAGATTTGCTCAATGCATTGAGGATGGTCATTAATAATCCTTCGTGAGTATTATAATTTTTTTTCATTAATAGTATTTAGAGATAGATTCTTCTTTTTTTTATTTATAATTTTTTTTTATTTTTTATAAACATATATTTTTATCCCCAGGGGTACAGGTCTGCGAATCGCCAGGTTTACACACTTCACAGCACTCACCATAGCACATACCCTCCCCAATATCCATAACCCCACCCCCCTCTCCCAACCCCCTCCCCCCATCAACCCTCAGTTTGTTTTGTGAGATTAAGAGTCACTTATGGTTTGTCTCCCTCCCAATCCCATCTTGTTTCATTTACTCTTCTCCTACCCCCTCAACCCCCCATGTTGCATCTCCTCTCCCTCATATCAGGGAGATCATATGATAGTTGTCTTTCTCTGATTGACTTATTTCGCTAAGCATGATACCCTCTAGTTCCATCCATGTCGTAGATTCTTCTATCAATGATGACTATGCATTTCATCCTATATTTAAGAAGCTAATTTTGAAATTTTAATATGTATAACTGATCTTAAACCTATCTTTGTTTTCAACCAGACATTTATTGCAAAGTTGCTTTTCAACCCCATTGATTTAATGGGCTGCAACAATTTTCTATATGAGCAAATGCAAAAGTTATATATGGAATTGTAAGGACACATTTTAAAAAATATGACAGAATTCCTAGAATGAAAGAATGAAGAATTTGCTGTTATGTAAAATAATTTTCAATTCAGCACCAAAAATTTCCAAAACTATAAATCTTTTTGCCCAAGAATTAATTTTAATTTTTACTTTAATATATTTTATAATATGATTTATGTACCATAATATTTAAGGTACAAAAAATCAAACATATATGGTATGTTACAGAATTATGAAGCCATGACTATAATCTAAGCTTGGGACATTTTCATTAACCTAAAAAAGAATTGCATATGACTTAGAAGTCATTTTCCATTCCTCTTGTCTTAAGTAAACAATCTCCTTTCTGTGTCTCCTAATTGCTATATTCTGGATATGTCATACAAATGGAATCATACAATTTATGGCCTTTTGCACCTGGCTTCTTTCACTTGGCATGTTTTTGAGTTTCACTGATGTGGTAGTTTTGCATTGCTGAATAATATCCTATGGTATGGATATATTACAATCTATTTTTCATTCATCAGTTCATGAACATTTTGGTTATTTCCACATTTAGGAGTTATAAATATTACTACATATGTTATTGTGTGAACAATAACATAAAAAAGAAATTTGTCACTTCTTTTGGAAGTGAAAGGAAATTTTTGGAAATTCTAGGAGTAGAATTGCTGGTCATATGTTAACTCTGTGAAGAACTGCCAAATTGATATTCAAATGAGACGCACCATTTTACATTTCCACCAGCTGAGTATGGGAGATCCAAGTTCCCTACATCATTACCAACACTTGTTATCATCTTTCTTTTTTTTTAAGATTTATTTATTTATTTATTTGACAGACAGAGATCACAAATAGGCAGAGAAGCAGGCAGAGAGAGAGGGGGAGCAGGTTCCCCTCTGAGCAGGGAACCTGATGTGGGGCTTGATCCCAGGACCCCGAGATCACGACCTGAGCTGAAAGCAGAGGCTTAACCCACTGAGCCACCCAGGTGCCTCTATCATCTGTTTTATTACAGACATCCCAGTGAGTGTGAAGTGGTCTCTCTTGTGCTCTTGATTAGTATTTCCCTTAGAGCCCAAGTTATTAAGCATCTTTTCATATGCCAGTTGCCATCCATGTGTCCTCTTTAGAGAAATGTCTATTCCAATTCTTTGATAATTTTTAAATTTGATTATTTGTCTCATCTTATTAAAGAACTTGTTATGTGTTATGAATATAACACATTAACAGATAGATGATTTGTTAATGTTTTCTTCCATTCTGGTTGACTTGATTTTTCACTTTCTTGATGGTGTCCTTTGAAGAGAAAACTTTTTAAAGATGATAAGACAAATAAAGAAATTTTCTATATTACACAAGAAAATAATGTGTGGGAATTTGTAGTGCCTAGCACAGTAACCATGAATTTGGTATTTGTTACTACTATCACTATTAATATTATGTTAGGAGGGTATCATCTAAAGAAATACTGAAAAATTTATTATTGTGAAGAAAATGGTAGAACAATGAATTAATAAAATACTTTAAATAGATAAGAAAGAAAAAGAAATATATGGCAGGTTGGAGAAATAGAACAGAAAATAGAGAATGAGACAGTAGGTAAAAATATGAATATGCCAGCACTTACATTAAACTTAAACAGATTACATAATTTAAAGACAAAGTTTGTCAGAATGCATTTTAAAAACTATATACTGTTTAAAAGACATGTTCAAACAGAAATGTAGAAGAGGATTTTAAGTACAAAGGCAGAAAATGATCTATTTTAGCAGTTACCATTTAGAAAGATGTGCCTATGTGACTATCAGACATGGTACTCCAGAATCACTAACAAAAATAAAGATACATATTTCATAATGATACATGGACTGATCTGTCAAAACAACACAAATTAATAACTGGTGACACCTACTATGAAAATATCAAAATGCAGCAGATGTAGACAAAAGAACAAACAAATACACAACTCTACAGTCATAATACTGAGTTTTCAAACATCTTTCTCAATAACATAGAAAAAGAAAAGAAAAAAGAAAGAAGAAAGGAAGAAAGGAAGGATGGATGGACAGAGAAGATAATGGAATGACTAAATTCCTAAATGATTTCAAGGATTCAATTTGAAATATAATCTATTCGACATACATATACATCATAATATATAACACAACAGAGAATACATATATTTCCAGAATGGAATAGATACTGGAATTAATCATATGCTGGGCTATACACCAAGAGTAAATTTGAAAAATATAAATCATCAACAGTATACTGTCCAGCCTTACTGGAATTCACTTAGAAATTGTCGAAAAGAAAGATAACAGTAACATCTCTAAATTTTGGAAATTAAGCAATATACTTCTACATAATTCAGTCAATAAAGAAATCACAACCCTAAATAACCTTATTCTCAGCAATTCCACTTTCACATTATATACAAACACAACTGTATGAACTTGTAAATCTAAAGAAATACACAAGATTTTTATGACAGCTTTAGTAATAACGATTAAAAAATTGTTAACACAAATGTCCACTGATCATTAAATGAAGAAATACTCTGTGGTATTGCCAAACAATGGAATACTATACAGTAATAGAATTAACCGACAACTATTAGACAAAAGACAAAAGGAAATGAGTGTTATCTTGTTATTCTGAAACATAAATAATAAAAGCTAATCTATCATGACTAAAAGTTTCAGAAAAGATGGGATCCTCCTGGATATTGTGTGATACCCCATATCAATACTTAGTAGTAGGTATATTATTATATCCACTTCACAATAATATTCTAGTTAACTTTGAATTTAGGAGCTATTCAGTTAAGACTATGTGCATTTTTCTTATGTTATATATTTAAATGTTATTATGGAAAATATATTTTAAAATTCTAGGTTTCAAAGAGTAGCACACACACGCATGCACACACACACACATCCCATTGGCTAAGAGTGCTTTGATAGTGTGGCCCAGAAAAGTCTGAGATGGAACACAGAGCTGGGTCATCTATCAAGATGTAGAAGCAGCTTTGGAGTGTTGCAGGGAGAAGTGTCTATCAGAGAGACAGGAGAGAGACAGAAAGTGCAAAGGTGCTTAAGTGAGGACATGTTTGGCAACTTCAGTGAACTCCTAGCAGGGCTTTATGCCTACAACAGAGTGTACATGGGACAAAGTGACAGGAGGAGAGGTTGCCAGGGGGCTGTATCTGTAAGATCCTATAGACCAAAATCCATAGCTGGATTTTATTCTAAAGGTAATGAGAAGCCAGATGGAAATTTTGAGCAGGGAAGTGCCATGATCTGATATCGGTTTCAAAAATCAGACTGGCTATATGATGGAAAATATAGAGTAGAGGGTAGAAGAGTGGAGACAGGGACCAGTGAGGTGGCATTTTACTTACCATGACACAATTCCCTTTGCTCCTTCATGAGGTCATTCTATAAGTGCATTCCCACCACCTCATTTACAGCTATTACAAGGGCCCATAGCATTTTCTCTGTTAGAAAAGATCAAACTATCCTCACTGAACTTCCATTTTCACTTCTTAGAATAGTTGGTGATGGGAAAATTCCAATTCAAATGCCAAATCTCCAGTGCGGATCCAAATAAAAAAACATACTGCTTCTGTAACTCTATGACATATATTTTGAAGCATTTTTATGGCACTTTTCAAAAACCTTTCATGGGAATTATACGAGTAGGCAAATGAGCTTCCTTTCAATGTCGGTATCTTTATGTTTCTGCTTTAGATACAAAGAGAATGCTATGAGATTATCAAGAATTCACCACGATCAGCCTATAAAGCCCTTGGATCGAGCAGTCTTCTGGATAGAGTTTGTCATGCGCCACAAAGGAGCCAAACACCTCAGGCCAGCCTCCCATGACCTCACCTGGTTTCAGTACCACTCTTTGGATGTGATTGGGTTCCTGCTGGCCTGTGTGGCAGCTGCTATATTTGTCACCACACAGTGTTGTCTGTTTTGTTACCGGAAGTTTGTAAAAACAGGGAAGAAGGAAAAAAAGGAGTAGTTACATCGGGGGCCTCAAGCTGGTATGCCTCATAAATGGGACTCATCCAGTTTATTTCAGCAAGAAGCTGTGATAGAAGGTTTCTTCCTCCTGTGACAAAATGATTTTCACCACTTAGCTTCTCAGATCAAAATCTGTTTTCAAGGGATTTACAGCCTATTTAAGAGTTAGAAATGTCATGCCAAAAGGAAAACTTGGAAAAAATAAATAAAATAAAAATAAAACTGTATGGGTATTTATTGAAACTTATTATTCTAAATCAAAAATCATCTCCCTCCAAAAGTTATTGATCTTAACTGTGTTTCAAACATTGGGTATGCACACAAGAACATTATGAAAGCTATGCAGAATATCTTTATTATCATGCAATTACTCAGAATATGTTAACTTAATTTGGGGCTAGAATTTTGTACTTTTGTTTTTGCTAGAAAAATGACAGGTAGTTAAAATTGTATAAAATGATTTATTTGTCCATTTCATTTTGGGAGACCACTAATTCTCCACAGTAAGATCCAGCCTCAGTGTCACTCCTTACCTAAGACAGGGCAAGTTCTTGGGTTTCATCCAGCTTGTCATTTTCCAGCAGAATGTATGTGAATTTAGAAGTCTACCAGCTACCACTTTCCTATTATAAAACTGAGCTGCTCATCTGGTTAAGCTTCTGACTCTTAGTTTCAGCAAAGGTCATGATCTCAGGGTGGTGAGATCAAGAGATCAAGCCCCAGAGTTGGGCTCTGGGCTCAGCAAGTAGTCTGATGAAGGTTATCTCCCTCAGCTTCTCACTCCCCCTGCTCTGGGGCACTCTTTCTCCAAAATAAAAAAATCTTCAAAAACAAAAACAAAACTGAGCTGTTTATGACATACTTCGTTTCATTAGCTTATTCTCTTTACCTCACAGTCCTTTAAAAAGATTCACCTGGTGGCTTCCACGCTCATTCTACCCTTTGATAATGGCAGTAAAGTCTCACTTGTGGGTTGGATAATAGAGGACACGCTCCCTAAAGGAACTTACTGAACTTTCACTCTCTCCTATTGAGAGGGAAGGGGCTGCCATGCCTACCAGGGAGGGAGTCTTCACCTTGTAACCTGAAGAGGCCCGTTAGAAGAGCACCTGATCCCCTGAAGCAGAGGCTGGTGGCCAGAGTTTGATGACTGGTTCTTGTGGCCCAGAAGGATGCCCAGGGTGGATGGGAGATGCAGCTCCAAAGCCCAGAGTGAGCGCTGCCTCAGCTGGGTGTGCGCAGCAGTGGCACCTGGAGGTAGCCTCGGTGCTAGTAGTGGGCTGTCATGGAGTGGGCTGCCCCAGACCTGTTCTGGTACTTGGCAACCCAGCCCAGGCCCCCTGGACCCTGTGGACTACGACACAGCGGCAATGAACAGCCTAGCCCCCAAGTGCTGTATGGCTGGCAGCGCTCGGCCAACCCAGTCTTTACAACCCCAGCCTGGCTGTGTGCCTCAGTTCACCCAAAGGCGTAGAAGCCCTACATAGTGCGTAGCCGGAGGCTGCTATTTCTAGTCTGCAACTGGGGCATGTGGCTGATTGCACAGGTGACGGCACATTCGCTACCTGGTGTACGTCTCCTGTGTGCTAGCCACATGACCTCTGCTGTGGGCCACTGTTCTGAGCTTAGAGGTTCCAATCACAGCCCACCACTCCTTCAGCGGGCCTTGCCACGGCTTCGTATTCCGCCAGGCACCTCCAGCAAAGACTGGTGACCAGCCGTGCAGATAAATGTCTGGGTACTTGGTGCCATTACTGAGATCCTTGCTGTCTGCAAGCTCTGAAAGGGGGCATGGATCACCGCAGGCCTGGGCCTCTCTTGACATGGCAGCCTGCTCTTCTCTGATGCCTTCAGAGGACACTGCTGCTGTATTGAGCTGCGAAGCCACAGTCCCACATGCGGCTTGCAGGGAGCGGCGCACTGTGAAGCTCTCTATGGCTCCTGAGCCATGGCTAACATATACTTAAGGTCAGCATGTTGTCTAGTAAGACATTTTTCGGTTTTTATTTCTACTTCAAGTGGTAGAATATATCCTACAGAAGTAAGTGTTTAAAATGTAAATTGTTTTACTTATCTGTGAAGTGGTCATTACAGTAAATATTCTTAATTAATGCCAGAGTGAGATAATTACTACTTAGAAAGCTAAAGAAACCACCCTTATATTCTGTTGATTTCTCTTATAAATGTTTTTTTTTTTTTCTTAAATTAGCTTCAGGGTCCATCTTATGTTGAACACATATAACACTTTATTTTAGGGCCAGAACCCCAAGTACAATACTGAATTGAGGTGGAATAGTGACCATTTTAAATTCCTTCATAATCTCAGTGAAAACCTTTCACTGTTTCACCAATATTCCCTGATATTGCCTTACTGTAGTAAATAAATATAAATATTTAGAATATTTATTCTATCAAATTAAGGAAATTCCCTTCCGCTAAAAAAGAAAAGAAAAAGAATGTGAGAAACTGTTTTTATGAAGTATAATGCAGAATGACGCTTTCAAATAAAATTTTTTTAAAAGATTTTATTTATTTACTTGATAGAGAGATCACAAGTAGGCAGAGCAGCAGGCAGAGAGAGAAGAGGAAGCAGTATCCCCACCGAGCAGAGAGCCCAATGTGGGGCTCGATCCCAGGAACCCAAGATTATGACCACAGCCGAAGGCAGAGGCTCAACGCAGTGAACCACCCAGGCACCCTCAAATAAAATTTAAACATACTGTTTAACCATGCATTTCTACCTCTAGGAATCAGTCATGTAGAAATGCACATGCACATGACAGCATATTCCCAGAAGTACCTAAATATCTATCAAACATACCTCCAATGAAAGACATAATGTATACAGTAATTACACAGAAGATTTTGTTACAGGCAATATTGTTGCATGTTCCCCACATCACATTGCTAAATGAACAAGTTCCAGAAAAAACACAAGCATGATACTCTCTTTTGGAAATAAAATAAAATACATGTAAATTTGTACAAACACAAAAGAAACATTCTGAAAGAACACCCAGAACATCAAATGATGGTAATTTAGACATTTATACATGTCTTCATTTTTTGACATTTTACAACATGGTTTTCATGTATTAATTATACTGAATAAAAAAATCTGCTAAAGAAATAAACATATGATTTTAATATAACAAGTTCCAAGATTTTGCTATTGTGTTATCAGGTCAGTAATGTCATTCAGAATACTGAAATTGACCAAAATCTGGTATGCCATCTATTGTTACAAATTTGGGCCCCTTTTTCATGTTTAAGAAATCTTTCATCTAAAATATTTAGTAATAAATATGTCAGAATATTTATTAAAATTTTCAATACTTGTGAAGATCTAAATGCACAATTCTTAACGAATTTACTGTGTTTCAAATGTGAATATTTCATGAATTTTACAATAGCTTAGTGACCTCTGCTGGCTGGTTTCCAAAAGATTATAGAGTGATGGACATTGGGGAGGGTATGTGCTATGATGAGTGCTGTGACTTCTGTTAGACTTATGAATCACAGATTATTACCCCTGAAACAATAACACATTATATGTTAATAAAAGGATTATTTTATGGTAATTTTAAAACATGACTACAGATAGCAGCAACTTGAGTATTCTCTAATTATCACTAGATGTGTGAATGAAGATCCTTTGGATGAGTACATCCCAGCCATTATATAACTGTAACCCACTGAGAAACCCAAGAAATCAATGCAAAGAACCTACTGCTTGAGCCCAGCTGACACCCAGAACTATGAGAGATAACAATAAAAAGATTATTGATGTTGTAGGCCCCTACATATGGGGACAGGTTGTTCTGAAGAGAAAGAACTGAGGAATGACATTTCTACATTTTTAAAAAATTATACATATATGAAAATATCACAACTAAGAAATATCTAAAAAAATGGGAGCTACAAATGTTACATTTCAAAAATAACTGTAGCTTAGAATGCACACAGCATACACCAGAAACACTCCCTGAAGCACTAGGCCCTGGACAGTATAGACCTCTTCTTAATATAGCCATTACTCTCAGGAGCAGGAAGCAAAACAGGTTTTCCTAACACAGAGAAAACAGAGACCTATAGAGAATGTCAAGACAGAGAAATTCACCCTAAAAGTAAAAACAGTAAGACATCCAGTCAGGGATCTAATCAACATAAATAAAAGTAATATGCCTGAATTGGAATTTAAATCAACTATCATAAAGATACTAGCTGGGATCACAAAAAGCATACAGGATACCAGTGAGTCCCTTACAACACAGATAAGAGCTAGTCAGACCAAAGGGGGGGCGGGCAGAAAAAGTAAAAGGCTCTAAATACGTGGCAAAACCACCTGGATGTAATGACCACAAGGATGGAAGTGTCAGAAGAATGACTAAGTGATATAGAAGATAAAATTATGGAAAATAATGAAGCTGAAAAGAATAGGGAAAGAAAAATATTGGACATGAATGTAGACTTTGGGAACTCAGTGACTGCAGAAAGTGTAGTAACATTCGACTCATAGGAATCCCAAAGAAGAAGAAAGGGGAAAGGGGGCAGAAGGTTTATTTGAGTAAAGTTTAGCTCAAAATTTCCTTAATCTGAGAAAGGAAGCAGACATCCGAATCCAGGAGGCACAGAGAAAACCCAACAAAATCAACAAAATCAGGCCAACACCAAGACTTATTGTAATACTATTTGCAAAATATAAAGTTAGGGAAAGAATTCTGATAGCAGTGAGGGACAGGTATCCCTAAACTACAAGTGAAAACAAATCAATTATCAGTAGATTTCCACAGAAACTTGTCAGACCAAAAGAGAGCGGCATGATATATTAAACAAACTGAATGGGAACAATATGCAGCCAAGAATAATTTATCCAGCAAGACTGTCATTCAGAATAAGAGAGATAAAGATTTTCCAGGACTCCCAAAAACTAAAGGAGTTTGTGACCACTACACTAGCCCTGCAAGAAAAAATAAAAGGGACTCTTTGAGTGGGAGAGAAAGACCAAAAGTGACAAGATTAGAATGGAACAGAGAAAATCACAGGAAACAATGAAAAAACAAGTATAAAATAACACTGAATACATATCTATCAATAATTACTCTGAATGTGGATAGACCAAAATTGTAAGACAAGACCCATCTGTAATCTGCCTACAAGAAACTCTTTTTAGACCTAAAGATACCTGCAGATTGAAAGTGAGGGAATGGAGGAATATTAAACATGCAAATGAATGAAAAAACAAAAACAAAAACAAAAAATAGGGAAGTAATACATATGAGACTAATGATATTTTAAGATTTTTACTTATTTATTTGACAGATGGAGAAGCAGGCAGAGAGAGAGGAGGAAGCAAGCTCCCTGGGGAGCAGAGAGCCTGATGTGGGGCTTGATCCCAGGACCCTTGGATCAGGACCTGAACCGAACACAGAGGCTTTAACCCACTGAGCCACCCTGGTGCCTCCACAAATGAGATTTTAAACCAAAAATTGTAACAAGGGATGAAGAAGGGCATTATATCATAATAAAGGGGACTATCCAACAAGAGGATCTAACAATTGTAAATATTTATGCCCCCAACTTAGAAGACCAAAATACATAAAACAACTAATAACAGACATAAAGGAACTCATTGATAATAAAGCAATAACAGTAGGGGTCTTTAACATCCCACTCACAATAATGCACAAATCACCTCAGCAGAAGCTCAACAAGGAAACAATGGCTTTGAATGACACACTGGACCAGATAGACTTAACAGATACATTCAAAACATTTCATCCTAAAGCACCAGAATACATATTCGTTTCAAATGCACATGGGACATTCTGCAGAAAAGATCACATACTAGGTCACAAATCAGACCTCAAGAAGTACAAAAAGATTGAGATCTTTTCTTACCCCAATACTAGGAAACATGAAGTCAACCACAAGAAAAAATTTGAAAAGACCACAAGTGCATGGACGTTATAGAGCATGCTACTAAGGAAAGGATGGGTCAAAGAGGAAATTAAAGAAGACATTTTAGATGGAAAAAAATGAAAATGAAAATATAAAAGTCAAATACCTTTGGGATGCAGTAAAAGCAGTCATAAGAGGGAAGTATATTGCAACACATGTCTACCTCAAGAAGCAAGAAAAGTCTCAAACACAGAACTTAACCTTACACCTAATGGAGATAGAAAAAGAAGAGCATATAAATCCTAGAGCCAGCAGAAGGAAGGAAATAATGATTAGAGCAGACATAAATGATATAGAAAAAAACCAGATCAATGAAAATAAGAGCTGATTCTTTGAAAGAATTAATATAATTAATAAACCTCTAGCCAAATTTATCAAAAAAGGAGAGAAAGGATCCAAGTAAATAAAATCACAAATGAAAGGGGAAGGATACAATCAACACCACAGAAATACAAACAATAATAAGAACACGTTATGAAAAATTATATGCCAACTAGTTGGGCAATCTGGAAGAAATGGATAAATTCCCAGAAACATACAAACTACCAAAACTGAAAAAGGAAGAAGTAGAATATTTGAAGAGACCCATAACCAGGAAAGAAATTGAATCTTAATCAAAACTCTCCCAACAAACAAAGGCCAGGGCCAGATGGCTCCCCAGGGGAATTCTCCCAGACATTTAAAGAAGAGTTAATACCTATTCTTTTCAAACTGTTCCAAAATAGAAATGTAAGGAAAACTTCCAAACTCATTTTACAAGGCAACATTACCTCGATTCCAAAACCAGACAAAGACACTACTAAAAAGGAGAAATACAGGTCAATACCCCCAATGAACATGGATGTAAAACTTCTCAACAAGATACTAGCAAATCAAATCCAAAAGCACATTAACAGATTTAGTTGCCATGATCAAATGAGATTTATTCCTTGGGCTGCAGGGGTCGCATGATATTTTGAAATCAATCAATATGATACATAACATATGATCCTCTCAATAGATACAAAAAAAATTTTTGACAGAATACAGCAACCATTCTTCAAACTTCAACAAAGTAGATACAGATGGAACATAACTCAACATCATAAACCTCATAGACAAAAGACCCACAACTAATATCTTCAATAGGAAAAAACTGAGAGATTTTCCCCTAGGGTCAGGAGCATAACACAGATGTCCACTCTAACCACTGTTGTTCAACATAGTACTAGAAGCCCTAGCTTCAGCAATCAGTAAACAAAAAGAAATAAAAGGCATCCAAATTGGCAAGGATAAATTCAGACTTTCACTCTTTGCAGATGAGCTGATACTCTACGGAGAAAACACAAAAGACTCTACCAAAAATTTGCTGGAACTGATACATGAATTCAGCAAAGTTGCAGGATATAAAATCAATGTACAGAAATCTGTTGCACTTCTATTCACCAATAATGAAGCATTTGGAAGAAAAATCAAGGAATCAATTACATTTATAAATGCACCCAAATCTATAACATACCTAAGAATAAATCTAATCGAATGAGTGAAAGATGTGTACTCTGAAAACCATAGAACACTCATGAAAGAAATTGAGGAACTGAAGGATGTGTGAAGAACTTACACAACTCAACACCAAAAACAACAACAACAAAAGTAATCCAGTTAAAAAGTGGGCAGAAGACATAAACAGACATTTTTCCAAAGAAGACATATAGAAGGCTAATAGTCTCATGAAAAGATGCTCAACATCACTCACCATCAGGAAATATGAATCAAAACTATGATGAGATATTACCTCACAACTGTTAGAATGGCTAAAATCAATAACATGGAAACAACAGGTGCTGGCAAGGATGTGAAGAAAGGGGAACCCTCATGCACTGTTGATGGAAATGCAAACTGGGGAAGCCTCTCTGGAAAACAGTATGGAGATTCCTCAGAAAGTTAAAAATAGAACTACCCTATGATCCAGGGATTGCTTTACTAGATACTGACCCAAAGAACACAAAAATACTGATTTGAAGGGACACACACCACTATGTATATAGCAGCATTATCAACAATAACCAAATAATGGAAAGAGTCAAAATGTTCATTGATTGATGAATGGATAAAGAAGAGATGGTTCATGTATACAATGGAATATTACTCAGCCATAAAAACAAATGAAATCTTGTCTTTTGCAATGATGGATGGAGCTAGGGAGTAGTATGCTAAGCGAAATAAGTCAGACAAAGACAAATACCATATGATTTCACTCATATGAGGAATTTAAGAAACATAAGAGATTAACATAGGGAAAGGAATAAAAAAGAGAGAGAGAGAGAGACAGGCAAACCAGACAACAGAATCTTCAGCACAGAAGACAAACTGAGGGTTACAAGGGGAGGTGGGTAGGGAATTGGTTAAATGGGTGATGGGCATTAAGGAGGGCTCTTGATGTGATGAGCACCAGGTGTTGTATGGAAGTGGTGAATCACTAAATTCTACACCTGAAATTAATATTATACTCTATGTTAACTAACTGGGAATTTAAATAAAAACTTGGAAGAAAAGATCAACAAGGACCTATAGCATTTGAAATATGACCCACTCTTTCATCACACACTCAAACTCATTGTAACAGAAACTCCAATGCTAGTAGATGCAGATAAGATGAACTATTAAATAGAGTCAAGATGAAAATGAAAATCTGAATAGGCCTAACACAAAAATAGATTGAATCTGCACTCAAAAAACTACCTAGAAAGTAAAGATCATGCCCAAATGACTTCACTGATAATTCTAAGAATTTACAGTATTAATATCAGTTCTTCAAAAAGATCTTCCAAATAATAGAAAAGGAGTAAACATTTGCCAACATATTCAATAAGGCCCTGATATTACCAATACATATGACATCACTAGAAAACACTACAGACCAATATTTCTTTTTTTTTTTTAAAGATTTTATTTATTTGACACAGAGAGAGATCACAAGTAGGCAGAAAGGCAGGCAGAGAGAGGAGGAAGCAGGCTCACTGCAGAGCAGAGAGCCCGATGCGGGGCTCAATCCCCAGGACCCTGAGATCATGACCTGAGCCGAAGGCAGAGGCTTTAACCCACTGAGCCACCCAGGCGCCCCCAATATTTCTTATGAATATAGATTCAACAGTCCTCAACAAATGCTAGTTAGCCAATTGCAAGGATATGCAAAAGGAATTATACACCAAGAAAAACTGGGATTTATCCCAGGAATGCAAGTGTTGCCTTAACAACTGAAAAATCAATTATTACTATGCTCCATACCAGTAGAATGAAAAACAAAACCTGCATGGTTATCTCAATAAATGCAGAAAATTATTACAAAATTCAATACTCTCATGATAAAAATACTCAGTAAACCAGTAATAGAAGGGAACTTCCTCAAACCGATAAAAGGCATCTACAAAAAACCCACAGCTGACATCATACTTTCTGTTTATGACTAAATGCTTTCTTCCCAAGATAAGGAACAAGATTATGACATCCATTCTCACCCTTTCAGCATTGTACCGAAGGTTCAAACCTAAACAACTAACTAGGCAAGAACATAAAATAAAGAAATCCACACTGGATAGGAAGACATAGCACTATTTAAATGGGCAGATGTCATGATCTTATAGAGGGAAAAACTCTGGAAAATATATAATACACAACTGCAATAAACAATCTAATATGAAATTAAGAATCCCACTACAATACCATCAAAAGAACAATATATTTCATAAATTGAACAAGAAAGTGCAAAATGTATACTATGGAAACTACAAAACATTGCAGGAAGATACTTTAAATTTTCTAAATAAAAGGAAGGCCTCTCATATCCATGGATTTAAACCGCATTCTTGTAATAGCAATTCTTCAACTGATATACAGCTCTACAAAATCTCTATCAAAACCCCAGCTGACTCTTTTACATGAATTGACAAGTCAGTCTTAAAATTTATAGGTATATTAAATGACCTAAAAAAAATAGTCCTACAATCTCTAATTTGGAAGAATTACACTGGTTTTAAAAATAATTACACTACACTGGGTGTTGTATGTAAGTAATGAATCATTAAATCCTACATGGGAAACTATTATACTGTATGTTAACTAACTGGAATTTAAATAAAAACTTGGAAGAAAAAAAATTCTACATGACAGCAATCAAGAGAGTGTGATTTGGGCTTACAGATAAGTATATGGATCAATAGAATAGATTTTAGAACCAGAAATAGTCTTACACAGTGATGGCCAGTTCATTTTTGAAAAGGGAATAAACACTCTTTTATTTTTAATTTTTTTAAGAAAATTTATTTATTTAATTGACAGAGATCACAAGTAGGCAGAGAGGAAGGCAGGCGGATGGGGGAAGCAGGCTCCCTCCTGAGCAGAGAGTCCAATGCAGGGCTTGATCGCAGGACCCTGAGATCATGACCTGAGCTGAAGCCAGAGGCTTTAACCCACTGAGCCACCCAGGTGCCCCTGAACACTCTTTTAAATAAATTCTTCTGGAAAAACATTATTCATATGTAAAAGAATGAAGTTGGACACCCTACATCAAACCAGATGCAAAAATTACTCAAAATGAATCAAATATCTATATGTAAGACTAGAACTATACAACTCTTAAGGAAAAGAACATAGGGTTAAAACTGAGATCCTGGATTTGGCAATGCTTGCTTAGATATGGTACCAAAAGCACAAGCAACCAAATCAAAAATAGAGAAATTGGATGTTATCTATAAAGAACACCACAAAGAAAGTGAAAGGACAATCCACAGAATTGAGTATGTATTTGCAAATTATATCTCTCGTTAGGGATTTATATCAGGCTATATGAAAACCTACAATTGAACATTAAGGCAATTGAGTTTTTAAAAATTAACAAAAGATACCAATAATGAGTCAAAAGATTGTCAGTATTCAAAAAGCTCTTAACACAGAAACTCCAGAGCCAGACAGGTGAATTGTGCCAAACATTTAAAAAGTGACTACCAAGCCTCAAACTCTTCCAAAATGTCAAAGAAGAGGACACATTTTCACTCTTTCTATGAAGCCAACGTTACCTTAATACCAAAACCAGATAAAAGAATACACTGACATTCCTGATGAATATAGATGCAAAAGTTCTCAACAAAGTATCAGCAACCTGAATTCAAGAACACATTAAAAGAATTATACACCATGACCACTGGGAATTATCTCTGGGTGTAAGGATAGTTCAACATATACAAATCAATAAATGCAATTCATCACATCACAAAGAAAAGATAAAAATCATGCAGTTGATGATCTCAATACATGCTGAAAAAGCATTTGCAAAATACATGTTTTTTGATAAAAAACCTTTAGCAGATTGAGTATAGAAGGAATGTACCTCAACATAAGAAAAGCTATTTGTGGTAAATCCACTGCTAACATTATAATCAATGGAGAGAAACTGAAAGGGTTTTCTCTGATCAAATATAAGACAAGGTCGCCCATTCTCACTACTCCTATTCAACAGAGTACTGCAAGCACTCACTAGAGCAATGAAGCCAGCCAAAGAAATAAAAGGCATCCAAATTGAGAATGAAGAAGCAACATTATCACTATTTGCTGATAACATGATCTTAAAAATAGAAAATCCAAAAAAAGTCATGAAAACACTTTTGGAATTAAACAATGATTCCAGTAAAGTGGCAGGTTATAAAATCAACTGTTTAAAAAAAGAAGAGCAAATTGGACATTCTCAAGGGAGGGGAGGTGGAGGCATCTGGGAAAAGTAACTAAAAACCCCACAAGCATGACTACAATGAGATATGAGTTCATCCCCACAGGCGTGACTATAATCAAAGAGATAAATAATAAGTGGTGGCAAGATACAGAAAATTGAAACCACTGAAGGTTACAGGTGGGAATTGTTTCACATTGTTCCAGTCATCAAACGTAGAGTTACCATATGACCCAACAATTCTACTTCTAGATATAAATGGAAGAGAAAGAAAACATGCCCACACAAACCATTTACATCTACCTTTTACATCTTAAGTTTTCCACTTGCCTTAAAAACAGTTTATATAACGTATTTACTTTGAGATGTAGGAGTTATATTTTAACTTCCTGATTGATTTCTCCTTTGATATAAATACAAGTAATGACAACAGAGAAGTGGAATTTGAAAAGAAGCAGAATGTCTATGGAACAGATTTCAGTTCTGCTACTGCTATAGCTGAGTTGCTACTTCAGCTCTAGGAGTTGTGGAAAGGTGCTGCTCTGACCACAGAATATAGACACTGGATCCATACAAAGAAAATCCTGGTTGAACTTGTCCAGAGAGGTCATGAAGTGACGTTCTGACACCTTTAGCTTCTGTTCTTATTGATCCCAACAACAATCTCCTCTTAAATCTGAGATATGCCCTTCATCTTTAAGTAAAAATGATACTGAGGTTTCTATGATGCAACTGGTCAATAAATGGATATATATGGTCTACCAAAATGTACATTTTGGACTGTTTTTCACTAATGCAAGGAGCCGTTTGGAAATGTTCTCACTGTCTTGAGAAACTCTGCAAAGATGCAGAGTTTAGGGCGCCCGGGTGACTCAGTTGCTTGAGCAATTGCCTTCAGCTCAGGTCATGATTCTGGAGTAGTGGGATCAAGTCCTGCATTAGGAGTTCCTGCTCAGCAGGGGGTCTGCTTCTCCATCTGCCCCTCCCCCTCTCATGCTTACTCATTCTCATTCTCTCTATCTCAAATAAATAATAAAATCTTTTTTAAAAAAGATGCAGAATTTAAACAAGAAATTATGACAAAACTATAAAAATCAAGGTTTGATGTCATTCTTGCAGATGCCATTGGACCCTGTGGTATGCTGCTGGCTAACCTACTTAAATTATCTTTAGTGCACAGTCTTTGCTTCTCTCCTGGCTATGCATTTGAAAAATATAGAAGAGGATTTCCTTTCACTCCATCTTATGTACCTGTTACCAAGTCAGAATTAAGTGAGCAAATGACATTCATGGAGAAAATAGAAAGTATGACATATGTGCTTTATTTTGACTTTTGGGTCCAAACATTTAATGAGAAGAGTTGGGATCAGTTTTACAGTGAAGTACTAGGTAAAAGTCATGTTTTTAACTGGTAGCATGAAGTCTTAATTCTAAGCGGCTCAGAAGGCAACTTTGTATAAAGTTAAAGGAAATTGTCTTTTATAAGTGAAATGATGAAAACATAAAATGATCTGTCAATCTCACAAGGTATTATGGAATGCTTAAATTATAAGGTCAGTTAAGACCCTGTGGTCCATTGCTAATACAGAACACTCCAAGTATAAACCACAGATTGAAGCACTGAGGAGTTCTTTAAGCAATCACGTATTTGTTCTTGTTCATTTGTTTGTAACAGGCTTTATCTTAAGGAGGAGTTTTACATCCACAGCAATATTAAGTAGAGATTTGCCTTAAATGCCCTGTCTCCCCACATTCATCACTCCCTGTATTATCAACATCCCCAGCAGAGGAGGACATGTGTTACAACTGATTAAACTATATGGACAGACCACTATCCTCCAAATTCCTCATATAGTTCCTCCATAGTTCATGTTAAGGTTCCTTCCTGGGGTTGTACATTTGATAAGTCTGAACAAATGTGTAATGTTATGTATTCACCACTATAGTGTTGTACAGAATAGTTTCAGTACCCTAAAAATTCTCTATGCTCTTTCTAGTCATTCTACAAATAAATTTTACCATACTTTGTTTTATAGAAGGCATTAGAAATTTCATGAACTATCTTTATCAAAGCAGACATTTAGACTTAAGATTTACATATTTCTAGCACAACTTTCTATGGAGCATTGGAGGAAATTGTTTTCTCCTTGCTTAGTTTCCTTTAAAAATTAAACAGTTTTGCCATGTTGTTTGAAGCCTCCTTCACAACTGAAAGGTATAGAGGCTCTATCCCAGACTCAGGAACCTATAATTTGAAGTTACTAATGGTTGCATGTTCCTTAACTAAATACTTACAAACCTTGTTGAAGTATGGACACACACGTTATTAGTCTAAATTTTTTCAAAATTTTCAAAGAGAAAATGAGCCAAAATGAAGGGTGAACATATCTATTTCCATACTTTATGATAATTTCCAGCTACTTTTGCAAATATTTTTATTTAATGCACAAGTATTATTAAGCTCTTAACATGAACCTGATAGAGTAAAAGCCATACTCTCAAAAACTTCACAATGTTTTTGGAAAATCTGGGATAAATGGCTTGCTAAATTGTAAGAAACTAGACTACAGCACTATAGGAAAAACTGTTTCCATGAGTGTGGTAGGATTAATTGATTGAGAAGATGAATTCAGTTTTTACATTTGCATTCCTTACTTTTGCAGCTGCACAGAGTAAACAAATGCATGTTAAATATTGTAGTGGCTTAAGTTTAAAAATTACTAATGATTATGAATGAGTGCATGTGACATTAGAGATGAAAGACTATTGCACTTTTTCTTTTGTATGTATATTTATGAACAATATATATATTTACATATTTTAATTTTCAAACCATAGGCACTTTCTTTTTTACTTTTTTAGGTTTTATTTCATTTCATTTCATTTCATTTCGTTTCATTCTTTTTTCTTTAACATATAATATATTGTTAGCCACATGAGGTACAGGTCTGTGAATCATCAGGCTTACACACTTCACAGCACACACCATAGCACATACCCTCCCCAATGTCCATAATCCAACTACCATGCCCTACGCCCTGCCCCCCAGCAACCCTCAGTTTCTTTTGTGAGATTAAGAGTCTCTTATGTTTATTTCCCTCCTGATCTCATCTTGTTTCATTTTTCCTTCCCTACTCCCCAAAATCCCCACATTGATTCTCAAATTCCTCATATCAGGGCAATCATATGATAATTGTCTTTCTCTGATTGACTTACTTCGCTCAGCATAATACCCTCTAGTTTCATCCATGTCCTTGCAAACAGCAAGATTTCATTTATTTTCATGGCTGCATAGTATTCCATTGTATATACGTACCACATCTTCTTTATCCACTCAGGTGTTGATGGACATCTAGGTTCTTCCATAATTTGGCTATTGTGGAGATTGCTGCAATAAACATTTGGATGTACGTGCCCCTTCAGATCACTATATTTGTATCTTTAGGGTAAATACCCAGAAATGTGATTGCTGGGAAGTAGGGTATCTCTATTTTCAACTTTCTGGGGAACTTCCATGCTGTTGTCCAGAGTCGCTACACCAGCTTTCATTTCCACCAGCAGTGTAGGAGGGTTTTCCTTTCTCCACATATTCACCAAGCATCTGCCATTTCCTGAATTGTTAATTTTAGCCATTCTGACTGGTGTGATGTGGTATCTCATTGTGCTTTTGATTTGTATTTCCATGATGCCGATTGATGGGAGCACTTTTTCATGTGTCTTTTGGCCATCTGGATATCTTTTGTGCAGAAATATCTATTCATGTCCTCTGCCCATTTCTTGATTGGATTCTTTTTTCTTTTGGTGTTGAGTTTGGTAAGTTCTTTATAAATATTGAATACTAGCCTTTTATCTGATATGTCATTTGCAAATATATTTTCCCATTCTGTTGGTTGTTTTTTGGTTTTGTTGACTGTTTCCTTTGCTGTGCAAAAGTGTTCAATATTGATCAAGTCCCAATAGTTCATTTGTGCCTTGTTTCCTTTGCCTTTCATGATGTTTTTAAGAAGAAATTGCTGTGGCTGAGGTCAAAGAGGTTGCTGCCTGTGTTCCCCTCAAGGATTTTGATGGATTACTTTCTCACATTAAGGTCTTTCATCCATTTGGGGTCTATTTTTGTGTGTGTTGTAAGGAAATGGTCCAGTTTCATTCTTCTGCATATGGATGTCCAATTGTCCCAACTCCATTTGTTGAAGAGACTGTTTCTTTTTTCCATTGGACATTCTTTCTTGCTTTGTCAAAGATTAGTTGACCAGAGAGGTGAGGGTCTATTTCTGGGCTCTCTATTCTGTTCCATTAATCTATGTGTCTGTTTTTGTACCAGTACCGTACTGTTTTGATGATGACACCTTTGTAATAGAGCTTGTAGTCTGGAATTGTGATGCTACCATCTCTGGCTTTCTTCTTCAACATTCCTCTGGCTATTCGGGTTCTTTTCTGGTTCCATATAAATTTTAGGGTTATTTGCTCCATTTTTTTTTAAAAACAGGGATGGTATTTTGATAGGGATTGTGTTAAACATGTAGAATGCTTTAGGTAGCATAGGCATTCTCACATTTGTTCTTCCAATCCATAAGTGTGGAACATTTTTCCATTTCTCTATGTCCTTCTCAATTTCTTTCATGAGTACTTTATAGTTTTCTGAGTATAGATTCTTTGCCTCTTTGGTTAGATTTATTCCTAGGTATCTTATGGTTTGGGGAGCAATTATAAATAGGATTGACTCCTTAATTTCTCTTTCTTCTGTCTTGTTGTTGGTGCATAGAAGTACAACTGATTTCTGTGTATTCATTTTATATCCTGACACTTTACTGAATTCCTGTACAAGTTCTAGCAGATTTGGAGTGGAGTCTTTTGGGTTTTCCACATAAAGTATCACATCATCTGCAAAGAGTGATAGTTTGACTTCTTCTTTGCTGATTTAGATGCCTTTAATTTCTTATTGTTGCCTGATTGCTGAGGCTAGAACTTCTAGTACTATGTTGAGTAGCAGTGGTGAAAATGGACATCCCTGCCCTGTTCCTGACCTAAGCAGAAAATTTCTCAGTTTTTCTCCATTGAGAATGATATTTGCTGTTGGTTGTTCATAGATGGCTTTGACGATATTGAGGTATGTATGCTCTATCCCTACACTGTGAATAGTTTTGATCAAGATAGGATGCTGCACTTTGTCAGTGCTTTTTCAGCATCTATTGAGAAGATGATCTGGTTCTTGTTCTTTCTTTTATTAATGTATTGTTTCACTTTGATCAATTTGGGGATGTTGAACCAAGCTCACAGCCCAGGAATAAATCCCACTTGCTCGTGGTGAATAATCCTATAATGTACTGTTGTATCCGATTGGCTAGTATTTGGGTGAGAATTTTAACATCTGTGTTCATCAAGGACATTGGTCTGTAGTTCTCTTTTTTGATAGGGTCTTTGTCTGGTTTTGGGATCAAGGTAATGCTGGCTTCATAAAATGAGTTTGGAAGTTTTCCTTCCATTTTTATTTTTTGGAACAGTTTCAGGAGAATAGGAATGAATTCTTCTTTAAATATTTGGTAGAATTCCCCTTGGAAGTCGTCTGGCCCTGGGCTCTTGTTTGTTTGGAGATTTTTGATAACTGTTTCAATCTCCTTACTGGTGATGTGTCTGTTCAGGTTTTCTATTTCTTCTTGGTCCAGTTTCAGTAGTTTATGCATCTCTAGGAATGTATCCATTTCTTCCAGATTGTCAAATTTGCTAGCATTTAATTGTTCATAATATGTTCTTTATAATTGTTTGTATTTCTTTGGTGTTGGTTGTGATCTCTCCTCTTTCATTCATGATTTTATTTATTTGGGTCCTTTTTCTTTTCTTTTGGATAAGTGTGGCCAGGGATTTATCAATATTATTAATTCTTTCAAAGAACCAGCTCCTAGTTTCATTGATTTGTTCTATTTTTGTTCTTGTTGTTTGTTTGTTTCTATTTCATTGATTTCTGCACTGATCTTTATTATTTCTCTTCTCCTGCTGGGTTTAGTCTTCCTTTGCTGTACTTTCTCCAGCCCCTTTTAGTGTAGGGTTAGGTTGTGTTTTTGAGACATTTCTTGTTTCTTGAGAAAGTCTTGTATAGCTATATATTTTCCTCTCAGGACTTTGCTGTGTCCCACTGATTTTGAACAGTTGTATTTTGATTATCATTTGTTTCCATGATTTTTTTTCAATTCTTCTTTAATTTCCTGGTTGACCCTCTTTAGTAGGATGCTTTTTAGCCTCCATGTATTTGTGTTCTTTCCAACTTTCCTGTTGTGATTGAGTTCTAGCTTCATTGTGGTCTGAAAATATACAGGGAATGATCCCAATCTTTTGGATCCAGTTGAGAGCTGATTTGCAAACCAGGATGTGATCTATTCTGGAGAATGTTGCATGTGCACTAAAAAAGAATGTGTATTGTGTTGCTTTGGGATAGAATGTGTTGAATATATGTGTTGTCTATCTGGTCCAGTGTGTCATTGAAGGTCTTTATTTCTTTTTTGATCTTTGCTTGGATGATCTGTCCATTTCAGTGAAGGAGGTATTAAATTCCCCTACTATTATTGTATTACTGTCAAGATGTTTCTTTGATTTTGTTATTACTTGGTTTATATATTGGCTGCTCCCATGTTAGGGGCATAGATATTTAAAATTGTTAGACCTTCTTGTTGGAGAGACACTTTGAGTATGATATAGTGTCCTTCCTCATCTCTTTTTATAGTCTTTGGCTTAAAATCTAATTAATCTGATATAAGGTCTGCCACCCCAACTTTCTTTTGATGTGCATTAGCATGGTAAATGATTTTCCACACCCTCACTTTAAATCTGGAGGTGTCTTTGGGTCTAAAATGAGTTTCTTGTAGACAGCATATCGATGGGTCTCATTTTTTTTTAACCCATTCTGATATCCTGTGTCTTTTGATTGGGGCATTTAGCCCATTCACATTTGGGTAACTATTGAAAGATATTAATTTAGTGCTATTGTATTGCCTGTAAGGTGACTGTTACTGTATATTGTCTCTGTTCCTTTCTGGTCTACTACTTTTAGGCTCTCTTTTTGTTTAGAGGACCCCTTTCAATATTTCCTATAGGGCTGGTTTGATGTTTACACATTCTTTTAGTTTTTGTTTGTCCTGGAAGCTTTTTATCTCTCCCTCTATTTTCAGTGATAGCCTAGCTGGATGTAGTATTCTTGGCTGCATGTTTTTTTTGTTTGTTTGTTTGTTTGTTTTGTTTGTTTTTGTTTTTGTTTTTTCATTTAGTGCTCTGAATGTATCATACCAGTTCTTTCTGGTCTGCCAGGTCTCTGTGGATAAATCTGATGCTTATCTAATATTTCTACCATTGTATGTTACAGACTTCTTGTCCTGGGCTGCTTTCAGGATTTTCTCTTTGTCACTAAGACTTATAAATTTTACTATTGGATGACGGAGTGTGGACTTGTTCTTATTGATTTTGAGGGGGGTTTCTGTGCCTCCTGGATTTTGATGCTTGTTCCCTTTGCCATTTTAGGGAAATCTCTACTATAATTTGCTCCAATATACCTTCTGCCCCCCTCTCTCTTTCTTCTTCTTCTGTAATCTCAATTATTCTAATATTGTTTCATCTTATGGTATCACTTGTCTCTCAAACTCTCCCCTCATGGTCCAGTAGTTGTTTGTCTCTCTTTTGCTCAGCTTCTTTATTCTCCATCATTTGGTCTTCTATGTCACTAATTCTCTCTTCTGCCTCCTTTATCCTATCAGTAAGAGCCTCTTCTTTTGATTGCATCCCATTAATAGGTTTTTAAATTTCAGCTTGGTTAGATTTTATTTCTTTTATTTCTCCAGAAAGGGCTTTTATTTCTCCAGACAGTGTTTCTCTAAAATCTTCCATGCCTTTTTCAAGCCCAGCTAGCCCTTTGAGAATCATCATTCTGAACTCCAGATCTGACATATTACCAATGTCCATATCAATTCAGTCCCTAGCCTTTGGTACTGGGTCTTGTTCTTCTTCTTTTTTTTTTTTTTTTTTTTTGGTGAGTTTTTCTGCCTTGTCATTTTATCGAGATATGAGTATATGAACAAGAGAATAAAATAGTAAAAGGGTAACAAAGACCCTAGAAAAATGTATGCTGTCTATATCAGAAGAGATCCCATATTGAAGGGAGTAGGAAGGGGGTAAAAAGAAGTTTAAAAACAATTTTTTAAATTAAAAATACAAACAAACACACACACACACATAAATATATAATATTTAAATTAAAAACACACACACACTATATATATGTGTGTGTGTGTATTTTTAATTTAAAAAATATATATAAAATAAAATATAAATAAAATAAAAAATATATATTACATATATATTAATATATATATAGAATATATATATTTGTGTGTGTGTGTGTGTGTGTATATGTATATATATACATATATATATACACATTAGACTGGTGAATAGAACAGAGCCACCCACTTGATTTTGGGTGTATTTTGTTCTCTTAGAAAAAACTACCTCCCAGAATTGTAAAGAAAGAAAAACATATATACACAAAAATAAGGGTAAATATGATGAAGGGATGGAATATGATTGTAAAGATGAAAATTTTTTAAAAATTTAAAAAAAGGAATTGGTAAGATAAGCTGGTTAGGAAAAGAAAGTGGAGAGAATTTGCTCAGGCTGGAGACTAGAACAAGGCCCTGTGCTTGATTTAGGGCATATTTTGATCTATTAGAAGAAGTCATATCTCAAATCTTTTAGAAGAAAAACCCTATATGTGTACCAAAAATAAAGTTAGATAAGATGAAGGATAAAATATGACTATAATAATGAAGGTTTAAAAAGGTTGTTTTTGTTTTTGTTTTTGTTTTTAGAAAGGTGTTGTTAAGATAAACTAGTTAAAAAACATTAAAGGAGGAAAGAGGAAAAGTTAAAAAAAATTAGAATAAAAAATTTAAAAAATTTAACTTTGCAAGATTAAAGAATCATGAGGAGAAAACCATGAATTACATGCTTTGCTTTTACTCCTCTGGAATTCTGCTGTTCTTGATCAGTGAGCTTGGTCTTGGCAAGATGTTTTGTTAATCTTCTGGGGAGGGGCCTGTTGTAGTGTTTCTCAAATGTCTTTGTCTGAGGCAGAACTGCACCACCCTTGCCAGGGGCTGGGCTAAGTAATCTGCTCGGGGTTCACTCTTAGGAGCTTTTGTTCCCTGAACACTTTCCGTAGATCTCTGGAAGATGGGAATGAAAATGGCAGCCTCCCAATCTCCAGTGCAGAGGAAACAAGAGCTTGGGGTACCACTCCTCAGTGCACCCTCTGAGAAAAGCGCTCAATCGCTTCCATCTCCCTGGTCTCCCACTGTGCTCCAAGCTCACCTGGCCTGTGACTGACCGTTTCTGTCTCTGGTGCACAGCCCCATTTGGAATCTCCAAACCCAGCAGATTCCTGCCACTCTGCTCTTCTGGTGGCTCTCCCCAGATCTGCCACTTGTGGCATCCCAGCTCAAAGAGTAGTGGTCTGATTTTGCACAGATCACAGTTTAAGGTAATCCCAAGCTGAGAGCTCTTTCCAACAGTTCCATCTCCATAGCCGCCTTCCCCGCTCTAATACCTGTGAGCTCTGCTACATTCAGACAGTCCTGATCCTTTTGTTACCCCATGGAACCCTAGACCACACTGTCCCCGTGTGGGCTCCGCCCCCACTTAGCCTCTGGAGGGATGTCCTCAGTGGAGCAGAATTTTAAAAGTTCGAATTTTGTGCTCCATTTCTCCACCACTTGCCAGGAGCTGGTCTCTCCCCCAGCAGTCTATCTTCCTGACACTTTGGATTCACTTCTCTGCACATCCTACCTTTAAGAAAGTGGTTGATTTTCTGTTTCTAGAATTGCTGCTCTTCTCTTCAATCTCCTGTTGAGTTTGTAGGTGTACAGAATGTTGATAACTATCTAACTGTACCCCTGCAACCCGATGTCCTCTGTCTGCTACTCCTCCGCCATCTTGAGTCCTTCTCCAAAGCACAGGGACTTTTAAACACCTTTGGCTAAATTATTTCAAGCTTCTTTCAGAAAATTACCTGGTAAATTCGCATTATAATATTCCTGTTTCCTCTACATTTTGCTTGCTTTTTTCCCTTCAGGTAGATGCACTATATTATCTGAGTTATTGAGGAAAGATGAAATATAGTTCATTCAAGTCTACTGAGATCCTGAATTTCCTCACTCACCCCTACCACATTTTCAGTTTATTGGAGGACTCACCCACAAATCTGTCAATCCCTTGCCTTTAGTAATCTATTTCTGTATGTTTTGCTTTGTTTACTTTTCATTTTCAGTAGAAATGATTCTGTATTCTTTATTTAGAAGGTCTGATTACAGTGAGAAATGTATGGGAAGCTGATATATGCTAATTAAAAATGTAAATATTTCTAATATCATTACAATTATATTAGATGAAATTATAATGTGAATTTTATTATCATTGCAAAGTAACATATTATGCCTGGAGACTTTGGGAATAGGGTCAGTTAAGGCCTTCATTATTCAACACACAAGAAAGTATCATTCATTCATTCAAAGAATATTCTGGAAGTGACTAGTTCAGAGGTAAGTCCTGGATATTCAGAGAACAGTGTAAACACAATTTCTACCCATACATGCCTGAAATTCTACTTGGAAAGACAGAATATAAGCATGTGATAAAAATTACGTGAAAAGTATTATAATATTACAATAAGGAAAGACCACAATAGTAACAAACATTCAGCAGGAATCATAGAAAGGTATCTCATATCATTGATAAGTGAGACTTGAAGAGGAAGGAATAGGGAGAGAGGAAGACTATGAAAAGTAAATCAGGTAGGGTAATAATGACAGTTCCTGAGAAGTCTGTTTTGTCTAATAGAAAGAGGCTGAATAAAGAGGCTGATGATGCTGGACAAGTATGTTAGAAACAAATAATTATAAGGCTTCTGAAGCATCTACTAAAGGCATTAGGGAGCTAATAAAAAGGGGAAAAAAGAGTGTGAAAAGGGAAAGATATGATCAGATTTCCTTTTTCAAAAAGTATCCAAGATCCCATAACTGGATTGGATTGTAGAGGGGCAAGAATGAAAAAGAGAACCATTTAGGAGGTTGTTGCAAGAGTTCAGGCAACATGATGGAAAAACCAGATGTTAAAGATAAGACTATGCCAACTCTACATTATCAGCCTCATATTTCTTTCAGTGAAAAAATAATTTAATATCTATAAAATCCTTAAAATGTCTCAGACACATAATCAGTGATACAGAAGTAGTATTAACTACTGTCATGATTTTGTTACTATTATGAGTATTATTAAAAATCTAAAATTTGTCCACCTAATTTGATATGATTCCTCATTGAATAAGAACTAGTTTCCAAAGATAAAGACTGCATTTTCTAGCAAATTTGTAGATATTCTTTGCCATACTTAAGAGTAAACATGTAGTTTGACAATCAGATGAGGTATGAAATGCTCACATTTTTTCGTAAGCGTTAAGGCTCCTCACCAGTATTCTAGCTTAAGGGAAAAACAATTCCTCAACAATATTATGTGTCCCCAACAATATTGGCAGCCAAATCCAAAATTATTTGCCTTCCTTACAGCATGTAAGTAATTCTTCATTTGTGATCCCAGATTTTGACACTTAGAGCATAAAATGGATGTGCTTATTGGAGCAAGGGTTCTCAGCCATATACCAAGCCTGTATGAAACTTCAGTAAAGATCCCATAGGGAACTTAGTTTCTTGACACCATAATATCAAAATGACCAAGGCGAAAATGGACATTGCATGTATGATAAGGACCACAAATTCTGCACACTTATTAAATTTCTACCACTTCTATCTGGAAACTACCAATAGTTTAAAGTTACAAAGTAACACTGTTAGTATATAGGATGATATTTCTTATAAGAAAAAGAATCTATGTGTTTTAAATTCATTGTATGTCTTTAAGAGATTGGCAACAAGCATCCTTTACTGAGCTATTTAATGATCTATTCAGAGATCCTTTTTGTCTACCATTTGATTAGCAGCAACATAAACCTGAAGTCTTATTTAGGGGTTAATTCAATTTCTCTTGATTACAAATTATTCGGGCAACCTATGGAAACTTTCACAAAGGTAAAGCCTGAGGTAAGATTAGTGAAAGTTCTATTCAATCTAAACCTATTTTTGGAAGATGTTCCCCTTCACACTAAGAGACAGTGATGATGTCAATAGGAGTGGAACAAGACAAGGAGGAAGAGGACAAGGAGAATGATGATTAGATGTATAATAATAATAATTAGTAATAGTAGCTGCTGTTATGATGTTGCAAAACAAGACTGGAATCCAAGTCAGTGTTTATGAAGCCTGTCCATATTCTTTATTATATAAAATAAAGAGTTCTTAAAAACTACTTGCTTTCCATTAATTATGAGGATCCCAGAATACTTCTGTACTCCCCTTTTAAGAAATAAGGCATCTGGCAAATTGCAACAAGATTCTCTAAAAATGTTTATACATTTACGGGGTGCCTGGCTCATCCAGAGCGTCCTATCCAGAGTGGCCTCGTCCGGAGCGGCCTCTTTGGGAGTGGCCTTGTTGGGGTCGTCATTGTCTCCTCTTGGAGATGGCCCCTACTAGTCGGTTTGGTTTCTGATGCTTGGCGCAAAATAAAGCTTTGCTTGACTTTCACTTTGAATCAGTCTCGTTCCTTTGATCACGGACCCTAACATTGGGGGCTCATTTGGGATCAAACAATGAGAACTGATCCAGCATCGGAATTTCTAGGAAAAGCCTCTGGAGGTTTTGGGATCTTGTCTGTCTATCTGGTTGCAGAGCTCCAGGGTATAGCCCACTGGGAAGAAGCTGGATGCAGCCATGTCCCCAGGGCTGGAGTGGATGTAGGGATGCTCCATCCCTCTGCTGGTAGATCAACAGGGGGTTCAAGTCCCCCTGGGCGGTCAGGGGGTTTGAGTCCCCTGGGTGGTCAGGGTTTCGAGTCCCCCTAGATGATAGGGTGGTTAAGTGACCACCTCTTGATTTTGGCTCAGTTCATGAACTCAGGGTTGTGAGATGGAGCCCCACAGTGGGCTCCATGATGAAAGTGGAGCCTGCTTTAGAATCTCTCTCTCCCTATCCCTGGTCCTTCCCCCTCACTTCCACACACACAGTCTTTCTTTTCTTTTTTTTTTTTTTTTTAAGATTTTATTTATTTATTTGACAGAGAGAGATCACAAGTAGGCAGAGAGGCAGGCAGAGAGAGAGAGGAGGAAGCAGACTTCCCGCTGAGCAGAAAGCCCGATGCGGGGCTCGAACCCAGGACCTGGGATCATGACCTGAGCCGAAGGCAGCGGCTTAACCCACTGAGCCACCCAGGCGCCCCTAGTCTTTCTTTCTAAAAAAAAAAAAAAGTTATACATTTTTACTTCATAATATGCAAATATAACACTATACAGATAAAAATAATCAAAATGAGCAAAAAATGCATGTATTTTTTCACATCAAGTATATACCTGGATGGAGACCAGAGGTGAATCTTACTTCTTTTTTTATTTTCTTTCATACTTTTCCAAATATTCTTTTAATAAGCCTGTGTTATTTTAAAGCAAACAGACACACCATTAGTAATTTGCTACCTTTTTTTACTAGAATTATAATGACTACCTTAAAATGTTTTGTATGCTTTCAGTGTTTGTTGATAATCTCATTTGTCTAACTCCTAAGTATGAAACATTATGATTACATTTATAGTTAATTGAATATAAAAATAAGTACATGTAATATGAGTATTCCTATTACATCAGTACTTCATTGGTTTTCCTTATGTAACATCTCTTGTCTTTGTTTCTTTATCTGTCATGCCAGGGGTTTTACTAGATGTCTCTTCATCTATTTATAGTCTAACATGCTATAATTTTGCAGTTTGACTCACGAGATAAGGTATTTTATTTACCTCGATAAGTTCTATGGAGATTTAGTGATAAGGAACTAGACACCTTAGGGCCAAATACTCGCTGTATAAGTAGATCCCCCAGAATGACCTTGAGGGTAAGACTCTGTAACAAAAATGCTAAAATGATCAGCGGCCAACCAGAAAATAATAGTTCTCCAGGGAAGAAATATATTGAACATATTCTTCTTATTGAGAGCCTTAAAAAAAAAAAAAACCAAACACTTTCCTATATGTATTTTGCAGTTCTAGAGGGAAAGGATAAGATACCACAGTTAATATTCTACTAATTATTGGCATTATTACATACAGTCACATTCATAATGTCCACAACAAAGTATCTTAAGTTTCTGTGTAATTACTTCTTACAGAGCAATTTTCAACACCTTTCTGGATTGTCTTTTTGTCTCCTAATTCTCTCCTTAGAGCAATTTTTACCCCCATTGTGGGGGTATACCAAGGGGCACTGAAAAATAACACCTTCTCTTTTATAACTAGTGCCTCTCTATTTTCTATTAAAAAAAAAAACACCTCACAGCCTTGCATAAATTGATAACACATTTCACGATAAAGAACAGCCTTTCCTTCTTCTGATTCCTATATCATTGCCATCATACTTCCTGCTGCCTTGACACAGTATTTGTCAGACTCAACAACTTCACTATTTCATTAAGGGAATATATTCTAACATGCACCCAGTTTAATACACACTCTGTTATATTCATTTTTCAAGTCACAAGAAATGCACCTGTCTTCTATAAAGCCTTCACTTACCTTTCCAGCTGACTTGGTGCCTCTTCCTTTGAATTCTGAATGATATTCTAATGCAGTTTGAATTGTACACAAAACTGTTGTATAAATACACTGCCTCTTTCAAAACTTTATATCATCCTACTCTCTTCTTATTTCTAAGACTTATAATCAATAATTTGCTGAAATTCACTCAATCTCAAGTAATCCAAAACCAAAGACTTCGTAACTCATGGTGGAACCAAAGGCATCTATGAGGCAATCTATTATGGGATCCCCATAGTGGGCATCCTTTGCTTGCAGATCAAACTGCTAACATTGCCCACATGAAGGCCAAGGGAGCAGCTGCCAAACTGGACTTCCACACAATGTATAATACAGATTTGCTCAATGCAAGGACAGTTATTAATGACCCTTCATGAGTATTAAAATTTTTTTTCAATAGCTAGAACTATTGATAGGCTCTTCTGTCAACAGTGACTATGAGTTTCATCCCATTCTTGAGGCTAATTTTCAAATTAGCAACATGAATTAGCTGATCTTAAATCCACTTTTATTTTCAACCATCCATTTCAAGGTTGCATTTTAACCTCATTGATTTAATAGACAACTAGTGCAACAACTTTCTACCCCCAAAATATAAAATAATATACATAACTTAAAAAGGACACATCTTTAAAAATAGGATAGAACCCAAAGAAGGAGACAATGATGAACTAGTAGAAATATCACAGATTATATCAACTCAGTATCTAGAATTTCTGAAATTAAAAATCTCTTTTTGGGGCGCCTGGGTGGCTCAGTGGGTTAAGCCGCTGCCTTCGGCTCAGGTCATGATCCCAGGTCCTGGGTTCAAGCCCCACATCGGGCTTTCTGCTCAGCAGGGAGCCTGCTTCCTCCTCTCTCTCTGCCTGCCTCTCTGCCTACTTGTGATTTCTCTCTGTCAAATAAATAAATAAAATCTTTAAAAAAAAATCTCTTTTTGCTCAAAGGTTGATTATATTATCATTATTTGAGTAGATACTGTAATAAAATGTAATTCATATACCATAATTTACCTGTTTAAAGTACAAAATTCAAATATATATAGCACACTTACAAAGCTATGAAACCTTCCCCACATCATAAATTTAGAACATTTTCATCATCCTAAAAAGAAACCTCATATGTCCTAGAGGTCATTTTGTATTCTCTCTCCCAAAGCAACCATTAATCAAATTTCTGTCCCTATACATTAGCTTTCCTGGACATTTATATAAAAGGAGTCTGCCATCCACAGTCTTTTGTAGCTAACTTCTTTTATGTAGCACATGGATTTTTTAAATGTTTTAAATTTATTATTAAAGTATAATTGACAGAAATGTTATATTAGTTTCTGTTGCCAATTGTTAAAATTGAGGTATCTTCTCATGATTGGACTGTAAGTATTCTTTATATACTGTGGATATAAATATCCAATCAGAAATTTGATTTACAAATATTTTCTCCCTTTCTGGATGGTTGATTTTTCACACTCTAATTGGTGTCTTCTCAAGCAGAAAACTTTTTAATTTTGATAAAATAAATTTTTGGTAATTAAGTTTTTCAGTACTCTAAAGGAAAATACTATGTTGTGGCATTTGTAGTGCCTAACATGGCAACCATCACACAGCATTTGTTAACTACTATCAGCAGTATTATTTGAGAAGGATATCACCTAAAGAATACATTAAAAATGAACAGAATAGAGAGCCCAGAAATGGACCCTCAACTCTATGGTTAACTAATCTTTGACAAAGCAGGAAAGAATGTCCTATGGAAAAAAGACAGTCTCCTCAACAAATGGTGTTGGGAAAATTGGACAGCCACATGCAGAAGAATGAAACTGGATCATTTCCTTACACCAGAAACTGAAATAAACTCCATATGGATGAAAAAACTCAGTGTGAGACAGGAATCCATCAAAATCCTTGAGGAGAACACAGGCAGCAATCTCTTCACCTCAGCCACAGCACTTCTTCCTAGAAACATCACCAAAGGCAAGGGAAGTAAGGGCAACAGTGAACTATTGAGATTTCATCAAGATACAAAGCCTTTGCACAGCAAAGGAAACAGTCAACAAAACCAAAAGCTAACTAGCAGAATGGTTATATTTATTTATAAATATATGTATTTATATATAACAGAAGATATTTGCTAATGACATAGCAGATAAAGGGTTAGTATCCAAACTCTACAAAGTACTTATCAAACCCAGCACACAAAAAACAAATAATCCAATCAAGAAATGGGCAGCAGACATGAACAGATATTTCTGCAATGAAGACATCCAGATGGCCAAAACACCTATGTAAAAGTGCTCAACATCACTTGGCATCAGGGAAATACAAATGAAAACCACAAGGAGATACCACCTCACACCAGTCAGAAAGACTAAAATTAAAAAGCTAGGAAACAACAGATGTTGGCAAGGATGGAGTGAAAGGGGAGCCCTCCTACTGTTGGTAGAAATGCAAGCTGGTACAGCCACCCTGGAAAATAGTCTAGAGGATTCTCAAAAATAAAAAAATAATTAAAAAAATAAAAAATATTAAAAAAAAAATAAAAATAAAAAAAGCTACCATATGACCCAGAAATTGCACTACTGGGTATTTACCCCAAATATGCAAATGTAGTGATCCAAAGGGGCATGTGCATCCCAATGTTATAACAGCAATGTCCACAATAGCCCAATGATGGAAAGAGCTCATATGTCCATCAACAGATGAATGGATAAAGAAGCTGTGGTATAGACATCTAGTGAAATATTACGTAAGCATCAAAAAATGAAATCTTACATTTGCAACAACATGGATGGAACTAGAGGATATTATGCTAAGTGAAATAAGTCAGTCAGAGAAAGACAATTACCATATGATCTCACTGATATGTAGAATTTGAGAAACAAGGCAGAGGATCAACGAGGAAGAGAGGGAAAAATGAAACAAGAAGAAACCAGAGAGGGAGACAAATCAGAAGAAACTCAATCTCAGGAAACAAACAGGGTTGTTGGAGTGGGGGTGAGGGATGGGGTGCTGAGTGATGGACATTGGGAAGGGTATGTGTTGTGGTGGGTGTTGTGTGAGACTGATGAATCACAGACCTGTACTTCTGAAACAAATACTTTATTATATGTTAATAATAATAACAAATACTCACCTGGCTGCTTTCCCTCTCATGCTCTGCCTTTGATAATGGATGTAAAGTCTTATTAACTCACTAACCCCTCAGGGCTCAGCAGAGGCAACAGACAGAAATGCCCATCTCCCAATTTTTCCCTGAAAGAGCCCTATTTGCATACCTTGAAAGCTGCTGCCTGAGGAATAGGCTTCAAATTCAGCACACATCTAGCAACAGACAGAAATCCGCCCTGGAGTTCAGAGGGTGCTATTCTTATGCTCACACTTTCACCCATTCCAGATCACCATTGTCTCACCAGAATGACCTTGTACCCATGTCTGGCAGGCTGACTTTTGGGGGAGGTGCACAGGAGACATAAAACTTGATCAGCTGGCTCATATGTAACAACAACATCATATGTTAGTCCACAAAAATGTCTAAATAAATTTTAGGAACTTGAAATCATATCAAGCAAATTCCCTGATTTGGTGCACAGATGTGTCAGAAGTGTTGTATTGTGAAGTAATTAGAAATACCTATATTGGTCTCAGCTCCCAGTCTCTGACAGAGAGTTCCTAAAATCCTTATAAATTCCTTAGTGATAAGTACACTGGGAGCATCTTTTGTTCTAACATTTTGTCTTTGTCCGCAGTCCCTGACACAGGGCTCCTAAAACCCTTGTAAATTCCTAAGTGATAAGAGCACTCTTTTATTCTAATGAGGTAATTCTTGGTGGGCTCCTATAAAGAGGAGAGGTTAAACCAGGAAAACCACAGCATAATTGGAGCTTGGGATTTTTCAACCTCACCCCCCACTTCTTTAAATGGGAGAGATGATAGAACTGGAGCTAATATTGATCATGCTTCCATGAGAAAGCCTTCATAAAAATCCCAAAGATACAGGTTTCAGAAAGCCTTCAGATTGGAGAACATATCCATTTATTTGGGGATGGTATACCCCAAATTCACCAATAATCTGCTATACTCCCAAGCCTCCTAGACCTTGTATTATGGATCTCTTCATTTGGCCATCCATATCCTGTAACAGACTGATAAATGTAATTTACTGGTTTCCCTGAATTTTGTGAGCTGTTCCAGCAAGTAATCAAAACCAAGGGGGAAGAGGTCAAGAAAATTTCCAATTTGTATCCAAGTTGAACAGAAGCTATAGCTAACCAGAGGATGTACTACCTGTAATTAGCATCTGAAGTGGCATCCTATAAGACAAGAGCCCTTAACCTGTGAGACATGGTGTTGTCTCTGCCACTTCCTGAGGGTACACAGGAGAAGAATGAGGCACAGACACGTCAGCTGCAAGAGAAAGGGAGCAGGGTGACAGTAGAAAAGACTGTTGCCCCGAACAACTCCTCAGTCTCATATTTATTGGAAAGCAGGTAACAATCAATAGAGAAGCCAGAGTAGGTTACACATTGACCATGAGTCTTGTAGATAAGTAAGAAGAAAGACAAAATATGTCTGGTCACATAGTACATGACCTATCGTGAGTAAGCCCAAAGAAAGGATTGTCTGACTAACTACAGGCACCCTCTGGGAGGGGGGATAACAGAAAATAAAATAGGTGGCATTCTGCCCTGAGTGAGCTGGGCATCCCCAGCTGCTCAGCTTCAAAGACCTATATTATCCTCTCCCCTAGTGGCCTATTGCCAGCACATGTTTTTCTTATGTCTATATCTAAGCATGCTTAGTGGCTAGTATCATTTCTGATGGGTTGTATTTTAAACAGTACATTCTTTTGAGGGATGGTTAGTCTCCAGGTAGCTAGTGTCAGAACTGAACTAAATTCAAGGACACCCAGGTGATGTCACAGAAAGGAAAAATTAAGACTGTATCTATTTGCAGGTGACATAATATTATATATAGAAAACTGTAAAGAACCCCCCCCAAAAAAGAAAAATACCAAAAAAAAAAAAAAAATGAATTACTAGGACTGTTTTTTGAGCGTGAGCCCTTATGGGGACATACCAGCTTCCCCACAGGGAGGAGGCCAAGGCTACAGCTAGAGGGAGGACTGTGTCTGTTACAGCCAGTGTGAGGTGAGGAGAAAATTCTTCCCTGCTGCTCAGATAATCAAGAATTTTGGCTGGACCTTTGAGTACGTACCAAGAGAGTGAGCAGCCAGCCGAAAAGCACAGGCTATGGCACTGAAGTGGATTAATAAGGACCTTAGCAACTTGGCCCATGACTCACCAGGGCAACATTCTGCAGGTCTGGTTGGAGATTGCATGTTTCATTGGCAAGCAACAATTGTGGGACCTAATGACAACTCATATCAAGACAGCGTATTGTTTTTAACAATTAATTTTCTTGCAGATTACACCTTCAAATCACCTAAGGTTGCATTTACAACAAGAATTTATCATCCAAATATTAATAGTAATGGCAGTATTTGTCTTGATATTCTAAGGTCACAATGGTCTCCCGCTGTAACTATTTCGAAAGTTCTTTTATTCACTTGTTCATTGGTGTGTGATCCAAACCCAGATGACCCCTAGTACCAGAGATTGCATGGATCCATAGAACAGAGAGAAGTACAACAGAATATCTTGGGAATGGATTCAGAACTATGCCATGTGATGCTTCCTTAAAGTCAGAATAACCTGCATTATAGCTGGAATAAACTTTAAATCACTGTTCCTTTTGTTTGTTTGTTTGTTTGTTTGTTTCATTTTCCTACCTGACTGCTCCCCTATTAGACCTCATATGTTTTAATTTTATTTTTTGTTTGCCTTCCTCCACCCATTCACATGCTCATCTGAGAAGACTTAAGTTCTTCCAGCTTTGGACAGTAACCGCTTTTAGAAACTGGAAAGTAGTTACAAGAGAACAGTTGCTCAAGATTCAGAATTTTTTAAAAAATGAAGCATGTTTATTACATGGCCAGTGTCTTCACTCTAACTTGGTTATGAGACTAAAGCCATTCCTCACTGCTCTAACATGCTGAAGAAATCATCTGAGTAGGAGGGAGATGGATGCTCGGTTTTCACATCACAGGAAACAGCATCATTCTAGCACCAGGCTTTTTTAAGCCTTCCACTGTTACTGATTTGAGGTACATGATATATTTTATGCTTATAACTGATGTGGCTGGAAAATAGGTATTGCATTGATAGCATCAGCAGAACAGAAAACGCAATGTATTTTATGCATGTCGATAAAGGAATGGCTTGTTCTTGTTCTACAGAGAATGAAAAGTGGAAGTCAAACACCCTTGTATTCCAAAATAGGGTCTCAAATATTTTGTAATTCTCATTTAAATTGTAAGGATGCTTAGTGCTATGAGTTAATCTGTCTTCCAATATGATATTTAATATAGCACTGAATAAATAAAGCAAGTTGCTGATGGATGAGTGAGCAACTCTGCTAGTAACTGATTTTTCTTCAATAAAGTTGCACAAACAACAACAACAACAAAATACTTGAAGTAATAAAGTCAGTAAAGTTGTAGTATACAAAATCAATACATAAAAATAAGTTGCATTTCTATACATTAACATCAACTATTAGAAGAAGAAATTAAGCTCTTTTCCTTAGCACTGACTGAGAAGGGAGCAGTCATCTCCTACTCAATATCCTGGCCATCCTCAGACCTCTGATGAAACCCAAGATCATTAAAAAGAGGACCAAGAAGTTCAGCCAACTTCAGTCAGACCTATATGTGAAAATTAAGCACAACTGGCAGAAACCCAGAAGCACCAACAATAATGCACAGACGATTCAGGGGCTAGACCTTGATGCCCAAATTGGTTATGGGAGCAACAAGAAAACAAAGTACATGCTTCCCAGTGGCTTCTGGATATGCCTAGTCCACACATCAAGGAACTTGAAGTGATGCTGATGTGCAAAATAATGATGCCCAATGCTCTCCTCAAAGAACCAATGGTCCAAAGATGATGCCCAATGGTCTACACCAAGAACCACAAGGTCACTGTGGAAAGAGCAGCCCAGCTGGCCATCAGAGTCATCAATCCCAATGCCAGGATGCACAGTTAAGAAAGTTAATAGACAGCTTATATGCATTTTGTATATAAAAAAAAAAGAAAAAGAAAAGAAAAAGTAGAAATTAAGAAAGCAACCTCATCTATAATTCCATCAAGAAAAATAAAATGGTGGAGCACTGCCATTGACTGGATGGCTCAGTCAGTTAAACATCTGACTCTTGATTTCAATTCAGGTCATGATCTCATGGTCATGAGATCAAGCCCCTCATCAGCCTCCCCACTCAGTGTAAGTCTGCTTGTGACCCTCCCCTGCTTGCACTTTCACTCTCTTTCTCTCTCTTTCATACAAATAAATAGAAATCTTGTTATTCTTTAAAGAATAAAAAAACTTAAATGCTTTCAACTAGGGAGGTGATAAATCTATACCTTGAAAACTAAAGAGATTGATGAAGGAAATTGAAGAAGTCTCAAATAAATGGAAAGATATTTCATGCTCATGTATTGGAAAAATTAATATTGTCAAAATATCCACACTACCAAAGCAATCTATAGATTCAATGCAATCCCTATCAAAATTCCAATAGTATTTTTCACAGAAATAGAACAAAGAATCCTAAAATTTGTATGAAAACAAAAAGATCCAAAAGAGTGAAAGCAATCTTGAAAAACAAATACAAAGCCAGAGGCATCACACTTCCTGATTTGAAATTATAGTTCAAAGCTTTAGGGATCAAAAAGTATAATACTGGCATTAAAACAGACACATAAGCTGTGATCACCAAGACAGCATGGTACTGGCATAAAAACAGACACATAGACCAGTGGAACAGAGTAGAGAACCCAGATATGGACCCTCAACTTTATGGTCCAATAATCTTCGACAAAACAGGAAAAAATATAGGGTGGAAAAAAGACAGTCTCTTCAATAAATGGTGCTGGGAAAACTGGACAGCTATATGTAGAAGAATGAAACTCAAACATTCTCTTACACCCTACACAAAGATAAACTCGAAATTGATAAAAGACCTCAAAGTGAGACAGCAATCCATCAGAATCCTAGAGGAGAACATAGGCAGTAACCTCTTAGATATCAGCCACAGCAACTCTTTCAAGATATGACTCCAAAAGCAAAGGAAACAAAAGCGAAAATGAACTTTTGGGACTTCATCTAGATCAAAAGCTTCTGCACAGCAAAGGAAACTATCAACAAAACAAAGAGGCAAACCATGGAATGGGAGAAGATATTTACAAATGACACTACAGACAAAAGGTTAATATCCAGGATCTATAAAGAACTCCTCAAACTCAACACACACAAAACAGATAATCATATCAAAAAAATGGGCAGAATATATGAACAGACACTTCTCCAATGAAGACATACAAATGGATATCAGACACATGAAAAATGTTCATCATCACTAGCCATCAGGGACATTCAAATTAAAACCACATTGAGATACCACCTTACACCACTTAGAATGGCCAAAACTAGCAAAATAGGAAACAACATGTTTTGGAGAGGATGTAGAGAAAGGGGAACCCTCTTCCACGGTTGGTGGGAATGCAAGTTGGTGCAGCTACTTTGGAGAACAGTGTGGAGATTCCTCAAGAAATTAAAAATAGAGCTTCCCTATGACCCTGCAATTGCACTACTGGGTATTTCCCCCAAAGATACAGATGTAGTGAAAAGAAGGCCATCTGTACTCTAATGTTTATAGCAGCAATGGTCACGGTCGCCAAACTGTGGAAAGAACCAAGATTCCCTTCAACAGATGAATGGATAAGGAAGATGTGGTCCATATACACTATGGAGTATTATGCCTCCATCAGAAAGGATGAATACCCAACTTTTGTAGCAACATGAACGGGACTGGAAGAGATTATGCTGAGTGAAATAAGTCAAGAAGAGAGAGTCAATTATCATATGGTTTCACTTATTTGTGGAGCATAACAAATAGCATGGAGGACAAGGGGAGTTAGAGAGGAGAAGGGAGTTGTGGGAAATTGGAAGGGGAGGTGAACCATGAGAGTCTATGGACTCTGAAAAACAACTTGAGGGTTTTGAAGGGGCAGGGGGTGGGAGGTTGGGGGAACCAGGTGGTGGGTCTTAGGGAGGGCACGTATTGCATGGAGCACTGGGTGTGGTGCAAAAACAATGAATACTGTTATACTGTAAAGAAATAAAAAATTTAAAATAAATAAATAAATAAAACAGACACATATATCAATGGAACAGGAGAGAAAGCCCCAAAATAAATTCACACTTTTTTGGTCAATTAACTTAAGAAAATGGAGGAAAGAGTATGCAATAGGCAAAGAACAATCTCTTTGATAACTGTTGTTGGGAAACTGGACAGCCACATACAAAGCAAGAACATTAGACCCCTCTCTCACACTATACACAAAAATTAACCCCAAATGGGTTGGAAACTTAAATGTGAAACTTGAAACTAGAAAATTCAAGGAGGAAAACATAGGAGATAAGTTCCCTGACATCAGTCACAGCAATAATTTTTGGGATATAACATAAAACAAAGGCAACAAAAGCAAAATAAACCCACGAGACAACACCAAATTAAAAACAAGATGGGATTGGGAGGGAGACAAACCATAAGTGACTCTTAATCTCACAAAACAAACTGAGGGTTGATGGGGGGAGGGGGTTGGGAGAGGGGGTGGGGTTATGGATATCGGGGAGGGTATGTGCTATGGTGAGTGTTGTGAAGTGTGTAAACCTGGCGATTCGCAGACCTGTACCCCTGGGGATAAAAATATATGTTTATAAAGCTGTAAAAAAAAAAAAAAAAAAAAAAAAAAAAAAAAAAAAGAAAGAAAAAAAAAAAAAAAGCCTTCTGCACAGCAAAGGAAACCATCAAGAAAAAGAAAAGGTAATTTATAGAACGGGAGAAAATTTTTACAAATTATATTTCTGATAAGGGGTTAATATCCAAAAATATATAAATAACTCATTTAACTTCATGCCAAAATAAGAAACAATCCAATTAAAATAATGGGTAGAGGAACTGAATAGATATTTCTCCCAGGAAGACATACAAATGGTCAACAGGTACATGGAAAGATGCTCAACATCACTAATCATCAGGGAAATGCAAAACAAAATAATGGGGTAACACCTCATACCTGATAGAATGGCTATTACCAAGAAGACAAGAGACCATATATGTGTGAGTGTTGGCAAGGATGTAAAGAAAAAGAAACCCTTGTACCTTTTTGGTGGGAATGTGTGTTGGTGCAGCCACCATGGAAAATACTATGGGGGTTCCTTAAAATATTAAAAATAGAACTATCATATGACTCAGCCACCCAAGGAAATGAAATCACTATCTGCATTTCCATGTTTATTTTGGCATTATTTACAATAGTCATAACACAGGAACATTCTAAGCATCCATCAATGATGAATGGATAAAGAGAATACAGTATGTATCTATACATACAACTAGGACTCTTATTCAGTCATAAAAAGGAAGGAAATCCTGCCATTTGTGACAACATGAATGGACTTTGAGGGCATGATGCTAAGTAAAATAAATCAGACAGAGAAGACAAATACTGTATGATCTCATTTATATATGAAATAAAAAATAATTGAACTCCTAGCAATGGAGAACAGACTGGTGGTTGCTAAAACTGGAGTTTGGGGGAAATGGGTGAAGGTGGTCAAAAATACAAATTTTTAGTTACAACATGAATAAGAACTGGGGAGCTGATGATACACAGCATATTGACTGTAGTTAATGACACTGTCATGTATATTTGAAAGTAGTTAAGAGAGTAGATCTTAAAAGATTCATCACAAGAAAAATTTATACCTATATGAGGTGATGGATGTTAACTAAAATTATAGGAATCAATTCACTATGTGTACATCTACCAAATTATTAAGTTGTATACCTTATAATGTTATATGCCAATATATCTCAGTAAAACTGAAAAATGACCTTTTAAAACACCGACACTAGAAAAACAGAAAGAAAGGAAACAATTTCCAAAACTAGTAGAAGAAAAAAAAAAAAAAGCTCAGAATTAGAATACCAAAAAATAGAGAATAACAATAAAGCAAAATAACAGTACCAAAATTTGGTTCTTTCCAAATACCAACAAAACTAATAAAACTTTAGCTAGATAGACACCCAAAAAAGAGAGACTCACATTTCTAAAATAAGAAATGAGATTGAAGATATTACTACTAACTTTATGTAAATAAAAATAAGAGAATATTAATATAAATTATATGCCAACAAATGAGATAACTAGGTGAAAGGGACAAATCATTAGAAAAACGTGAACTGTTTTAGACCCATAATAGTTTTTTATACCATAATAAAATAGGGATTGAATTAGTAATCAAAAAACTACCACAAAGGAAAGCCCAGGTCCAGGTCGATTCACTGAATGGTTCTACCAAGAACTTAAAGAAAAATTAATATTGTTTCTTTCTAAAAATCCCCCCAAAACTACAAGAAGAGAAAACACATGACACTAAATAAAACATGATACTAATAATGACATCACAAGAAAGCTATAGATCAATATCCCTTATGAATATATGTAAAAATCCTCAACAAAATGTTAACAAACCAAATACTTAACCATATAGAAAGAATTATACAAACGAAAAAATTGGAATTAATCCCAGGAAAACAAAGTGGCTTTAACATCTGAAAAATCAATTAATATAATACCACATACCAATGGAATAAAAGACAAAACTGCATGATCATCTTAATAAATGTGAACAAATTCATTGTTATTTCATGAGCTTCAACAACCTTCATGATAAGAATACTCAGTAATCTAGGAATAGAATTGAACTTCCTCCAACTGAAAAAAAGTACCTACAAAAAACCCATGCCAACATCATACTTAATGGTGAAAGACTTAAATGCTTTCTTTCACAGATAGGGAAAAAGACAAGAAAAGCCACCCTTTCCACTTCTGTTCAATGTCTTACATAGGTACTAGCTAAAACATTAGACAAGAATATGAAATAAAATAAATTCTAATTTGAAAGGAAGAAATAAATCTATCTTTATTGGCAGATGACATGATCATATGTAGAGAAAATCTAAAGGGTGACACTAAACTAATATTAGATCAAAACATGAACTAAGCAAGTTTTCAGGATACAAGATCAATACACAGAAATCAACTGCATTTCTATATATTTGCAATGACCACTCCAAAATGGAATTAAGAAAACAATTCCATATATAATACCATCAGGAAGAATAAAATACAAATAAATTTAATAAAAGAAATCCAAAGCTCATACTGTTGAAAACTAAAATATTGTGAAAGTCAATTAAAGAAGATCTATGTCCTTCCTGATTTCAAAGCCAGCTACTAATCTACAGTACTCAAGAAAGTGTGTGACAGGCAAAGGGACAGACATAAAGATCAATGGAATTGATTTCACAACACAGAATAAATTCTTCAGGGAAAAATAATTATCCACATGTAGAAGAATGAAATTGGATCCCCCCCACCTCACACCATATACAGATATTAACTCAAAATGGGTCAAAAATCTAATGCAAGACTTGAAATAATAATTTTAAAAGCTCCTAACAGAAAACATGAGGACAATATTGTGACCTTGGATTTAACAATGGTTTCTTAGGTATAATACTAAAAGCACAAGCAACTGAAATTAAATTTATATTAGTTGGACTTCATCAAAATTAAAACTTTGTGCTTCAAAGGATATCATCAAGAAAGTAAAAAACAAAACAACAAAACCCCAGAGAATTGGAGAATTATTTGCAAATCATGTCTGATAATGAGCTTGTACTGAAAACACATAAAAAACACCCACAACTCAATAAGAAGAAGACAAAAAAAAAATCCAATAAAAATGAGCAAAGTGGGCACTTGGGTTGCTCATCGTTAAGGAACTGCCTTCAGCTAAGGTCATGATTCCAGGATGCTGGGATTGATCCAGCCCTGCATCCCATTCCCTGCTTGGCAGGAAGCCTGCTTCTCCTTCTCCCCTTCCCCTGCTTGTGTTCTGACTCATTCTGTATCTCTCCCTGTCAAATAAACAAATAAAATATTAAAAAAACATAAGCAAAGTATCTAAAAGAAATTTCTACATGGAAGACATACAAACAGCTAATAAGCACATGAAAAAGAAATGCTCAGCATCATTAGGCATCAGAGAAATATAAGTCAAAACCACAATAAGATACAACCTCATGCCCAGTAGTATAGCTGTAAAAATAAAAAGACAAATAATAAATAGTGTTGGCAAGAACTTGGGAAATTAAAATCCTCATATCTTGCATCTGGGAATTGAAAGTGGTACAACCACTTTGGAAAACAGTTTGCAAATTCCTCAAAGATGACACACAGTTACCATAGGAACCAACAATTCCACTTCTCCGTATATACCCATGAAAAAGGAAAACATGTCCACACAAAACTAGTACATTAAAGTTAATAAACATTATTAATGGTCAAAAAATTAGAAAAAGGAAACACAAATGTGTCTTGACTAATAAATAACAAAATGTGTCTATCCTATGTAATATTATTTGGTAATAAAAGGGAATGAAGTCCTAATTCATGGTACAACAGAGATAAACCTTTAAAACACTTTGCTAATTTAAAGAAGCAGGTCACAAACACCACATATTCTGATTTCTTTTATATGAAGTGCCTAGAATAGCCAAATCTGTAGAGATAGAACATAGATTCATTGTTACCTATGGCTGGAGAAATGGGGAAGTTGAGCGGAAATGGCTAAAGGTTACAGGCTTTTCTGCAGGATGATGAAAATGATAATGTTTTCATGGTTGTGTAATTCTGCAAATATACTATGAACCACTGAATTGTACATTTTAAATTGGCCAACTGTAGGATATGTGAATTGCATGTCAGCAAAGCCCAAGTTTTTTAAAAAACAAAACAAAAATCTTTGAGCACTGATATCCAAGAACTCGTGATTCACATGTATAATTATTTCTAATTCTTCTTTCCCAACTTCATTCAGAAAGAATTGGCAAATACAATTGCATTTATATGAAGCCTACAGCATGATGAGTTGATATAAATATTATGGAATAATTACCAAGATCAATATAATTAACATATCCATCAAATCACAGTTTTTTTGTGTGTGAAAATGCTTAAGATCTACTCTGAGCAACTTTCAAGGATACAATACTGTAGTGTTAACTACAGTCACCACACTCTGATATTCTCAATTTATTCTTCCTGTAACTACAAGTTCACCTTGGACCTACATTTCTCCATTTGCTGTTCCCCTCAGCCCTTGACAAGTACTATTCTAGGTTTCTTATCAAATCTGCCTTTATATATATTTTTTTTAAGATTCCACACCTAAATGATACCAAACACTATCTTTCTCTCCCTGTTTTTTTTTTTCTTTAACTAAATGCCCTCCAAATAGATCCATGTTGTGACTTGTGGCAAATGGCAAAAGAAGAATTTTCCATTCGTCAAAGGACATTTAGGTTGTTTCCATATTTTGGCTATTGTGAATAACGTTGTAATAAACATGAAAGTTCAGAAACCTCTTTGAAATGGTGATTTCAGAGTCAAGATGGCAGAGAAGTCGCAGGCTGAGATGACATCAGGTAGCAGGAGAGCAGCTAAATAGCTTATCAAACCATTGCAAACACCTACAAATCCAACAGGAGGTTGAAGAGAAGAAGAGCAGCAATTCTGGAAACAGAAAATCAACCACTTTCTGAAAGGTAGGACTGGCGGGGAACTGAATCCAAAGCAACAGGAAGATAGACTGTGGGGGGAGGGGTCGGCTCCCAGCAAACTGTGGAGCAACTGAGCACAAAATCAGAACTTTTGAAAGTCTGCTCCACTGAGAGACATTGCTCCGGACACTAAACCGGGGTGAAGCCCATGCAGGGACAGCATGGCCTGAGGTCCCGTGGAGTCACAGAAGGATTGGGAGTGTCTGAGTGTTGCAGAGCTGCAGGTTATTGGAATGGGGAAGCCGGCTACAGAGACAGAGCCGAGAAGTGAGCGCTCAGCTCTGGGTCACCTTGAACCATAATCCATGGCACAGGCCACTTTTCTGTGAGTGGGGCCCCCACAAGATCCGGGGAGACACCCCCTGGAAGAGTTCAGGGATCTGCGGGGTTCAGAGACTCCAGGTGGAGCTGTGTGCCAGAGACAGAGACAGACACTTGGTCACAGGCTGGGTGAGCTTGGAGCGCAGCTGGAGGCCAGGGAGATGGGAGCGATTGAGAGCTTTTCTCTGAGGGCGCACTGAGGAATGGGGCCCCGAGCTCTCAGCTTCTCTGGGCCAGAGATAGAGACTGTTATCATTCCCATCCTCTGGAACTCTACAGAAACCCTTCAGGGAAAAAAAGCTCCCGAAAGTGAACACAGGCGGGTTACTTAGCCTGGCTCCTGGTAAGGGCAGTGCAATTCCACATCCAGCAAAGACACTTGAGAATCACTACAAAAGGCCCCTCCCTCAGAAGATCAACAAGAAATCCAGCCAAGACCAAGTTCACTTACCAAGGAGAACAGTGGAATTCCAGAGGAGGAGAAAGCAAAGCATGGAATTCATGGCTTTCTCTCCATGAATCTTTAGTCTTCCAAAGTTAATTAATCTTTTTTAAATGTTATTATTTTTTTTTCTTCTGCTAATTTTTTTAAACTTTTACCCTTTCCTCTTTTAACGTGTTTTAACTAGTTTATCTTAATATCTTTCATTAAAAACAAAATAATTTGAACCTTCATTATTGTAGTCATATTTTATCCTTCATTGTATCTAACTATATTCTTTGTATACACATAGGGATTTTTCTTCTAAAAAATTTGGGGTATGACTTCTTCTAATAAATCACAATAAACCCTAAATCTAGCACCGGGGTTGTTCTAGTCTCCAGCCTGAGCAAATTCTCTCCACCTTCTTTTTCTTTATTCTCCCAAGCAACTTACCTTAGCAATTCCTTTTTTTAGAAATTAAACAATTTTTTTTTCATCTTTAGAGTCATATTCCATCCCTTCATTGTGTTTACCCTTATATACGTTCTTCGTTCTTTAAAATTTTGGGAGGCAGTTTCTTCTAAGAGAGCAAAATACTACCAAAATTAAGTGGGTAACCCTGTTCTAGTCACGAGTCTAATATATATAGATATTCTTTTTTATATTTTTTTTCTTTATTTGTTTTCTTTTTAAATTCTTTTTTTCTGAACTTCTTTTTATCCCTTTTCTCCCACCCAACCCCCATGATTTGGGGTCTCTTATGATTTGGTTAAAGCACATTTTCTTGGAGTCTTTACCACACTTTTAGTATTTTATTTGCTCCTTCATATATTCTTATCTGGACAAAATGACAAGGCAGAAAAACTCATCACAAAAAAAAGAACAAGAGGCAGTACCAAAGGCTAGGGACTTAATCAACATGGACATTGATAATATGTCAGATCTAGAGTTCAGAATGACGATTCAAGGTTCTAGGCAAGTTCGAAAAAGGCATGGAAGATGTTAGAGAAACCCTGTTGGGAGAAATAAAAGCCCTTTCTGGAGAAATAAAAGAACTAAAATCTAACCAAGTTGAAATAAAAAAAGCTATTAATGAGGTGCAATAAAAAATGGAGGCTCTTACTGCTAGGATAAATGAGGCAGAAGAAAGAATTAGTGATATAGAAGACCAAATGACAGAGAATAAAGAAGCTGAGCAAAGGAGAGACAAACAACTACTGGACCATGAGGGGTGAATTCGAGAGATAAGTGATACCATAAGATGAAAAAACATTAAAAAAATTGGGATTCTAGAAGAAGAAAAAGAGAGAGGGGAGCAGAAGGTATATTGGAGAGAATTATTGTAGAGATTTTCCTTATTATGGAAAAGGGAACAAGCATCAAAATCCAGGAGGCACAGAGAACCCCCCTCAAAATCAATAAGAATAGGCCCACACCCCATCATCTAATAGTAAAATTTACAAGCCTTAGCGACAAAGAGAAAATACTGAAAGCAGCCCAGGCCAAGAAATCTGTAACATACAATGGTAAAAATATTAGATTGGCCACAGACTTATCCACAGAGACCTGGCAGGCCAAAAAGAACTGGCATGATATATTCAGAGCTCTAAATGAGAAAAACATGCACCCAAGAATACTATATCCATCTAAGCAATCATTGAAAATAGAAGGAGAGATGAAAAGCTTCCAGGACAAACAAAAACTGAAAGAATTTGCAAACACCAAACCAGCTCTACAGAAAATATTGAAAGGGGCTCTCTAAGCAAAGAGAGAGCCTAAAAGTAGTAGATCAGAAAGGAACAGAGACAATACACAGTAACATTCCCCTTACAGGCAATACAATAGTACTAAATTCATATGTCTCAGTAGTTACCCTGAATGTAAATGGGCTAAATGCCCCAATCAAAAGGCACATGGTATCAGAATGGATAAAAAAAAAAAAACAACTATCAATATGCTGCCTACAAGAAACTCATTTTAGACCCAAAGACACCTCCAGATTTAAAATAAGGGGGTGAAAAACAACATATCTTGCTAATGGACATCAAAAGAAAGTTGGGGTGGCAATCCTTATATCAGATCAATTAGATTTTAAGCCAAAAACTATAATAAGATATGAGGAAGGATACTATATCATACTCAAAGGGTCTGTCCAACAACAAGATCTAAATATTTTAAACATCTATGCCCTTAATGTGGGAGCAACCAACTATATAAACCAATTAATAAAAAAATCAAAGAAACACATCGACAATAATACAATCAGTAGGGTACTTTAACACTTCCCTCACTGAAATGGACAGATCATCCAAGCAAAAGATCAACAAGGAAGTAAAGGCCTTAAATGACACACTGGACCAGTTGGACATCACAGATATATTCAGAATATTCCATCCCAAAGCAACGGAATACACATTCTTCACTAGGACACATGGAACATTCTCCAGAACAGATCACATCCTGGGTAATAAATCAGGTCTCAACTGGTATCAAAAGATTGGGATCATTCCCTGCATATTTTCAGACCACAATGCTTTGAAGCTAGAACTCAATCACAAGAGGAAATTTGGAAAGAACCCAAATACATGGAGACTAAACAGTATCCTTCTAAGGAATGAGTGGGTCAACCAGAAAATTAAAGAAGAACTGAAAAAAATCATGGAAACAAATGATAATGAAAACACAATGGTTCAAAATCTGTGGAACACAGCAAAGGCAGTCCTGAGAGGAAAATATATAGCGATAAAAGCCTTTCTCAAGAAACAAGAAAAATCTCAAATACACAACCTAACCCTACACCTAAAGGAGCTGGAGAAAGAACAAGAAAGAAAGCCTAAACCCAGCAGGAGAAGAGAAATCATAAAGATCAGAGCAGAAATCAATGAAAAAAAAAAAAAAAAACCAACAACAATAGAACAAATCAATGAAATTAGAAGTTAGTTCTTTGAAAAAATTAAGAAGATTGATAAGCTCCTGGCCATACTTATCAAAAGAAAAGAGAAAGGATCCAAATAAATAAAATCATGAATGAAAGAGGAGAGATCACAACCAACACCAAAGAAATACAAACGATTATAACAACATACTATGAGCAACTCTACACCAACAAATTTGATAATCAGGAAGAAATGGATGCATTCCTAGAGACATATAAATTGCCACAACTGAACCAGGAAGAAATAGAAAACCTGAACAGACCCATAACCAGTTAGGAGATTGAAACAGTCATCAAAAATCTCCACACAAACAAAAGCCCAGGGCCAGATGGCTTCCCAGGGGAATTCCACCAAACATTTAAAGAAGAATTAATTCCTATTCTCCTGAAACTGTTCCAAAAAAACAGAAATGGAAGGAAAACTACCAAACTCATTTTATGAGGTCAGCATCACCTTGATCCCCAAAGCAGACAAGGATCCCATCAAAAAAGAGAATTACAGACCAATATCCTTGATGAACACAGATGGAAAATTCTCACCAAAATGCTAGCCAATAGGATCCAACTGTACATTAAAAGGATTATTTACCACGACCAAGTGGGATTTATTCCAGGGCTGCAAGGTGGGTTCAACATCTCCAAATCAATCAATGTGATACAATACATTAATAAAAGAAAGAACAAGAACCACATGATCCTCTCAATAGATGCTGAAAAAGCATTTGACAAAGTATAGCAGCCCTTCCTCATCAAAACTCTTCAAAGTGTAGAGATAGACGGCATATACCTCAATATTATCAAAGCCATCTATGAAAAACCCATTGCAAATACCATTCTCAATGGAGAAAAACTGAGACCTTTTTGCTAAGGTCAAGAACACGGCAGGGATGTCCGTTATCACCACTGCTATTCAACATAATACTAGAAGTCCTAGACTAGGCAATGAGACAACAAAAAAAAAAATTCAAGGCATCCAAATCGATAAAGAAGTCAAACTATCATTCTTTGCAGATGACGTAATACTATATGTGGAAAACTCAGGAGACTCCACTCTAAATCTGCTAGAACTTGTATAGGAATTCAATAAGTGTCAGGATAGAAAATCAATGCACAGAAATCAGTTGCACTTCTTTACACCAAAAACAAGACAGAAGAAAGAGAAATTAAGGAGTCAATCTCATTTACAATTGCACCCAAAATCATAAGACACCTAGGAATAAACCTAACCAAAGAAGCAAAGAATCTATACTCAGAAAAATATAAAGTACTCATGAAAGAAATTGAGGAAGACACAAAGAAATGGAAAAGTGTTCCATGTTCATGGATTGGAAGAACAAATATTGTGAAAATGTCTATGCTGCCCAAAGCAATCTACACATTTAATGCAATCCCTATCTAAATCCCATCCATTTTTTTCAAAGAAATGGAACAAATAATCCTAAAATTTATATGGATCCAGAAAGGACCTCAAATACCCAAAGGAATATTGGAAAAGAAAGACACAGTTGGTGGCATCACAATTCCGGACTTCAAGCTCTATTACAAACCTGTCATCCTCAAGACATTATGGTACTGGCACAAAAACAGACACATAGATCGATGGAACAGAATAGAGAGCCCAGAAATAGACCCTCAACTCTATGGTCAACTAATCTTCGACAAAGCAGAAAAAAACGTTCAATGGAATAAAGACAGCCTCTTCAACAAGTGGCATTGGGAAAATTGGACAGCCACATGCAGAAAAATGAAATTGGACCATTTCCTCACACCACACACGAAAATAGACTCAAAATGGATGAAGGATCTCAATGTGAGAAAGGAATCCATCAAAATCCTTGAGGAGAACACAGGCAGAAACCTCTTCGACCTCAGCTGCAACAAATTTTTCATAGAAACATCACCAAAGGCAAGGGAAGCAAGGGCAAAAATGAACTATTGGGACTTCATCTAGATCAAAAGCTTTTGCACAGCAGAGGAAACAGTTAACAAAACCAAAAGACAAATGACGGAATGGGAGAAGATATTTGCAAACAACATAACAGATAAAGGGCTTGTGTTCAAAATCTATATAGAGCTTATCAAACTCAACACCCAAAGAATAAATAATCCAATCAAGAAATGGGCAGAGGACATGAACAGACATTTCTGCAAAGAAGACATCCAGATGGCCAAAAGACACATGAAAAAGTGTTCAAAACACTCAGCATTCAGGGATATACAAATCAAAACCACAATGAAATATCACCTTACACCAGTCAGAATAGCTAAAATTAGCAAGTCAGGAAATGAAAGATGCTGGTGAGGATGGGGAGAAAGGGGAATGCTCCTACATTGTTGGTGGGAATGCAAGCTGGTGCAACCACTCTGGAAAACAGCATGGAGGTTCCTCAAAAGTTCAAAATAGAGCTACCTTATGACCCAGCAATTGCACTACTGGATATTTACCCTAAAGATACAAACATAGTGATCCGAAGGGGCACGTGCACCCGAATGTTTATAGCAACAATATCCACAATAGCCAAACTATGGAAAGAACGTAGATGTCCATCAACAGATGAATGGATAAAGAAGATGGGGTATATATATACAATGGAATACTATGTAGCCATCAAAAGAAATGAAACGACACGGATGGAAATAGAGGGTATTATGCTGAGTGAAATAAGTCAATCAGAGCAAGACAACTATCATATGATCTCCCTGATATGAGGATTTGGAGATGCAAAATGGGAAGTTTGGGGGGTAGGAAAAGAATAAATGAAACAAGATGGGATCGGGAGGGAGACAAACCGTAAGGGACTCTTACTGTCACAAAACTAACTCAACGTGACTGGAGGGAGGAGGGTAGGGAGAAGGTGGTGGGGTTATGGACATTGGGGAGGGTATGTGATATGATGAGTGCTGTGAAGTGTGTAAACCTAGTGATTCAGACACCTGTACCCCTGGGGCTAATAATACATTATATGTTTATAAAAAAATTATAAAACAAATTTTCTAAAATTAAAAAAAAGAAGAAGAAATAGTAAGATACTCAAAGAGTAAGATAACCTACTTATTGACACCAATAATAAACTGAAATATGTCAAGGTTAACAACAAGACTAACAAAGAGATTTAATTTACCTCAATCTGTTCCAGAAATTGCTGGTAATTGGGGATGATTATAACCAATCTTGTACCATTTGTATTGGAACAGAATGCTCACAATTTTTGTCACTCTCATAAATTTTAGATAAAATTTCAGAAAGTCCTATTTGGAAAATTTTACCATGGCTGGCCATTGAAAAGTTTCCTAGAATGCTTTATATTTCTTGGAGGGAGTGCCACACAGAAAAACCTGAAAAGTATTTAGAAAACTAAAAACCTTTGTTTCTTAGCAGTAAAAGTGAGGAGATTATTTCTTTACTTCACCGAAATATATTTATTCTACCTGTTTTCATTTCCTTGCCTTTCCTGCTAAAAATGATTATTCTCTGCTATTTTTCTAAACTCAAGTATGATCTGAATCATTCAACTCAGACAGGCTTTCACTTCAACTATCTTTGAGTAGTATGCAAAGATGTGAACAAATGAAGGTTCATATTAGACAGAAAATATTATCTAATTCATTGACTAATTGTTTCACAGAACTAATGGCCAAAGGAGTGCTCTTAGACATGATTTGAATTAAAATGCATTGATTTGTTATAACTAATTAATTCAATAATCAGTACATATTGCAGATGCATACTACATGCTAGGCTCTATATAGATTTGGGTTAAAAAGAGAATACAAGAATCTTGGCCTCAAGTCTACCTCCAGAGGTAAATTACAGAGAGAAATATATATAGGTCACTGCCACATTTTGGTAAAATGAGATTATGAGTAAAGACGTCTGGAAGGACTCAAGTTGATAACAAGAGGACAGAGGCATTATCAAAGAAGATGGGGGAGAGGGGCATTACTTAGTAAGCAAAATTGTACACTGGCCATGCTTCAGGCAATCTCGAAGAATTCTTTAAAATTAAAAACTATCTTACTTGGCTCACTGGGTAGCTTAAAATAATAGATTCATTTGGTAATAACATATATTGGTAGCTAAAATTTAATAAAGAGTTAATTATATGTTTTATAGAATTATCTATCATGATTATAGCCCAACTATATCTGAATAATATAACTAAAGGAAAAGGAATGTAGGTCAACTTCATGTCACTGTTTCATGTCATATTTCATTATGTTTAACATTTTGAATGAGAGTTACAAAATCATTTACAGGCTTTTTTAATGCTTAAATTCACTTTCATTCTTTCCTTTCATCCTCGCTCTACTAGTTATTGTAAACCATTGCTTCAAATATAGAATTTTCCTAACTGCTGTGATACTACCTTTCTAAATGACGTCTAAAGTCATGTAAACTCACTCACCTGGCGGGGGGTGGGGAGGAATTAAGTGAAACAGGAGAATGATTAACAGAAAATAATTACACAGGGGTTCATAATTAAGGATTTAAGTCACAAGGAAGTAGGCACCTAAAGAGCAAAAACCCATTAACTTAGAAGCTAAGACATGGAGTTCTAGTGCAATTTCTAACAACTCCAAACAAAGTGTACATGGGCAAAACTTTATTATCAAATTATAGGCATCGGACTGTCAACCTTGGATATAAGTTCAAGCATTAAAAAGAGATGACTCTAAAATGAGTCTTCTCTCCCTGGCTGTTGTATCACTATCAACTGTGATTAGAGTCCTGAAATGGAAACTGTTCTTGTCTCAGGCTCTTTCTCTCAGGTACAAAACATATTTTTTTGATAAATAGAATTGATTGACTGGGTTATTTGCAATTAGTCATTCTTCTGCATAAAAATCTTAAAAATCGTACCCAAAATGTGTTCCCTTCAAAACACATCAGCAAAAGGCAGCAGCAAAGTGTGTGATAATTGCACATGTACTTGTGTACCTCACATTCTAAAAAGAGGGTTAATCTATTCTCCACTGTTCAGTTAGAAAGAAAAATAAAAATAAGAGGTAAATTATTTAGTTTGGAGCTCTGGTTTAATCTTTGGCTTAATTCCTTTTTTAAAAAGTTAAAATATAATGTATTACTAGTTGCAGAGGTAGAGTTCAGTGATTGTCAGTTGTATATAACACCCACTGTTCATTACATCTTGTGCCATCTTTAAGGCCTGTGATGCAGTAACCCATCCCCCTCACTCCTCTCCCCTCCAAGAACCCCCAGTTTGTTTCCTGGAGTTAAGAATCTCTTATGGTGTGTCTCCTCTGATTTGATCTTGTTTTATTTTCCTCTCCCTTCCTCTACGCTCCTCTATTTTGTTTTGTAAATTCCACTTATGAGTGAGATCATATGACAATTGTCTTTCTCTGATTGACTTATTTCACTTTGCCTAATACCTTCTAGTTCCATCCATGTCATGGCAAATGGCAAGATTTCATTTTTTGATGGCTGAGTAATATTCCATTACACACACACACACACACACACACACACACACACACACACCACTTCTTTATCTATTCGTCTGTTGATAAACCTCTGGGCTCTTTCCACAGTTTGTTTATTGTGGACATTGATGCTATAAAATTTGGGGTACCCCCTCAGATTTCTACATTTGTATCCTTGGGATAAAAACCTAGTAGTGCAATTGCTGGGTATTAGGGTAGCTCTATTTTTCATTTCTTGAGGAAACTCCATGCTCCAGAGTGGCTGCATCAGTGTGCATTCCCACCAACAGTTTAAGAGGGTTCACCTTTCTCTGCATCCTCACCAACTTCTGTTTTTTCCTGACTTGTTAATTTTAACCATTCTGACTGGCATGAGGTGGTATCCCATTCTGGTTTGTTTTTTTTTTTTAAAGATTTTATTTATTTATTTGACAGAGAGATCACAAGCAGGCAGAGAGGCAGGCAGAGAGAGAGGAGGAAGCAGGCTCCCTGCTGAGCAGAGAACCCGATGCGGGGCTCGATCCCAGGACTCTGAGATCATGACCTGAGCCAAAGGCAGCGGCTTAACCCACTGAGCCACCCAGGCGCCCCTCCCATTCTGGTTTTGATTTATATTTCCCTGATGCCAAAAGAGGTTGAGCATTTTTTTTTTTCACGTTGTCTATTGGCCCTTTGTATGTCTTCTTTGAGAAATGTCTGTTCATGTCTTCTGCCCATTTCTTGACTGGATTATTTGTTTTTTGGTTGTTGAGTTTGATAAATTCCTTATAGATTTGGGGTACTAGACCTCTATCCGATAAAACATTTGCATATATCTTCTCCCATTCTGTCGATTGTCTTTTGGTTTTATCAATTATTTCCCTTGCTGTGCAAAAGATTTTTATCTTGATGAAATCCCCATAGTTCATTTAGGCCTTTGTTTCCCTTGCCTTTAGAGACATGTATATCAAGAAATTTTTGCAGCCGAAGCCACAGAGGTTGCTGCTTGTATTCTTCTCTTTGAGATTGATGGATTATGGACACAAGTAGACCCTTCCTCCATTTTGAATTTATTTTGTGTAGGAAAGTGGTCCAGTTTCAGTCTTCTGAATATCAATGTCCAATATTCAAAACATCATTTGTTGAAGAGACTGTCCTTTTTCCATTGGATATTCTTTCCTGCTATGTCAAAGATTAGAAGTCCATAGAGTTGAGGGTCCATTTCTGGTTCTCTATTCTATTCCATTGTTTCTATGTGTCTCTTTTTGTGTTGGTACTATACGGTCTTCATGATTATATTTTGGTAATAGAGCATGAAGTCCAGAAATGTGAGGCATCCACCTTTCTTTTTCCCTTTCAACATTCCTTTGGCTATTCAAGGTCTTTTCTGGTTCCATACAAATTTTAGGATTGTTTGTTCCAGCTCTATGAATAAAATCGATATTATTTAGATAGGGATTGCATTAAATGTGTAGAGTGGTCTAGGAAGCATAGACATTTTACCAGTATTGGTTCTTCCAATCCATGAGCATGGAATGTTTTTCCATGTCTCTGTGTCTTCCTCAACTTCTTTCAGAGTGTTCTATAGTTTTCAGAGTACAGACACTTTCCCCTTTTGGTTAGATTTATTCCTGGGTATCTTCTGGTTTTTGGTGCACTTATAAATGGGATCGACTCCTTAATTCCTTTTTCTTCTCTCTTATTGTTTGACTATAGAAATGAAACTGATTCCTGTGCATTGATTTTATATCCTGCCACTTTGCTGAATTCCTCTATAAGTTCTAACACTCTTGGGTGAAGTCTTTGGGGTTTCCCACATAAAGTATCATGTCATCCAGAAAGGTGATTTCATTAATGAGTTCTTCTTTGCCAATTTGAATGCATTTTATTTCTTTTTATTGTCTGATTGCTGAGGCTAGGACTTCTAGTACTATGTTGAACAACAGTGGTGAGAGTGGACATCCCCATAGTTTCCTTTCCTAAGGGAAAAAGCTCTCAGTTTTTCCCCATTGAGAATGATAATCTCTGTGGATTTTTTGTAAATGGCCTTTATGATATTGAAGCATGTTCTTTCTATCCCTATGGTGAGGAGGGTTTTAATCAAGAAAGGATGCTGCACTTTGTCAAATACTTTTTCTGGTTGTTGTGGTTTTTTTCTTTTCTTTTTCCTTTCTTTCTTTCTTTTTTTTTTTTTTTTTTTTTTTTTTTTTTTTTTCTGATGTTGAACCACACTTGTTTCCCCAGGAATAAATCCTACTTTGTTTTGATTAATAATTCTTTTAAGGTCCTGTTGGATCCTATTGGCTAGTATCTTGGTGAGAATTTTGGCAACCATGTTCATCGGGGTTATTGGTCTACAATTGCCTTTTTGGTGGGGTCTTGTTGGTTTGGGGATCAGAGTAATGCTGGCCTCATAGGAAGAATCGGGAAGTTTTCCTTCCATTTCTATTTTTTGAGACATTTTCAGAATAAGAGATCTGAATTCTTCTTTAAATGTTTGGTAGATTTCTCTTGGGAAGCCATCTGTCCCTGGACTCTTGTTTCTTGGGAGATTTTTGATTACTGCTTCAATTTCCTTGCTGGTTATGGCTCTGTTCAGTTTTCTCACATGTTCCTCTTTCTGTTTTGGTAGTTTATATGTTTCTAGGAATGCATCTGTTTCTTCTAGATTGCCTAGTTTGTTGGCATATAGTTGCTCATAGTATGTTCTTATAATTGTCTGTATTTCCTTGGTGTTGGTTGTGATCTCTCCTCTTTTATTCATGATTTTATTAATTTGGGTCATTTTTCTTCTTTTTGATAAGTCTGTATAGTGTTTTATTGATCTTACTATTTCTCTTAAAAAAACAGCTCCTAGTTTAGTTGATCTGTTCTACTGTTCTTTTGTTTCTACGTCTATTTCCTCATTGAACCATTCATTTTTTAGTAGGATGATCTTTAACTGCCATGTATTTGTGTTCCTTCCAAATTTCATCTTGTGATTGGAATTCAAGTTTTAACGCACAGTGGTCCGAAAATTTGCGGAGAATAATCTCAGTCTTTTGGTACCTGTTGAGACCTGATTTGTGACCCAGAATGTGACCTATTCTGGAGAAAACTCCATGTGTACTTGAGAAGAAAATGTATTCTGTTCCTTTAGGATAGAGGGCTCTGAATATATCTGAGAAGTTCATCTGGTCCAGAGTGCCAATCAAAGCACTTGTTTCCTTGTTGATCTTCTGCTTAGATGATCTGTCCATTGCTGTGAGTTGGGTGTTAAAGTATCCTATTATTATTGTGTTATTATCAATGCATTTCTTTAATTTTGTTATCAACTGGTTTATCTATTTGGCTACTCTCATGGTTAGGGCATACATATTTACAGTTGCTAGATCTTCTTGTTGGATAGACTCTTATTATGCTTTAGTGTCCTTCATCTCTTATTAAACTCTTTGGTTTAAAATTTAATTTGTCCTCTTTAAGGATTGCTACCCTAGCATGATAAACAGTTCTCCAGCCCCTCAAATTCAATATGGAGGTCTAAAATGAGTTTCTGGTAAACAACATATGGATGGGTCTTGCCTATTTATCTAGTCTGCTACCTTGTGTCTTTTGACTGGAACATTTAGCCCATTTAATAGAGCAACTATTAAATGTTATGAACTATTAAATGATATGAATTTTGTGCCACTGTATTACCTGTAAAGTTATTGTTTCTGTATATGGTCTCTTTTCCTTTCTAGTCTCTGTTCCTTTTGGGCTCTCTCTTTGCTTAAAGTATTTCCTTTAATATGTTTTGCAGCGCTGGTTTAGTGATCACATTCTTTGCATTTCTGTTTGTCCTAAAAGCTCTTTTCCTCTCCTTCTGTCTTGAATGACAGCCTTGCTGGATAAAGTATTCTTGGCTGCATATTTTTCTCATTTACCACCCTGAATTTATCATACCAGTACTTTGCCACAGGTCTCTGTAGACAGGTCTGCTGCCAGCCTTATGTTTCTACCCTTGTAGGTTATGGACTTCTTGTCCTGTGCTGCTTTCAGGATTTTCTCTTTCTCTCTGTGATTTGTAAGTTTCAGTATTATATGTCAGGTTGTTGACCTGCTTTTATTGATCTTGAGGGGTGTTCTCTGTGCCTCCTAGATTTTGATGTCTGCTTCCTTCCCCAGATTAGGGAAGTTCTCCACTATAATTTGCTGCAATATACCTTATTCCCCCTCTTTCCTCTTCTTCTGGATCCAAATTATTCTGATATTGTTTTGCTTTATGATATCATTTATCTCTCAAATTCTCCCCCTGCCATGATCCAGTAGTTGTTAATCTCTCATTTTCTCAGCTTCTTTATTCTCCAATATTTGGACACTATGTCACTAATTTTCTCTTCTGCCTTGTCCATCCTAGCAGTTAGAGCCTCCATTTTTTATTGCATGTCATTAATAACCTTTTTTTTATTTTGACCTGATTCAGTTCCTTTATTTCTCCAAAAAATCTTCTATTTTTCTCAACCTCAGCTAGTATCTTTAAAATTGTTATTTTGAATTTTAGTTCTGACATCTTGCTTATATACATATTGATTAAGTCCCTGGCAGTCAGTACAGCCTCTTGTTCTTTTTTTGAGGGGTGTGTTCTTCCATTTTGTCATTCTGTCCAGAGAATAGATAAATGAGAGAACAAAATACGGAAATAGCAACAACCCCAGAAAATTTTACACTAAACAGATCAGGAGAGATCAGAAACAAATAAAAAAAGAGAGGGAGACTATAATATAAAGAGGTAAATAGAACAGAACAATACACTAGATCTTGGATGTATTTTGATCTCTTTCTTAGAAGAAAGTAAAACCCAAATTTATAAAGAAAAATTATATATATATATATAGAGAGAGAGAGAGACAGACAGACAGACAGACATACAGACAGAGACAAAGAGAAAGGAAGCCAAAAATGAGGAAAATAAATATAAATTTAAAAATGAAAATTAAAAAAACTTTAAAAATGTTGAAAAAACTAAAAAATTAGTTGAAAAGGGAAAAAAAATATTGAAAGACTAAAGAATCATGAGAAAAATCCATGAACTCTATACAGTATTTTCTCCCAGTCATAGAGTTTCAGAGTCCTGTGTAATGGGTAAACCTGCTATTAGCTAGAAGTTTCTGCTGGTCTTCTGGGGGAGGAGGCTGTTGTGCTGCTTCACAAGTGTCCTTGCCACCAGTGGACTGCACAGCCCTTGCCAGGGGACCAGGCTCAGTTTAAGTAGCTTTGGATATCTGGAGCAGGTGGGGGGAATCAACATGGTGGCACCTCAATCTCTAGCTTGGGAGCTTAAAGTTCATACCTTCAACTCTTCAGTGAGCCCTCACAGGAAAACACTCAATCATTCTTGTCTCCTTAGTTTCTGTTCGCTTGCTGTGTTCACCCAGCCTGTGACCAAGCATCTTTATGTCTAACACATGACCCTGTTTTGAGTCTCCAAACTTTGCAGACTCCTGTGGCATGCAACTGTGCTGTTCTCTGAGGGGAGCAAGATGCTGCTTGCTGGATTCTACTTGCAGAGTGGTCACCTGACCATGCTGTGATGAGTGGTTTATGGCAACACAGAGCTGCAAGCCCTCTCCTGGTCTTGCTGATTGTGTCTGCTTCCCCTCTCTCTTGCCTGGGAATTCTGCCACACTCATGCACAATTTTTTCTGTGACTCCAGGGATCCTGAGACCATACTGTTCCCCTTTGGATTCCACCCCTCTTTGCCACCTGAGTGCCTTTCAAAACAGGAAGACCACCCCCCAACCAGAGCAGACTTCCAAAATTTACAATTTTGTGCTCTGTTGGAAGCAAGCTGATAGAGGCTCCCACTACCCACAGTTTGTCTGTACATATATTGTTTCAGATTCACATCTCCACACATCCTACGTTGCAAAAAGTGGTTGCTTTTCTATTTGTAGAATTGCAACAATTCTTTTTTTAGGTCCCCAGTTGAGTTCACTGGAGTTCAGAATTATTTGATAGATACCTAGCTGAATTCTAGGGACCAGATGAATCTAGGGCCCCTACTCCTCCACCATCTTCCTCCTCTAGCCCTCATTTATTTTCTGTCAGAAAATAAACTTACATATAGTTAACTATGTTTTCCTTTCTTTTTCTCTCTTTTTTTTTAAATTCCATATTGTTGCATTAATGCTCCCTTTCATTTCACATCAGAAGCCCTATTATTCTAGGAGACCTAAACATATTTTTCCCTTAGCAGCTTATCTGTATATTGGTGATGAGGTTTCTTATTTAACTTATAGGCTAGTCCTCCCACCCAATCCAGGAAGATCCACTACTTACGTGAGTCTCTGAGGAAAGCTGAAATTTGGTGAATTCAAACATTTTGGAATTTTGAATTTCCTCATCCATACCTACTTAATTTTAAAATTTCTCAGAGAAGGTGGGCTTCATGGCAAGCCCACCAAATCTTTATGTAAGGTAAGATTATTATGTTGAAAGATTTTTGTGTTCTGTATGATATGACTCCTGATTTTCCTTTAAAGATTACCACCTTAGTAACAGAGACATGATACTGAACATCTTTGGTTGGTCACTCTATTTCCATTTTCCATGTCAGAAGGGATCTTAAGATACAAAAAGGTGGTTTTGGCATTTTATTGAGAAATTAAACTGAAAAACTGCATGATTGAAATACATCTCAAAATATTATTTCTATAGAATGGATAATGGATTAAGGTGATAGGAAACTAGAGCCACAAAAATTACTAAGGAGACTGCTGTAATCTTCCTAAACAAGCTGATAGAGTTATAAACACAGGCAATTATCATAATGGTAGAGAAATAAGCATGTTTTCCTCAGACACTTTGGGGAAAGTTCCACATTATTAATAAGTGAAAGGAAATAAGAGTTGAGGGAAAGTAAGGAAATAAGGAAGTCTCCTGGATTTCCATTTTGAATGTTTCTTTGATAGTGATGGTTTCTAATGATATAGGAAATAGAATAGAATTTGTTTAAAATTAATACAATGAGCTCTATTTTTTGAATATTTACTTAGAGGAATAATCCCACATGGTAGGATTACAAGTAGAATTTTCTAGAAGTCATTGGATAATATAGGCCTCAAGCTTATCAAACAGAAAAGGAAATATTGAGGGTCATTGGCATTAAGTAGAGTTCATGAGAATGAGAAAAAATATCCAAATTTTGATTAATTTTTTTATCAACCTGAAAACAGGTTCCTTTTGAAATGAAAAAGAAATTTTTTTTTTAATTTTTTTATTTTTTTCAGCATAACAGTATCATTATTTTTGCACCACACCCAGTGCTCCATGCAATCCGTGCCCTCTACAATACCCACCACCTGGTGCCCCCAACCTCCCACCCCCCACCCCTTCAAAATTCTCAGATCGTTTTTCAGAGTCCATAGTCTCTCATAGTTCACCTCCCCTTCCAATTTCCCTCAACTCCCTTCTCCTCTCCATCTCCCCTTGTCCTCCATGCTATTTGTTATGCTCCACAAATAAGTGAAACCATATGATAATTGACTCTCTCTGCTTGACTTATTTCACTCAGCATAATCTCTTCCAGTCCCGTCCCTGTTGCTACAAAACTTGGGTATTCATCCTTTCTTTCTTTTTTTTTTTTTTTTTTACAGCTTTATAAACATATATTTTTATCCCCAGGGGTACAGGTCTGCAAATCGCCAGGTTTACACACTTCACAACACTCACCATAGCACATACCCTCCCCGATATCCATAACCCCACCCCCTCTCCCAACCCCCTCCCCCCATCAACCCTCAGTTTGTTTTGTGAGATTAAGAGTCACTTATGGTTTGTCTCCCTCCCAATCCCATCTTGTTTCATTTACTCTTCTCCTACCCCCTCGACCCCCCATGTTGCATCTCCTCTCCCTCATATCAGGGAGATCATATGATAGTTTTATATATATCACATTCCTAAATCTTCCAAGGAAATATGTAGAATGCCAGGGATGTTGGAAGAAATGATATTGAGAAACAGAAGAACTATTTAACTATCATAGAGAGTGAGGAGGAAAATCTTCATTAACTTGTACTGTGAGAATATTAACCAAATCTTTTTAAGTTGTTTGCAGGATAAATGAGGTTCTCAGAATTCTTGATTTTTATTTCTAGTAAAATGTATGTTGCTTATATGTGGAGCATAAAAAATAACACAGAGGCCATGGGGAGATGGAGAAGGGAGTTGAGGGAAATTGGAAGGGTAGATGAACCATGAGAAACTATGGACTCTGAAAAACAATCTGAGGGTTTTGAAGGTGTGGGGGGGGGGGGGGGGGGGGGGGGAGAGCCCTGGTGGTGGGTATTATGGAGGGCACCTATTACATGGAGCACTGGGTGTGGTGTATAAATAATGAATTCTGTTACTCTGAAAAGAAATTAAATAAAGAAATTTAAAAAAATAAAGTTCACTGTTTCATTTGAATTTCGCTGCTAAATTCTACTGCTTTCCAAAATAAATTTTATGTAGAATGAAAAAAAAAATGTATGTTGATGAAATTTCACTTTAGGATTCTGAATGCCCTTTTTCTTGCCAATCAAGTTACAGCTGCAAACCAAGATCTATTAAGACTTAATATAATCAACCAATTTCTAACTAGAGCTATCAAAAGAGAGGTGACAATTTCTCTGGCTCTCTAGATAATCTCCTATTCTAAATAATTTGTCATTGACTTTCCACTTTTACACACACACACACACACACACACAGCCACATAATTTCACAAAATAATCTCAGATAAAATGAGGAAGAGTGAAGAGAGGGTAAATTATTCCCTTACAAGTTCAGTTTACTTCTTGATAAGAAGTTTGTGCAGCATGAATAGCAGTCATGCTTATGGTGGCTTTGTGAGATTAGCACTGGATACAGAGATTGAAAAGCAATGAGGGGACAAAAACACTAAACAAAGGGATACCCACACCTCTATATTTATAGCAGCATTAATTACAATAGCCAAGATATGGAAGAAGTGCAAGTGTCCTCTGATGGGTGAATGGATAAAAATGTGGTACATACATACAATGGAATATTATTCAGCCATAAAAAGAATAAAATCTTGCCATTTGCAATGACATGGTGGTGCTAGAGAGTATAATTCTAAGTCCAATAAGAGAAAGACAAAGAACATAGGATGCTGAGTCCAATAAGAGAAAGACAAAGAACATATGATTTCACTCATATGTGAAATTTAAGAAACAAACAAATGAATAAAGGGAAAAAAAGAGGGAGCAAGACAAACCAAGAAACAGACTTTTAATTATAGCAAGTGATGGTGATCAGAGGAGAGGTGGGCTGGGGGATGAGTTAAATAGGTGATGGGTATTGAAGAATGCACTTGTCATGTTGAGCACTGGGTGATGTATGGAATTGTTGAATTGTTATATTGTATACCTGAAACTAATATATCAATATATGTTAATTACCAAGAATTAAATATAAAAACAAGGGGCACCTGGGTGGCTCAGTGGGTTAGGCCTCTGCCTTCTGCCCAGGTCGTGATCTCAGGGTCCTGAGATTGAGCTCCGCATCAGGCTCTCTGCTTGGTGGGGCACCTACTCTCTCTCTGTCTGCCTCTTTGCCTACTTGTGATTTCTCTCTCTCTCTGTCAAATAAATAAATTTAAAAAATAAAATAAAAACAAGAAAAAAGCAATGAGGGGTCCTCTGACCAAGAACTCAATGAATTTAGTATACATATAAATATATAAGTATATATTTATGTATATAAACACACACACACACACACACACACGCACATATATATAAAACATCAGTCAAACTTCATATATTTGGGGACATGAATCAATATAAATATTAAGACAATAATTTCTGAGATGTCTGAAATACTCCACTAATATTAACAAAGCTAAAAGTGCAAGTTTACTCTCAAATTTGACGTCACCTCTTCTCTGATCACTTAATAGCCTTTAATTTGGGAACATGGTGATTTCAGAGATGCCACAAAAGTTTTCACTGACGATACATGACACATGTCTAGAGGATATTATTCTTATACAATATGATGTGACTGGCCCAACCCCAGAGTTTGCAGTGGTCAGCTTGCATAACTACAAATGGCAGGGGTTTACTTTACAGAGACAACTAATATCAGTTCTGTACTGAGTCTCAAATTAAGGATATGTAACTCATGTCCACTGAATTGGGAGCTTTTATACATCAGGAGGAGAGACAATCACTGTCCCCTAAAAGTAGTTTATAATTTCTGAGGCAGTTTAAATATGGTATCTCCTTTTATGATGTATCACTATATATCATAATTCTAATAAATATTTTCCTAGTCCTATCAATAAGGGATGACTTAAGCATGAGAAAGTTACCAGGGAAACCATATTTTTTAAAAGAGCAGGTAACACAGTAATAATTTATTAGATATAAACTGTTATGATAGTAATCTCAGAAACCCAATTCAGACCCATTTCAAGGATTTCTTTTGAGGTATATTTTTACAAGTTTGCAAATCACTCAGTTTTTAATAAAATTAAACCTGGTAAGTAACTGTGTAAATCAATCATGAAAAGTGCTGTATTCTTATAAATTAATCCTTTTCAAAATGACTTGGTTCCATGGCTATTCAGTAATCAATGATTAGGTACTTAAGGCATAAGTTTTAGATATGTATATACTTCTTCCTAAAGAGCCTGGATGGCAAAAAGAGAGAAAGAGAGAGAGAGAGACTGGTTGGCTCTAGGTGTCACGTGAAAACTATCTAACCACGTCTCTGTCAATTCTCTTGAATCTTGATTTTACAAGTGCAAGTGAACTTTATTTTATTCCCTATGATGCTACATCTTTGTAATACAAAGAATTTTTTCTCTGCAGGAAATAGAAGAATTTGTGCAGAACTCAGATGACAATCATATTCTGGTGTTTTCCTCTGGGTATAGTGACTCAAAATCTCTCAAAAGAAAAGCACAACCTCATTGCCTCAACCTATGCCCAGATTCCACAGAAGATAAGTATAACATTTGATTCTGCTGGACAGCTATTTACCAATTGGAAAGAGAGTGTGACTAATGGTGTCTTTCCATTTAAAGGCTAAATCTCCTTTTACATGTAACATAAAAGAGAAAGTATTAGTAAAAATTTGTAAAACATTACAATAACATGTGTAGGCACACTTGAACCCTGCCTACTGAGCCTTGCCATTAGTATGGAAACATATATTTTTGGAATCATTTGTTTTTACTAAAATAGAGAGGAAAACATTAAGCACACTGTTCATGTTTTAGTATTTGAAATCTTAAGGCCTGGACTGACTTCTCCCTAAATAGACCTGAAGTACATTCACTTTAAGGACAAGGAAAAGGTAGAAGTGGCATAACAAAGAGAGAGCTAAATCATGCTCAAAAATATCTTCCACATCTTTGGTTGTATTAGGATTTGATCCATTGCAGTTGAGCACAAAAACAGAAGCCTACATTCATATAGTCTTTCTAATTAATTAGCACTTTCAAGGATGAAAAGGTAATTGAAATGCTAATTATAAACAAGATAATTTGTTGAACAATGGAATATCAGCAAACCCACTATGTCATTCTTACCTAAAATTAAAAGACAAAAAAGAAAAAGAAAAAAAGATGTAAAAGGAAGTAGGAAGAAAAGGAGTGGGGAAGGATAACCAATCTGAAAGATGATAGCTACACTTACGGTGAGCATAGCATAAGGTATAAATTTGTCGAATCACAATGTTATACAGCTAAAACTAATGTAACATTGTGTGTCAACTCTACTTTGATTAATAAATAAGTAATAACAGACCAAAAATATACTTAATAGATGACTGATGCAAGCACTTTTTAAAAGTGGTGGTTGTAAACAGTCCCATTCTGTCTTTCAGTGTTTACATCTCTATATTCTTCTCTCAATTGTCACTAAAGCAGGGTGGGTGCATAACCTGCAAAAACTCTACAATCTTAAAATGTCATTATCCTATGAATTGTGAAATATATGCAGTGTCTTCAACAGATTTTATGGAGATACAAAGAAAAGAAACTGACCACATTAGGAACAAATACTCAGCTCCATGACTGGATACCCTAGAATAATCTTCATAAGATTATGGAGAATTAAAGCTATAGAGTTAAAGGATGAATAAGATGAATAATTGTTTAACGATAAATTCAACTAATATTTAACAACTGTTAAGTGTTTCTCATTTTACCTCAGTTTTGAATGAAACAATTAAAGATGTGGTCATTAGATATTAGAGATTCATACTTGCTATAATTTAAAAAAAAATTCAGGCCACACAGAAGGAATTAAGGCTTCCTTTTCCTGGGATACAGTTTTCTGTAGTAGAGATGTGCCTAGCTTTTGTAGACAATACTGTCCCTTTCAGTGACTTATCCTATAGGTTTTCCCCTTCTGTCTCTAAAATCCTGTTATCCTATTATAATGAAATCTTCACCCACTGCTAACTCTAACCCCAAACTAGGTCATCCCCAAACCAAAACGTTTCTCATTCATGGTGGAATAAATGGGATCTATGAAGCTGTTTGTCATGGGGCCCTTTGTGGGGGTTCCATGTTTCCTGATCAGCATAATAACATCTTCCATATGAAGATCAAAGGAGCTGCTATGGAGGGGAACATCAGTACAATGACAAGTGCAGAGCTTCTCAGTGCTTTGAGAACAGTCATTAATGATCCTTCATAAGTACTAGTGTTTTCTAGGGGATTATCATTGGTTGTATTGTGCGCCATATGAGAAAATATTAGCAGTCATGCTTAAAGATCTTTCAGTGGATCTTTTCCCACAATTTTGGGTCATCACTAACTTGATCTTGGAAATATCCTGGAAGTGATATTTCATATAGTACCAAACTTCCTTCTTGGGAAAAAATAGGCTTAAATTATTAACAGGTATATTCTGATTTTTTCTGTGTCTGCATTTAACCATATTCTGTTAATAATACATTTCTTTCTCAATTTCCCCACTATAGTTGTTAAAATAGTATGCAAAGACCAGAGTTCATATAACAAGAATATCTATGGACCTAAGATTGTTTAATTTTTAGAATGCATATCCAAGACCAACTTTAACAAAAATTTATTAATTTTTTTCTTTGTATTTGCCTTCCAGTTACAAATAGAATGCCCAAAGTTTATCCAGGATTCACCACGATCAACTTATAAAACCTCTTGATAGAGCAGACCTCTGGTTTGAGTTTATCATGTACCACAAAGGAGCCAAGCACCTGTGCCAGCGGCTCACAACCTCACCTGGTTCCAGTACCCCTCTTTTGGATGTAATTGGGTTCCTGCTGCCTTTGTGGCAACTGCTATATTCTTGGTCCACAAAATGTTGGTTTTCTTTTAAAAAATTTGGTAAAAACAGGAAGAAGAAAATGAGGGAATAGAGTCTTGCAAATTGTCAAGGGCCTGAGTGGACCAATCCTGTCATTCCCTACACAAAGAGCTGAATGAGAATGCACGCTCCCTTCCTGTTTTCAAATATCCCATTCCTGTATTGTAGATTAAAGAAAAGCTGAGAATTCAACATGACCATTAACTAGTGAACATGTCTGTCTTCCTTGGTCTTTTCCCAAATATCTCTTTTAAAAGATTTTATTTATTTATTTGAGAGAAAGAGAAAGAGAGATTGAGAGGGCAGAGAGAGAGGGACAAGCAGACTCTCCACTGTCAGGGGCTAAAATTAACAACACAAGAAACAAAAGGAGTTGGTGAGGATGCAGAGAAAGGGGAAAACTCTTGCATTGTGGTGGAATGCAAACTGGTGCAGCCACTCTGGAAAACAGTATGGAGTTTCCTCAACAAGCTAGAAAATAGAAATACCCTATAATTCAGTAATTGCACTGCTAGGTATTTACTCAAAGGATACAAAAAATACAGATTTTAAGGGAACACACTGCACCCTGTGGTTATAGCAGCATTAGCAACAAGAGCCAAAGTATCCAAATGTCCATCTGCTGAGTGGATAAAGAAGTAGTGGTACATATATCTATATCTAAATATAGATAGATATACATATACACATATACATACCTATATATAGGTAGATATGATATAGATAATATAGAAATCTACATATAGATATAAATATAGATATAATATGGATGATATAGATATAGATATAGATATATATAACTCAGCCATGCAAAACAATAAAATCTTGCCATTTGCAATGGTGTGGATGGAGCTAGAGTGTATTATGCTTAATGAAATAAGTGAAAGAAAGACAAATACCATATGGTTTCACTCATATGTGGAATTTAAGAAAACAGATGAACATATGGCAGGGGGAGAAATGAGAAAGGGAAATAAACCATAAGAGACTTTCAACTACGGAGAACAAACTAAGGGTTGATGGAGGGAGACAGGTGGGGATAAGCTAGATGGGTGAAGGGTACTAGTATGGAGGGCACTTGTTAGGATGAGCACTGGGTGTTACATGTAGAGTAATGAATCACTGAATTCCAATCCTGCAATCAATACACAGTGTGCTAATTAACTAGAATTTAAATGAAGATTTTAAAAAAAAAGCTCAAAGAAAGTTGATATGGATGGAGGGAGAAAGTAGAGTAATAAGTTTAAAATACTAGTCAGGATCACTGGGGGGCCATTTCAGAGAATACAGATTTTAACATATATAAAAGAGAAAGTTATTGAAGTATTCTACTAAATACTGGCATCCTCTGAAATAGACTTTCTGGAAATCTGGAACTTTTATTTGTAGAAACTTGGTTACAGCAGTGTGAAAATGATGGTATGGGTATTAGAAGGTTATTGCAGGAAATCCAAATTGGATATGAAAATGGCTGGGATTAAAGTCATAGAAAACACTGACAAAGATTAGATCGATATACAACGTGGGAGTAGAATTCATAGAATGGTGATCAACTGAATAATTGCTCAATCCTATTTTTATTAGTCAAATTCTTATGATATTGAAAATAACCTTTTAAGCAAAAGGATTATAGATGAAGTAATTGTCCTAAATATCATTGGATCCAATTCTACATGAGGTAGTGGCTTCCAGGTGTGGGGAGCAAGCAAAAAAAAAAAAAAATGGAATTTTACATTACAAATAGTCTTGTACAAGAAAGCAATGAAATTAGAATTGGATGTGCAGGAAGGAAGAATAAGATTATCAAGTTATCTTTTACAAGACTTGCCTTTTCTATTCTGTCTCATTTCACTATAACATGAATCTGATCTAGAATCAGAACTTGAATTCATATCTGTAGTAAAAGCAAAAGAAAAAGTTTATTCTTTTTCTCTTAAACATAGACACGATTTAGCCAAATGGCACTAAATTTAGCATAAGACTGTTCGGATTTAAATGTTCTCCCTGCCCTAATGCACAAAATCTGATTTTGGCAAAAGGTGATTTCTCCTCCTGCATTTCCTAGCAGTGTTGTCAGTGAAAGGAATACTAGAAAGACTGTTCTGTTCAAATGAACATTGAATAAAACCAAAGAAAAATTTATCCAAAAAAATCCAGTCTTAATTGAATATGCATCACATGGTGATGGATTTTCTTAAGATCATTTAGGAATTATTCTCAATTTGTGTTTAAGCTTTTTTATTTTCATATCCTCCAAAAGAAAAACTAACTCATTTTGTTGAGTTATTGATTTTTTTTAACAAATCACCTGCATTTGATTTTAACCAATAAACAAAATATGTACTTCAAAGTTCAGCTCAACCTGCTATGAATTGATTGAGAGCACTAAGGAAGAGATTTGTGGGATTGTGAACTTGGTTTCAGCCCAGGTTTAGTTAGAGCAAGAGCTGATCATGATGACCATGAAAGGTTTCTATGTTCTTTTCATGCTGCATCTGTGTTTCTTTGGCTCTAGAAAGACTGGGGAAGTACTTGTGTGGTCCTCAGATTCTAGTCACTGGATTTATCTAAAAGTTATTCTGGATCAGCTCCAACTTCATGGACTTGAGAAAACTATCTTGGTGCCTTCACCAAATCATCTATTTCATCATACCAAGATTCACTTTAATGTGGAGATCCTTCAACTTCCAATAACTAAAGAAAGTCTCATAGAAGAGCTTGACACCATTCTCTACATAGCTTCTTTTGAGCTGCCAAAACTTTCATGGTGGGATAGATAAGCAAAACTGAGGCAAATGAACAAGAGATTTTTCAGGAATGTGACAGTGTTATCACAAATAAAGAGTTACTCAGCAGACTACAGGAAGCTAAGTTTGATATCCGTTTTGCTGATTCCTTAAGCTTTTGTGGGGAGTTGTTGGCTGAGCTCCACAATATTCCATTTATCTATTCTTTTTGGTTTTCTTATGGGAATGTCATTGAGAGACTGTATGCTCAACTTTCCACCCCGTCTTCATTTTTCCTGGCAGCACATCAGGACTGAGAGACAGCAAGATTTTGTACAGAGGCTGGAGAATTGATTATTCTACATAATGAGTGATATTATGTTTTCATATTTTATATTTCTAGAATGGGATGTGTATTAGAACAAAATTTTAGCTGAAAGAAATTTGCATGTAATTAGGATTCTTACTTACATCACATGTAAAATATATGTATTTATCTGACTGTATAAGAACTTTAAAAAGATATTTTTAAGTGAGGACCCAAGCTTCTGCAGTTAAACAGTTTTAAGTGAAAAAAAATTCTTTTTTGGTTTGTTTTTGATTATTGAGTACTTACAAATGATTGGGAAAAAAATGAATATTCTCTATATTTACACGTAAATCCTGATTGCTGGTACTAATTTTTTTGGAGTATCTGTAAAACCATGAGTGCTTAATCTGAGCAGTGTGCTTAATATCCATAATCTGGGACTATTTCTCTCTTGTTTACTTCTGCTTTCATACACCCTGTTTTCTTTCTGACTAATTTTCTTTTTCTCTGGCTTTCTGTTTGGATCCAGTATAGTTTGTGTTGTTAGTTCTAAGCCTTAACATGTGATGAACACAAACCTAGAAAATAAATATATCTTGGTTTCATCTGCTCTTGTCTCCCAAATGGTAAAATATGAAAGATTTTTCCCTAAATGACCAGGTTCCCAGACTTTTATATCTCATTATTTTGTTTTTGTTGTTGTATTCAAAATTGCATTAGAGATCACTGTTTCTTATTTCAGAAATTTCTTTTACCCTGCTTTTTAAAAAGATTTTTTATTTATTTATTTGACAGGGAAAGAGAGATTACAAATAGGCAGAGAGGCAGGCAGAGGGGACAGGGGAATCAGGCTCCCTGCTGAGCAGGGAGCCTGATGCAGGGCTCAATCCCAGAACCCTGAGATCATGACCTGAGCCAAAAGCAGAGTCTTCCCACTGAGCCACCCAGGTGCTCCATCTTTTACCCCTTCTTATCTCTACATTCCCACTATAGTTTAGTTCAGTGGGAATTTCAATTATAATCCTTTTCCACGAAGACTGGGAATTTTTACTGTTATTGCTTGTCTTGTTTTACATTGCAAAGAGCTATAAAAATAGAAAATATCCTCATTATCATTTTATGCCTGCCTCATCTGCTGACTATGAAGTCTGTATGTCTTGGATTTCGTACATTCTTGTCTTCCTCTTAAAGTATATTTTAAATCCAAAATCACTCTTCTCAACAAGTTTGTCCCTGGGCATTACTATTGGCATCTTAACAACAACAAAATAATCCACTAACCTCCCTATGAAGTTGCGTGTTTTCTTTTTTTTTCTTTTTTTTTTTTTTTTTGGTTTGTTTTTATGACCCTGAAGATTTAAAATATTAGTACCTTACATTTAAATTTTAAAATGGCCCAGTATTGCCCTTGAATTACATTTTTTGTGAGGAGAGATATTTTCACATTATACATAAACTGTTCCACTTTGCTTTTAGATGGCAGTTATAGGTTTCACAGACCAGGAGAAATGGGTTCTCAATAATAAGGGAAATTCCCACTAATTATTGATCTACAAGTTAAAATTATTTGGTAAATATAAAAAGTAAATGTTTCCTTAAAATGATACCATGTGGTCTTTGAGAAAAAAATGAATCCCATCTCATTTCTGTAAAAATAACAGTCTTTTAACTCATATGAAATTAAATTATATTTTTATTTTTAATTTTTTTATTTTAAATTTTTTATTTTTAATAAACATATAATATATTTTTATCCCCAGGGGTACAGGTCTGTGAATCACCAGCTTTACACACCTCACAGCACTCACCATAGCACATACCCTCCCCAATGTCCATAACACCACCACCCTCTCCCAACCCACCTCCCCCCATCAACCCTCAGTTTGTTTTGTGAGATTAAGAGTCACTTATGGTTTCTCTCCCTCCCAATCCCATCTTGTTTCATTTATTCTCCTCCTACCCCCTTAACCCCCCATGTTGCATCTCCACTTCCTCATATCAGGGAGATCATATGATAGTTGTCTTTCTCCGATTGACTTATTTCGCTAAGCATGATACCCTCTAGTTCCATCCACGTCATCACAAATGGCAAGATTTCATTTCTTTGATGGCTGCATAGTATTCCATTGTATACATATACCACATCTTCTTTATCCCTTCATCTGTTGATGGACATCTAGGTTCTTCCCATAGTTTGGTTCTTGTGGACATTGCTGCTATAAACATTACGGTGCATGTGCCCCTTTGGATCACTATGTTTGTATCTTTAGGGTAAATACACAGTGATTGCTGGGTTATAGGGTAGTTCTATTTTCAACATTTTGAGGAACCTCCATGCTGTTTTCCAGAGTGGTTGCACCAGCATGCGTTCCCACCAACAGGGTAGGAGGGTTCCCCTTTCTCCACATCCTCGCCACATCTGTCATTTCCTGACTTGTTAATTTTAGCCATTCTGACTGGTGTGAGGTGGTATCTCATTGTGGTTTTGATTTGTATTTCCCTGATGCCGAGTGATGTGGAGCAGTTTTTCATGTGTCTGTTGGCCATCTGGATGTCTTCTTTGCAGAAATGTCTGTTCATGTCCTCTGCCCATTTCTTAATTGGATTATTTGTTCTTTGGGTGTTGAGTGTGCTAAGTTCTTTATAGGTTTTGGACACTAGTCCTTTATCTGATATGTCGTTTGCAAATATCTTCTCCCATTCTGTCAGTTGTCTTTTGGTTTTGTTAACTGTTTCCTTTGCTGTGCAAAAGCTTTTGGTCTTGATGAAATCCCAATAGTTCGTTTTTGCCCTTACTTCCCTTGCCTTTGGGAAGGCTGAGGCTGAGGTCGAAGACGTTGCTGCCTGTGTTCTTCTCAAGGATTTTGATGGATACCTTTCTCACATTGAGGATCTTCATTAATTTTGAGTCTATTTTCTTGTGTGGTATAAGGATAGGATCCAATTTCATTTTTCTGCATGTGGCTGTCCAATTTTCCCAACACCATTTATTGAAGAGGCTGTCTTCGTTCCATTGGACATTCTTTCCTGCTTTGTTGAAAATTAGTTGACCATAGCGTTGAGGGTCTATTTCTGTGCTCTCTATTCTGTTCCATTGATCTATGTGTCTGTTTTTGTGCCACTACCATGCTGTCTTGATGATGACAGCTTTGTAATAGAGCTTAAGTCTGGAATTGTGATGCCACCAACTTTGGCTTTCTTTTTCAATATTCCTTTGGCTATTTGAGGTCTTTTCTGGTTCCATATAAATTTTAGGATTATTTGTTCCATTTCTTTGAAAAAAATGGATGGGATTTTGATAGGGATTGCATTAAATGTGTAGATTGCTTTAGGTAGCATAGACATTTTCACAATATTTGTTCTTCCAGTCCAGGAGCATGGAACATTTTTCCATTTCTTTGTGTCTTCCTCAATTTCTTTCATGAGTACTTTATAGTTTTCTGAGTATAGATTCTTAGCCTCATTGGTTAGGTTTATTCCTAGGTATCTTATAGTTTTGGGTGCAATTGTAAATGGGATGGACTCCTTAATTTCTCTTTCTTCTGTCTTGTTGTTGGTGTAGAGAAATGCAACTGATTTCTGTGCATTGATTTTATATCCTGACACTTTACTGAATTCCTGTACAAGTTCTAGCAGTTTTGGAGTGGAGTCTTTTGGGTTTTCCACATATAGTATCATATCATCTGCGAAGAGTGATAGTTTGACTTCTTCTTTGCCGATTTGGATGCCTTTAATTTCCTGTTGGTGTCTGATTGCTGAGGCTAGGACTTCTAGTATTATGTTGAATAGCAGTGGTGATAATGGACATCCCTGCCATGTTCCTGACCTTAGCAGAAAAGCTTTCAGTTTTTCTCCATTGAGAATGATATTTGCGGTGGGTTTTTCATAGATGGCTTTGATAATATTGAGGTATGTGCCCTCTATGCCTACACTTTGAAGAGTTTTGATCAGGAAGGGATGCTGTATTTTGTCAAATGCTTTTCAGCATCTATTGAGAGGATCATGTGGATCTTGTTTTTTCTTTTATTAATGTGTTGTATCACCTTGATTGATTTGCAGATGTTGAACCAGGCTTGCAGCCCTGGAATAAATCCCACTTGCTCATGGTGAATAATCCTTTTAATGTACTGTTGAATCCTATTGGCTTGTATTTTGGTGAGAATTTTCGCATCTGTGTTCATCAAGGATATTAGTCTGTAATTCTCTTTTTTGATGGGATCCTTGTCTGGTTTTGGGATCAAAGTGATGCTGGCCTCATAAAATGAGTTTGGAAGTTTTCCTTCCATTTCTATTTTTTGGAACAGTTTCAGGAGAATAGGAATTAGTTCTTCTTTAAATGTTTGGTAGAATTCCCCTGGGAAGCCATCTGGCCCTGGGCTTTTGTTTGTTTGGAGATTTTGGATGACTGTTTCAATCTCCTTACTGGTTATGGGTCTGTTCAGGTTTTCTATTTCTTCCTGGTTCAGTTGTGTTAGTTTATATGTCTCTAGGAATGCATCCATTTCTTCCAGATTGTCAAATTTGTTGGCATAGAGTTGCTCATAGTATGTTCTTTTAATCGTTTGTATTTCTTGGGTGTCAGTTGTGACCTCTCCTCTTTCATTCATGATTTTATTTATTTGGGACCTTTCTCTTTTCTTTTTGATAAGTCTGGCCAGGGGTTTATCAATCTTATTAATTCTTTCAAAGAACCAGCTCCTAGTTTTGTTGATTTGCTCTATTGTTTTTTTTTTTTTGGTTTCTATTTCATTGATTTCTGCTCTGATCTTTATGATTTCTCTTCTCCTGCTGGGTTTAGGCTTTCTTTCTTGTTCTTTCTCCAGCTCCTTTAGGTGTAGGGTTAGGTTGTGTACTTGAGACCTTTCTTGTTTCTTGAGAAAGGCTTTTATCACTCCATATTTTCCTCTCAGGACTGCCTTTGCTGTGTCCCACAGATTTTGAACCATTGTGTTTTCATTATCATTTGTTTCCATAAATTTTTTCAATTCTTCTTTAATTTCCTGGTTGACCCATTAATTCTTTAAAAGGACGCTGTTTAGTCTCCATGTATTTGGGTTCTTTCCAAATTTCCTCTTGTGATTGAGTTCTAGCTTCAGAGCATTGTGGTCTGAAAATATGCATGGAAAGATCCCAATCTTTTGATACCAGTTGAGACCTGATTTAGGACCCAGGATGTGATCTATTCTGGAGAATGTTCCATATGCACGAGAGAAGAATGTGTATTGTGTTGCTTTGGGATGAAATGTTCTGAATATATCTGTGATGCCCATCTGGTCCAGTATGTCATTGAAGGCCTTTACTTCCTTGTTGATCTTTTGCTTGGATGATCTGTCCATTTTGGTGAGGTGAGTGTCAAAGTCCCCTACTATTATTGTACAATTGCTTATGTGTTTCTTTGATTTTTTTATTAATTGGTTTATATTGATGGCTGCTCCCACATTAGGGGCATAGATATTTAAAATTGTTAGATCTTCTTGTTGGACAGATCCTTTGAGTATGATATAGTGTCCTTCCTCATCTCTTATTATAGTCTTTGGCTTAAAATCTAATTGATCTGATATAAGGATTGCCACCCCTGCTTCCTTCTGATGTCCATTAGCATGGTAAATTGTTTTCTACCCCCTCACTTTAAATCTGGAGGTGTCTTCAGGTCTAAAATGAGTTTCTTATAGGCAGCATATAGATGGGTTTTGTTTTTTATCCATTCTGATACCCTGTGTCTTTTGATTGGGGCATTTAGCCCATTAACATTCAGGGTAACTATTGAGAGATATGAATTTAGTGCCATTGTATTGCCTGTAAGGTGACTGTTACTGTATATTGTCTCTGTTCCTTTCTGATCTACTACTTTTAGGCTTCTCTTTGCTTAGAGGACCTCTTTCAATATTTCCTGTAGAGCTGGTTTGGTGTTTGCAATTTCTTTCAGTTTTTGTTTGTCCTAGAAGCTTTTTATCTCTCCTTCTATTTTCAATGATAACTAGCCGGATATAGAATTCTTGGCTGCATGTTTTTCTTGTTTAGTGTTCTGAATATATCATGCCAGCTTTTCTGGCCTGCCAGGTCTCTGTTGATAAGTCTGCTGCCAATCTAATATTTTTACCATTGTATGTTACAGACTTCTTTTCCTGGGCTGCTTTCAGGATTTTCTATTTGTCACTAAGGCTTATAAATTTTACTATTAGGTGAAGGGGTGTGGACCTATTCTTACTGATTTTGAGGGGGTTTCTCTGCACCTCCTGGATTTTGATGCTTGTTCCCTTTGCCATATTAGGGAAATTCTGTCCAATAATTCTCTCCAATATACCTTCTGCTCCCCTCTCTCTTTCTTCTTCTTCTGGAATCCCAATTATTCTAATGTTTTGTTTTATGGTTTCACTTATCTCTCGAATTCTCCCCTCGTGGTCCAATAGCTGTTTGTCCCTCTTTTGCTCAGCTTCTTTATTCTCTGTCATTTGGTCTTCTATATCACTAATTCTTTCTTCTGCCTCATTTATCCTAGCAGTGAGAGCCTCCATTTTTTATTCCACCTCATTAATAGCTTTTTTTATTTCAACTTGATTAGATTTTAGTTCTTTTATTTCTCCAGAAAGGGCTTTTATATCTCCCGAGAGGGTTTCTCTAATATCTTCCATGCCTTTTCGAGCCCGGCTAGAACCTTGAGAATCGTCATTCTGAACTCTAGATCTGACATATTACCAATGTCTGTATTGATTAGGTCCCTAACCTTCAGTACTGCCTCTTCTTCTTCTTTTTTTTTTTTTGTGTGGTGAATTTTTCATTTTGTCCAGATAAGAGTATATGAGGAACAAAGAAAATACTAAAAGGGTGGCAAAGACCCCAGGAAAATACGCTTTAACCAAATCAGAAAAGATCCCAAATCATGGGGGGGAGAAGGGGGATAAAAAGAGGTTCAGAAAAAGAAAGGAACAATTAAAAAAAAGAAAACGAATAAAGAAAAAATATAAAAAAGAAAAAGATATACATATTAGATAAACTAGTTTAAAATGTTAAAAAAGAAAAGGGTAAAAGTTAAAAAAAATTTAGCAGAAGAAGAAAAAATAAATCGAAAAAAAATTAAAATAACTGCAAGACTAAAGAATCATGGGGAGAAAGCCATGGGTTCCGTGCTTTGCTTTCTCCTCCTCTGGAATTCTGCTGCTCTCCTTCGTATTGAACCTGCACTCCTTGGTAGGTGAACTTGGTCCTGACTGGATTTCTTGTTGATCTTCTGGGCGAGGAGCCTGTTGTAGTGATTCTCAAGTATCTTTGCTCCAGGCGTAATTGCACCGTCCTTACCAGGGGCCGGGCTGAGTAATCAGCTTGGGTTTGCTTTCAGGAACTTTTGTTCCCTGAACGCTTTCCGTAGAGTTCCGGAGGATGGGAATGAAAATGGTGGCCTCCCAGTCTCCGGCCCAGAGGAGCCAAGAGCTCGGGGCCCCACTCCTCAGTGTGCCCTCAGAGAATAGCGCCCAATTTCTCCCGTCTCCCTGGCTTCCAGCCACGCTCCAAACTCACTGAGCCTGAGACCGGTTCAAGGTAACGCCGAGCTAAGAGCTCACTCCTCGGCTCTGTCTCTGTAGCTGGCTTCCCTGTTATATACCTACAAGCTCTGCGACACTCAGACACCCCTGATCCTTCTGTAACCCTGCAGGACCTGAGGCCACACTGACCCTGCATGGGCTTCACCCCAGTTTAGCCTCTGGAGCGATGTCCCTCAGTGGAACAGACTTTTAAAAGTCCTGATTTTGTGCTCCATTGCTCTGCCGCTTGCTGGGTGCTGGCCCCTCCCCCTGTGGTCTATCTTCCCATCGCTTTGGATTCACTTCTCCGCCAGTCCTACCTTCCAGAAAGTGGTTGATTTTCTGTTTCTAGAATTGCTGTTCTTCTTCTCTTTGATCTCCCATTGGATTTGTAAGTGTTTGCAATCTTTAGATAAGCTATCTAGCTGATCTCCTGCTACCTGAAGTAGTCTCAGCCTGCTACTTCTTCACCATCTTGACTCCAAACCTAAATTGTATTTTTAAGCAAGAAAGACAGTACTGAAGTCAAGTAATGACTTGAATAAAATCAGCTTTATCTTCAATAATCTTTCTTTAAATGCTCATTTTATAAACATCTACTGCATTCTAAGCAGTGTCCCAGTCACTGGACATATAAATATGAATAATAAAATGATCTGAGGGAAATTTCCTTTTTCTCTCTCTTTCTTCATACACACATATCCACACATATATGAATACGTTTATCTGTTTAGGTCAATACATTTATGTTACATTTATTTATGTATACACACACACTTATATATATATATATGTGGATACATATATATATATACACACACACACGCACACATACAAGTATTTATAAATATACATATACATGTTCCCATAGCAGGTCTGGGACATTAAGTAACCATACATTCAAACAAGATTTACTGATCTTAAATCTAGAACAAAAAATTGGAAGCACCTGGGTGGCTCAGTGGATTAAAGCCTCTGCCTTTTCTCAGGTCATGATCTTAGGGTCCTGGGATGGAGCCCTGCATCAGGCTCTCTGCTCAGCAGGGAGCCTGCTTCCTCCTCTCACTCTCTGCCTGCTTCTCTGCCTACTTGTGATCTCTGTCTGTCAAATTAATAAATAAAATCTTTAAAAAAAATTAAGAAACTATAGAAAAGCCAGTGGGGAAAATGTTCTCCCACCTGTTAAAAAACTGACCCTAAACACTTTTGTGTTCACAACTGTGATGTTTTATTGAGTATCTGTTCTGCCAGTGATAGAGGTAGATGAAGGCCATAGTTTCTTTCCCCCATTATCTCATGATCAGTTAATATGTTACAACAAAAGCATCACAGACAGAATTCTGCTACATTTTCATATATTTATAGCAAGTAGGTGAGTAGTAAAATCAATAAAATCTTATCTTTTTGTCCACCTAATCACTCTAATGCATATTGTGAAGGATTCTTTGATCACTTGACTTGCTCACTAATGCTGCTAAAGACAGCCTTCAGCTAGCTTTCTAGCAGGAATCTTGGCACCAGAACCTTCTGTTAACTCCTTAGACACAAAAGAGAATCAAAGTTCTGCCTGAGAGTCCCATCCCAAAGTGTGTTATGTCTCTGGATTCCCTAGATACTATTTATTTATCTATTTTTGCAAGGGCAGAAATGCTGAATAATATTTTCCACTAACCCACAAATATCACTCTTAACATCACTGAAGGAAATATTTCTAATCTTCCTTAGGCAATGTAACTAATACTCCAGTGTAGCTTTTATTTTTAAAGATTTATTTGTTTTAGAGAGAGAGAGTGAGTGTGAGTTGGGAGAGAGATTGAGGGAGAGGAAGAGAATCTCAAGCAGACATCTTGCTGAGTGCAGAGCTAAAATCCCAGGACTCTGAGATCATGATCTTAGCCAAAGTCAGGAGCTGGACGCTTAACCAACTGAGCCATGTGGGCGCCCACACCCCAGTGTGTGTGTGTGTGTGTGTGTGTGTGTGTGTGTGTGTACATACATGTTTTCCAGAGTGGCTGTACCAGCTTGCATTCCCACTAACAGGAAAGGAGGGTTCCCCTTTCTCCTCATCTTCACCAACATCTGTCATTTCCTGACTTGTTAATTTTAGCCATTCTGACATGTGTGAGGTGGTATCTCACTGGGGTTTTGATTTGTATATGGTGAAGGGAACAAGAATCAAAATCCAGGAGACAAAGAGAAACTCCCCAAATCAATAAAAATAGGTCAACAGCTCATCATCTAATAGTAAAACTTACAAGTCTGAGTGACAAACAGAAAATCCTGAAAGCAGCTCGGGAAAAGAGGTCTGTAACATACAATGGTAGAAATATTAGATTGGCAGTGGATCTATCCACAGAGACCTGGCAGGCAAGAAAGGACTGGCATGATATATTCAGAGCACCAATGAGAAAAATATGCAGCCAAGAATACTATATCCAGCTAGGCTGACATTGAAAATAGAAGGAGAGCTAAAAAGCTTCCAGGACAAACAAAAACTAAAAAAAATTGCAAACACCAAACCATCCCTATAGGAAATATTGAAAGAGGTTATTAAGCAAAGAGAGAGCCGAAAAGTAACAGAACAGAAAGGAACAGAGACAATATACAGTAACAGACATCTTACAGGCAATACCATGGCACTAAACTAATATCTTTCAATAGTTACCCTGAATGGAAATTGGCTAAATGCACCTATCAAAAGACACAGGGTATCAGAATGAATAAAAAGGAGATCCATCAATATGCTGTCTACAAGAAACTCATTTTAGACCCAAAGACACCTCCAGATTTAAAGTGAGGGGTGGAAAACAATTTACCATGCTGATGGACATCAAAAGCTGGGGCAGCAATCATTGTATCAAATAGATTAGATTTTAAGCCAAAGACTATAATAAGAGAAGAGGAAGGATACTATATCATACTTAAAGGGTCTGTCCAACATGATCTAACAATTTTAAATATCTATGCCCCTAACATGGAAGCAGCCAACTATATAAACCAAGTAATGACAAAATCAAAGAAACACATCAACTGTAATACAATAATAGTAAGGGACTTTAACACTCTCCTCACTGAAATGGACAGATCATCCAAGCAAAAGATCAACAAGGAAATAAAGGCCTTAAATGACACACTAGACCAGATGGACATCACAGATATATTCAGAACATTGCACCTCAAAGCAAGAGAATACACATTCTTCCTTAGTGCACATGGAACATTCTCCAGAACAGATCACATCCTGGGTCACTAATCAGGTCTTAACCAGTACTAAAAGTTTGGGATCATTCCCTGCATACTTGTAGACCATGATGCTCAGAAACTAGAACTCAATCTCAAGGGGAAGGTTAGAGAAAACTCAAATACATGGCGGCTAAAGAGCATCCTACTAAAGAATGAATGGGTAAACCAGTAAATTAAAGAAGAATTGAAAAAAATCATGGAAACAAATAAAAATTAAAACAAAACTGTTCAAAATCCGTGGGACACAGCAAAGGTGTCCCTTAGAGGAAAGTATATAGTGTGATACAAGCCTCTCTCAAGAAAGAAGGAAGGTCTCAAGTACACAACTTAACCCTACACCTATAGGAGCTGGAGAAAGTACAGCAAAGAAAACCTCAACCCAGCAGAGGAGAAACAATAAGGATCAGAGCAGATATCAATGAAATAGAAACCAAAAGAACAATAGAACAGATCAATGAAACTAGGAGTTGGTTCTTTGAAAGAATTACTAAGATTGATAAACCCCTGGCGAGACTTATCCAAAAGAAAAGAGAAAGGACCCAAATTAATAAAATCATGGATGAAAAAGGAGAGATCACAACTAACACCAAAGAAATACAAGCAATTATAAGACCATATTATGAGCAACTAACTATACGCCAGTAAATTTGACAATCTGGAAGAAATGGATGTATTCCTAGAGACATATAAACTACCACAACTGAACCAGTAAGAAATAGAAAACCTGAACAGACCCATAACCTGTAAGGAGATTGAAGCAGTCTTCAAAAATTTCCCAGCAAACAAGAGTGCAGGGCCAGATGGCTTCCCAGGGGAATTCTACTAAACATTTAGAGAAGAATCAATACCTATTCTCCCAAAACTCTCCCAAAAAATATTAATGGAAAGAAAACTTCTAAACCCATTCAATTTGGTCAGCATTACCTTGATCCCAAAAGTCAGACAAGAACCCCATCAAAAAAGAGAATTGCAGACCAATATCCTTGAGAAACACAGATGTGAAAATTCTCACCAAAATACTAGCTAATAGAATCCAAGGGTACATTAAAAGGATTATTCACCATGAATAGTGGGATTTATTCCTGGGCTCCAAGCTTGGTTCAACATTTACAAATCAGTCAATATGATACAATACATTAATAATAAAAAAAAAAGAACAAGAATCATATGATCCTCTAATAGATGCTGAAAAAGCATTTGGCAAAGTGGGGCATCCCTTCTTCATCAAAACTCTTCACAGTGTAAGGATACAGGGTACATACCTCAATATCATCAAAGCCATCTATGAAAAACCCACAGTGAATATCATTCTCAGTGGGGAAAAACTGAGAATTTTTCCCGTAAGGAACATGACAAGAAGTCCTTTATCACCACTGCTATTCCAAATAATATTAGAAGTCCTAGCCTCAGCAATCAGACAACAAAAAGAAATTAAAGGCAGCTGAATTGGCAGGAAGAAGTCAATCTCTCCCTCCTTGCAGATGATATGATAATTTATGTTGAAAACCCAAAGCCTCCACTCCAAAACTGCTAGAACTCATACAGAAATCCAGTCAAGTGTCAGGATATAAAATCAACACACAGAAATCAGTTGCATATCTATACACCAACAGGACAGAAGAAAGAGAAGTTAAGGAGTCGATTCCATTTACAGTTGCACCCAAAACCATAAGATACCTAGGAATAAACCTAACTAAAGAGGCAAAGAACCTGTACTCAGATAATTATAAAGTGCTCTTGAAAGAAATTGAGGAAGACACAAAGTAATGGAAAAGCATCCCCTGCTCATGGATTGGAAGAACAAATACTGTGAAAATGTCTATGCTACCTAAAGCAATATACACATTTAATGCAATCCCTATCAAAATATCATCATTTTTTTTCAAAGAACTGGAACAAATAACCCTAAAATTTATATGGAACCTGAAAAGACTCCAAATTGCCAGAGGAATGTTGAAAAAGAACGCCAAAGTTGGTGGCATAAAAATTCCAGACTTCAAGCTCTATTACAAAGCTGTCATCATCAAGACAGTATGGTACTGCCACAAAAACAGACACATAGATCAGTTAAACAGAAAAAAGAGCCCAGAAATGGACCCTAACCTTTATGGTCAACTAATCTTTCACAAAGCAGGAAAGAATGTACATGGAAAAAAGACTGTCTTTTTAACAAATGGTGTTTGGAAAATTGGACAGCCACATGCAGAAGAATGAAAATAGGTCATTTACTTATACCACACACAAAAATAGACTCCAAATGGATGAAAGACCTCAATGTGAGAAAGGAATCCATCAAAATCCTTGAGGAGAACACAGGCAGCAACCTCTTTGACCTCAGCCGCAGCAACTTCCTCCTAGAAACATCACCAGAAGCAAGGGAAACAAGAGGGAAAATGAACTATTGGGAATTTATCAAGATCAAAAGCTTTTGCAGAACAAAGGAAATAGTCAACAAAACCAAAAGACAACCAACAGAATGGGAGAATATATTTGCAAGTGACATATCAGATAAAGGGTTAATATCCAATATCTACAATGAACTTATCAAATTCAACACCCAAAGAACAAAGAATCCAATCAAGAAATGGGCAGAGGACATGAACAGACATTTCTGAAAAATAGACACCCAAATGGCCAACAGACACATGAAATAGTGCTCAACACACTCGGCATCAGGGAAATACAAATCAAAACCACAAGGAGATACCACCTCACACTAGTCAGAAGGACTAAAATACAAGTCAGGAAATGAGGAATGTTCACAAGGATGTGGAGAAAGGGGAACCCTCCTACACTGTTGATGAGAATGCAAGCTGGTGCAGGTACTTTGGAAAACAGTATACAGTTTCTTCAAAAAGTTGAAAATACAGCTACCCTATGACCCAGCATTAAACTAATGGGTGTTTACCCTTAAGATACAAATGTGGTGACCCAAAGGGGCACATGCACCTGAATGTTTATAGCAGCAATGTCCACAATAGCCAAACTATGGAAAGAACCTAAATGTCCATCAGCAGATGAATGGATAAAGAGGATGTGGTATATATATACTATGGAATTCTATGCAGCCATCAAAAGAAATGAAGTCTTCCCATTTATAATGACATGGATGGAACTAGAGGGTATTATGCTAAGCGAAATAAGTCAATCAGAGAATCATATGGTCTCTATGATATGAGGAATTTGAGAGGCAGGGCTGGGGGCTGTGTGGTAATGAAGGAAAAAATGAAGCAAGATGAGACCAGGGAGGGAGAAAAACTATGAGACTCTTAATCTTAGAAAACAAATTAAGAGTTTTGGGGGGTGGTGAAGGGGAGGGATGAGGTGGCTGGATTATGGACGTTGGGGAGGGTATGTGCTCTGGTGAGTGTTGTGAATTTTGTAAGTCTGAGGATTCACAGATCTGTACCCCTGAATCTAATAATACATTATATGTTAATAAAAAATAAAAATAGGGCACCTGGGTGGCTCAGTGGGTTAAGCCGCTGCCTTCGGCTCAGGTCATGATCCCAGGTCCTGGGTTCAAGCCCCACATCGGGCTTTCTGCTCAGCAGGGAGCCTGCTTCCTCCTCTCTCTCTGCCTGCCTCTCTGCCTACTTGTGATTTCTCTCTGTCAAATAAATAAATAAAATCTTTTAAAAAAAATAAAATAAAAAAATAAAAATAAATAAAAATAAAAATAAAAATTTCCTAAATAACTCTGTCTTTACAGTGAGTATTCCAAATACTTTCTGGTCTTACCTGAAAATTCAGTTTTCCCTATAATCTTTTAAGTATATTCTATTCATTCTACCATACTTATATTAATGAGGACCCAGGTATAGGCTTGATCTATTTTCTCCTCTCTTCTCACCACATTTCCAAACATTTCCTTTTGCATACAAAAAATTATCAATAATTTAAATAATTTAAAAAATTATCCTCAATATTATGTTTTTAATCTGTACTATCAATGACCTATGCTCCCTAATGCCAACTGTCAAGCTTTTAGGAAAAACGCCCATTCACAGAGGCATCTTGTGCTCCACCTAAGTTCTGGGTTTACTCTGGGGAGCTTAATTTTCATGATAAGGACACAAAACAAAATCATGTCAATTTGTTCAATGGCATTCTTAATTTTAAACCACTGCTTAAGACAAAAGGTTGATATCCAGGATCTATAAAGAACTCCTCAAACTCAACACACACAAAACAGATAATCATATCAAAAAATGGGCAGAAGATATGAACAGACACTTCTCCAATGAAGACATACAAATGGCTATCAGACGCATGAAAAAATGTTCATCATCACTACCCATCAGGGAGATTCAAGTTAAAACCACATTGAGATATCACCTTACACCAGTTAGAATGGCCAAAATTAGCAAGACAGGAAACAACATGTGTTGGAGGGGATGTGGAGAAAGGGGAACCCTCTTACACTGTTGGTGGGAATGCAAGTTGGTGCAGCCACTTTGGAGAACAGTGTGGAGATTCCTCAAGAAATTAAAAATAGAGCTTCCCGGGCGCCTGGGTGGCTCGGTGGGTTAAGCCGCTGCCTTCGGCTCAGGTCATGATCTCAGGGTCCTGGGATCGAGGCCCGCATCAGGCTCTCTGCTCAGCAGGGAGCCTGCTTCCCTCTCTCTCTCTCTCTGCCTGCCTCTCCGTCTACTTGTGATCTCTCTCTGTCGAATAAATAAATAAAATCTTAAAAAAAAAAATAGAGCTTCCCTATGACCCTGCAATTGCACTACTGGGTATTTCCCCCAAAGATACAGATGTAGTGAAAAGAAGGGCCATCTGTACCCCAATGTTTATAGCAGCAATGGCCACGGTTGCCAAACCGTGGAAAGAAACAAGATTCCCTTCAACGGACGAATGGATGAGGAAGATGTGGTCCATATACACTATGGAGTATTATGCCTCCATCAGAAAGGATGGATACCCAACTTTTGTAGCAACATGGACGGGACTGGAAGAGATTATGCTGAGTGAAATAAGTCAAGCAGAGAGAGTCAATTATCATATGGTTTCACTTATTTGTGGAGCATAACAAATAGCTTGGAGGACAAGGGGAGATGGAGAGGAGAAGGGAGTTAAGGGAAATTGGAAGGGGAGGTGAACCATGAGAGACTATGGACTCTGAAAAACAATCTGAGGGGTTTGAAGCGGCGGGGGGTGGGAGGTTGGGGGATCCAGGTGATGGGTATTGCACAGGGCACGGATTGCATGGAGCACTGGGTGTGGTGCAAAAATAATGAATACTGTTACACTGAAAAAATAAAAAATTAAAAAAAAGAATTTAAATATAATAAAATCAGCATTTTAAGTTGGAAAAAAAAAGATGTAATTTATGTGTCATACAATTCTTCCTTTTAAAATACACAATTCCGTTCTTTGTAGATCCGTAATGCTATGCAGCCATCACTACAATTTCATTTTAGAACATTTTCTTCTTTTTATCTTAAAGATTTTTGTTCTTTCTTTATTTTTTTGACAGAGTGAGAGAGCATGGTAAAACACAAGCAGGGGGAAGAGCAGGCAGAGGGAGAGGAAGAAGCAGACTCCCCACTGAGCAGGGTGCCAGACACAGGGCTCAATCTCAGGACCCTGGGATTGTGATCCAAGTTGAACGCAGATGCTTAACCAACTGAATGACCCAGGTGCCCCAAATTTTATGACATTTTCATTAACCCTTCTAAAAAATGCCATATCCATTAGCAGTCATTCTTTACTTCCCCCTCCTCTCAGCTTCTGACAACCAGTAATCTACTTTCTGTCCCTATTTGCCTGTTCCAGAATAATCTTACTCCATTTCATATAAATAAATCATATACTCTCTGTTCATATGTGTGTGTGTGTGTGTGTGTGTGTGTGTGTGTGTGTGTGTATGTTGTGTGTTTCCTTCTTTGGCTTAGCATAATGTTTTCAAGGTTCATCCATGTCGTGGTATATATCAGTTCTTCATTATCTTTTATTGCTAAATGAGATTTCTTTATATGAATATACTTCATTTTCTTTACCCATTCATCAGTTGATGATCATTTGGGTTGTTTTCATTTTAGCTACTATGAATAATGCTGCTACGAACATTCTTGTATAGGAAGGAGGAAGTCAGAATCCTCATGCTTCTAAATCAGCAGGCAAAAAAGAAAATAACTGTGCTGTGCTATCTGGGTGATTGATCCTGACTACCAAAGGAAAATTGGATTACTACTCCACAGTGGAGGTAAGGAAGAATATGCCTGGAATATAGAGTTTGCTAACTTTATGTAAGGATGGAAGTAAGTTGTGAAAAAGAATGTATCCATAATTTGCTTTAGAATTTTTCATCATAGCCAATGATGTATATGTGTGATTGTTCATTAGCTTTAATTCACATGCCTGAGAAAATTAACATTTGACCCAACTAAATTATATTTATATAGTTCACAAGAGTTAATGATGGCACTATACACACACACACACACACACACACACACACATACACACACACACACATAGCCAAACTATGGAAAGAACCTAGATCTCCATCAACAGATGAATGGATAAAGATGTGGTATACATATACTATGGAATACTATGCAGCCATCAGAAGAAATCTGATGAAATCTTGCCATTTGCAATGACATGGATGGAACTAGAGGGTAGTATGCTAAGCAAAATAAGTCAGTCAGAGAAAGACAAGAATCATGTGACCTCTCTGATCTGAGGAATTTGAAAGAAAAGGTTTTGGGGGGGTGGTGAAGGAAAAAATGAAACAGGATGGGATCGAGAGGGAGGAAAACCACAAGAGACTCTTAATCTCATGAAACAAACTGAGGGTTACTGGCAGGTGGAGAGGTAGGGATAAGGTGGCTGGGTTATGGACATTGGGGAGGGTATGTGCTACTATGAATGCTGTGAAATGTGCAAGCCTGATGATTCACAGACCTATACCCCTGGGGGAGATAATACATCACATGTTAATAAAAAAGCATAAAAGAAATTAAAAATTGCAGAACCAAAGGGAAAAACATTCAATATCACAGACTAGAAGAGGTAATAGTTTTAAAGTGTCCATACTACTCAAAGCAATCTACAGAGTCAAAGTAATCTCTAACATACCACCAATAGCATATTTTATAGAAACAAAAGAATACTAAAATTGGTATGGAACCACAAAAGACCCCAAATCACCAAAGCAATTCTGAGAAGGAAGAACAAAGCTGGATGTATCACAATCCCACATTTTAAGATTTTAAGATATACTACAAACTATACTAATCAAAACAGCATGGTTCTGGGACAAAAGCAGACACAAAAATAAGTGGAACAGAATAGAGAGCTCAGATAGAAACTCACACTTATATGGTCAATTAATCTAAAAGGCATGAAGACTATATGATGGGGAAAGTCAGTCCTTTCAATTAATAGTGCTGAAAAAACTGTACAGATACATGTAAAAGAATAAAACTGAACCACTTTCTTATACCATACACAAATATAAGCTCAAAATGGATGGAAGACCTAAATGTGTGACATGAAATCATAAAGCTCCTAAAAGGAAATAAAGGCAGCAATTTCTCTGACATTGTTTGCAGCGACATTCTTCTTGAATGTCTCCTCAGGCAAGGGAAACAAAAGCAAAAATAAACTACTGGGACTATACCAAAATAAGTTTTTGCACAGGGTAGAAAAGCAACAGCAAACCAAAAAAGCAAGTAACAGAATGAGAGACGATATCCACAAATGACATATCCAAAAGGGATTAATATCCAAAATATGTAAGGACTTATACAATGGAACACCAAGAAATGAAATAATCCCATTAAACCATGGGCAAAGGACCTGAATGGACATTTCCCAAAGAAGACAGAGAGGAAGGGATGCCTGTCTGGCTCAGTAAAGCATGAAGCTCTTGTTCTCAGGGTCATGAGGTCAAGCCCCGCATTGGGCATGGAACCTTTTTCAGAGGAGGAAGGAGAAAAAGGAAGAGAAGGAGGAGGAGGAGGAGGAGGAAAGAAGAAGAAGGAGAAGAGAAGGAGGAAGAGAAATAAAGGAGGGCACATAAAAAAACTCCACATACTTTGTCTTTCTCCGATTGACTTATTTCGCTAAGCATGATACCCTCTAGTTCCATCCACGTCGTCGCAAATGGCAAGATTTCATTTCTTTTGATGGCTGCATAGTATTCCATTGTGTATATATACCACAACTTCTTTATCCATTCGTCTGTTGATGGACATCTAGGTTCTTTCCATAGTTTGGCTATTGTAGACATTGCTGCTATAAACATTCGGGTGCATGTGCCCCTTCGGATCACTATGTTTGTATCTTTAGGGTAAATACCCAGCAGTGCAATTGCTGGGTCATAGGGTAGTTCTATTTTCAACATTTTGAGGAACCTCCATGCTGTTTTCCAGAGTGGTTGCACCAGCTTGCATTCCCACCAACAGTGTAGGAGGGTTCCCCTTTCTCCGCATCCTCGCCAGCATCTGTCATTTCCTGACTTGGTAATTTTAGACATTCTGACTGGTGTGAGGTGATATCTCATGGTGGTTTTGATTTGTATTTCCCTGATGCCGAGTGATATGGAGCACTTTTTCATGTGTCTGTTGGCCATCTGGATGTCTTCTTTGCAGAAATGTCTGTTCATGTCCTCTGCCCATTTCTTGATTGGATTATTTGTTCTTTGGGTGTTGAGTTTGCTAAGTTCTTTATAGATTTTGGACACTAGCCCTTTATCTGATATGTCATTTGCAAATATCTTCTCCCATTCTGTCAGTTGTCTTTTGGTTTTGTTAACTGTTTCCTTTGCTGTGCAAAAGCTTTTGATCTTGATAAAATCCCAAAAGTTCATTTTTGCCCTTGCTTCCCTTGCCTTTGGTGATGTTCCTAGGAAGATGTTGCTGCGGCTGACGTCGAAGAGGTTGCTGCCTGTGTTCTCCTCGAGGATTTTGATGGATTCCTTTCTCACATTGAGATCCTTCATCCATTTTGAGTCTATTTTCATGTGTGGTGTAAGGAAATGATCCAATTTCATTTTTCTGCATGTGGCTGTCCAATTTTCCCAACACCATTTATTGAAGAGGCTGTCTTTGTTCCATTGGACATTCTTTCCTGCTTTGTCGAAGATGAGTTGACCATAGAGTTGAGGGTCCATTTCTGGGCTCTCTATTCTCTTCCATTGATCTATGTGTCTGTTTTTGTGCCAGTACCATGCTGTCTTGATGATGACAGCTTTGTAATAGAGCTTGAAGTCCGGAATTGTGATGCCACCAACTTTGGCTTTCTTTTTCAATATTCCTTTGGCTATTCGAGGTCTTTTCTGGTTCCATATAAATTTTAGGATTATTTGTTCCATTTCTTTGAAAAAAATGGATGTTACTTTGATAGGAATTGCATTAAATGTGTAGATTGCTTTAGGTAGCATAGACATTTTCACAATATTTATTCTTCCAATCCAGGAGCATGGAACATTTTTCCATTTCTTTGTGTCTTCCTCAATTTCTTTCATGAGTACTTTATAGTTTTCTGAGTATAGATTCTTAGTCTCTTTGGTTAGGTTTATTCCTAGGTATCTTATAGTTTTGGGTGCAATTGTAAATGGGATGGACTCCTTAATTTCTCTTTCTTCTGTCTTGTTGTTGGTGTAGAGAAATGCAACTGATTTCTGTGCATTGATTTTGATCTCCCTGATATGAGGGAGAGGAGATGCAACATGGGGGGTTGAGGGGGTAGGAGAAGAGTAAATGAAACAAGATGGGATTGGGAGGGAGACAAACCATAAGTGACTCTTAATCTCTCAAAACAAACTGAGGGTTGATGGGGGGAGGAGGTTGGTAGAGGGGGTGGGGTTATGGATATTGGGGAGGGTATGTGCTATGGTGAGTGTTGTGAAGTGTGTAAACCTGGCGATTCGCAGACCTGTACCCCTGGGGATAAAAATATATGTTTATAAAGCTGTAAAAAAAAAAAAAGAAAAGAAAGGATGAATACCCAAGTTTTGTAGCAACATGGACGGGACTGGAAGAGATTATGCTGAGTGAAATAAGTCAAGCAGAGAGAGTCAATTATCATATGGTTCACTTATTTGTGGAGCATAACAAATAGCATGGAGGACAAGGGGAGATGGAGAGGAGAAGGGAGTTGAGGGAAATTGGAAGGGGAGGTGAACCATGAGAGACTATGGACTCTGAAAAACGATCTGAGAATTTTGAAGGGTGGGGGGTGGAGGTTGGGGGGCACCAGGTGGTGGGTATTGTAGAGGGCACGGATTGCATGGAGCACTGGGTGTGGTGCAAAAATGAATACTGTTATGCTGAAAAAATAAAAAAATTAAAAATAAAAATAAATAAAAATAAAAGAACTAAAAAAAAATAAACTCCACATACTTTGAATGTGATATGTATTATATACTGTATTATTACAATAAAGCTAGAGGAAAAGGAAAAAAAAATATATGATCCAGTGATTCCACTACTGGGCATTTACTTAAAGAAAACAAAAGCACTAATTCAAAAAGATATAAGCACCTTATGTTTACTGTAGCATTATTTTGCCATAGCCAGCATATGGAAGCAACCCAAGTGTCCATTAATAAATCAATGGATAAAGAAGATGTAGTATATGTAGACAATGCAATATTATTCCACTATAAAAAAAATAATGTTAACTTGCCATTTGTGATCACATGGACAGACTGTGAGAGTATTACGCTAAAAGAAGTAAGTCAGAGGGAGAAAGACAAATATCATATGTTACCACTTACATATGCAACCTTAAAAAAAAAAAAGAAGAACAAAAGCAGAAAGACCCATCAATACAGAGAACTGATGGTTGCTTAAAAAAAAAAAAAAAGAACAAGAGAGGGAAAGCAAAATGGGTAAGGAGAGTGGGAGATACAGGCTTCCAGTTATTAAATGAATGTCAGGAGGATAAAAGGTACAACATAAGGAATATAGTCAAAGTTATTGTAATAGTTGTGTACTGACAAATAGAATCTACACTTTTGAGAATAACATAGCAGATAGACTTGCTGAGTCACTGTGTTGTAACCTGAGACTAATGCAACATTGTGGGTTAACTATGCTTTTAAAAAAGGAATAAAAAAGATTTTTAAAAGCCCTCACCACACACACATACACACACACACACACACACACACACAAAATCATGAGGTGCTGGATGTGTTAAATAATCCTGTGGTGCAAACATTTCACAGTATATAAGGTAAGCAAGTCAGCATGTTGTACACCTTAAATATGCACAATGTTGTACCAATGAAATCTCAATAAACTCAGAAAACAAATTTTTAACATAAAAGATTATGCTAATTAAGGGAGCCAATCACAAAAGACAATATGATGTATAATTTCATTTATATGAAATGCACAGAACAGACAATAAATATGACAAAAAGTAGATAAAATGTTGACTAAGGCTGGGAGATGCAGAAAATGCAGTTTCATTATAGGGTAAATGTTCCCATCTGGGGTGATAAAAGTGCTCTAAAATTGATCATCATGGTGGTCACACAATTCTGTGACTATACTATGAACCACTGAATTGTACACTTAAAATCTGACAATTGTATAGGATATGAATTACATGTCAACCAAATTTTTATGAACAAAACAAAATCTCTTGAACCATCATATCCACAAAATATAATTCACCTGTAAAATAACTTTAATTCTTGTGTCAGTGAGACTACAGGCAGTGACCTCTCACCACTGTCACTAACATTCTCCCAAAATATATTACAATAGACAGGTGACTTGCACATGTTAGGTCATTGTCTCTTAGCCAGATGATAGAATTTATAAGCATCAAACAGATATTAAACGCATTTGTATACAAACGGAATCATTTGCCTTTACCTTTTTCCATTTGCCACCAAATAATCTGACTGTTCACATAATCTGTTTACTTCGAAATGTAAGAGTTATACTTTAACTTACTGAGTGATTTCTCCTTGACTATAAATACAAGCAATAGGACAAGGGAACAGGAATTTGCAAAGAAGCATTGCATTCCACCAGGATGTCTACAAAGTGGATTTCCGTTCTGCTGCTGCTACAGCTGAGTTGTTACTTCAGCTCTGGAAGTTGTGGAAAGGTGCTGGTGTGGCCCACAGAATATAGCCACTGGATCAATATGAAGACAATCCTCAATGAACTTGTCCAGAGAGGTCACGAAGTGACTGTTCTGACATCTTCAGCTTCCATTCTTGTTGATCCGAGCAAATCATCTGTTATCAAATATGAGATTTTCCCTGCATCCATACTTAAAGATGATTTTAAGGATTTTTTCAGCAAAATGCTCGATATGTGGATATATAACTTGCCAAGAGACACATTTTGGACATATTTTTCACAAATGCAGGAAATGTTTTGGAAATTTTCTGACTGTATTCAAAAGCTCTGTGAAGATGTAGTTTTGAACAGGAAGCTCATGACAAAACTACAAGAATCAAGGTTTGATGTCATTCTTGCAGACACCGTTGGACCCTGTGGTGAGCTGCTGGCTGAGCTACTTAAAATACCTTTAGTGTACAGTCTTCGCTTCTCTCCTGGCTATGCAGCTGAAAAGGAAGGAGGACTTCCTTTCCCTCCATCCTATGTGCCTATTATTTTGTCAGAATTAAGTGATCAAATGACATTCATGGAGAGAGTAAAAAACATGATATATGTGCTTTATTTTGACTTTTGGTTCCAACCACTTAATAAGAAGAGTTGGGATCTGTTTTACAGCCAAGTACTAGGTAAGTCATGTTTCTAATTGGTAGCATGAAGTCAATTCTTAGTGCCTAGGAAGATGAGTTTGTATGAAGTAAAAGGAATTTCTCTTTTATAAGAGAAATGATGAAATTATAATATACAGTGGTCTCCCAGTCTCACAATTATTATGGAAAGACTTATATGACAGGACCAGATCCAACCATGTCATCCATTACTGAGTACATTACAGTCCAGGAATTCAATAACCACAAATTAAAGCACTAAGGTTTTCTTGAAGCAATTACATATCTATTCATTCTGTGTTTATTTGTAATACTTTAAATTTTTAAAAAATTTTTCTGGATAAAGTGTTTTAAACTTCCTTTGTTATTTATTAAATACAGGTTGAAAATATTACCTTTGATATGCTTCACTTTTTAGAATAATTTTGAGAATAATAGAATAATGACAGCATATTGAGTCAAATTTCCCATATAACCGTTGCCCCCCACATGCATAAGATCCCCAATATCGGGGCACCTAGGTGGCTCAGTAGGTTAAATCCTCTGCCTTCAGCTCCGGTCATGATCCCAGGGTCCTGGGATCGAGCCCTGCATCGGGCTTTCTGCTCAGCAGGGAGCCTGCTTCCTCCTCTCTCTCTGCCTGCCTCTCTGCCAACTTGTGATCTCTATCTGTCAAATAAATAAATAAAATCTTAAAAAAAAAAAAAACAATATCAGCATCCCCCACCAGAGTGGTACAATTGTTAACAATTGATGAACCTACATTGACACATTATTATCCATCCAAAGTCCATAATTTACAGTGGAGTTCACTTTTGGTGGTGTATATTCTACAGGTTTTAGCAAATTTATAATGATATGTATACACCACTATTATATCAAGCAGTTTCACTGCCTTAAAAATCCTCTCTGCTGTGCCTATTTCCTACATATCCATTTTACTTTACTTTTCCCATTTTTTAAAAAAGGCATTAGAAGGGTGCCTGGATGGCTCAGTTGTTTAAGCGTCTGCCTTCAATTCAGGTCATGATCACAGCATCCTGGGATTGAGCCCCAAATTGGGCTCTCTTCTCTGCAAGAAGCCTGTTCCTCCCTCTTGCTCTGCCCGCCTCTTCCCCTGCTTATGTTCTCTTTCTCTGTCAAATAGATAAAATCTTTTTAAAAAATACATTGGAGGGGGACCTGGGTGGCTCAGTGGGTTAGGCCTCTGCCTTCAGCTCAGGTCATGATCTCAGGATCCTGGGATCGAGCCCAGCATCAGGCTCTCTGCTTAGCAAGGAGCCTGCTTCCCCCTCCCTCTGCCTGCCTCCCTGCCTACTTGTTATTTCTCTCTCTCTGTCAAATAAATAAATAAATAAATTCTTAAAAAATAATAAAAAAAAGACATTAGAAATTTCACTATCTTGATGAAGCAGAGATGCTAATTGAGGAGTCACATTCTTCTCGTACAACTGTCTATAGAGTATTGAGGATATTATTTCCACTCGTTTCTCTTTTTTAATTTAAAAATAAAAATGTTTTGTCATATTATCTGAAAGATGCCTTCATAACTGGAAGAAATACTGGCTCTATCCCAGACTCAGGAACCTATAAAAAGTTTCTAATGATCACAAATTCTTTTATTAGGGCTTATAAATTGTGCTTTAAAGGCCTAAAATCCTGTTGAAGGTGCACATACACATTAATAGTTCACATTTTTTGAAAACTATGTTACTCCATTAAAGAAAAAATGAGTCAAAATTAATAGTGCACATATCTATTTCCATAGTTGAAGAAAATATTCCAGCTGTTATTTGCAAATACTATTTAATACACAAATAATATTATGCTCTTAATGTGAACCAAGTGCAATGGTAAGTACAAGGAGTCAAGCCATACTTTCAAAACCTTACAGTTTTCTTGGAAAATCTAGGTTCAAGGGAATAACTTGCTAAATTATAGAAATGAGACTGAGTAGGAAAGAATGTTTCCATTGCTTAATTGATTAGGGAGCTCAAATAATTGTTTACATTTGCATCTGTTACTTTTGCAGCATTTCAAAGGAAATAAATGCATGTTTAATTTGATAGTGGCTTAGGTTTAATAATTGTTTATGATTGTGAATGCATTACTGTGATATTAGAAATGAGACTTACACTTTTTCTTTCATATATACATATGAACAACATAAATAATATGTAAATATATATTTGCATCATTATAGATGTTTGTATCATATATGTGTTCTATTATCAAACTACAAATACTTTTAAATATCTTTGACTAAATTTTTCCAAATTCCTTTCAGAAAATTCCCTAGTATATTCACATTACATTACCTACCATTACCATTGCCATTACCTCATTTCCTCTACCTATTGCTTGTTGTAGGGTTCTTTACTTATTTATTTATTTACTTTTATTTTGCATTGGTTTTTTTTTTAAAGATTTTATTTATTTATTTGACAGAGAGAGATCACAAGCAGGCAGAGAGGCAGGCAGAGAGAGAGGAGGAAGCAGGCTCCCTGCTGAGCAGAGAGCCCGACGCGGGGCTCGATCCCAGAACCCTGAGATCATGACCTGAGCCGAAGGCAGCGGCTTAACCCACTGAGCCACCCAGGCGCCCTTGCATTAAGTTTTAATTTTAATTCCAGTATAGTTAACTGAGAGTGTTATATTAGTCTCAGATGTACAATATTCAACAACTCTGGACATCACTCTGTGCCCGTCAGAAGTGCCCTCCTTAATCCCTCATCATCTATTGAAACCATCCACTTACCCACTGCCCCTCTAGTAACAGTTTGTTCTTTATAGTTAAGAGTCTTTTTCTTGGTTTGTCTCTCTTTCTATCTTTGTCTTTTGCTCCTTTGTTTGGTTTCTTAAATTCCACATATGAGTGAAATCATATGGTATTTGTCTTTCTCTGACTGACTTATTTTACTTACCATAATAGTCTCTACCTACATCCATGTCATTGCAAATTGTGAGATTTCATTTTTTAAAAAAATATTTTATTTCTTTACGAGAGAGAGAGAGAGAGAGAGAGAGGAAGAAAGAGAGAGGGAGACTCTGAAGTATATTCTAAACTGAGCACAGAGCCCCACTTGGGGATCCATTCCATGACCACTCGATCAGGACCTGAGCCAAAACCAAGAGTTGGATGCTTAACCAACTGAGCCAGCTGGGTGCCCTAAGATCTCATTCTTTTTTTATGGCTGAGTAATATTCGTTGTATAAATATACCACTTCTTCTTTAGCCATTCATCAGCTGATGAACACTTAAGCTGCTTCCATAATTTGGCTACTGTAGATAATGCTGCTGTAAACATTGGGGTACATGTATCCCTTTGAATAAGTATTTTTGTATGCTTTGGGTAAATACCTAGTAGTGCAATTGCTGAATCATAAGGTACTTCTATTTTAACTTTTTGAGAAACCTCCACACTTGTTTCTTGTGGCTTTGATTTTAGCCATTCTGAAAGATGTGAGGTGATATCTCATTGGAGTTTTGATTTGCATTTCCCTGATGATGAGTGGTGTTGAGCATCTTTTCATGTGTCTGTTGGCCAAGTGTATGCCTTCTTTGGGGAAACGTGTGTTCATGACTTCTATCCATTTATTTTAATTGGATTATTTGGTTTGGGGGTATTGAGTTGTATAAGTTCCTTATATATTTTGGATACTAACTCTTTCTTTAGGGTTTTCTATAATATCATGCCATCTGCAAATAGTGAAAGTTTTGCTTCTTCCTTACCAATTTGAATGGATTTTCTTTCTTTTTGTTGTCTGATTGCAATAGTCAGAACATATAGTACTATATTGAAAAAAAGTCCTAAGAGTGGACATTCTTGTCTTGTTCCTGACTTTGGGGGGAAAGCTCTCAGTTGTTCCTCATTGAATATGATGTTCACTGTGGGTTTTCCATAGAAGGCCTTTATTTTGTTGAGGTGTGTTCCCACTAAACCAACTTTGTTGAGAGTTTTTATCATGAACAGATGTGTATCCTTGTCAAACGCTTTTCCTGAATATATAGAAATGATCATATGGTTTTTCTCCTTTCTTTCACTAATGTGATGTTTGTCTTTTTTCCCTTCAGGAAGACCCACTACATTATCTGAGTTAAGGGGGAAGGCTCAAATATGGCTCATTCGAACCTACTGGGATTTTGAATTTCCTCGCCCACTCCTACCAAATTTTGAGTTTGTTGGAGGACTCCACTGTAAACCTGCCAAACCCCTGCCTAAGGTAAGTGGTTCCTGTCTCTTTGATTTTATTTGCTCTGAGGCATTTAACCAGTATTCTACTTAGAAATATTATTCCTCAACAATGTTTGTGTGTCCCAACAATATCTGCAGTCAAATCCAATGTTCACTTGCTGTCACTCCAACATTTACACAATTCCTCATTTGAGTCCCAAGGCTTGACATCTTAGAGCATTAATGGGTTTGCTTAGCCTATGAGAACACGTGTTTTCTGCCACACACCAAGGCTGGATAAAATCTCAGTAAAGATCACTAGGGGAGGGGCGCCTGGGTGGCTCAGTGGGTTAAAGCCTCTGCCTTTGGCTCGGGTCATGATCCCAGGGTCCTGGGATCGAGCCCCACATCGGGCTCTCTGCTCAGCAGGGAGCCTGCTTCCCCTCTCTCTCTGCCTGCCTCTCTGCCTACTTGTGATCTCTGTCAAATAAATAAATAAAATCTTAAAAAAAATCACTAGGTGAGAGACACCTGGGTGGCTCAGTCAGATAAGTGGCTGCCTTCTGCTCAGGTCATGATCCCAGGGTCCTGGGATAGACACCCACATTGGGCTCCTTGCTCAGTGGGAAGTCTGCTTCTCCCTCTGCCTCTGCCTGCCACTCTGTCTGCTTGTACTCTCTCCCTCTGACAAACAAATAAATAAAATCTTTGGAAAAAAAAAAAAAGAAAAGGATCATTGGGGGAACATGGTTCTCAACATGATAGCTGTCTGAAAAAATGAGCACAGAAAAAAACTACATTTTGTACATAGTAAGGACCACAAATTCTGCATATTAAATAAGGACCAAATAATTTCAACCACTTAGAGCTAAAAAATATTCATAATATAAAATTGCAAAATAATTCTGTTAATGTATAAGATGATATTTTATGAAGGAAAGCAATAAGGTAATATGTTTTAAGTTGATATTGTACCTTTAAGACATAAGAAAAACAAGCATCCCTTACTGAATGATTTTATGGTCTTTTCAACATCTTGTTGTCCACCTTTTTATTGGAAATAAGATGAAACTAAGACCTTATTTGAGGGTTAACCTAATACCAATTTTGGTTGCAAAATGTTTAAATGTGTATGGTAACTTTCTCAAAGTCTAAATCCTGAGGTAAAACTAATAAAAGTTCTATTCAGTCTAACACAAGTGTCCAGAACAGATAAAACCATAAATATAATGTATTTACACACTATGGAATATTAGTCATAAAACAGAAGAAACGTCTAACACATACTCTAAGGTTAACAGGATGTTACAGAAAGTGAAAGGAGGCAATCACAAAAAGACGGATATGGTATGATTCCACTGATACGAGGTATGCAGATTAGTCAGATTCATAGGAATACAAAGTATAATGATGGTTGTTAAAGATGGTGAAGGAGGGAACAGGGAATTGTTATATAATGAGCACAAAATTCCAGTTTAGCAAGATGAAAATGTTCTGGTGATTTGTTACCCAGCAGCGTAAATATAGACCTTATTGACTGCATGCCCAGGAATAGTTAAAATGGTAATTTTTTGTGTATTTCACAATTTAAAGACAAAAATAGACATTACTCTGAAACTCCTGATACTAGTTGGTATCTTTTGCTGTTTGAAGAATTTTTTTTTTTTTTTAAGATTTATTTATTTGAAAGAGAGTTGGGGGATAGGGGAGGGGAGCAGAGGGAGAGACTGAAGACCCAGCAGATTCTCCACTGAGTGTAGAGCCAGACTCAGGGCTCAATCTTACAACCCTGAGATCATGACCTGAGGTAAAATCAAGAGTCAGATACTTAACTAAGCCACCCAGGCACCCCTGTAGAAATTTGTTTAATAGTGGTTGCTGTGGTGTTCCTTTTTTGTAATGGAACAAATTCTTTCTTCACAGGAAATGGAAGAGTTTGTCCAGAGCTCTGGAGAAAATGGTATTGTGGTGTTTACACTAGGATCTATGATCACTAACATGCCAGAGGAAAAAGCCAATGTGATTGCATCAGCCCTTGCACAGATTCCACAAAAGGTTAGATAAAGTAACTTAATTCTATACAACTACTTAATGAGTCTGTTAAACTGTGTAAAGAGTTTGTTTGCCCTTTCCTTCATGACATGGAAACCATGATGATAGCTCCAATTTATCTCAGATATGAGCAAATATACATGGCAGATGGTAAAGTAGTACAGAAGGTGTTTTGACAATAACTTTGGCATTAACATTGAGATCAGAAAGAAATATATTTAGGAGGTATATATTAGGAGATACAGTGTAACATTTGCTATTATAATGTATCATGGGCAGATATAGAAATCACCAAATTCTGTCCTGTCATTCACTCCTTTTCCTTACAGGATTTCCAAGGGCACTGAAAAACACATAGATGTTCTCTGAAAGGAGTTAAATTTCAACAGTTATGTTAAGCAGGAACTGATAAAAGTCTGAAAAGCTTCATGCAGTTTATGCTTGCTGGATAATCCAGGTTTCTTTTCCTTCCACTAGCTTTTTGAGAAAAGCCAACTCAGTATGCTCTTCATAGAAAGGATGCCCAGGGCTCACCAAGCTATGTTTTGGCAATTGTCCAGCCTAAGTGATTCAGGGAAAGAGAAAAACTGACATGACTGGTGGAGTGGACCTTCTTAAGAGTAAAAGAGTAAAATAAATGAAAAGGGAGGAAATGAGTCCACCCCTTCAAGGTGACCCTGTGCTTAGTAATAGTGGTTCCAAAAGGACTTTAACTTGCCAGAATAGTAACTCCACCTGATTATGGAAGGAAATGGAAATATATTAAGAAGTCAACCAGGAACAAGCCTAGGAAGGGAAAGTTTCATGTGCCTGTTTCTACGTAAAATATAGTAATAAATTATTTTCCGATATATAGAAAACACCTGGAGTATTTGGGTATTTGTGAACTACTTTTTGGTTTACTGATATAGTTTCTCTTTATGCTAATGTTCACTTAATATCTAAGGTTATTTGAACATTCACATAACAAATATATGTCAACCAATGTAAACCATCATCCCGTTTATGCAGATTGCTGGGGAATTCTGAAATCAATCTATTTTGGTACTGGGAATGGAAATTGCTTGGGTATAGAACTCATATTAATCCATGCTATCAATGTTTTGTAGTGCATCACTGAAGTGTTAAGAATTGGTTAAATAAAATGTAGCATCATCACAGTTTTGGATGTTTTTCAACAGCTGCACTTTTATTTCTGAAGTTCCAATAGGCTCTTCTTTGTAACATTTAAAGAATTTCCAAACCAAGAAATAATAATAATAATCTGGATTCATGTAAAAAATTACCGTTTTCTTGAAGGTAGTGCCTAATAATTAGTAATGTAAAAGAAATTATAGGTACTAAGAGAAGTTATTTATATTAATAAATTACTGGTAAGCAGAAATATTTATTTCTCACAAACAACAGATTGCATACTTAGCTTTTTTGTATATCAAAAGATGTAAAACTCTAATAAAATAACATATGGAACAAGTGGGTACACATGAACTCCCTCCTGTAACATTTTAAAAGAAAGAAATAGGTAATATTACATTGGAAGTTGATAGCGGTTACAATAGATAAAGCGAATGTGTAGAACTTAGTAATTTCCAATTTGTTTGCACTAGAATTATAATAACTGCCTAAAAATTTCTTACTTATATTTGTCACTGTTAATCTCATTTGTCTAATCTCTATGTGTGAAACATCATGATTACATTCATACTTGATTGGATGTAAAAATAAGTAAAAAATGTGGGTATTTTATTATACCAGCATTTTGGTAGTCTCATTTATAATATTTTTGTCCTTGAGAGCTTGTTTGGAGGTTCTAGCAGGGGAGCGCAGCTACTCATATACCCTTGACCGAAGAACCGTCCTCTCCTCTATCGGGGAAGGTCGTCCTCTTCAACCGAGCGCGCAGCTTCGGGAGGGTCGCACATGGAGCGGTGAGGGAGGAAGGGGACACCCGCCTAGCCAGCCAGACCAGCCAAATCAACCCTGGCGTTCAATGGGGTGACAGATGTCGCAGCCAGATCGCCCTCATATCCTATTATTTATCAGTTAGTGAAAGGGGTCTAGCTAGATTATCTCTTAATTTCTTTAAAATTCTAATATGCTATAACTTCAAAGTTTCAACTCATGAAATAAGGGATTTTCTTTAACAGGTTCTATGGAGATTTGCTGGCAAGAAACCAGACAAGTTAGGGCCAAATACTCGGCTGTATGAGTGGATCCCCCAGAATGACCTTCTTGGTAAGAATCTGGAAAACATTGAATTAAACGCAATGCTAAACAAAATGATAAGAGTTCCCAAGAAGCAAATTGATTGAACTTTCATTATTGAAAAATTCAAAAACAAAACTTAACTTCTTTACATTTATTTTGCCATGCTAGGGGGGAAAAAGATCAGATACGGGATGTTATTATACATACACAGTCACGTTCCTTATGACCAGAATCAAAGTATCCTTACTTCAGGTGTAATTACTTCTCAAGAGTAATTTTCTAATTTTTAATTTAAATGCAAATAGCCAACATAGAGTGCATCATTCATTCCAGTTGTACTGTTCAATAATTTACCAATTGCATGTAACACCCAGTGCTTACCACATCAAGTGCCCTCCCTAATGTCCATCACCTAATTACCCCATCCCCCATCCACCTCCCCTCCAGCAGCCCTTGGTTTGCTCCCTATAGGGGCAAACTATAGCAAACCATCGGTTTGTCTCCCTGTATGATTTCTTTCCATTCGGTTTTCCCTCTTCCCCTATGATCCTCTGTGCTGTTTCTTATATTCCACATATGGGTGAAAGCAAAAGATTATTGTCTTTCTCTGACCAACTTATTTCATTCAGCATAATACCCTCCAGTTCCATTCATGTCAATGTAAATGGTAAGTATTCAACATTTATGATGGCTAAGTAATATTCCATTGAATAAATATACCACTTATCTTTATCCACTCATTGTCCACGGATATCTCAGCTCTTTCTACAGGTTGGCTATTGTGAACATTGCTGCTATAAACACTGGGGTTTATAGCAGTGCTCCTTCAGATCAATAAATTTCTATCTTTGAGGTAAATACCTAGAAGTGCAATTGCTGGGTCATAAGATAGCTCTGTTTTTAACATCTTGAGGAACCTCCATAATATTTTCCAGAGTGACTGCACCAGCTTGCATTCCCACCAACAGTGTAAGAGGGTTCCCCTTTCTCCACATCCTCACCAACATTTGCTGTCTCCTGTCTTGTTAATTTTAGCCATTCTGGCTGGTGTAAGGTGGTATCTCACTGTGGTTTTGATTTGTATTTCCCTGATGCCAAGGGATGTTGAGCATTTTTTCATGTGCCTGTTGCCCATTTTTATGTCTTCTTTGCAGAAATGTCTGTTCATGTCTTCTGCCCATTTCTTGAGTGGATTATTTGTTTTTGGGGTGTTGATGTTGGTAAGTTCTTTATAGATCTTGGATATCAGCCCTTTATCTAATATGTCATTTGCAAATATCTTCTCCCATTCTTTAGGTTACCTTTTAGTTTTTTTGACTGTTTCCTCTGGTGGCAGAAACGTTTTATCTTGATGAAGTCCCAACAGTTCATTTTTGCTTTGTTTCCCTTGTCTTTGGAGACATGTCTAGCAAGAAGGTGCTATGGCTGAGGTTGAAGAGGTTGCTACCTGTGTTCTCTAGAATTTGGGTGGATTCCTATCTCACAGTTAGGTCTTTCATCCATTTTGAGTTTGTCTTTCTGCATGGTGTAAGAAATAGTCCAGTTTCATTCTTCTACATGTGGCCGTCCAATTTTCCTAGCACAATCGATTGAAGAGACTGTCCTTTTTTTCAGTGGATATTCTTTCCTGCTTTGTCAAAGATTAGTGGGCCATAAAGTTGAGGGTTCATTTTTGGGTTCTCTCTTCTTTTCCATTGATCTAAGTATCTGTTTTTGTGCCAATACCACGCTGTCTTCATGATTACAGTTTTGTAATAGAGCTTGAAGTCCAGAATTGTGATGCCACCAACTTTGCTTTTCTTTTTCAACATTCCTTTCAACATTCCTCTCTCAACATTTCTTTTTCAACATTTGGGGTCTTCTCTGGAACCATACAAATTTTAGGATTATCTGTACTAGCTCTTTGAAAATTGTTGATGGTATTTTGGTCAGGATTGTGCTGAATGTGTAGATTGTTCTGGGTACCATAGACTTTTTAACAATATTTACTCTTCCAATCCATGGAATATTTTTTCACTTCTTTGTGTACTCCTCAAGTTCTTTCACAAGTCTTCTGTAATTTTTAGTGTACAGATCCCTTACCTCTTTGGTTAGGTTTATTCCAATGTATCTTGCGGTTTTGGGTGCAATTTTAAATAGGATGGACCCCAAAATTTCTCTTTCTTCTCATTGTTAGTGTATAGAAATGCAACTGATCTCTGTGCATTGATTTTATTTCCTGCCATGTGGCTGAATTTGTGCATCAGTTCCAGCAATTTGGGGATAGAGTGTTTGGGGTTTTCCACATAAGGTATCATGTCTTCAGCAAAGAGTGAGAGTCTGACTTCTTTGCCAATTTGAATGCATTTTATTTCTTTTTGTTGTCTGAATGCTGAGGCTAGGACTTCCAGTACTATGTTGAACAAAAAATGGTGAGAGTGGGCATCCCTGTCATATTCCTGACCTTAGAGGAAAAGCTCTGTTTTCCCCCCATTGAGAATGATATTCACTGTGGGCTTTTCATAGATGGCTTTTATGATATCGAGGTAGGTTTCCTCTATGCCTACACTGTGGAGAGTTTTAATCAAGAAACATACTGGGTTTTGTCAAATGGTTTTCTGCATCAATAGAGAAGGACATATATTGTTCTTGCCCTTTCTTTTATTAATGTGATGTATTACACTGATTGGTTTGTGTAATACATCACACCATGTATTACTGTACATGTAATTGTACAGTATTACATTGCTGTAATACCACCCTTGCAGCAGAGGAATAAATCTCACTTTGTTGTGGTGAATAATCCTTTTAAGGCACTGTTGGATCTTATTGGCTACTATCTTGGTGAGAAATTTTGCATCCATGTTCATCAGGTGTATTGCTCTGTAATTCTCCTTTTTGGTGGGCCTTTGGTTTGGAGAGCAAGGTAATGCTGGCCTCATAAAATGAGTTCAGAAGTTTTCCTTCCATTTCTATTTTTTGAAACAGCTTCAGAAGAATAGGTATTATTCTTCTTTAAATGTCTGGTAGAATTCCCCTGGGAAACCATTGGCTCGTCTCTTGTTGGTTGGGAGATTTTTTTTCTTACTACTTCAGTGTCCTTCCTGGTTATCAGTGTGTTCACATTTTCTATTTCTTCTTGTTTCAGTTTTAATAGGTTATACGTTTCCAGAAATGCAGCCATTTCTTCTAGATTGCCTAATTTGTTGGCATATAGTTGCTCATAATATGTACTGAAAATTATTTGTATGTCCTTGGTGTTGAGCATGATCTCTCCTCTTTCATTCATGATTTTATTAATTTGGGTCCTTTCTCTTTCTTTTTGATAATGTGGCTGGGGATTTATTGATGTAATTAACTCTTTGAAAGAACAAGCTTCTAGTTTCATTGATCTGCTCTACTCTTTTGGTTTCTATTTCGTTGATTTGTGCCCTAATTGTTATTATTTTTTCTTCTGCTTGGTGTAAGGTTTATTTGCTGTTCTTCCTCCAGCTTCTTTAGTTTTAAAGGTAGCTTGTATAGTTGAGACCTTTCTAATTTTTTTGAAAAAGGTTTGCATTGCTATGTACTTCCCTCTTAGGACCGTCTGCTGCATCCTAAAAGTTTTGAACAGTTGTGTTTTCATTTTCATTGGTTTCCATGAAGCTTTTAATTCTTCTTTTATTTCCTGGTTGACCCATTCATTCTTTAGGAGGATGCTTTTTTACCTTCAAATGTTTGAGTTCCTTCCAACCATCCTCTTGTAATTGAGTTCAAGTTCAAAGCATCATGCTCTGAAAATATGCCGGGGGTAATCCCAAGCTCTTGATATGGGTTGAAAAACAATATGTGACCCAGTATGTGATCTACTCTGGAGAATATTCCATGTGTACTTGAGAAGAATGTGTATCCTTTTGCTTTATATGGAATGCTTTGTATATATCTGTGAAGTCCATCTGGTCCTCTGTGTCATCCAAAGCCCTTGTTTCCTTGTTGATCTTCACTTACATGTCCATTACAGTGAGTGGAATATTGAAATTCCCTATTATTGTATTACTATCAAGGTGTTACTTTAATTTGTTTATTAATATGTTTATATAAACCACTGCTCCCAAGTTAGAAGCATACATATTTATAATTGTTAGATCTTCTTATTGGAAAGACCCTTTAATTATGAGATAGTGTCTCTCTTCATCCCTTTCTACAGACTTTGGTTTAATTTTTCTGATATGAGTATTTGCCACCCCAGCTTTCTTTTGATGCCCATTAGCATGAAAAATGGTTTTCTACTCCCTCACTTTTAATCTGGAAGTGTCTTTGAATCTAGAATGTGTCTCTTGCAGACAGCATATCGATGCGTCTTGCTTTTTTTATGTATTCTGATACCCTGTGTCTTTCAGTTAGTCCATTTAGCCCATTACATTCAGAGTAACTATTGAAAGATATGAGTTTAGTGCTATTGTATTACCTGTAAAGTCACTGATTCTATAGATTGTCTCTGTTCCTTTCTGGTCTATGTTACTTTTGGACACTCTCTTCACTTAAAGGATTTCCTTTAATATTACTTTTAGAGCTGGTTTAGTGATCAGAAATTCCTTGGATTTGTTTGTCCTGGAAGCTTTTTCTCTCCCTATTTTGAATGACAGCCTTGCTGGATAAAGTATTCTTGGCTCCATATTTTTCTTATTTAGCACACTAAATATTACATGCCAGTCATCTCTGGCAAGCCAGGTCTCTGTGGATAGGTCTGCTCTGAGTCTAATATCTCTACTTTTGAAGGTTATGGGCCTCTTGTCCCAAGCTGCTTTCAGGATTTTCTTTTTGTCGCTGAGATTTGCAAGTTTCATTGTTATGTGTCAAGGTGTTGACCTACTTTTGTTGATTTTCAGGGGAGTTCTCTGTGCCTCCTGGACTTGAATGCCTGTTTCCTTCCTCAGATTAGGGAAATTCTCAGCCATGATTTGCTCAAATATGCCTCATGGACCTCTCTTTCTCTTCCTCTAGGACCCCCAAAACTCTAATATTATTTTGCTTCATAGGATCACTGATTTATCAAATCTCCCCCACCCTCTGGGTCCATTAGTTGTTTTTCTTGCTTTTCTCTGGCTTCCTTCCTTCCTTTCCATCATCTTGTCTTCTATGTCACTGACTCTGTCTTCTGCCTCATTTACCTTAGCTGTAAGAGCATCCATTTTAGATAGCATCTCAGTTAAAGTATTTTTAATTTAAGCCTGATTAGATTTTATTTCTGCACTAAGAGATTCTCTAGTGTGTTTTATGCTTTTTCAAGCCAACTTAGACTTTATAATCATTATCTTGAATTCCAGCTCTGGCATTTTACTTCTATTCATTTTGATTATATCTGTGGCAGAGAGTATCACCTATGGTTCTTTCTTTTGTTGTTGACTTCCTCCTTCTAGTCATTTTACCCAAAAAAGAATGGAAGAATGAGACAACAAAGCAAAAAAGATCAACCATGAATCAAATGAAACACATACTAGACAAATCCAAAGAGCTCAGAAAATTAAAAAAAAAAAGGGGTGGGGTTAGGGAGAGATTATAATCTCCCAGGTGGACAAAACATGGTGATCCACTTGATTCTGGGTGTATTTTGGTCTGTTGGAAGACACTAAATTCCAAAACTGTAAAGAAAGCAAAACTCATATAAACACAAAAATAAAATTGAAACAGTGAAAGGAAACCAAAAATGAAAAATAAATCTATAAAATGTAAATTTAAAAATGAAAGTTAAAAAATAGTTAAAAACAAAGAATTGATAAAATAAGAAAACAGTCGGCGTGCCTGGGTGGCTCAGTCACTTAAGCTATTGGCTTTGGCTCAGGTCATGATCTCCAGGTTTTGAGGTCGAGCCCTGCATCTGGCTCCCTCCTCAGCATGGAAACTGCTTCTCTCTCTCATTCCCTCTGCGATTCCCCCCTGCTCATTCTCTCTCTCTCACACACACACATATAAACAATATTTTTAAAAAAATAAAGTAATGGGGCGCCTGGGTGGCTCAGTGGGTTAAGCCGCTGCCTTTGGCTCAGGTCATGATCCCAGGTCCTGGGTTCGAGCCCCACATCGGGCTCTCTGCTTAGCAGGGAGCCTGCTTCCTCCTCTCTCTCTGCCTGCCTCTCTGCTTACTTGTGATTTCTCTCTGTCAAATAAATAAATAAAATCTTTAAAAAAAAAAAATAAATAAATAAAGTAAGAAACCAGTTGAAAAGGAAAAAAAGAATAAAAGAACAAGAGATTTTAAACTGAAAATTAAATGACTCTTGAGAAAAAACTAAATTCTATATACTATTTTCTCCCAGTGCTGGAGTTTTATAGTCCTCTGTGCTCCAAAAACTGGGTGTTCCCTCTTGTTTCTGAAAGTCTTCCAGGGGAAGGGTCAGCTGCACTGATTCTCAGGTGTCTTTGCCTGGACAGATTTGCACCACACCTTGCCAGGGGCTGGGCTCAGTGTAAGCTTTCTGATTGCTCTTTGTGGCTTTTGTTCGCTGAAGACCCTCTGTCCCTCTTTGGAGGATGTCCCTCTGTCTCCAGCCCTGGAGTTGAAAGATCACAGCCCCTTCTCTTCAGCAAATCTTCAGAGATAAGCAGTTTTCAGTTCTGTGTGTGCCAAACTGCAGACTTGTGGGTGTGCACCCACACTGATCCTCCCAGGGGAAGATGGAGGGTCACCACATTTCTGCCCTTTGGCGGTCCCCCACATAGAGAATGGTTGCCTTGACACTCTACATGTTAAACTCAGTGGCTTTACTGTTTAAGAGAATATGTTCTAATATGCCACCTCCTTTTCTTTTCTTTCTTTTTTTTTTCCACATGCTATTCTTTATCCAGAATTTTCCCTTTCAATCTGTCTGTTCAGACATCATGTAACCATTTTTCAAGTTACAACTACCACATCAATTTTCATTGACTTCTCCAGCAGATTTTTGCTCTTTTTGCTCTGGGATCTAAAAGACATTTTAATTCTATTTCATATGTACTATACTATGTGCCTTATGTTGCTAAACTCTCCTTTTTTTTCTAAGAATTATAATTACTAATGTGCTGAGATTCATCCAATCCTAGGTCATCCAAAAACCAAAGCCTTTGTAACTCATGGTGGAACCAATGGCATCTATGAGGCGATCCACCATGGGATTCCAATGGTGGGCATTCCCTTGTTTGCGGATCAACATGATAACCTTGCTCACATGAAGGCCAAGGGAGCAGCTGTCAGTCTGGATTTCCACACACTGTCTAGTACAGATTTGCTCAATGCATTGAGGATGGTCATTAATAACCCTTCGTGAGTATTATAATTTTTTTTCATTAATAGTATTTAGAGATAGGTTCTTCTATCAATAATGACTATGCATTTCATCCTATATTTAAGAAGCTAATTTTAAAATATTAATATGTATAACTGATCTTAAACCTACCTTTAGTTTCAACCAGACATTTATTGCAAAGTTGCTTTTTAACCCCATTGATTTAATGGGCTGCAACAATTTTCTGTATGAGCAAATGCAAAAGTTATATATGGAATTGTAAGGACACATATTTAAAAATATGATAGAATTCCTAAAATGAAAGAATGAAGAATTTGCAGTTATGTAAAATAACTTTCAATTCAGTACCAAGAATTTCCAAAACTATAAATCTTTTTGCCCAAGAATTAATTTTTATTTTTATTTTAATATATTTTATAATATGTGATTTATGTACCATAATATTTAAAGTACAAAAATCAAACATATGTAGTATGTTACAGAATTATGAAGCCATGACTATAATCTAAGTATGGGACATTTTCATTAACCCAAAAAGGAATTGCATATGACTTGGAAGTCATTTCCCATACCTCTTGCCTTAAGTAAACAATCTACTTTCTGACTCTACTAATTGCTGTATTCTGGATATTTCATACAAATGGAATCATACAATTATGGCCTTTTGCATGTGGCTTCGTTCACTTGGCATGTTTCGAGTTTTGAGTTTCACTGATGTGGTAGTTTTACATTGCTGAATAATATTCGATGGTATGGATAAATTATAATCTATTTATTCATTCATCAGTTCATGAACATTTTGGTTATTTCCACATTTAGGATTCATAAATAATACTACATATGTTATTGTGTGAACAAAATTTGTCACTTCTTTTGGAAATGAAGGGAAATTTTTGGAATTCTAGTAGAATTGCTGATCATATGTTAACTCTGTAAGGAACTGCCAAATTGATATCCAAATGAGATGCACCATTTTACATTTCCACCAGCTGAGTATGGGAAAACCAAGTTCTCTAAATCATTACCAACACTTGTTATCATCTGGTTTTGGGTTTTTAAAGATTTATTTATTTATTTATTTATTTGACAGACTGAGATCACAAGTAGGCTTAAAGGCAGGCAGAGAGAGGGGGGTAAGCAGGCTCCCTGCTCAGCAGGTGGGGCTCGATCCCAGAACCCCAAGATCACGACCTGAGCTGAAGGCAGAGGCTTAACCCACTGAGCCACCCAGGTGCCCCTATCATCTGTTTTATTACAGACATCCCAGTGAGTGTGAAGTGGTCTCTCCTTGTGCTCTTGATTAGAATTTCCCTTAGAGCCCAAGTTATTAAGCATCTTTTCATATACCAATTGCCATCCATGTGTCCTCTTTAGAGAAATGTCTATTCCAATTCTTTGATAATTTTTAAATTTGATTATTTGTCTCACCTTATTAAATAATTTGTTATGTATTATGAATATAACACATTAACAGATAGATGATTTGTTAATGTTTTCTTCCATTCTGGTTGACTTGATTTTTCACTTTCTTGATGGTGTCCTTTAAATAGAAAACTTTTTAAAGATGATAAGACAAATAAAGAAATTTCCTATATTACACAGGAAAATAATGTGTGGGTATTTGTAGTACCTAGCACAGCAACCACTAATTCAGTATTTGTTACTATTATCAGTATTAATATTATATTAGGAGGAACCAGGTGGTGGGTATTAGAGACGGCACGGATTGCATGGAACACTGGGTGTGGTGCAAAAACAATGAATACTGTTACACTGAAAAGAAATAAAAAATTTAAAAAAAATTGTCACCCACCCAAAAATAAAATTATATTAGGAGGGTATCATCTAAAGAAATAGCGAAAAATGTGTTATCAAGAAAAAATAGTAGAACAATGAATTAATGAAATACTTTAAATAGATAAGAAAGAAGAAGAAATATATGGCAGGTTGGAGAAATAGAACAGAAAATAGAGAATGAGACAGTAGGTAAAATATAAATATGCCAGTACATACATTAAATTTAGATTACATAATTTAAAGACAAAGTTTGTCAGAATGCATTTGAAAAACTATATACTGTTTATAAGACATGTTCAAACAGAAATGTAGAAGAGGATTTTAAGTACAAAGGTAGAAAATGATCAATTTTAGCAGTAACCAATTAGAAAAATATTGTGCCTATGCAACTATCAGACATGGTACTCCGGAATCACTAACAAAAATAAAGATACATATTTCATAATGATACATGGACTGATCAGTCAAAACAACACAAATTAGTAACTGGTGACACCTACTATGAAATCAAAATGCAGCAGACGTAGACCAAAGAACAAACAAATACACAACTCTACAGTCATAATATTGAGTTTTCAAACATCTTTCTCAATAACATAGAAAAAGAAGACAAAAAAAGAAAGAAGAAAGGAAGAAAGGAAGGATGGATGGATGGAAAGATAATGGAATGACTAAATTCCTAAATGTTTAAAGGATTCAATTTGATACAACCTATCCGACATACATATACATCATAATATATAACACAACAGAGAATACATTATTTCAAGAATAGAATAGATATTGGAATTAACCATATGCTGGGCTATACACCAAGAATAAATTTGGAAAATATAAATCATCAACAGTATACTGTCCAGCCTTACTGGAATCCACTTAGAAATTGTGAAAAAGAAAGATAATGGAAATATCTCTAAATTTTGGAAATTAAACAATATACTTCTACATAATTCAGTCAGTAAAGAAATCACAACCCTAAATAACCTTCTTCTCAGCAATTCCACTTTCATATTTATACAAACACAACTGTATAATCCTGCAAATCTAAAGAAATACACAAGATTTTTATGACAGCTTTAGTAATAATGGCCAAAAAATTGTTAACACAAGTGTCCACTGATTGTTAAATGAAGAAATACTCTGTGGTATTGCCAAACTATGGAATACTATACAGTAATAGAATTAACCGACAACTGTTAGACAAAAGACAAAAGGAAATGAGAGTTATCTTGCTATTCTGATACATAAATAATAAAAATGATCTATGATGACTAAAAGGGTCAGAGAAGATGGGATAATTCTGGGTAGCGTGTGACACCATATATATCAATATCTAAGTAGTAGGTATATTATTATGTCCACTTCACAATTATATTCTAGCAAAGTTTGAATTTATGAGCTATTCAGTTAAGACTATGTGCATTTTTCATATATTATATATTTAAATGTTATTATGGAAAATGTGTTTTAAAATTCTAGGTTTCACACACATCCCAAATATCTAAGGGTGCTTTGATAGTGTGGCCCAGAAAAGCCTGAGATGGAACACAGAGCTGGGTCATCTATCAAAATGTAGAAGCAGCTTTGGAGTGTTTCAGGGAGAAGTGTCCAGCAGAAGACAGAGGGGACAGAAAGTGCAAAGGTGCTTAAGTGAGGACATGTTTGGCAACTTCAGTGAACTCCTAGCAGGCTTTTATACCTACAATAGAGTGTACAAGGGACAAAGCGACAGAAGGAGAGGTTGCCAGGGGGCTGTATCTGTAAGATCCTATAGTCCAAAATCCATAGCTGGATTTTATTCTAAAGGTAATGAGAAGCCAGATGGAAATTTTAAGCAGGGAAGTGCCATGATCTGATATCGGTTTCAAAAATCAGACTGGCTACATGATGGAAAATAAAGAGTAGAGGGTAGAAGAGTGGAGACACAGGGACCAATGAGGTGACATTTTACTTAACATGGCACAATTCCCTTTGCTGCTTCATGAGATCATTGTACAAGTGCATTCCCACCATCTAATTTACAGCTATTACAAGGGCCCATAGCATTTTATCTGTTAGAAAAGATCAAACTACCCTCACTTCACTTCCATTTTCACTTCTTAGAATAGTTGGTGATGGGAAAATTCCAATTTAAATGCCAAATCTCCAGTGCGGATCCAAATAAAAAAACATACTGCTTCTGTAACCCTATGACATATATTTTGAAGCATTTGTATGGCACTTTTCAAAAACCTTTCATGGAAATTATACGGTTAGGCAAATGAGCTTCCTTTCAATGTCAGTATCTTTATGTTTCTGCTTTAGATACAAAGAGAATGCTATGAGATTATCAAGAATTCACCATGATCAGCCTATAAAGCCCTTGGATCGAGCAGTCTTCTGGATAGAGTTTGTCATGCGCCACAAAGGAGCCAAACACCTCAGGCCAGCCTCCCATGACCTCACCTGGTTTCAGTACCACTCTTTGGATGTGATTGGGTTCCTGCTGGCCTGTGTGGCAGCTGCTGTATTTGTCACCACACAGTGTTGTCTGTTTTGTTACCGGAAGTTTGCAAAAACAGGGAAGAAGGAAAAAAAGGAGTAGTTACATCAGGGGCCTCAAGCTGGTATGCCTCATAAATGGGACTCATCCAGTTTATTTCAGCAAGAAGCTGTGATAGAAGGTTTCTTCCTCCTGTGACAAAATGACTTTTCACCACTTAGCTTCTCAGATCAAAATCTGTTTTCAAGGGATTTATAGCCTATTTAAGAGTTAGAAATGTCATGCCAAAAGGAAAACTGAGAAAAAATAAATAAAATTAAAAAAACCATATGGGTATTTATTGAAACTTATTATTCTAAATCAAAAGTCATCACCCTCCAAAAATTATTGATCTTAATGTGTTTCAAACATTGGGTATGCACACAAGAACATTATGAAAGCTATGCACAATATCTTTATTTTTGTGCAAATACTCAGAATATGTTAAATTAATTTGGGGCCAGAATTTTGTAGTTTTGTCCTTTGCTAGAGAAACGACAGGTAGTTAAAATTGTGCAAAATGATTTATTTGTCCATTTCATTTTGGGAGACCACCAATTCTCCACAGTAAGATCCAGCCTCAGCTAAGGAGCCTCAGCCTCCTTACCTATGAACACGGCAAGTTCTTGGTTGGGTTTCATCCAGCTTGTCACTTTCCAGTGGAACGTAAGTGAATTTAGAAGTCTAACAGCTACCCCTTTCCTATTATAAAACTGAGCTTCTCAACTGGTTAAGCTTCTGACTCTTGGTTTGAGCAAAGGTCATGATCTCAGGGCGGTGAGATCGAGAGATCAATCCCCAGAGTTGGGCTCTGGGCTCAGCAAGTAGTCTGCTGAAGGTTATCTCCCTCAGCTTCTCACTCCCCCTGCTCCAGGGCACTCTCTCTCCAAAATAAAAAAATCTTAAAAAAAAAAAAAACTAAAACTGAGCTATTTATGACAGACTTTGTTTCATTAGCTTATTCTCTTTACCTTACAGTCCTTTAAAAAGATTCACCTGGTGGCTTCCACGCTCATTCTACCCTTTGATAATGGATGCAAAGTCTCACTTGTAGGTCGGATAATAGAGGACATGCTCCCTAAAGGAACTTACTGAACTTTCACTCTCTCCTATTGAGAGGGAAGAGGCTGCCATGCCTACCAGGGAGGGAGTCATCACCTTGTAGGCCGAAGAGGCCCATTAGGAGGAGCACCTGACCCCCAGAAGCAGAGGCTGGTGGCCAGAGTCTAATGACTGGTTCTTGTGGCCCAGAAGGATGCCCAGGGTGGATCGGAGATGCAGCTCCAAAGCCCAGAGTGAGTGCTGCCTTAGCTGGGTGTGCGCAGCAGTGGCACCTGGAGGTAGCCTCGGTGCTAGTAGTGGGCTGTCATGGAGTGGGCTGCCCCAGACCTGTTCTGGTACTTGGCAACCCAGCCCAGGCCCCCTGGACCCTGTGGACTACGACACAGCGGGAACGAACAGCCTGGCCTCCCAAGAGCTGCATGCCTGGCAGCCCTCGGCCAACCCAGTCTTTACAACCCCAGCCTGGCTGTGTGCCTCAGTTCACCCAAAGGCTTACAAGCCCTATATGGTGCTTAGCCGGACACCGCTATTTCTAGTCTGCGACTGGGACATGTGGCTGATTGCACAGATGACGGCACATTCGCTACCTGGTGTACATCTCCTGTGTGCTAGCCACATGGCCTCTGCTGTGGGCCATTGCCCTGAGCTTAGAGGGTCCAATCACAGCCCACCACTCCTTCTTTGGGCCTTGCCACGGCTTTGTATTCCGCCAAGCACCTCCAGCAAAGACTGGTGACCAGCCGTGCAGATAAATGTCTGGGTACTTGGTGCCATTACTGAGATCCTTGCTGTCTGCAAGCTCTGAAAGGGGGCATGGATCACCGCAGGCCTGGGCCTCTCTTGACATGGCAGCCTGCTCTTCTCTGATCCCTTCAGAGGACACTGCTGCTGTATTGAGCTGTGAAGCCACAGTCCCACATGCGGCTTGCAGGGAACGGCGCACTGTGAAGCTCTCTATGGCTCCTGAGCCATGGCTAACATATACTTAAGGTCAGCATGTTGTCTAGTAAGACATTCTTTGGCTTTTATTTCTACTTCAAGTGGTAGAATACATCCTACAGAAGTGTTTAAAATGTAAATTGTTTTACTTATCTGTGAAGTGGTCATTACAGTAAATATTCTTAATTAATGCCAGAGTGAGATAATTACTACTTAGCAAGCTAAGGAAACCACCTTTATATTCTGTCAATTTATCTTATAAATGGTTGATTTTTTTTAAATTAGCTTCAGGGTCCATCTTCTGTTGAACACATATAACACTTTATTTTATGGCCAGAACCCCAAGTACAATACTGAAATGAGGTGGAATAGTGACCATTCTAATCTCCTTCACAATCTCAGTGAAAACCTTTCACTGTTTCACCAATATTCCCTGGTATTGCCTTACTGTAGATAAATATTCAATCAAATTAAGGAAATTCCCTTCTGCTAAAAAAGAAAAAAAAAGAATCTCAGAAAACTATTTTTATGAAGTATAATGCAGAATGAGGCTTTCAAATAAAATTTTTTTAAAGATTTTATTTATTTATTTGACAGAGAGAGAGATCACAAGTAGGCAGAGTGGCAGGCAGAGAGAGAAGAGGAAGCAGGCTCCCCACCAAGCAGAGAGCCCAATGTGGGGCTCGATCCCAGGAACCTAAGATCATGACCACAGCCGAAGGTGGAGTCTCAACGCACTGAGCCACCCAGGCACCCTCAAATAAAATTTAAACATACTGTTTAACCATGCATTTCTACCTCTAGGAATCAGTCATGTAGAAATACACATGCACATGTTTATGGACAGAAGTACCTAAATATCTATCAAACATACCTCCAATGAAAGACATAATGTATACAGTAATTACACAGAAGATTTTGTTACAGGCAATATTGTTGCATGTTCCCCACATCACATTGCTAAATGAACAAGTTCCAGAAAAAACACAAGCATGATACTCTCTTTTGGAAATAAAATAAAATACATGTAAATTTGTACAAACACAAAAGAAACATTCTGAAAGAACACCCAGAACATCAAATGATGGTAATTTAGACATTTATACATGTCTTCATTTTTTGACATTTTACAACATGGTTTTCATGTATTAATTATACTGAATAAAAAAATCTGCTAAAGAAATAAACATATGATTTTAATATAACAAGTTCCAAGATTTTGCTATTGCGCTATCAGGTTAGTAATATCATTCAGAATACTTGAATTGACCAAAATCTGACATACAATCAATTGTTACGAATTTGGGCCCCTTTTACATGTTTAAGAAATCCTTCATCTAAAATATCTAGTAATAAATATGTTAGAATGTTTATTAAAAATTTCAATACTGGGGTGCCTGGGTGGCTCAGTGGGTTAAGGCCTCTGCCTTTGGCTCAGGTCATGGTCTCAGGGTCCTGGGATCAAACCCCACATTCGGCTCTCTGCTCAGCAGGGAGCCTGCTTCTTCCTCTCTCTCTGCCTGCCTCTCTGCCTACTTGTGATCTCTGTCAAATAAACAAAATCTTTAAAAAAAAATTTCAATACATGTGAAGATCTAAATGCACAATTCTTAACGATTTTACTGTGTTTTTATGTGAATATTTCATGAATTTTACAATAGCTTAGTGACCTCTGCTGGCTGGCTTCCAAAAGATAATAGAGTGATGGACATTGGGGAGGGTATGTGCCATGATGAGTGCTATGACTTGTGTTAGACTTATGAATCACAGATTTTTACCCCTGAAACAATAACACATTATATGTTAATAAAAGATTATTTTATGGTAATTTTAAAACATGACTACAGGTAGCAGCAACTTGAGTATTCCCTAATTATCACTAGATGTGTGAATGAAGATCCTTTGGATGATTACATCCCAGCCATTATATAACTGTAACCCACTGAGAAACCCAAGAATCAATGCAAAGAAACTATTGTCTGAGCCCAGCTGACACCCAGAACTATGAGATATAACAATAAAAAGATTATTGATGTTGTAGGCCCCTACATATGGGGGCAGGTTCTTCTGAAGAGAAAGAACTCAGGAATGACATTTCTACATTTTTAAAAAATTATACATATATGAAAATATCACAACTAAGAAATATCTAAAAAAAATGGGAGCTACAAATGTTACATTTTGAAAATAACTATAGCTTAGAATGCACACAGCATACACCAGAAACACTCCCTGAAGCACTAGGCCTGGACAGTACAGACCTCTTCTTAAAATAGTCATTACTCTCAGGAGCAGGAAACAGGCTTTCCTAACATAGAGAAGACAGAGACCTATACAGAATGCCAAGACAGAGATTCACCCTAAAAGTAATAACAATAAGACATCACAGCCAGGGATCTAATCAATACAGAAATAAGTAATATGCCTGAACTGGAATTTAAAACAACCATCATAAAGATACTAGCTGGGATCAGGAAAAGCATACAAGATACCAGTGAGTCCCTTACCACACATATAAGAGCTAGTCAAACCAAAGGGGGGAAAAAAGAAAAAGAAAAAGGCTCTAAACATGATGCAAAACCACCTGGATGTAATGACCACAAGGATGGAAGTGTCAGAAGAATGACTAAGTGATATAGAAGATAAAATTATGGAAAATAATGAAGCTGAAAAGAATAGCGAAAGAAAAATATTGGATATGAATGCAGACTTTGGGAACTCAGTGACTGCAGAAAGTGTAGTAACATTCTTATCATAGGAATCACAAAGAAGAAGAAAGGGGAAAGGGGGCAGAAGGTTTATTCGAGTAAAGTATAGCTGAAAACTTCCTTAATCTGAGGAAGAAAGCAGACATCCAAATACAGGAGGCACAGAGAGCACCCAACAAAATCAACAAAATCAGGCCACCATCAAGACTTATTGTAATCCAATTTGCAAAATATAAAGATAGGGAAAGAATTCTGAAAGCAGTGAAGGAAAAGAAATCCCTAAACTACAAGGCAAGACAAATCCAATTAGCAACAAATCTCCACAGAAATTTGTCAAGCCAAAAGAGAGTGACATGATATATTCAACAAACTGCATGGGAAAAATATGCAGTCAAGATAATTTATCCAACACTGTCATTCAGAATAAGAGAGATAAAGAGTTTCCAGGACAAACAAAAACTAAAGAAGTTTGTGACCACTAAACTAGCCCTGCAAGAAATAATAAAGGGGACTCGTTGAATGGGAGAGAAAGAACAAAAGTGACAGGATTAGAATGGAACAGAGAAAATCGCAGGAAACAATGAAAAAACAAGTAATACCACTGAATACATATCTATCAATAATTACTCTGAAGGTAGATGGACTAAAATTGTAAGAAAAGACCCATCTGTAATCTGCCTACAAGAAACTCATTTTAGACCTAAATCCACCTGCAGATTGAAAGTGAGGGAATGGAGGAATATTAAACATGCAAATGAATGAAAAAAAAAACAGAAAAAAAAGAGTAGTAATACATATATGAGACACATGAGATTTTAAAGATTTTTATTTATTTGACAGATGGAGATCACAAGTAGGTAGAGAAGCAGGCAGAGAGAGAGGAGGAAGCAGGCTCCCTGCTGGGCAGAGAGCCCAATGTGGGGCTTGATTCTAGGACCCTGGGATCATGACCTGAGCTGAAGGCAGAGGCTTTAACCCACTGAGCCACCCAGGCACCCCGACAAATGAGATTTTAAACCAAAGATTGTAACAAGGGGTGAAGAAGGGCATTATATCATAATAAAGGAGACTATCCAACAAGAGGATCTAACAATTGTAAATATTTATGCCCCCAACTTGGAAGACCAAAATACATAAAACATCTAATAACAGACATAAAGGAACTCATTGATAATAAAGCAATAACAGTAGGGGACTTTAACATCCCACTCATAATAATGGACACATCACCTCAGCAGAAGCTCAGCAAGAAAACAATGGCTTTGAATGACACACTGGACCAGATAGACTTAACAGATACATTCAAAACATTTTATCCTAAAGCACCAGAATATATATTCCTTTCAAGTACACATGGGACATTCTCCAGAAAAGATCCCATACTAGGTGACATATCGGGCCTCAAGAAGTACAAAAAGATTGAGATCTTTTCTGACCACAATACTAGGAAACATGAAGTCAACCACAAGAAAAAATTTGGAAAGACCACAAATGCATGGAAGTTATAGAGCATGCTACTAAGGAAAGGATGGGTCAGAGAGGAAATTAAAGAAAACATTTTAGATTGAAAAAAAATGAAAATGAAAATATAATAGTCAAATACCTTTGGGATGCAGTAAAACAGGTCAAAGGAGGGAAGTATATTGCAATACATGTCTATCTCAAGAAGCAAGAAAAGTCTCAAACACACAACTTAACCTTACACCTAATGGAGATAGAAAAAGAAGAGCATGTAAAGCCTAGAGCCAGCAGAAGAAGGGAAATAATAAAGATTAGAGCAGAGATAAATAATATAGAAAAAAACAGATCAATGAAAATAAGAGCTGATTCTTTGAAAGAATTAATATAATTAATAAACCTCTAGCCAAATTTATCAAAAAAGGAGAGAAAGGACCCAAATAAATAAAATCACAAATGAAATGGGAAGGATACAACCAACACCACAGAAATACAAACAATTATAAGAGAACAGAATGAAAAATTATATGCCAACTAGTTGGGCAATGTGGAAGAAATGGATAAATTCCTAGAAACATACAAACTACCAAAACTGAAAAAGGAAGAAGTAGAATATATGAACAGACCCATAACCAGGAAAGAAATTGAATCCTAATCAAAACTCTCCCAACAAACAAAGGCCAGGGCCAGATGGCTCCCCAGGGGAATTCTACCAGACATTTAAATAAGAGATAATACCTATTCTTTTCAAACTGTTCCAAAATAGAAATGTAAGGAAAACTTCCAAACTTATCTTTCAAGGCAAGCATTACCTTGATCCCAAAACCAGACAAAGACACTACTAAAAAGGAGAAACACAGGCCAATACCCCTGATGAACATGGATGTAAAACTTCTCAACAAGATACTAGCAAATCAAATCCAATAGCACATTAACAGATTTAGTTGCCATGATCAAATGGGATTTTTTCCTTGGGCTGCAGGGGTGGCACGATATTTTGAAATCAATCAATATGATACACAACATATGATCCTCTCAATAGATACAAAAAAATAAAAACATTTGACAGAATACAGCAACCATTTTTAAAACTTCAACAAAGTAGATGCAGATGGAACATAACTCAACATCATAAATGTCATAGACAAAAGACCTACAGCTAATATTTTCAATGGGAAAAAACTGAGAGCTTTTCCTCTTGGTCAGGAGCATGACACAGATGTCCACTCTCACCGCTGTTGTTCAACATAGTACTAGAAGCCCTAGCCTCATCAATCAGAAAACAAAAAGAAATAAAAGCCATCCAAATTGGCAAGGATAAATTCAGACTTTCACTCTTTGCAGATGAGCTGATACTCTACGGAGAAAACACAAAGACTCTACCAAAAATTTGCTGGAACTGATACATGCAGGATATAAAATCAATGTACAGAAATCAGTTGCACTTCTATTCACCAATAATGAAGCATTTGGAAGAAAAATCAAGGAATCAATTACATTTATAAATGCAAAAAGTTATGAAAACACTTTTGGAATTAAGCAATGATTCCAGTAAAGTGGCAGGTTATAAAATCAACTGTTTAAAAAAAGAAGAGCAAATTGGTCATTCTCAAGGGAGGGAAGGTGGAGGCATCTGGGAAAAGTAACTCAAAACCCCACAAGCATGACTACAATGAGATATGAGTTCATCCCCTCAGGCATGACTATAATCAAAGAGATAAATAATAAGTGGTGGCAAGATACAGAAAATTGAAACCACTGAAGGTTACAGGTGGGAATTGTTTCACGTTGTTCCAGTCATGAAACGTAGAGTTACCATATGACCCAACAATTCTACTTCTAGATATAAATGGCGGAGAAACACATGCCCGCACAAACCATTTACATCTACCTTTTACATCTTAAGTTTTCCACTTGCCATAAAAACAGTTTATATAACATATTTACTTTGAGATGTAGGAGTTATATTTTAACTTCCTGATTGATTTCTCCTTTGATATAAATACAAATAATGACAACAGAGAAGTGGAATTTGAAAAGAAGCAGAATGTCTATGGAACCGATTTCAGTTCTGCTACTGCTATAGCTGAGTTGTTACTTCAGCTCTAGGAGTTGTGGAAGGGTGCTGCTGTGACCCTCAGAATATAGCCACTAGATCCATATAAAGAAAATCTTGGTTGAACTTGTCCAGAGAGGTCATGAAGTGACTGTTCTGTCACCTTCAGCTTCTGTTCTTATTTTTATCCCAACAAAAAATCTCCTCTTAAATTTGAGATATGCCCTTCATCTTTAAGTAAAAATGATACTGAGGTTTCTATGATGCAACTGGTCAATAAATGGATATATATGGTCTACCAAAATATATATTTTGGACATGTTTTTCACTAATGCAAGAAGTCGCTTGGAAATGTTCTCACTGTCTTGAGAAAGTCTGCAAAGATGCAGAGTTTAGGGTGCCCGGGTGACTCAGTTGCTTGAGCGATTGCCTTCAGCTCAGGTCATGATCCTGGAGTCCTGGGATCAAGTCCCACATTAGGAGTCCCTGCTCAGCAGGGGGTCTGCTTTTCCATCTGCCCTTCCCCCTCTCATGCTCACTCATTCTCATTCTCTCTCTCAAATAAATAAATAAAATCTTTTTTAAAAAAACATGCAGAGTTTAAACAAGAAAGTTATGACAAAACTATAAGAATCAAGGTTTGATGTCATTCTTGCAGATGTTATTGGACCCTGTGGTATGCTGCTGGCTAACCTACTTAAAATATCTTTAGTGCACAGTCTTTGCTTCTCTCCTGGCTATGCATTTGAAAAGTATAGAGGTGGATTTCCTTTCACTCAATCTTAAGTACCTGTTACCAAGTCAGAATTAAGTGAGCAAATGACATTCATGGAGAGAGCAGAAAGTATGATATATGTGCTTTATTTTGACTTTTGGTTCCAAACATTTAATGAGAAGAGTTGGAATCAGTTTTACAGTGAAGTACTAGGTAAGTCATGTTTTTAACTGGTAGCATGAAGTCTTAATTCTAAGCGGCTCAGAAGGCAACTTTGTATAAAGTTAAAGGAAATTGTCTTTTATAAGTGAAATGATGAAAACATAAGATGATCTGTCAATCTCACAAGTATTACGGAATGCTTAAATTATAAGATCAGTTAAAACCCTGTGGTCCATTGCTAATACAGAACACTCCAAGTATAAACCACAGATTGAAGCACTGAGGAGTTCTTTAAGCAATCACGTATTTGTTCTTGTTCATTTGTTTGTAACAGGCTTTATCTTAAGGAGGAGTTTTATGTCCACAGCAATATTAAGTAGAGATTCACCTTAAATGCCCAAGGCCCCTCACAACCATCACTCCCTGTATTATCAACATCTCCCAGCAGAGGAAGACATGTGTCACAACTGATTAAACTATATCGACAGATCATTATCCTCCAAAGTCTATAGTTTGTGTAAAGGTTCCTTCCTGGGGTTGTACATTTGATAAGTTTGGACAAATGAGTAATGCTATGTATTCACCACTACAGTGCTGTACAGAGTAGTTTAAGTACCCTAAAAATTCCCTATGCTCTTTCTAGTCATTCTACATATAAATTTTACCACACATTTTTTTATGGAAGGCATTAGAAATTTCATGAACTATCTTTATCAAAGCATACATTTAGACTTATGATTTACATATTTCTAGCACAACTATCTATGGAACATTAAAGGAAATTGTTTCCCCCTTATTTAGTTTCCTTTAAAAATTAAACTATTTTGCCATATTATCTGAAGGCTCCTTCACAACTGAAAGGTTGTGAGGCTCTATCCCAGACTCAGGAACCTATAATTTGAAGTTACTAATGGTTGCATGTTCCTTAACTAAATACTTACAAACCTTGTTGAAGTATGGACACACACGTTATTAGTCTAAATTTTTTTCAAAATTACACCTCTCCATCAAAGAAAAAATGAGCCAAAATGAAGGGTGAACATATCTATTTCCATACTTTATGATAATTTCCAGCTACTTTTGCAAATATTTTTATTTAATGCACAAATATTATTAAACTCTTAACATAAATATGATAGAGTAAGAGCCATACTCTCAAAAACTTCACAATGTTTTTGGAAAATCTGGGATCAAATGGCTTGCTAAATTATAAGAAACTAGACCATAGCACTCTGGGAGAAAGTGTTTCCATGAGTGTGGTAGGATTAATTGATTGAGAAGATGAATTCAGTTTTTACATTTGCATTCATTACTTTTGCAGCTGCACAGAGTAAACAAATGCATGTTAAATATTGTAGTGGCTTAAGTTTAAAAATTATTAGTGATTGGGGTGCCTGGCTGGCTCAGTGGGTTAAAGACTCTGCCTTTGGCTCGGGTCATGACAGGGTCCTGGGATGGAGCCCCACATTGGACTCTGCTCAGCAGGGAGCCTACTTCCTCCTCTTTCTCTGCCTGCTTCTTTGCCTACTTGTGATCTCTATCTGTCAAATAAATAAATAAGAACCTTTAAAAAAGTTATTAATGATTATTAATGAGTGGATGTGATATTAGAGATGTCTATCGTGCTTTCTCTTTTGTATCTATTTTTATGAACAATATATATATTTACATATTTTAATTTACAAACCACAAGCACTTTTTTTTTAACTTTTTTTGGTTTTATTTTATCTCATTTCATTTCATTTTAATTTTTTTAAATTAACATATATTATTAGCTCCAGGGGTACAGGTCTGTGAATTGTCAGGCTTACACACTTCACAGCATACACCATAGCACATACCCGCCCCAAAGTCCATAACCCAACCACCCTCTCCCTATGCCCCTCCCCCCAGCAAACCTTGGTTTGTTTGGTGAGGTTGAGTCTCTTATAGTTTATCTCCCTCACAATTCCATCTTGTTTCATTTTTTCATTCCCTACCCCCAAAATCCCCACATTGCATTTCAAATTCCACATATCAGGGAGATCATATGATAATTGTCTTGCTCTGATTGACTTATATCGCTCAGCATAGTACCCTGTAGTTCCATTCATGTCATTGCAAATGGCAAGATTTCTTTTCGTGGCTGTATAGTATTCCATTGTATATATGTACCACGTTTTCTTTATCCATTCATCTTTTGATGGACATCTAGGTTCTTTCCATAGTTTGCCTATTGTGGATATTCCTGCTATAAACATTCAGGTGCATGTGCCCCACTGGATCACTACATTTGTATCTTAACGGTAAACACCCATTAGTGCTATTGCTGGGTTATAGGGTAGCTCTATTTTCAACTTTCTAAGGAAGCTCCATGCTGTTTTCCATAGTGGCTGCATCAGCTTGCTTTCTCACCAACAGTGTAGGAGGGTTCCCCTTTGTCCACATCCCCACCAGTGTCTGTCGTTTCCTGACTTGTTAATTTTAGTCCTTCTGACTGCTGTGAGGTGGTATCTCATTGTGCTTTTGATTTGTATTTCCCTGATGCGAGGGATGTGGAGCACTTTTTCATGTGTCATTTGGCCATCTGGATGTCTTCTTTGCAGAAATGTCTGTTCATGTCCTCTGCCCATTTCTTGATTGAATTCTTTGTTCTTTGAGTGTTGAGTTTGATAAGTTCTTTAGAGATTTTGGATACTACCCCTCTATCTGATATGTCGTTTGCAAATATCTTCTCCCATTCTGTTGGTTGTCTTTTGGTTTTGTTGGTTGTCTTTTGGTTTTGCTGTGCAAAAGGGTTTGATCTTGATCAAGTCCACTTTTGGTTTTTTCCCTTGCTTTTCATGATGTTTTTAGGAAGAAGTTGCTGTGGCTGAAGTCAAAGATGTTGCTGCCTGTGTTTTCCTCAAGGACTTTAATGGATTCCTTCCTCACATGGAGGTCTTTTATCCATTTTGCGTCTATTTTTGTGTGTGGTGAAGGAAATGGTCCAGTTTCATTCTTCTGCATGTGGCTGTCCAATTTTCCCAATGCCATTTGTTGAAGAGACTGTTTTTTTTGTTTGTTTTCCATTGGCTATTCTCTCTTGCTTTGTCAAAGATTAGTTGACCATAGAGATGAGGATCTATTTCTGGGCTCTCTATTCTGTTCCATTGATCTATGTGTCTGTTTTTGTGCCAGTACCTTACTGTATTGATGATGACAGCTTTGTCATAGAGCTTGAAGTATGGAATTGTGATGCCACCATCTCTGGCTTTCTTTTTCAACATTCCTCTGGCTATTTAGGGTCTTTTCTGGTTCCATATAAATTTTAGGGTTATTTGTTTCATTTATTTGAAAAAAAATTGATGGTATTTTAATAGGGATTGTGTTAAATGTGTAGAATGTTTTAGCTAGCATAGACATTTTCACAAAATTTGTTCTTCCAATCCATGAGCATGGAACATTTTTCCATTTCTTTGTGTCTTCCTCAATTTCTTTCAAGAGTACTTTATAGTTTTCTGAGTACAGAAAATTTGCCTCTTTGGTTAGGTTTATTCCTAGGTATCATATGGTTTTGGGAACAATTGTAAATGGGACTAACTCCTTAATTTCTCTTTCTTCTTTCTTGTTTTTGGTGCATAGAAATACAACTGATTTCTGTGTATTGATTTTATATCCCGACACTTTACTGAATTCCTGTACAAGTTCTAGCAGAATTGGAGTGGAGTCTTTTGGATTTTCCACAAAAGTACCATATTATCTGCAAAGAGTGATAGTTTGATTTCTTTTTGTTGTCTGATTGCTGAGGCTATGACTTCTACTACTTTATTGAATAGCAATGGTGTTAATGGACATCCTGCCCTGTTCCTGACCTTAGCGGAAAAGCTCTCAGTTTTTCTCCATTGAGAATGATATTCGCTGTGGGTTTTTCATAGATGGCTTTGATGATATTGAGGTATGTACCCTCTATCCCTACACTGTGAAGAGTTTTGATCAAGATAGGATGCTGTACTTTGTCAGTGCTTTTTCAGTATCTATTGAGTAGATGATATGGTTCTTGTTCTTTCTTTTATTAATGTTTTGTTGTTGGGGCCAATTCCACATTAAAACCTGTTAAACCCCTAGGGCCTGCCTGGGCCTACTTAGCCAGAGTGACTCCATGTTGCCTAGGTAGCCATTTTGTTGTTTAATAAACACCTCAGCAGTTAGTGATATCGGTTCCGGGTAACCGTTGCTAAAACACACACCTAAAATAACGCCAGACAGGTAAAAGACATCCAATCAGCCAAAGCCACATACGTAGAGGTCTGCGGTTGTGCCCTATAAAAACTAGCCTGTAAGACCAAGGTAGGTCGCTGTCTTTGGAGGCGGCCCTGGCCGGTCAGTTTGACATCTAACGCTTGGCATAGAATAAAGCTTACATAACTTTCACTTTGTCTCAGTCTTGTCCTGCTGGCCAGTCAAACTTCTAATGCTTGGCATAGAATAAGGCTTTGCATAATTTTCACTTTGTCTCAGTCTCATTCCTTTGATAATGGACCCAATATCTTATCACTTTGATTGATTTGCAGATGTTGAACCAACCTCACAGCCCAGGAATAAATCCCACTTGGTCACGCTGAGTAATCTTTTAATGTACTGTTGGAACCAATTGGCTAGTATTTTGGTGAGAATTTTTGCATCTGTGTTCATCAAGGATATTGGTCTGTAATTCCCTTTTTTGATGGGATCTTTATCTAGTTTTGGGATCAAGGTAATGCTGGCTTCATAAAATGAGTTTGGAAGTGTTCCTTCCATTTTTATTTTTTAGAACAGTTTCAGGAGAATAGGAATGAAATCTTCTTAAAGAATTTAAATTTAAATTTTAAAATGCTTTTTAAATGCATTTTTAACATGCATTTTAAATGCTTGGTAGAATTCCCCTTGGAAGCTGTCTGGCCCTGGGCTCTTATTTGTTGGGAGATGTTTGATGACCACTTCAATCTCCTTACTGGTTATGGGTCTATTCACGTTGTCTATTTCTTCCTGGTTCAGTTTCAGTTGTTTATCCGTCTCTAGGAATGCATCCATTTCTTTCAGATTGTCAAATTTGCTAGCATTTAGTTGCTCATAATATGTTCTTATAATTGCTTATATTTCTTTGGTGTTGGTTGTGATCTCTCTTTCATTCTTGATATTATTAATATAGGTTCTTTCTTTTTTCTTTTGGATAAGCCTGGCCGGGGTTTATCAATCTTATTAGTTGTTTCAAAGAACCAGCTCTTAGTTTCATTGATTTGTTCTATTGTTTTTTTGGCTTCTATTTCATTGATTTCTGCTCTGATCTTTATTGTTTCTCTTTTCCTGCTGGGTTTAGGCTTTCTTTGCTGTACTTTCTCCCACCCCTTTAGGTGTAGGGTTAGGTTGTGTATTTGAGACCTTTCTTGTTTCTTGAGAAAGGCTTGTATCACTATATATTTTCCTCTCAGGACCTTTGTTGTGTCCCACAGATTTTGAACAGTTGTGTTTTCATTATCATTTGTTTCCATGATTTTTTAAAATTCTTTAATTTCCTGGTTGACCCGTTCATTCTTTAGGAGGATGCTTTTTAGCCTCCATGTATTTGAGTTTTTTCCAACTTTCCCCTTAGGATTGAGTTCTAGTTTCTGAGCATCATGATCTGAAAATATGCAGGGAATGATCCCAATCTTTTGGTACCAGTTGAGACCTGATTTGTGACCCAGGATGTGATCTATTCTGGAGAATGTTCCATGTGCACTAAAGAATGTGTATGGTGTTGCTTTGGGATGGAATGTGTTGAATATATCTGTGTTGTCCATCCAATCCAGTGTGTCATTTAAGGCCTTTATTTCCTTGTTGATCTTTTGCTTGGATGATCTGTCCATTTCAGTGAGGGAAGTGTTAAGTCCCCTACTATTATTGTACTATTGTCAATGTGTTTCTTTGATTTTGTTATTACTTGGTTTATAGAGTTGGCTGTTCCCATGTTAGAGGCATAGATACTTAAAATTGTTAGATCTTTGAGTATGATATAGTGTCCTTCCTCATCTCTTTTTATAGTCTTTGGCTTAAAATCTAATTGATCTAAGGACTGCCACCCCAGCTTTCTTTTGATGTCCATTAGCACGGTAAATGGTTTTCCACCCCCTCTCTTTAAATATGGAGGTCTCTTTGGTTCTAAAATGAGTTTCTTGTAGATAGTGTATTGATGGGTCTCATTTTTTTATCCATTCTGATACCCTGTGTCTTCTGATTGGGGCATTTAGCCCACTTACATTCAGGGTAACTATTGAGAGATATGAATTTAGTGCCATTATATTGCCTGTAAGGGGACTGTTACTGTATATTTTCTCTGTTCCTTTCTGCTCTACTACTTTTAGGCTCTCTCTTTGCTTAGAGGACCCCTTTCAATATTTCTTATAGGGCTGGTTTGGTGTTTACAAATTCTTTTAGTTTTTGTCTTGGAAGCTTTTTATCTCTCCCTATCTCTCCCAATGATAACCTAGCTGGATGTAGTACCCTTGGCTGCATGTTTTCTCATTTAGTGCTCTAAATATGTTATGCCAGTTCTTTCTGGTCTGATGGGTCTCTGTGAATAAATCTGCTGCCAGTCTAATATTTTTACCATTGTATGTTACAGACTTCTTGGCCTGGGCTTCTTTCAGGATTTTCTCCTTGTCACTAAGACTTGTAAATTTTATTATTGGATGATGGGGTGTGGACCTATTCTTATTGATTTTGAGGGGGGTTTCTCTGTTCCTCCTGGATTTTGATGCTTGTTCCCTTTGCCACATTAGGGACATTCTCTACAATAATTCTCTCCAATATACCTTCTGCCACACTCTCTTTTTCTTCTTCTTCTGGAATTCCAATTATTCTATTATTGATTCATCTTATGGTATCACTTATCTCTCAAATTCTCCCCTCGTGGTCCAGTAGTTGTCTCTCTATAGCTCAGCTTCTTTAATCTCCATCATTTGGTCTTCTATATCACTAATTCTTTCTTCTCCCTCATTTGTCCTAGCAGTGAGAGCCTCTACTTTTGATTGCACCCCATTAATAGCTTTTTTAATTTCAGCTTGGTTAGATTTTAGTTCTTTTATTTTTCCAGAAAGGGCTGGAAATTTATTTATTTCTCAGACAGGGTTTCTCTAAAATCCTCCATGCCTTTTTTGAGCCCAGCTAGCCCTTTGAGAGTTGTGATTCTGAACTCTAGATCCGACATTACTAATGTCCGTGCTGATTCAGTCCCTAGCCTTTGGTACTGCCACTTGTTCTTTTTTCTTGTGGTTTTTCCACCTTGTCATTTTATCCAGATAAGAATATATGAATGAGAGGAAAAAATAGTAAAAGAGTGGCAAAGACCTCAGAGAAATGTATGCTAACCATATCAGAAGAGATCCCATATTGGGGGGGAGTAGAAAGGGGGTAAAAAGAAATTTTAAGTAAAATGTTTTAAACAATTAGAAAAAGAAAAAAAAATATATATATAGAGAGAGAGAGAGAGAATGGAGCTAGCCACTTTATTTTGGGTGTATTTTGGTCTCTTAGAAAAAACTACCTCCCAAAATTGTAAAGAAAGAAAAACTTAAATATACACAAAAATAAGGGTAAATATGATTAAGAGATGGAATATGACTGTAAAGATGAAAATTTTTTAAAAATTCAAAAAAGGAATTGATAAGTTGGTTGGGAAAAGAAAGTGGAGAGAATTTGCTCAGGCTGGAGACTAGAACAAAGCCCTGTGCTAGATTTAGGGTATATTTTGATCTATTAGAAGTTGTATCCCAAAAATTTTTAGAAGAAATACCCTATATGTATACCAAAAATAAAGTTAGATGCAATGAAAGGTAAAATATTACTATAATAATGAAGGTTTAAAAAGGTTTCTTTTTTTAAGAAAGGTATTGTTAAGATAAATGAGTTAAAAACATTAAAAGAGGAAAGAGGAAAATTTAAAAAATTAGAATAAGAAAAATAAAATTTTTAAAAAATTTAACTTTGCAAGATTAAAGAATGATGGGGAGAAAACCATGAATTCCATTCTTTGATTTCACTCATCTGGAATTCTGCTGTTCTTGATCAGTGAGCTTGGTCTTGGCTGGATGTTCTTGTTGATCTTATGGGGGAGGAGCCTATTGTAGTGATTCTCAAGTGTCTTTATCCAAGGCGGAACTGCACCACCCTTGCCAGGGGCTGGGCAAAGTAATCTGCTCGGGTTCACTCTTGGGAACTTTTGTTCCTGAACACTTTATGTAGAGCTATGGAAGATGTGAATGAAAATGGCAGCCTCCCAATCTCCAGCCCAGAGGAACTGAGAGCTCGGGGCCCCACTCCTCAGTGCGCCCTCAGAGAAAAGTGCTCAATCACTCCCATCTCCCTGGTCTCCGGCCACGCTCTGAGGTCACCTGGCCTGTGACCAAGCATTTCTGTCTCTGGCACAGAGTCCCATTTGGAGTCCCTAAACCAGCAGATTCCTGCCACGCTGCTCTTTTGGTGGCTCTCCCCAGATCTGCCACTTGTGAGGTCCCTGCTCAAAGAGTAGTGACCTGATTGTGCCATGGATCACAGTTTAAGGTAATCCCAAACTGAGAGCTCTCTCCTCAGCTCTGTCTCTGTGGTCGCCTTCCCTGCTCTAATACCTGTGAGCTCTGCTACACTCAGACAACCCTGATCTTTCTGTGACCCCATGGGACCTGAGACCACATTGTCCACGTGAGGGCTCCTCCCCCACTTAGCCTCTGGAGCAATGTCCCTCAGTGGAGCAGTATTTTAAAAGTTCGAATTTTTTGCTCCATTGCTCCACTGCTTGCAAGGAGCCTGCCCCTCCCCCAGTAGTCTATCTTCCCATTGCTTCGGATTCACTTCTCTGCACATCCTACCTTTCAGAAAGTGGTTTATTTTCTGTTTCTAGAACTGCTGCTCTTCTTCTCTTCAATCTCCTGGTGGGTTTGTAGGTGTATGGAATGGTTTGATAACTATCTAACTGAACTCCTGCGACCCAACATCCTCTCAGTCTGCTGCTACTCCACCATCTTGATTCCTTCTCCAAGCCACAGGCACTTCTAAACACCTTTAGCTAAATTATTTCAAGCTTCTTTCATAAAATTACCTGATATATTCACATTATAATATTCTTGTGTCCACTACCTTTTGCTTGCTTTTTTCCCTTCAGAAAGACCCACTATTTTATCTGAGTTATTGAGAAAAGATGAAATATGGCTCATTGAAGCCTACTGGGATCCTGAATTTTCTCACCCACTCCTACCACATTTTCAATTTATTGGAGGACTCACCCACAAACCTGGCAATCCCTTGCCTACAGTAACTGATTTCTGTATGTTTTGCTTTACTTTTCATTTTCAGTAGAAATGACTCTGCATTCTTTTTTGGTCGATCTGATTACAGTGAGAAAGATATGGGAAGCTGATTTATGCTAACTAAAAATGTAAATATTTCTAATACCATTACAATAATGTGAATTTCATTATCATTGCAAAGTAACATATTACGCCTGGAGACTTTGGGAATAGGGTGAGCTAAGGCCTTCATTATTCAACACACAAGTAAGTATCATTCATTCATTCAAAGAATATTCTGGAAGTGACTAGTTCAGAGGTAAATTCTGGATATTCAGAGAACAGTGTAGACACAATTTCTACCCATACACACCTGACATTCTACTTAGAAAGATAGAATATAAGTGATAAAAATTATGTGAAAAGTATTATAATATTACAATAAGGAAAGACCACAATACTAAAGAACATTCAGCAGGAATCATAGAAAGTATCTCATATCATTGATACATGAGACCTGAAGAGGAAGGGATGAGGAGAGAGGAAGACTATGAAAAGTAAATCAGGTAGAGTAATAATGACAATTCCTGAGAAGTCTGTTTTGTCTAGTAGAAAGAGGCTGAATAAAGAGGCTAATGATGCTGGACAAGTATGTTACAAACAATTATAAAGCTTCTGAAGGAGCTAATGAAAAGGAGAAAATGTAATGTGAAAAGGGAGAGATATGATCAGATTTCCTTTTTCAAAAAGCACTAAAGATGCCATCACTGGATTGGATTGCAGAGGGGCAAGAATGAAAAAGAGGACCATTTAGGAGGTTGTTGCAAGAGTTCAGGCAACATGATGGAAAAATCAGATGTTAAGGATAAGGCTATGCCTACCCTTTACATTATCAGCCTCATTTTCTTTTCAGTGAAAAAGTTATTTAATATCTATAAAATCCTTAAAATGTCTCTGGCACATAGTGATATAAAAGTAGTATTAACTACTGTCATGATTTTGTTACTATTATGAGTGTTATTAAAAATCTAAAATGTGTCTGCCTAATTTGATATGACTCCTCATTGAATAAGAACTAGTTTCCAAAGATAAAGACTGTATTTTCTAGCAAATTTGTAGATATTCTGTGCCATGCATAGCTTGACAATCAGACGAGGAATTTGAAATGCTCACATTTTTTGGTAAGAGTTAAGGCTCTTCACTGGTATTCTAGCTTAAAGAGAAGACAATTCCTCAACAATATTATGTGTCCCCCAACAATATTGGTAGCCAAACCCAAAATTATTTGCCTTCCTTACAGCATTTAAGTAATTCCTCATTTGTGATCCCAGAGTTTGACATTTAGAGCATAAAAGAGATGTGCTTATTGGAGCAAGGGTTCTCTGTCTGCCATATACCAAGACTGTATGAAATTTCAATAAAGAGCCCATGGGGAGCATAGTTTCTTGACACCATAATGTCACAATGATCAAGGAGAAAATGGACATTGCATGTATGATAAGGACCATAAATTCTGCATACTTATTAAATTTCTACCATTTTATCTGAAAACTACCCATAGTTTAAAATTACAAAGTAATGCTGTTAGTATATAGGATGATATTTCTTATAAGAAAAGAAATATATGTTTTAAATTCTTTGTATATCTTTAAGACATTGGCAACAAGCATCCTTTACTGAGCTATTAGATGATCTATTCAGAGATCCTTTTTTGTCTACCATTTGATTAGCAGCAACATAAACCTGAGGTCTTATTCAGGGGTTAATTCAATTTGTCTTGATTACAAATTATTTGGGCAACCTATGGAAACTTTCACAAAGGTAAAGCCTGAGGTAAGATTAGTGAAAGTTCTATTCAGTCTAAACTATTCTTGGGAGATGTTCCCCTTCATACTAAGAGACGGGGATGATGTCAATAGGAGCGGAACAAGACAAGGAGGAAGAGGACAAGAAGGATGATTAGATGTATAATCATAATAATTACTAATAGTAGCTGCTGTTATGACATTGCAAAACAAGACTTGAATCCAAGTCAGTGATTATGAGGCCTGTCCATATTCTTTATTATATAAAATGAAGAGTTCTTACAAACTACTTGCTTTCCATCAATTATGAGGATCCCAGAATACTTCTGTACTATCCTTTTAAGAAATAAGGCATCTGGTAAATTGCAACAAGATTCTCTAAAAATGTTTATACATTTACAGGGTGCCTGGGTGGCTCAGTCGGTTAAGCGGCCACCTCTTGATTTTGTCTCAGTTCATGACCTCAAGGATGTGAGATGGAGCCCCACACTGGGCTCCATGCTGAGAGTGGAGCCTGCTTAAGATTCTCTTTCTCCCTATCCCTCGGCCCCTCCCCCTCACTTCCACGCACACACTTTGTTTCTTTCTAAAATAATTTATACATCATAATATACATATATAATATATATGTATACATATATGTATACATAATATACATATATAAAACTATACAGGGAAAAATAATCAAAATGTGCAAAAAAACGCATGTGTTTTTCATATCAAGGATATACCTGGATGGAGACCAGAGGTGAATCTTACTTCTCTTTTTATTCTTTATCATACTTTACAAATGTTCTTTCAATAAGCCTGTGTAATTTTTATGAGGATATCATAGAATGAGAACAGCTAGTCCAAGTCAGTGATGAACCTAAAGAAAGATTATAGGGGACATCTTCTAAGCACGGTTGAAGAAAGCTATCAGCCAGGAGCTAATGAGAGAAAACATTGAACATAGGTAACTATAAATGTTGCTATAGGTTGCTGACTCCCAGAGATTATTAGGATGCCCAGTGTCATAGGAGAGTACAGTGATTTTCATGTGAAACTAGTATCATCAGAATGGAATTATACTTTAAAAAAAAAGATTTTATTTATATTTACTTATTTATTTATTTAACAGAGAGACGTGGGGGGTGGGGCAGGGGTGGAGAGGCAGAGGGAGAGAGAGAATCCCAAGCAGACATCCCACTGAGGGCAGAATCCAATGTGGGGGCTGACTTTAGGATCCTGAAATCATGACCTGAGCCAAAATCAAGACTTGGACCCTTAACTGACTGAGCTAGCCAGGACACCAGGGTGGAATTAAACTTTTGAATAATTCCCTGGACAATGTATGGTCTGCAAGGTTAAAGTTTAAAAACTTTTTCTTTTCTTTATTATATATATATATATATATATACATATATATATATATGTATATATATATATATATATTTAAATGCCTTTAAGAGAAGCTAGAAAACAATGAATAGAATGAGAAAGTATACTCTTCATACTGGAAGGATTAATCATTATTTTCCAGAGATAAAATAACAAATAATGAATTTAAAAGAGAAAGACCAAAAGGAAAAGAATAAAATGAAAAGATAAGTGTAGTTTTGACAAGATATCCAGGAAAATTTTGCTCCTCGTATTTCTTTCTTTTCTTTTCTTTCTTCCTTCCTTCCTTTCTTCCTTTCTCTCATTTTTTTCTTTTTTCATTCCTTTTCTCTTTCTCTCTTTTTTTTTTTTTTTTGGTAGAAGAGTACATCTAGCAATGAGGAATTATTTTAGTATAGAAAGTAATAAAAATTCTTAAATTGGTAAGGATCTGGGACTACAGGTCAGAATAATTACAAAACAATTCCAGTTGAACATGGCTTTACCAAGATTTTATATAGTCTGAACTGAGCTGCTCAGGAGGGTGAGCACAGCTCTGCTGGAGAGAAGCCTGCTGTAGCTTTCCCACTGTGGTGCAAGTGCTCCCTGGGGCTCCCACTGTGGTGATAACCAGGGTCCCAGCCCTCACTGCCAGTTACACAAAGCACATTCTAATGAGACATCAATTTTATAAGTAGGATTTCAGGGCAAAAGGTGTTATACATAAAGAAGACAAAAATACTGTCATTGAAATAAATTACTATATAAGAATATTTCTGGATTATAAATAGGAATCTTAGAGCTATTATATTGCAATTCCAAAAGCAATATTGGACTCATGAATGACAGCACATCTTAACCACCCATCTTTAAAGAGTGTTTTAAGAGAAGAGCTTGGGAAGTTCTGACAAAGGTTAAGGTTATGTACGAATTATGAAGTTGAGAGAAAAATGATATAAAGTCATCCCAATCACAATATGATTTTTTTTAATATTATTTATTTATTTGAGAGAGAGACAGTGAGAGAGAGCATGAGCGAGGAGAAGGTCAGAGGGAGAAGCAGACTCCCTGTGGAGCCAGGAGCCCGATGGGGGACTCAATCCCAGGACTCCAGGATCATGACCTGAGCTGAAGGCAGTCACTTAACCACCTGAGTCACCCAGGTGCCCCACAATATGATTTTTTTAATGCTCATAGTCAAAGTAGTAAAACACTAATGACTAAACAAAAGCAATTCTCTAGAAAATCTACCTGAAATAAACACAAGTGGTTTAATAGAACTACAATAATAAAGAATTAAAGGTGAGTATATATCCTTCTGTGTGGCCTCCTTACAAGAATCTATGTTAGTCATTAGTAACATTATAAAACAAAGATTCCAGATATAATACAATATACGTAGGAGCATTTCCTCCTGATACTGTATACTAGCTCTCTTTTGTTTCTTGTTTATACATACAAACACACACTTTCACACAGAAACAGACACACATTTGCGCAAATATACATAATAAAGGAAATCAGTCTCATACAATTGTGCACTCCCAGAGGAAATAAGGGATTAGGTCTGTGATAAATATCCACCGATGAAAAGGGAATGCAGGCTCCTCAAAAAATTAAAAATAGAATGACCATTTGGTCTACTAATAACACTTATGGGTATATATCCTAACAGAATCAAAATTAGGACACCCATCTTCATAACATCACTATTATAAGAGCCAAAAGGTAGAAGCAACCCAAGTGTCCACTGATTAATGAATCAGTAAACGAAATGTTGTATATGCACACAGAGAAATAATGCTCAAACTTAGAAGAAAATTTTAACATGCGCTACAACAGGAATGAACCTTAGGACATCATTATGCTAAGTGAAATGGGCCGATCACAAAAAGACAAATACTGTATGATACCAGTTCTATGAGGAATCTAGACTAGTCAGATTCGTAGAAACAGAAAGTAGAACGATGGTTGCCAGGGAATGGTAAGGAGAGAAATGGGGCATTATGGTATAATGGGCATAAAGTTCCAGTTTTACCAGATGAAAAAGTTCTGGAGACTGGATGCACAACAAAGTGAATATATTTAACACTACTGAACTATATACCTAGGAATGGTTAAGATGGTAAATTTTATGTTATATATATTTTACCACAGTAAAAAATATGCCACTACTCTAATAATGCCCAATAATACATTATTTAGTTGTTCATAGCCATCTTTTCAAGAGTGGTTTCCATGCTGTTGCTCTTTTGTGATGGAACACATCTTCCCCCACAGGATATGGAAGAGTTTGTCCAGAGCTCTGGAGAAAATGGTATTGTGGTTTTACTCTGGGGTCGATGGTCAATAACATGGAAGAAGAAAGAGCCAGTGTGATTGCATCAGCCCTTGCCCAGACTCCACAAGAGGTAAAGTATCTTAACAGTGGACAACTACTTAATGTCTCTGTTAACTTTATAAAGGGTCTGATTACACAAATTTCTTGCATGAAAGTGAAAAAAGTAAACTATTATGATAGCTTCAAATTACCTCAGATATCAGTTTGAAAACCAAAATAGACAAAGCAGATGCTAAAGTAGTACAGAGGGAGCTTTGACAGACAATAACTTTGGCATTAATATTGTGATCAAAAGAAATAATATCTAAGAGGTACAGTGTGAAGTTCTGGTATTATAATGGTGTCATGGGCAGGTACAGAAATCACCAAATTTTGTGTCATTCGTTCCTTTTCCTTACAGGATTTCTGAGGGCTCTTATACATCACTGATGTTCTCAGAAAGAAGTTAATTTTAACGTAGTGTTAAATAGGAAATGATAAAAGTCTGAAAGGCATAGTGCACTTCAGGCTTCCCACATAATCCAGACCTCTTTTATTTCCCCTAAATTTTGGAATGGGCCTATGCAGTGTGTTTTTCAGTATGCTCTTCACAGAAAGGATGGCCCAGCACTCATCAAATTATGTCTAGATATTCACCCAACCACAGTGATTTAGAAAAAAGAAAAACCAGCCTTGTGGACTGGGTCCTACTAATGTCTGAAGAGGTAGGCCTTGTCCTTCAGAAAACCCTGTGCTTTCATCCATCAGAATAAGGACTCTGCTCCTAATCCACCAGAATATTAACTCCTCCTGATTGAAGAAGGAAAAGGGCATATAAAAAGGAATCAACCAGAAGCAAGCCTACCACAGGAAAGTTTCAGATGCCCCTTCTCTGTAAAATATAATTGTAAATTCTTTCTAATACATGGAATATACTTGGAGTCTCTGAATATTTGTGAGCTACTTCTTAGTTTTCTCACTGGGGTAGCTTTCTTCTTATCACCTTCCCTAATTTGCTGACAACCTGAAATTAGTTTAATACTCACATGGCAAATAGATGTTAACCACTTATAAGTTAAAATCAAGCTTATGAGGATAGCTGGGAATTCCAAAACCCATACCTAATTTTGGCACTGCACTTGGAAATGGATTGGCTATAGGAAACCATATGAATCAATGCTATCAAAGCACTGTAGCACATCCTTGAAACATTAGCAGTCAAAGAGACACATCACCACAGTATTTGATATTTTCCACAGATACACTGTTATAAATAAAGTGAAATAGGCTCTTCTTTTCTACTTTTAAAGAATCTTCAAACTTAACTATCTTGATGACACTGGATCTTTTTAAAAAATTACCGCTTGAAATTTTTCTTGGAAGTGGTTATTAATAAATAGTAATCTAAAATTGCTAGACATACTTATTAAGCAGAAGTTTATTAATACTAAGTTGTTAAATATCAGAATTATTTCATTCTTACAAATTAACTGCATTGATTTTATAAACCAAAAGATGTAAAACTCTAATAAAATAACTAATGCAACAAGTAGATGTAAGTAAACTACTTCTCCCCAAAATCAAAAAGAATTAAATAGGCTAATATTAAATCTGGAAAATGAGAACTTGTGTCATAAGTAGTTAAAATAAACGGACACATCATTAGCAATTTGCTTCCTTTTTTGACTAGAATTATAACGACTACCTTAAAATGTTTCGTATGCTTTCAGTGTTCATTGATGATCTCATTTGTCTAGCTCCAAAGTATGAAACAATATGATTGCATTTATACTTAATTGAATATAAAAATAAGTACATGTAATATGAGTATTCCTAATACATCAGTACTTTATTGCTTTTCCTTATGTAACATCTCTTGTCCTTGTTTCTTTATCTGTCATGTCAGGGGTTTTACTAGATGTCTCTTCATCTATTTAGAGTCTAACATGCTATAACTTCGAGGTTTGACTCATGAAATAAGGTATTTTATTTATCCCTATAAGTTCTATGGAGATTTAGTGGTAAGGAACCAGACACCTTAGGGCCAAATACTCACTGTATAAGTAGATCCCCCCGAATGACCTTCAGGGTAAGACTCTAGAACAAAAATGCTAAAATGATTAGCAGCCAACCAGAAAATAATATTTCCCCAGGGAAGAAATATATTGAACATTTTCTTCTTATTGAAAGCCTCAAAAAAAAAATTAACTTTCCTATATATATTTCCCCGTCCTAGAGGGAAAGGATAAGATACCACAGTTAGTATTCTACTAATTGTTGGCATTTTATTATACACAGTCACATTCCTAATGTCCACAACAAAGTATCTTTACTTTCTGTGTAATTACTTCTTATAGAGCAATTTTCAACACCTTTCTGGATTATCATTCTGTCTCCTAATTCTCTCCTTAGAGCAATTATTACCCCCATTGTAGGGGTATATCAGGGGGCACTGAAAAATAACATATTCTCTTTTATAACTAGTGCCTCTCTATTTTCTAATAAAAAAAAACACAGTCTTTCATAAAGTGATAACATATTTCATGGTAAAGAACAGCCTTTCCTTCTTCTGATCCCTATGTCACCGCCATCATACTTCCTGCTGCCTTGACACAGTATTTATCAGACTCAACAGCTTCACTATTTCATTAAGGGAATATATTCTAACATGTCCCCAGATCAATATACTCTCTTTTATATTCATTATTCAAGTCACAAGAAATGCACCTGTCTTCTATAAAGCCTTCACTTACCTTTCCAGCTGACTTAGTGCCTCTTCCTTTGAATTCTGAAAGATACTCTAATGCAGTTTGAATTGTACACAAACCTCTTATATAAATACACTGCCTCTTTCAAAACCTTATATTATCTTATTCTCTTCTTATTTCTAAGACTTATAATCAACAATTTGCTAAATTCACTCAATCTCAAGTAATCCAAAACCAAAGACTTCGTAACTCATGGTGGAACCAAAGGCATCTATGAGGCAATCTATCATGGGATCTCATGGTGAGCATTCCTTTGCTTGCAGATCAAACTGATAACATTGCCCACATGAAGGCCAAGGGAGCAGCTGCCAAACTGGACTTCCACACAATGTCTAATACAGATTTGCTCAATGCAAGGACAGTCATTAATGACCCTTCATGAGTATTACAATTTTTTTTAAAGCTAGAACTATTGATAGGTTCTTCTGTCAACAGGGACTATATGAGTTTCATCCCATTCTTGTGGCTAATTTTGAAATTAGCAACATGAATTAGCTGATCTTAAATTCACTTTCATTTTCAGCCATCCATTTCAGAGTTGCATTTTAACCTCATTGATTTAACAGGCAACTAGTGCAACAACTTTCTATCCCCAAAATATAAAGTAATATACATAATTGTAAAAAGGACACTTCTTTAAAAATAGGATAGAACCCATAGAAGGAGAGAATGATGAATTAGTAGAAATATGATAGGTTATATCAACTCAGTATCTAGAATTTCTGAAATTAAAAATCTCTTTTTGCTCAAAGGTTGATTATATCATCATTCTTTGAGTAAATATTGTAATAAAATGTAATTCACATACCATAATTCGCCTGTTTAAAGTACAAAATTCAAATATATATAGCATGCTTACAAAGCTATGAAACCATCCCCACAACATAAATTTAGAACATTTTCATCATCCTAAAAAGAAACCTCATATGTTCTAGAGGTCATTTTGTATTCTCCCTCTCCAAGCAACCATTAATCAAATTTCTGTCCCTATAGATTAGCTTTTCTGGACATTTATATAAAAGGAATCTGCCATCCATGGTCTTTTGCAGCTAACTTCTTTTATGTAGCATATGGATTTTTTAAAATGTTTTAAATTTATTATTAAAGTATAATTGACATGAAATGTATATTAGTTTCTGTTACCAATTTTTAAAATTGAGGTATCTTCTCATGATTGGGTTGTAAGTATTCTTTGTATACTATGGATACAAATATCCTATCAGAAATTTGATATTTTTCCCTTTCTGGGAGGTTGATTTTTCACTCTCTAATTGATGTCCTCTCAAGCAGAAAACTTTTTAGTTTTGATAAAATAACATTTTGGTAATTAAGTTTTTCAGTACACCAAAGGAAAATATTATGTTGTGGCATTTGTAGTGCCTAACATGGCAACCATCAACTCAGCGTTTGTTGCTGCTACTATCAGCATTATTATTTTAGGAGGATATTACCTAAAGAATACATTAAAAATGAACAAGATAGCCCAGAAATAGACCCCCAACTCTATGGTCAACTAATCTTTAACAAAGCAGGAAAGAATGCCCAATGGAAAAAAGATAGTCTCTTCAACAAATGGTGTTGGGAAAATGGAATAGCCACATACAGAAGAATGAAACTGGATCATTTCCGTACATCACAGAAAAAATAGACTCAAAATGGATGAAAGACCTTAGTGTGAGACAGGAATCCATCAAACTCCTTGAGAACAGAGGCAGCAACCTCTTCGACCTCAGCCACAGCAACTTCATCCTAGAAACATCACCAAAGGCAAGGGAAACAAGCGCAAAAATGAACTATTAGGATTTCATCAAGATAAAAAGCTTTTGCACAGCAAAGGAAACAATCATCAAAACCAAAAGACAATCAACAGAATGGTTATATTTATTTATAAATATGTATATTTATATATAACAGAAGATATTTGCAAATTACATAGCAGATAAAGGGTTAGTATCCAAACTCTACAAAGAACTTATCAAACCCAGCACACAAAGAACAAATAATCCAATCAAGAAATGGGCAGAAGACATGAACAGGTATTTCTGCAATTAAGACATCCAGATGGCCGGGGCGCCTGGGTGGCTCGGTGGGTTAAAGCCTCTGCCTTCGGCTCAGGTCATGATCCCAGGGTCCTGGGATCGAGCCCCGCATCGGGCTCTCTGCTCCTCAGGGAGCCTGCTTCCTCCTCTCTCTCTGCCTGCCTCTCTGCCTACTTCTGATCTCTCTCTGTGTCAAATAAATAAAATCTTTAAAAAAAAAAAAAAAGACATCCAGATGGCCAACACGCACATGAAAAAGTGCGCCACATCACTTGGCATCAGGGAAACACAAATGAAAACCACAAGGAGATACTACATCACACCAGTCAGAAGGACTAAAATTAATGTTAAGAAACAACAGATGTTGGTGAGGATGGAGAGAAAGCAACAGACGGAAATCCGCCCTGGAGTTCAGAGGGTGCTATTCTCATGCTCACACTTTCACCCATTCCAGATCACCACTGTCTCACCAGAATGACCTTGTACACATGTCTGGCAGGCTGACATTCGGGGCAGGTGCACAGGAGTCATAAAACTTGATCAGCCGGCTCAAATGTAACAATACATCATATGTTAGGCCACAAAAATGTCTAAATAAATTTTAAAGAATTGAAATCATATCATGAAAATTCCCTGATTTGCTGCACAGATGTGTCAGAAGTAATTGTGTTGTGAAGTAAAAGTATTGGAAGTAATAAGAAATACCTATATTGGTCTTAGCTCCCAGTTTCTGACAGAGAGTTCCTAAAATCCTTATAAATTCCTTAGTGAAAAGTGCACTAGGAGCATCTTTTGTTCTAATATTTTGTCTTTGACCCCAGTCCCTGACACAGGGCTTCTCAGACCTTGTAAATTCCTAAGTGATAAGAGCACTCTTTTATTCTAATGAGGTAATTCTAGGTGGGCTCCTAGATGGAGGAGGGGGTAAACCAGGAAAACCACAGCATAATTGGAGCTTGGGATTTTTCAACTTATATTTTCTTTAGAGGGGAGAGGGGGCTGGAACAGGAGCTAATATTGATCATGCTTCCATGAGAAAGCCTTCATAAAAATCTCAAAGACACAGGGTTCAGAAGGCTTCCAGATTGGAGAACATATCCATTTAATTGGGGGTGGTATATCCCATATTCACCAATAAAGAGCCTGCTATATTCCAAAACCTCCTAGACCTTGTCTTATGGATCTCTTCATTTGGCTGTCCATACCCTTTAATAAACTGATAAATGTAATTTAGTGTTTCCCTGAATTTTGTGAGCTGTCCAGCAAGTAATCAAAACCAAGGGGGAGGACGTCATGAAAACTTCCAATTTGTATCCAAGTTGAACAGAAGCTATAGGTAACCAGAGGATATACTACCTGTAATTAGCATCTGAAGTGGCATCCTATGAGACAAGAGCCCTTAACCTGTGAGACGTAGTGTTGTCTCTGCCACTTCCTGAGAGTGCACAGGAGAAGAATGAGGCACAAACATGTCAGCTGCAAGAGAAAAGGAACAGGGAACAACAGTAGAAAAGACTGTTGCCCCGAAAAACTCCTCAGTCTCGTATTTATTGGAAAGTAGATAACAACTAACAAAGAAGCCAGAGTAGGTTACACATTGACCATGAGTCTTGTAGATAAGTAAGAAGAAAGGCTAAATATGTCTGGTCACATAGTACACAACCTATAGAGAGTAAGCCCGAACAAAGGATTGTCTGACTAACTACAGGCTCCCTCTGGGAAGGGGGGATAACAGAAAAAAGAAGCAGACAGCATTCTGCCCTGAGTGAGCTGGGCATCCCCAACTGTACGGCTTCAAAGACATATATTGTCCTCTCCCCTAGTGGCCTGTTGCCAGCACATATTTTTCTTAAGTCTATATCTAAGCATGCTTAGTGGCTAGTATCATACCTGATGGGTTGTATTTTAAGCAGTTACATTGTTCTGAGGGGTGGTTACGGTCTCCTGGTAGTTAGTGTCAGAACTGAACTAAATTCAAGGACACCCAGATAATGTCACAGAAAGGAAAAATTAAGACTGTCTTATTTGCAGGTGACATAATATTATATACAGAAAACTGTAAAGACCCCCCCCTCAAAAAAAAACAACACACAAAAACCAATTACAAGGTCTGTGTCTTGAGCATGAGCCCTTTTGGGGACATACCAGCTTCACCACAGGGAGGAGGCCAAGGCTACAGCTTGAGGGAGGACCTGTGTCTGTTAGAGCCAGTGTGAGATGAGGAGAAAATTCTTTCCTGCTGCTCAGATAATCAAGAGTTTTGGCTGGACCTTTGTGTACACACCAAGAGAGTGAGCAGCCAGACAAAAAGCACAGGCCATGGCACTGAAATGGATTAATAAGGAACTTAGCGACTTGGCCCATGACTCACCAGCACAACATTCTGCAGGTCTGGCTGGAGATTGCATGTTTCATTGGCAAGCAACAATCGTGGGACCTAATGACAGCTCATATCAAGGCAGCGTATTGTTTTTAACAATTAATTTTCCTGCAGATTACACCTTCAAATCACCTAAGGTTGCATTTACAACAAGAATTTATCATCCAAATACTAATAGTAATGGCAGCATTTGTCTTGATATTCTAAGGTCACAATGGTCTCCCGCTGTAACTATTTCAAAAGTTCTTTTATCCACTTGTTCATTGGTGTGTGACCCAAGCCCAGATGACCCCTAGTACCAGAGATTGCATGGATCCATAGAACAGACAGAGAGAAGTACAACACAGTATCTTGGGAATGGATTCAGAACTATGCCATGTGATGCTTCCTTAAAGTCAGAATAACCTGCATTATAGCTGGAATAAACTTTGAATCACTGTTCCTTTTTGTTTGTTTCTTTGTTTCATTTTCTTACCCAGCTGCTCCCCTATCAGACCTCATCTGTTTTAATTTTATTTTTTGTTTGCCTCCCTCCACCCATTCACATGCTCATCTGAGAAGACTTAAGTTCTTCCAGCTTTGGACAGTAATTGCTTTTAGAAACTGGAAAGTAGTTACAAGAAAACAGTTGCCCAAGATACAGAATTTTTTTAAAAATGAAGCATGTTTATTACGTGGCCAGTGTCTTCACTCTAACTTGGTTATGAGACTAAAGCCATTCCTCACTGCTCTAACGTGCTGAAGAAATCATCTGAGTGGGAGGGAGATGGATGCTCAGTTGTCACATCAAAGGGAACAGCATTATTCTAGCACCAGGCTTTTTTAAGCCTTCCACTGTTACTGATTTGAGGTTACATGATATATTTTATGCTTATAACTGATGTGGCTGGAAAATAGGTATTGCATTGATAGCATCAGCAGAACAGAAAACGCGATGTATTTTATGCATGTCGATAAAGGAATGGCCAGTTCTTGTTCTACAGAGAATGAAAAGTGGAAGTCAAACACCCTTGTATTCCAAAATAGGGTCTCAAATATTTTGTAATTCTCATTTAAATTGTAAGGAGGCTTAGTGCTATGAGTTAATCTGTCTCCCAATATGATATTTAATATAGCACTGAATAAATAAAGCAAGTTGCTGATGGATGAGTGAGCAACTCTGCTAGTAACTGATTTTTCTTCAATAAAGTTGCACAAACAACAACAACAAACTACTAGAAGTAATAAAGTCTGTAAAATAGTATACAAAATCAATACACAAAAATAAGTTGCATTTCTATACACTAACATCAACTATCAGAAGGAGAAATTAAGCTCTTTTTCCTCAGCACTGCCTGAGAAGGGAGCAGCCATCTCCTACTCAATATCATGGCCATCCTCAGACATCTGATGAAGCCCAAGATCATTAGAAAGAGGACCAACAAGTTCAGCTGGCACCAGTAAGACCTATATGTCAAAATTAAGCATAACTGGCAGAAACCCAGAGACACCGACAATAATGTCCACGGTAGATTCAGGGGCTAGACCTTGATGCCCAACACTGGTTATGGGAGCAACAAGAAAACAAAGCACATGCTCCCCAGTGGCTTCTGGAAATGCCTAGTCCACACCTCAAGGAGCTTAAAGTGCTGCTGATGTGCAAAATAATCTTCCTGTGCAAAGACGGTGCCCAATGGTCTCCTCCAAGAACCACAAAGTCATTGTGGAAAGAGCAGCCCAGCTGGCCATCAGAGTCATCAATCCCAATGCCAGGATGCACAGTTAAGAAAGTTAATAGACAGCTTATGTGCATGCTGTATATAAAAAAAAAAAAAAAAAAAAAAAACTGGGCGAATTAAGAAAGCAACCCCGTCTATAATTGCATCAAGAAAAATAAAATACTGGGGCACCTGGGTGGCTCAGTCAGTTAAACATCTGACTCCTGATTTCAGCTCAGGTCATGATTGCGGGGTCATGAAATCAAGCCCCTCATCAGCCTCCTCACTCAGTGTGAAGTCTGCTTGTATCCCTCCCCTGCATGTGCTTTCTCTCTCTCTCACTCTCTCTCATACAAATAAAATCTTTTTTTAAAAAAAGAATAAAATACTTAAATGCATATAACTAGGGAGGTGAAAAATTTATACTTTGAAAACTAAAGAGACTGATGAAAGAAATTGAAGAAGTCTCAAATAAATGGAAAGATATTTCATGCTCATGTATTGGAAAAATTAATATTGTTAAAATATCCACACTACCCAAAGCAATCTATAGATTCAATGCAATCCCTATCAAAATTCCAATAGTATTTTTCACAGAAATAGAACAAAGTATCCTAAAATTTGTATGAAACCACAAAAGATCCAAAACAATGAAAGCAATCTTGAAAAACAAGTACAAAGCCAGAGGCATCACACTTCCTGATTTGAAATCATATTAGAAATCTATAGGAATCAAAAAAGTATAATACTGGCATAAAAACAGACACATAGATCAATGGAACAGGAGAGAAAGCCTCAAAATAAATTCACACATTTTTGGTCAAATAACTTAAGACAATGGAAGCAAGAATATGCAATAGGCAAAGAACAATCTGTTCAGTATCTGTTGTTAGGAAACTGGACAGCCTCATACAAAACAAGAACATTAGATCCCTCTCTCACACTATACACAAAAATTAACCCAAAATGGGTTGAAAACTTAAATGTGAAACCTGAAACTATAAAACTTCAAGGAGGAAAACATAGGAGATAAGCTCCTTGACATCGGTCATGGCAATAATTTTGGGGATATAACACATGAAACAAAGGCAACAAAAGCAAAATAAACCAGTGGGACAACACCAAAATAAAAGGCTTCTGTACAGCAAAGGAAACCATCAAGAAAAAGAAAAGGTAATTTATAGAACGGGAGAAAATATTTACAAATTCTATTTCTGATAAGGGGTTAATATCCAAAAATATATAAATAACTCATGTAACTTCAGACCAAAATAATCCAATTAAAATAATGGGTAGAGGAACTGAATAGACATTTTTACAAGGACGACTTGCAAATGGTCAACAGGTACATGAAAAGATGCTCGACATCACAAATCATCAGGGAAATGCAAAACAAAATAATGGAATATCACCTCATACCTGTTAGAATGGCTGTTATCAGGAAGACAAGAGACCATATATGTGTGAGTGTTGGCAAGGATGTAAAGAAAAAGAAACCCTTGTACCTTTTTGGTGGGAATGTGTATTGGTGCAGCCACCATGGAAAATACTATGGAGGTTCCTTAAAATATTAAAAATAGAACTATCATATGACTCAGCTACCCAAGGAAATGAAATCACTATCTCCAAAAGGTATCTGCACTTCCATGTTTATTTTGGCATTATCTACAATAGCCATAACACAGGAACATTCTAAGCATCCATCAATGATGAATGGATAAAGAAAATACAGTATGTATCTATACATACAACTAGGACTCTTAGTCATAAAAAAGAAGGAAATCCTGCCATTTGTGACAACATGAATGGACTTTGAGGGCAAGATGCTAAGTAAAATAAATCAGAGAAGACAAATACTGTATGATCTCATTTATATGTGAAATCAAAAATAATTGAGCTCCTAGCAATGGAGAACAGACTGGTGGTTGCTAAAACTTGAGTTTGGGGGAAATGGGTGAAGGTGGTCAAAAGTACAAACTTTTAGTTACAACATAAATAAGAACTGGGGAGATAATACACAGCATATTGACTATAATGACATTGTCGTGTATATTTGAAAGTAGTTAAGAGAGTAGATCTTAAAAGTTTCATCACAAGAAAAAAAGTTATATCTATATGAGGTGATGGATGTTAACTGAAATTATAGCAATCAATTCACTATGTATACATGTACTGAATTATTAAGTTGTATACCTTATAATGTTATATGCCAATATATTTCAGTAAAACTGAAAATTGAACTTTTAAAACACAGACACTAGAAAACACTAGAAAACACAGACACTAGAAAACAGACACTAGTGACCACAGACACTAGAAAACAACAACAAAAAAAAGGAAACAAAACTAGTAGAAGAAAACTAGTAGAAGAAAAAAAAAAAAACGATGGAATTGGAATAACAAAAAATAGAGAATAACAATAAAGCAAAATAACAATACCAAAATTTGGTTCTTTCCAAATACCAACAAAATTAATAAACCTTTATCTAGGTAGACACCCCAAGAAAAGAAACTCACATTTCTAAAATAAGAAATGAGATTGAAGATATTACTACTAACCTTAGGCAAATAAAAAATGATCATAAGAGAATACTAATATAAATTGTATGCCAACAAATGAGATAACTAGGTGAAAAGGACAAATCATTAGAAAAACATGAACTGTTTTAGACCCATAACAACAAAAATAGGGATTGAATTAGTTATCAAAAAAACTACCACAAAGGAAAGCCCCGGTCCAGGGGGATTCACTGAATAATTCTACCAAGAATTTAAAGAAAAATTAATATTGTTTCTTTCTAAAAATCCCCAAAAAAGTACAAGAAGAGAAAACACATGACACTAAGTAAAACATGATACTAAAACCAAATAATGACATCACAAGAAAGCTATAGATCAATATCCCTTATAAATATATGTAAAAATACTCAACAAAATGTTAACAAACCACACCCTTAACCATATAAAAAGAATTATACACACAAAATAATTGTAATTAATCCCAGGAAAACAAAGTGGCTTTAACATATGAAAAATCAATTAATATAATGCCACATACCAACAGAATAAAAGACAAAACTGCATGATCATCTTAACAAAAGCGGACAAATTCATTGTTATTTCATGAGCTCCGACAACCTTCATGATAAGAATACTCAGTAAACTAGAAATAGAACTGAATTTCCTCCAAATGAAAAAAAGTACCTACAGAAAACCCATGCCAACATCATACTTAATGGTGAAAGACTTAAACGCTTTCTTTCACAGATAAGGAAAAAGACAAGAAAAGGCATCCTTTTCACTTCTGTGCAATGTGTTACATAGGTACTAGCTAAAACATTAGACAAGAATGTGAAATAAAATAAATTCTAATTTGAAAGGAAGACATAAATCTATCTTTATTGGCAGATGACATGATCATATGTAGAGAAAATCTAAAGAGTACCACTAAAATAATATTAGATCAAAACATGAACTAAGCAAGTTTTCAGGATGCAAATCAACTGCATTTCTATATATTTGCAATGACTACTCCAAAATGGAATTAAGAAAACAATTCCATATATAATACCATCAGGAAGAATAAAATACAAATAAATTTAATAAAAGAAATTCAAAACTCACACTGTTGAAAACTCTAAAATATTGTGAAAAGAAATTAAAGAAGATCTACATCTCTTCCTGATTTCAAAGCCAGCTACCAATCTACAGTACTCCAGAGAGTGTATTACAGGCAAAGAGACAGACACATAGATCAATGGAATTGATTTTACAATCCAGAATAAATTCTTTGGGGAATAATAATTATCCACATGTAAAAGAATGAAATTGGATCCCCCTACCTCACATCATATACAGAAATTAACTCAAAACGGATCAAAAATCTAATGCAAGACTTGGAATAATAATTTTAAAAGCTCCTAACAGAAAACATGGGGGCAATATTGTAACCCTGGATTTAGCAATGGTTTCTTAGGTATAACACTAAAAGCACAAGCAACCAAAATTAAATTTACATTAGTTGGACTTCATAAGCATTAAAACTTTGTGCTTCAATGAATACCATCAAGAAAGTTAAAAACAGGGGCGCCTGGGTGGCTCAGTGGGTTAAAGCCTCTGCCTTTGGCTCAGGTCATGATCCCAGGGTCCTAGGATGCAGCCCTTCATTGGGCTCTCTGCTCATCGGGGAGCCTGCTTCCCTTCCTCTCTCTCTGCCTGCCTCTCTGTCTACTTGAGATCTCTCTCTGTCAAAAATATAAATAAAATCTTTAAAATATATATATATATATAAAATCTTTAAAAAATATATTTAAAAAACCAAAACAACAACAACAAAAATAAAATCCCACAGAATTGGAGAATATATTTGCAAATCATGTCTGATAATGAGCTTGTACTAAAAACATATAAAGAACACCTACAACTCAATAAGAAGACAAAAAAATCCAATAAAAAATTAGCAAAGTGGGCACCTGGGTGGCTCAATCGTTAAGAGTCTGCCTTCAGCTCAGGTCATGAGTCCAGGGCCCTGGGATTGATCCAGCACCGCATCCCACTCCCTGCTTGGTGGGAAGCCTGCTTCTCCTTCTCCCCTCCCCCTGCTTGTGTTCTGACTCTCGCTGTCTCTCTGTCAAATAAACAAATAAAATCTTTTTAAAAAAATAAGCAAAGTATCTAAAAGAAATTTCTACATACAAGATATACAAATAGCTAATAAGCACATGAAAAAGAAATGCTCAGCATCATTAGGCATCAGAGAAATGTAAGTCAAAACCACAGTAGGATATAACCTCATGCCCAATAGCATAGCTATAAACGAAAAGACAAATAATAAATAGTGTTGGCAAGAACTTGGGAAATTAAAATCCTCATATATTGCTTCTAGGAATTAAAAATGGTACAACCACTTTGGAAAACAGTTTGCAAATTCCTCAAAGATAACACACATAGTTACCATAGGAACCAACAATTCCACTTCTCAGTATATACCCATGAAAAAGGAAAACATGTCCACACAAAACTAGTACATTAATGTTAATAAACATTATTAATGGCCAAAAAATTAGAAAAAGGAAACATAAATGTGTCTTGACTAATAAATAACAAAATGTGGTATATCTATGCTATGTAATATTATTTGGTAATAAAAGGGAATGAAGTCCCGATTCATGGTACAACAGAGATAAACCTTTAAAATATTTTGCTAATTTAAAGATGGTCACAAACACCACATATTCTGATTTTTTTTACATGAAGTACCTAGAATAGGCAAATCTGTAGAGATAGAACGTAGATTCATTGTTGCCTATGGCTGGAGAAATGCGGAAGTTGAGTGGAAATGGCTAAAGGTTACAGGTTTTTCTGCAGGATGATGAAAATGATAATGTTTTCATGGTTGCACAATTTTGCAAATATACTATGAACCACTGAATTGTACATTTTAAATTAGCCAACTGCAGGATATGTAAATTGCATGTCAGCAAAGTCCAAGTTTTTTAAAAAACAAAACAAAAATTTCTGAATACTGATATCCAAGAAGTCGTGATTCAGGTGTATAATTATTTCTACTTCTCCTTTCCCAAATTTATTCAGAAATAATTGGCAAATACAATTGCATATATATGAAGCATACAGCATGATGAGTTGATATAAATATTATGGAATAATTATCAAGATCAATATAATTAACACATCCATCACATCACATAGTTTTTTGTGCGTGAAAATGCTTAAGATCTACTCTAAGAAACTTTCAACTATACAATACTGTAGTGTTAACTACAGTCACCACACTGTCTATTATATTCTCAATTTATTCTTCCTGTAACTACAAGTTCACCTTTGACCTACATTTCTCCATTCGCTCTTCCCCTCAGTCCTTGACAAGTACTATTCTAGGTTTCCTGTAAAATCTGCTTTTGTGTTTTTTTTAAGATTCCACACCTAAATGGTACCAAACACTATCTTTCCCTGGTTTTTTTCTTTAACTAAATGCCCTCCAAATAGATCCATGTTGTGACTTGTGGCAAATGGCAAAAGAAGAATTTTCCATTCGTCAAAGGCATTTAGGTTCTTTCCACATTTTGGCTATTGTGAATAATGCTGTAATAAACATGGAAGTTCAGAAACCTCTTTGAAATCGTGATTTCATTTCATTTGGATACATAGCCCCAAGTGGGATTGTTGGATCCTATGGCATCTCAACGTTTAATTTTTTGAGGAACTGTGACACTGTTTTCCACAATGGATGTAACCATTTACATTTCCACCAAAATGATATGAAATCCCTTTTCTCCACATCCTGACTTCTTGAATTTCATCTTTTTGATAATAGCTATATTAACAAGTGTGAGGTGATACCTTATTGTGGTTTTGATTTTCATTTCCCTAATGGTTAATGATGTTGACCACATTTTCATGTACTTATTTGCAATTCATATGTCTTCTTTGGAAGAAGGTCCTTTGCCCATTTTTAATTAGATGATTTGCTTCTTTTGCCATTGAGTTGTGTGAGTTCTTTATACATTTTGGACATTAATCCCTTAGCCAATATAAGAGTTGCAAATATTTTCTTCCATTCTGTAGATTGCTTTTTCAATTTTTTGATTGTTTCCTTTGCTGTGTAGGAGATACTTAGTTTGATGTACTCTTGGTTTTTTTTAAGATTGATTTATTAGAGCGACAGACAAACAGCACAAGTGGAGGGGAGGGGCAGAGGGTGAGGGAGGCTTAGTAGGGAGACAGACCCTGAGATCACGACCTGAGCCAAAGGGTGACGTTTAACCAACTGAGAACACCCAGATGTCTCTAAGTATTCCTGGAGGGATTTTTTTTTCTTTCAACACTTTGACTCTATCATTCCCTCTCTTCTGGTCAGCTGATGGTCTTACTGGGGTTCCCTTGTATGTGAGGAGTCCTTTTTCTCTTGCTGCTTTACAAAATGATTTTTGTCTTTAATTATTTGAGAGCTTTATTGCACTCTTTCTCAATGAAGATCTCTTCGTGTTAAATCTATTTGATATTTGAACTTCATGTACTTGAATGGCCATATATTTCCCCAGATTTCAGAAAATTTCAGCAATTATTTCTTTAAATAAGTCTTCTGTCTATTTCTCTCTCTCTCTCTTATGGGATTCACATAATGTGAATATTGCTTCCTTGGTGGTACCCCAAAATTCACATAAGCACCCTTCATTACTTTTCATTCTTATTTCCTTTTTTGTCCTCTGATCAGATAATATCAATATCTGTCTTCAAGTTCATAGATCGTTCCTTCCCCTTGATTGAGCCTGAAGTTGAAGTTCTCTGTTGCTTTTCATTTTATTCATTGTATACTTCAGTTTCAGAATTTCTGTTCAGCTCCTTTTATGATTTCTATTTCATTGCTCAACTGCTCATTTTGTTCATGCATTGTTTTCCTGATTTCATTGAATTGTTTCTCTATGTTCTCTTAAATCTCACTGACCTTCCTTAAAATAATTTTGTACATTTTTTGCTAAATCTCAGATCTCCATTTCTTGGGGGTTGGTGACTAAAAAATTGTGTTCCTTTGGTGGCATCCTGTGTCCTTCCTTTTTCATTTCTGATGGCTTACGTTGATATCTGTGCATTAGATGTTGCAGTCACTTTCTCGGCATTTTTGGACTTTTTGGGGGAAAGACTTTCACTGGAAGGTTGCCACAAGGCCACTGGATATGTAGAGTGTAGTATCTTTGTTCCTGGGAGTACATAGTGGTATAGTTTCTGTGCAGCTCCATCAGCATAGGCCAAATCTCCAAAGACTGCAGGGGTCTTCTGTGGCTGGCTAAAGGCACAGAGATCCTGCAGGTGGGGTCACTAAAGGTGAAGTCTGCTTTGATCCTACTGATCTCTTGTTGGGCACATGGCAAATAGTTCTAACCGAAGAAATCCCTCTTGGCACCAGGTCTGCTGCACTGGCACTCAGAATGGCAGGAGGGCTGAGGTCCTGGGGTCAGACTCATGCAGAAATACTACATTGCTTTGGCTGTGGTGTGCAGGTGCATTTGCTGTCATCGTGGTGTTAGTCTGAGGTACAAGCATGTTCCGATCTCCTAGTGAACTGGAGTCTGTGTCTGGGGTTTGCCTCCGTGACTTGGACCCAAGGAGCAGGACAGGGGTATGGTCATGGCACAAGCCCTTAGATGACAGGGTTGAGCAGTGATTTGGGCCCAGGGGACAGGATACTATAGCAACACAGCTTGAGGGTAGTAGATCAAAGTTCCAACTCTGGTTGCAGAAAGAGTCCTAGAGCAGCAGCAGCACATACCCAGTGACAGCCCATTAAAGCCACATGTCAGGACCCAGGGAGTGAGGTGCAGAGAATCAACAGCATGACCCTGGTTGTGGCAGATAGATCTGAGATAGGGTCCAGGGGTGAAGCTCAGAGTAGCAGCACCATGGCCCCAGCATTGAAAGGTTAAAACCATGACTTAGGACCCAGGAACAGGGTGTAGAGCAGCAGCAGCTCAGCCTAGGTACTTGTTGGTCAAAGCCACAACTTAGAATACAGTGTAGGGTGCAAGGCAGAGCATGACTCCAGGTACGGCAAATCAAAGCATCAATTTGGGACTTGGGAGAGGGCACAAAGCAGTAGCAGCTCTGGTCCCATAGATGGCAAAGTACTGTGGCATCCCAATCTGAGACAGTGGGGCATGGCAATAATGGGGCCCCACGGACCAGGTCTCATCATCATGCTATCTCTAGGCCTGACAGCTTCATCAGCTGGAATCAGTTTCGGTGAAGATTGTGGAAGTTCTCAGTAGCAAGGCCTGCAAACAATTGATAATTGTGAGGCTTGCTGGGATTCTCTACAGTCCCTTCCCCCACCCTGTGAGGGATGCCCTCCTGGTGCTGTGCCACTCTGGACTGGAGGATGTGGTAGGTAAAATGCTTCCTACACTTCTCTACATGCCATACTCCATTTTTTTGTTTTTGCTTTGTTTTTCAAAGATTTTATTTATTTGAGAGAGACAGCGCACGTGAGCAAGGAGGATGGAGGCAAAGAGAGAGTGGGAGAGTGGTGAAGCAGACTTCTTGATGAGCAGGGAGCCCAACTCAGGGCTTGATCTATTCCAAGACCCCAAGATTACGACCTGAGCTGAACAAGGAGCCCAACTCAGGGCTCAATTCATTCCAAGACCCCAAGATTATGACCTGAGCTGAAGGCAGACTCTTACCTAAGCCACCCAGGCACCCCTGGCCATGCTCCCTTTTTTAGCCCTGAAAGCTTTCTACTCTGTCTACATTATGCCCAGAGCTTTCTCAAAGTAATTTTCATTACTTTGCAGTTGTTTAATGTTTTTGTTTTGGTGGGGAATGCAGGTGTTGGGACCTCCTAACCCTCCATCTTGCTGATGTCACCCTATCCGTAATTCTGTGACAAGGAGACTGCAGAGAACCTCTCTTGCCGCTGTTTTTGCACTAACCTTATCTCTTACATAATATAGCTGATTTGCACTTGCAAGATCATCAATTCCTAGCTGGGCAATAGCACTGATAATCATAAAACAGTATTAAACACACTCTGTAAACACAAATTCTATACTTTGTCCCTTCACTTGCTTTCTCTGCCCCTTGACTGTTCACATAATGCATTTACTTTGAGGTATGGGAATTATATTTTAACTTCTTGATTGATTTCTCCTTGGATATATGCATGAGCAATGGCAGAAGGGAACAGAAGTTTAAAGGACGTATTGCATAGGACCAGTAGGTCTATGAAATGGATCTCACTTCTGCTGCTGCTACAACTGAATTGCTACTTTAGCTCTGGGAGTTGTTGAGGGTCCTGGTGTGGCCAATGGAATACAGTCATTGGATCAATTTAAGGCAATTCTGGATTAACTTCTCATGAGGGGTCATGAGGTCACTGTTCTGAAATCTTCATTTTTACTGTTTCATGATCTCAAAAATCCATCTGGTATTAAATTTGAGACATTTTCTACATCCTTAACTAAAGATTATTTGGAGACTTTTTTTTCACTCAGTGAGTCAGGAAATGGACATCAGTGACAAAAGATACATATTGGACATATTTTCTAATAATGAGAAAACTATTTTTGGAATAGTCTGATATTTTTGAGACGCTCTGTAAAGATGTCTCTTTGAACAAGAAACTTATGACAAAACTACCAGAATCAAGGTTTGATTTCGTTCTTGCAGATGTCGTTGGACCCTGTGGTAAGCTGCTGGCTGAACTACTTAAAATATTTTTAGTGCACAGCCTTCGCTTCTCTCCTGGCTATGTAATTGAAAGGCACAGTGGAGGACTTCCTTTCCCTCCATCCTAGGCACCCGTTGTTATGTCAGAATTAAGTGATTAAATAGACATTCATGGGGAGGGTACAAAATATGATACATAGGCTTTATTTTGACTTCTGTTTCCAAATATCTAATAAGAAGTGGGATCAGTTTTACAGTGAAGTACTAGGTAAGTCATGTTTTTTTTTTTAATTTTATTTTTTATAAACATATATTTTTATCCCCAGGGGTACAGGTCTGTGAATCACCAGGTTTACACACTTCACAGCACTCACCATAGCACATACCCTCCCCAATGTCCATAATCCTAACCCCCCTCCCAATCCCCCTCCCCCCATCAACCCTCAGTTTGTTTGGTGAGATTAAGAGTCACTTATGGTTTGTCTCCCTCCCAATCCCATCTTGTTTCATTTACTCTTCTCCTACCCCCTTAACCCCCCATGTTGCATCTCCTCTCCCTCATATCAGGGAGATCATATGATAGTTGTCTTTCTCCGATTGGGTAAGTCATGTTTTTAGTTGATAGCATAAAGTTTTAATTTTCCTAGTGTCTTGGAAGGTAAGTTTGTATAAGTCAGAAGAATTTGTCTTTTATAAATGAAATGATAAAATGAAAATATAAAATGTTCTGTGAATTCAAAAGTATTATGGAAAGGCTTATATTATAGAGTCAGTTGGAATCCTATGGCCCATTATTAGTACTGGACACTCTAGGAAGTCATAATTTATAAATAGAAGCATTTAGGATATCCTTAAGGAGTTATATATCCATCCTAAGTAGTTCCTTTTTTAATTTAAAAAGAAGTCACTTAGAAACTTCATAAAATGTCTTGATGAATGAAGACATGTAGATTGAGGACTTACATCCATATTTCTACCATGAGTATTGTAGCATTTAGAAAATTGCTTCTACTTATGTAGCTCAGTTTCCTTATTTAAAATCAAACTATTTCACCATTTTATGAGAAGGATTCCTTCACGGTTGAGAACTATAGTGGCTCTATCTCAGACTTGGGAACCTACAACTTGAGGTTTCTAATGATTCCACATTCCTTCAGTAAGTGCTTATAAATCATGTTTTAAAAGCCTAAAATCTTTTTCATGGGTGGACATGCAAGATTCATCTATATCTTTTTATCACTGTCTCTCCTTTAAAAAAAAAATAATCTAGAGGGTTGCTGGGGGTTGGGGGGGAGGAATAGGGTGGTGGGGTTATGGACATTGGGCAGGGTATGTGCTTTGGTGAGTGCTGTGAATTGTATAAGCCTGATGATTGACAGTTCTATACTCCTGGGGCAAATAATACATTAATATGTTAATAAAAAATAACCTAAATGTTAGCAAAAAATCTCTATTTCTATAATCTATGAGAAATGTTCAGCTAGTTGCAAATATTTTAATTTCATTATTGTTAAAGTCCTACCATGAACCAATCAAATGCAATCATAACTACAAAGAAATGAGCCATACTCTAAAACCTCACACTTTACTGGGAAAATCTAGGATCAAGGAATTAGGTTGCTAAATTGTAGCAAGTAGATGGAGTACTCTAGGAAAAGGTGTTTTCATGAGTATGGTAGGGTTAATTGTATAGTTTAAATATATTTGCAACTTCTATTTTTATAGCTTTAGAGAAAAAAAACAACTGCATGTTTAAATCTATATGGTTTTGTTAAATAATTCTTAATAATGGGTGAATGTATTGGGGCACCTGGGTGGCTCAGTCAGTTAAATGTCTGCCTTCAGCTCGGTCATGATCCCACAGTCCTGGGATGGAGCACCATGTCAGACTCCCTGCTCAGTGGGGGGGGTGTCCTTCTCCCTTTCCTTCTGCCCTTCCCCAACCCCACTCATGCTCTCTCTTGTTCTCTGTCTGAAATAAAATCTTTTTAAAAATGTGAATGTATTGATATGACATTAGACATATAAAGTTCCTCTCACATTTCTCTCATTCACATTTTGTATATATAAATCTATAGGTAGATTTATATAGATACACACACACATACATACATACATACATACGCAATTGCTTTTCCAAAGAATACTTTCAAGTATCTTTAGCTACATCATTCCAAAATCCTTTCAGAAAATCACTTACTATAGTCACATGTCAATATTCTCATTTGGTCTAACATTTGTTTTTGTTTTGTATGTGTTTTTTCCTTTAGGAAGATTCACTACATTATCTGGGTTAATGGGGACGGCTCAAATATAGTTCATTCAAACCTACTGGATTTTGAATTTCCTCGCCTACTCCTACCACATTTTGAATTTGTTGGAGGCCTCCACTGCAAACATGCCAAACCCTTGCCTAAGGTAATCTATTTCTTGGTTTTGCTTTACTTTGCATTTTCAATATGAATGACTCTGTATTCTTTATTTAGAGTGTTTATTTATAATGAGAGACACACAGGGAGCCAGATACGGTGACCTACTTAGAAACTCATGTATTTCTAAGTCAACACAAGTATCTGAATTTCAATATCATTACCAAATAAAGTGGAATACCTAGGAGACTTTGAGAATAGTATCAGTTTAATTAAGGCCTATATTATTCAATATTAAGTATCAGATATTCATTAAAAGAATCCTTACAAAGTAGCTAACATGTTGCAGAGGTAAGTGTCAATATTCAGGGAAGCAGTGTAGACAGTTTCTGCCACCACCTGCCTGACACCTTATCTGGAAAGAGAGAATATAAGCACATAATAAAAACTGTATGAAACATGTTATAATAAAGAAAAGATCACAATGGTAAGGAACATTCAGTGGGAATCATAGAAAAGATCTCTGAGTCACTGATAATTAAGGTGAGATCTAAAGGATATGCAGGAACATGTAGAAAAGGGAAGCAGAAGGTAGAGGAAAAGACAAAAGAAAAGCAGGGAGAGTAAGAATGACATTTCCCAAGAACTCCAAACTTATTCTAGCAGGAAGAGGCTGAGTAAAGGGACAGATGATGCTGGAGGGATAAGCTGAAGACAGCTAATTATAAATAGTAGTGTGGGCTAAGGGTTAAGGAGAAAATGAAAAGGTTTAACAGAAAGGGAGAAATATGATTACATTTTCTTTTTAACAAAAAATCTCTCAGGATGTAGTCACTGAGTTAGATTGTAAAGGAGCAAGAGTGGAATGGGGAACCACTTGGCAGGCTGTTGCAAAAAAAAGGCAACAATGATGGAAAACTGACTACAATGTTCACAGGGAGATGACACTTACTGGTAATAATAGTACCAGCCTCATGTTGTTGGTGTGTGGGAGGGGGGAATAGTACATATAAAACATCCAAAATGTCTCTGGCACATACTCAGTGTTCCAAAAGAAATGTTAACTACTGTCATCACTGTTAATTTGTTACTATCACATACTATAAACAATCCAATGGCTGCCAGCCATCCAAATCTAATTCCTCAATAGTAACTGGTTTTCCAACATATCAATATTATATTCTCACACAGTCCTAGAGAGCATGTTTCCTATAAAGTTGTTTAAAAGTAAATGTACAAATGGGGGCAAGGAAGTGAGCACATTAAAATGTTAAAAAAAATTTTGTAAGGGTTAGGGCTTTTCAATAGTGCTCTAACTAAAAGTAAAACCAGGACTCAATAATATAAATGTGTTACCCAACAATTTCAGAGCCAAATCCAACATTTACTTTCTTCCACTCCAGCATTTAAATCATTCCTCATATGAGGTCCCAGGGTTTTACATCTTAGAGCATTTTAGGAGATGATGTCAGTCAGAACAGGTGTTGTCTACCTACACCAAACTTACAGAAAACCTCAGTAAAGCTCCCCTAGGGAACATATATCTCAACACCATAGCTGCCTGACAGAATGAACACAGAAAAATTGTACACTGCATATATAATAAGAACCATAAATTCTGCACATATTGTAAAGACCAAATGATCTCTACTTGAATCTGAAAACTGCCCTCAGTTTAAAATTATAAAGATTCTGTTCAGTTCATAGGATGATATTCCTTATGAAGGAAAATAAGAAACTAGTATGTTTTAAATTGATAGACCTTTTTCTTTTTTAAAAGGAGAAAGAGTGTGCATGAGGGGGCAGAGGGGCAGAGAGAGAGGGAAAAGCAAACACTGTCAGGAGCCCGACATAGGGTTTGATCCCAGAATCCCAGGATCATAACCTGAGCCAAAAACAGATACCTGACTGAGCCACTCAGACTCCCCTAAATTTGTATACCTTGAAGACATAAATAATAAGCAAGTAATCTTTAGTGAACAATTTTATGATCTCTTAAGAGATCCTTTTTGTCTACCTCCTTAGTGGTGGCAATATAAAACTGGTATCTTGTTTGAGAGTAAAACACAGTGTACCTTTTGATTGCAAATTGTTCAGGTGATCTATAATTTTCACAAGGTTCAAAGACCAAGATAAGATTAGTGAAAATTCCATGTTATCTAACCTTACCCTTGAAAGATTTCCTGTTAAATTTTGAAAAAGTAGCTGTCAATAGGAAGGGGAAAAAGAGGAGAAAGAGGAGGACAGGAGAAGGATAAATAGCAGTATTATAATAATTACTAATAGGAGCTGTTGTTCTGAAGTTGCAAAAACAAGATCTTAATCCATGTCAGTGATTTTTTTTTTTTAAAGATTTTATTTATTTGTCAGAGAGAGAGGGAGAGAGAGCAAGCACAGGCAGAGAGAATGGCAGGCAGAGGCAGAGGGAGAAGCAGGCTCCTGCTGAGCAAGGAGCCCGATGCGGGACTCGATCCCACGATGCTGGAATCATGACCTGAGCCGAAGGCAGCTGCTTAACCAACTGAGCCACCCAGGCGTCCCCATGTCAGTGATTGTTAAGAATTATATAAAGAAATGGTTTTTCCAAACTACTTTTCCATTAATTATTAAGTTCTCAGAAAACTTTTGTACCCTTTTTAAAGAATTAAGACAGTTGGCAGAATGCATCAGGAGTCTTAAAAATGCTTTATAGCCTTTGGCTTCATAATATATTCATAAAACTATGCAGAGAAAAATAATCTAGATGTACAAAATTTATCTGAGGCAATTAATTATTCATAAAAGTATGAATTATTACATTTATTCATAAAAGTAAACACTGGAAGTAATCTAAATATCCAAAATTAAGTAATGATTAAATAACTTAAATAACCCATTATAATAGGTTTAATCAAAGTATGCTTAATTACACTTAATGAGCTGTATTTATGAGATTTGGTTGAAAAGAGGGGCAAAATGATAAATATAAGATCACAATTTTCTTGCACAATGAAAAAATACAAATTGGGATTAAAATTTTCAAAACATATGTCATAATGTAGACTTAATTATATGAATAAAGATTAAATGAAAACATACAAATTTTAGCATAATGTCCTCAAGATCCATCCATGTGGTCACAAATGGCACTTAGGTTGTTTCTACTGGTTGTTGTAAATAATATTTCAACAAACATGGGAGTGCATAGATCTTGTCAATATCCCGTTTTTCTTTTTTTTTAGTATACACCCAGAAGTAGAATTGCTGGATTATAAGGTACCTCTTAGTTTTTGAGGAATCTCCATATTGTTTATCATTAGTGGCTGAAGCAATTTACACTCCTGAGTACAGTGTACGAGGATACCCTTTTCTCCACATCCTCGTCAACACTTATCACTTCCTAATAATAGCTATTCTGACAGACATGAGGTGATATCTCATAGTAGTTTTGATTCACATTTCCCTAATGATTAGTGATCTTGAGCCTCTTTTCAAGTAACTGATTGGCCATTTGGGTGTCTTTGAAAAAATGTTTATGTAGTTCTTCTGCCCATTTTTCAATCAGATTGGTTTTTGGAATTGAGTTGTAGGAGTTCCTTATTTTTTATATTAACCCCCTTACCCAATATATGGTTTGCAAAAACTGTCCCCCATTCTGTAGTTTGCTTTTTCATTTTGACATCTCTTTTGCTATGTGAAAGCTATTAAGTTTGATGTAGTCCCACTTGTTGGGTTTTTGGCTTTTGTTGTTTGTAGTTTTGGTCTCATATCCAAAAAAGTCACGGTCAAGGCCAATGTCAAAGAGCTTTTTCCCTATGTTTTCTTTTAGGAGCGTTATGGTATCACATCTTATGTTTAAGTCTCTGATATATTTGGGTTGATTTTGTGAGTAGTGTAAAATAAGGGTCCAATTTCATTTTTCTGCATGTATATGCAGTTTTCCTAACACCATTTGCTGAAGAGATCACCCTTTTCCCATTGGGTGTTCCTATACATGCAGAATTTGATTCTTATATTCTTTTTTTAATTAATTTGAGAGAAACACACACACATGCAACTGCGGGTAGTGGTGGAGGAAGAAAATCCTCCAGCAGACTCCTCACTGAGCACGGACACTCACTGAGCCTGACACAGGGCTTGATGATCCCAGGACCCTGAGATCATGACGAGTCAAAATCAAGAGACAGCCACTCAATTGACGGAGCTACCCATGTGTCCCTGGACTCTTGTATTCGGTTCAACCGGTCTATATTCTCTTTTTATGCAGGTCCCATATTATTTTAGTTACTATAGCTTTTTAATGCAGTTTAAAATCAGGGACTGTGAGGACTTCAACCTTGTTCTTTCTTAGGGTTGTATTGCCTATTTGCAGTCTTTTGTGGTTTCATGCCCGTTTGGGGATAGTTTGTTCTATCTCTGTGAAGAATGTCATTTATTTATTTATCTATTTATAGAGAGCGTGACTGGGGGGAGAGACCGAGGGAGAGGAAAACAAAGATTCTTAAACAGGTTCCAAGCTCAGCACAGAGCACGACACGGGGCTCCATCTCACAACCCTGAGATCATGACCAAGCCAAAAATCAAGAGTCAGACCCTTAACAGACTGAGCCCCCCAGGTGCCCCCGTCATTGATATTTTGATAGGGATTGCACTGAATCTATAGATGGCTTTAGGTAGCGTGGACATTTTAGCAATATTAATTCTTTGCATCCATGAACATATGATTTTTTCCACTTGTGTCTTCTATTTTTTTCCCCACAAAGTAGTTTTTGCTGTACAGACCTTTCACTTCTTTGGTTAAATTTATTTTTTTCCCTGTCGTTAAATTTATACCTATTTTATTGTTTTTGATGCTCTTGTGAACAAGACAGTATTTTTCAGATGTTTTATTATTGGTGTATAATAGTGCAACTGATTTCTGTAAATCAGTTTTCTATCTGCAACTTTACTAGTTGATTAGTTCCAATGGTTTCTCTGGGTGAGTCTTTGGAATTTTCCATACACAAAATCATATCATCTGAAAATAACCACAATTTAACTTATTCTTTTCCAACTGGATGCCTTTTACTTCTTTTCTTGCCTAGTTGCTCTAGTTAGGACTTCTAGTACTATATTGAGTAAGAGTGTCAAGAGTGGCATCTTATTCTCTTCCTGATTTAGAGGAAAAGCTTTCAATTTTTCACCATTTAGTATGTTAGTTGTGGGTTTGCCATCTATAACCTTTATTATGTTGAGGTTATGTTCCTTCTATACTCAATATGTTGAGGGTTTTCATAATGAAAAGATGTTGTATTCTGTCACCTTTTCTGCCTCTATAGAGAGGATTGTGCTATTTTTGTCTTTCATTCTGTTAATGTGATGTATTACTGTGATTGCATTCCATGTTGAACCATCCTTGCATCCCAGGGATAAATCCCACCTGGTTATGTTGTATAATACTTTTAATATGGTCTTGAGTTCAATTTGCTAATATTTTGAGAATTTTTGTATCTATACTCATCAGGGATACTGATTTATAGTTTTCCTTCCTGTGGTGTCCTTATTTTGCTTTAGTATCAGGATAATGCTTGCCTTGGAGAATGATTTTGTAAGCATTCCCTCCTCTTCAAGTTTTTGGAAGCATTTGAGAAGGACTGGCATTAATTTTTCTTTATATGTTTGGTAGAATTCACCAGTGAAGCTGTCTATTCCTGGGGAATTTCTGTGTTGGGAGGTTTTTGATTACTGATTCAATCTCTTTACTCATTATTCGTCTGTTCAGATATCTACTTCTTCACTATTCAGTCTTGGTAGGTTGTGTTTTTCTAAGAATTTATCCATTTCTCCTATGTTATCTAACTTGTGGCCATATAATTGTTCATAGTAGTCTTTTGTGTTTCCTATGCATTTCTGTATTATCAATTATAATGTCTCCTATCTAGTTTCTAATTTTGAGTCTTTTTTTCCTTAGTCCATGTAAACATTTGTCAATTTTATCTTTTCAAAAAGAGAGAAAAATAAATACTGTATCACTTATATGTGGAATCTAAATAGGCCAAATTCATAAAAACAGAGAGTGGTTATAGCAGTTATCAGGGGCTAACCACCCTGGCAAGTGGGGAAATAGAGCTATTTTTTAAGGGTACAAACTTGTAACTAGTAGTAAGTCTTAAGAGAGCTGATGCACAGTATGGTGAATACAAAAATAATGTATTATAACCCTCACACTTGCTAAGAGACTAGATCTTAATCATCCTAACCACAAGAAGGAAATAATCATGTGACAAGATAGAGATGCTATAATTATGATGGAAATCATATTAAATATATAAATGTATCAAGTCAACATGTTGTGCACCTTAAGTTACACAATGTTTTATATATATATATATATATATATATATATATATATATTTTTTTTTTTTTTTAAATTAAAAAAAAAAACAGGGTGCCTGGGTGGCTCAGTGGGTTGAAGCCTCTGCCTTCGGCTCAGGTCATGGTCCCGGGGTCCTGGGATCGAGCCTCGCGTCAGGCTCTCTGCTCAGCAGGGAGCCTGCCTCCCTCTCTCTCTCTCTCTGCCTGCCTCTCTGCCTGCTTGTGATCTGTCTGTCAAATAAATAAATAAATCTTTTAAAAACAAAACAAAACATTTTAAACCAGGCATATCTCCAGATAGCATGATTAAAACTTACTTCCTTTTTTGCAATTTTTTATACTTTTGCAAATTTTCTTGCAATAAGCTTCTTTTCACAAGGATGTCAGGGAATGAGAACAACTAGTCTGTATCAGTGATTAATCTGTAGAGAATAGATTAGTGTAATACTATAGGGGACCATCTTCCACAGCATGGATGAAGGAGTTTCACGCCAATCAAACAAAACACTAAAATTTTCATTTTAGGCCAATGAAACAAAACAGTTTAGGTAATCTTAACTGTTGCTACAGTCACTAGAATTACACTACACCAGGACACACTATGTGAGTCATAAGAAAGTTCAGTATCATATTGAAATTAATGCCATCGGGGGGAATTATACTTTTGAAGAATGTTCTACAAAACAGTCTACAAGACCACTGAGGTTTGCAAACTGTTTCCTTTTTCTCTAAAAATAATTTTGAAAAGAAGTTTTGTGACAATGATTAGGATGAGAAAGTATATTTTTATATTGGGAAAGCTAGATCATTATGTTCCAGAGAAAAAAGAATAATCAATTTAAAGAAAAGGAAGAATGGAAGGAAAGGAGGAAGGGACAGATGGACGGATGAACAGGAGGGGTGGGAGAAAAGGATAAGCATATGGTTTTCAAAAAAAAAAGCATATGGTTTTGATCAGGTATCCAGGAAACTTTTGCTCCTCTACATTTTTCCCCCTTTGGAAGGAGAGTACACTGAACAGCGTGGAGTTATTCTAGCATAGTAATACACATATTTTTAATTCGCATCAATCAGGGACACGACAACAGAACGACTCTGAAACAATTCTGGGCAAACATGTCTTCACCAAGAGCATTATCTAGTCTGAATCGAGCTACTCAGGAGGGTGACCACAGGTCTGCTGGAGAGAACCCTGAGGTAGCTCTCCCACTGTGGTTCAAGGGCTCAATGGGGCCCTTACTGTGGTGATTTAAAGACATAATTACTAATTTTAGTGAAATTCACTCAATCCTAGGTCATCCAAAAACCAAAGCTTTTATAACTCACTGTGGAACCAACTGCATCTATGAGGCCAATTACTATGGTATCCCTATGATGGGCATTCCTTTGTTTGCAGATCCACCTGATATATCATATTGCTCACATAAAGGCCAAGGGAGCAGCTATTAGTTTGAACTTAATACAATGTCAAGTACAGATTTGCTCAATGCATTGAGGATAATCATTAATGATCCTTCCTGAGTACTTTTTTTTTTTTAACCAGACACTATTTCTAGAGAGATGTGCATACGAAAGCCAGGCAGGCAGCCATGAGTCCTGCTATGAAAATAATTACAAGTTAAGATTTGCTCAGTGCTGGAAGACCAACTTCAATAATCCATTCTGAGTGTCAGATTAAGGTTTCTTGCATTTAGGGAAAATGCAAGAGGTTTAAGGATAGTAATTTTTGACATAATCAATAAAAAGAATCATCAAAATGGTTAACAGAAAGATTAAGAGGAAACACTGAGAACAAAGCAGGGAACCATGAGTGTTGTAACAGTACTTATCTGCACAATTACAACTTTCAGCATGAGAACATCATTTTAAACTCTTCTAAAATGGTTTAATTTCTGTAAACCAGCATGATGTTATCAATCTTGAATTTCCATTAAACACCTCCAAAATTTCCTATGCTAATATTTTGATTCCATCACTGATAAATTATAATTTATATGTTTATGTATATTTAAATATATTATAAATATACATTTATATAAATTTAAACATTCTACAACTTTCAAATTTATCCAATTAAAACTTTGTGAATACTATTTATAAATGCAGTTATACTCAGTAATTTGGTTATGCTTGTTTTGTTTGATAGAACTGTAAAAATCAAAAAGTAATTGACTTAGAAGAGATCTACTGGGATAATCCTGTTTAAAAGCCAAATTTTCTGGACCAGAAATATCTGGTTTCCAAATTACTTCAGGATACACATTAATTTCCTATACTCTATTATTACTAATATCATAATTAAGTATGTATTTCCCCTTTTTGTTTCATAATGACTTCAGAAATAAAATTTTGTGAATGTTTGGTTATAATATCACAGGGGACATCTGCATTTTAAAAGCAGTGTTATTTAATTGATTATTCATCCTAAATAAGCACCATGAGAAGCACATTTTTTGTTTCTTAAAGATGGTATTGTTCATTTGGCAGTTTTATGAAAAAGCATATCTTTCTAAAATAGATGTCTTTCTACTTTTAATTAATTCTTAATAAGGTAAAACTGTGCCCAAAAAGTAAGGAAAATTTATTAGCTGATATGTACTGAATGCTTATGAAATACTAATTCTTTTGTACGGATTAAGTAATTAGTTCTTCAGTATAGTTGTTCCTTATTGTATTACAAATATGTTTCAGGATTATTTCCCTCCTCTCAAAAACTCAGTGGTGCTCTCACTAGTTTTCACAGGACAGGAACAGAAGTTACCTCCATGGTTATTGCTACAGTGTCAGAGCACTTTGTGATTTAAAGTTTGTAAAGCCCTCTTTATTAATCCTTCTTCCTTGTCTTAGTCCATAATCATTTCAAAAGTAGAAACAAATGCAACTAGCAATGCCTGCAAGTGAAATATTGAGCTCTCCAGATTCTAAAATGGCCATACTAACTAGAAAAACCACAATACCAAACCCAAATGGAAGTCTCCAAATGACAGGGACAACTCCAAGAATCAATACATTATTCCTCAAAATAATCAGATTAAGACATTATTCCTATCCATTCAAAAATGAAAAACTGAAAAACAGAAATGAAAAAAAAGCACACAACAAGGTGTCAGAGTCAAGACTCAAAACAACACAATCCATTCCACACTTATAAGCATGACTTCACCGCTGTCAAGTCAATACCAGCTCTTGATCAGCTCTGCCCGGACATGCCCCTGAACTTCACGTGGACTTGTCTCCTCTCTCTGAATTATGACAGTATTTTGAAACTTGTTTACCAGATCTATTAACAACTCCTTACTGGATAATTCAAAATGTCCATGTCAAAATCATGTATTTTGACTTTTTTTTTTTTTTTTTTTTGCCTTTCAGAATTAACTCATTCCACTTTTTCTAAACGGGAAATACTTGTCATCTCCCAGTTTCTTTTTCTTCACAGCTTGATGTCCTAGACAGTCAACAAATTCCAGCCCATAAATATCTCTAATTGTCTCTAAGGAAAATAATAGAATTTTTCTCCAGTGTTACATGGCACTCATTTTTACCATCCACACAAACCCTTACACATACACATGAAAATTTCATTTATCTTTTTCATCCACCTTTTCTACTTTGTTCTGTAAATTATTTGGTTTTCTTTCAGCTACAAGGAGAATGCTACGTGGTTATCAACCATTCATCATGATCAGCTACAAAGCCTCTTGACCAACCAGTCTTCTGGATTGTCATTTGTCACAAAGCAGCCAACACCCACCTTCTTAAAACCTCACCTGGTTCCAGTACCACTCTTTGGATGTGATTGGGTTCCTGCTGGCTTGTGTGGCAACTGTTATTTTCCTTGTCATAAATGTTGCTTGTTTTGTTGTCAAAAGTTTAAGAAAGAAAAGAAAAAAGGGAATAGACTTTTGAGACATAGTAGGCATAGTAAGCCAGGAAGCATAAGTAAGGTCACTCCATTTAATTCAACCTCGGCGAATCAAGTTGTGACACATTCTCCTCCACATTTCGTTAAGACCTGTGCCTCACCTAAATATTTTACTCTTGGTTAAATATGCTGTGTATATTTATAATTAAGTATATTTAATTATACTTATATAATTAAATATATTTGTATTTATAATTAAATATTAAATATACTGTGTATATTTATAATTAATTCATTCTACCCTAAGAGGGAAATAATCCTATGTATTTTTTGACAACTACTTCCCTCAATATTCTTTAATATTTAAATAATAATTTAGTAATATTGAGATTCTTCAATTCTGTTCATCAAACCAAGGAGGACATGCTACCTATAAAGATATAGTCCCTTTATAATTCTCATTTAAAAAATCCTCAAATAATTCTACCTTAATACTGACATATATAATTTCATAACTGTAGGAAAAAAAAGAGACTCACTGCAGTTTTAGTCTGTGACTTAAGCCTGATTGTTTTTACCACACATTTTCAGAAACATCTGCTCTATAAATAAGATCAAATACATGTGCCCCTGACAAAGAATAACACAACTGAACACTTATTATAAGTGGCAAAACAGTATTATTCATACTACTGCAGGAGGGGAGAGATTCCAGTATAAACTGACTGTATAAGTTTGTACTCCAACTAAGACAAAGGTGCCTGAAGTTTTTGGGTTTTTGTTTGCTTTTGTTTTTTTCATTTCCAGTTGGGTCTTTATTGGTTAAATAAGAGAAAAATCGTTCCCCAGGGGCCAGCTTTCTTTCTGCTAAATAATTCTATAGCTTCTCTGTCACAAGATGGAAAATTCCACTAATAAAAAAGTATGGATGCTCTGTCATTAGGTAGAGTGTGTATCTTGTTTAGTATCAAGTGCCAGAAACACATGCCTCAAAAGGGAAAGGAAAATGAAAACCTTGTGCATAGGTGGGTATCCCCTCAGAAATGGTATATGCAGATGCCAAAATTAAGCTCTTGCTGCCATCCTTCTACCTCTTAAAAGCCAGAAGGTCAGAAGACCTCTGTACATCTTGATGGACAGATAGCCCCAGGTCCCCTCTAGCCCACCACTCCTGGGGAGGCTTTCCAGGTCCAATTCCAGAGATCACATTTTCTTCAGCAAAGACTCAATAATGAGAGGTGGGGCCATCTTTAAGGACACAAGTCATGACCTAAGTACAGATGGAAGATAAAGTTTGGTCAAGAACCTCAGCACAATGTTTAGGCAGGTAAATCCTTTGTGTTTATAGTTCACAACCCTCTTCAAATACAAAATACTTTTTCCTATAAATTTCCTTTGTTACAGGAATTCTGAGTGTTCTAACTGGCTTCCTACCTAAAACTATGCACCAGTAACATCTTTGGTTGAAAGGACTATAGATATTTTCCATACAAAGCCTTGGATATTTCTGAGTATCTGTTCTTACTTTATTGAACAACCCTTTATAACTGGATAGTAAGACACAAAATAAAAGGAAAGTATGGATAGATGGGGTCCAGTAAGATAGTAAATTGCTCTGGATTATGTTAGAAGATTTCCCCCCTCCTACAATAATCTCCCATTTTTTGACCTTACCTTGTCAAGTCATGTATTTCCAACTCCTTTAATACATGGGACACTGAGGATATCAAAACAGAAACTTATATAACCTTTTTATTGATTCTTTTCTCATACAGCATAGAAAAATAAATTGCTGATGGCATAAAGAGCCAAATATTGTGTGCAACAATTTTTAAATTCCATGCATAAGAAAGCATTTGAAATAGCAAAAAGGCCTCCAACGCTTGCCTTTAAATACTGGTATTTAGGGTCAGAATACAACTTAGAAGGTAAACCACAAAAATAAAAAAGAAACCAAGTTAAAAACAGTTCTTCTGACTGACAAGTGATATATTTAAACAGTTAGATGGAAATGAGGCATACTTAGCACTTTTGATTATATGGAGACTTTTACAGCATTCTTCTACACAACAAAATTACTTTTAGCAATAATCACTGATGAAATTAATTACATTAATAATATCCAGAAAGGAAACAATGAATATTTTATTAAACCCAGAATATATAATCATGTCACTAAAAAATAAAAAATAGTAAAGTACAAAGAAGAAAAAAGTAATGCATTAATGTTCTTTTAATTACATTAATGTCTTTTTTTTTTTTAAATAGTGAGGTGGGGGAAGGGGTAAAGGAGAAAAACCTTACACATACACATTAGCCTGAGGCATAAAGAAGCTCTATGTGTACTACCCAAGCTGAATTCCAATCTACTTGTTTTCTTAATGAAGTAACTTCTACAAATAAGATAATGAATGATTGCCAAAATTGGTCTTTGCAATTCTTAGACCATATAGCCAGATACATAAACCTATGTCCAGTCATAGGTGATCAAGAATTCTCATTCCTTTTAGTTCTGAAAAGTTTCACATACACAGCAATGTAATACTTAGAGCCAGGAAAGATGTAAACATAAAGGTACATTTAGCAAAGTCACAAAGATCCCATTATAAATTCCAAAAATTACAATACTATCCATGTGTTTGTTTCCTCAAGGTTGATTCTAGCATCTTCCAAATGTCTAAGAAATCCAAAGAAATTTAAACACAAAAACTTCAAGTGGTTACACAGAATGACAGAACTGATGTAACTTTTTTCATCTTTATAATCTCTGTGCTAGTACTGTTTATTTCAAATATATTGTTTACAACAGAATTAAACACCATAGAATCAAAGACAAAAGTCAAGTGATTATGAACTTCATCTTGATAATAATGCACAAAGTTGGGTCCATCTATGTCAGGAATGGTGTAACCAAGCATTTTAATTCCATATTCCATATAAAATGCAATGTTTATGAAAGAATAAATAATACAAATATACTACTAGTTTTCTTCTCATATTTTTTAGGATATCTTTAGGCCTAATTTTTTTTTTTTAAGATTTTATTTATTTATTTGACAGACAGAGATCACAAATAGGCAGAGAGGCAGGCAGAGAGAGAGGAAGGGAAGCAGGCTCCCTGGTGAGCAGAGAGCCCGATGTGGGGCTCGATCCCAGGACCCCGGGACCATGACCCGAGCAGAAGGCAGAGGCTTTAACCCACTGAGCCACCCAGGCACCCCTAGGCCTAATTTTTAAGTACATTCTTTAAATATATGTTCTTAAAATCCAACAAGTCACAAAAATTACTGAGCAAAAATAAAGAAAGGTGAGGCCTTTAAAGGGATGGGTCCTGCTGACACTCTGCAGTCACCCCAATGCCCTCTACTGATAATGCATGACATTTAGCCAGTTAGCAAAGAAGAAATGTTGACAGCGTTCAGATTCAGTATGACAAAGCTTAATCTGAAGCCAAGACACAATAAACTGAAAACTGGCACAACAGACGATATTACAAATTTCTCATTTGCTAGCAACCCAAAGATTTTGTACCTTTGAGCACTGCATCAAAGTAAAACTCAGATGAATAATTTTAAGTGAAGTTTGTGAAATGGGAGGTATAGGAAGTCCAGCCTCAAAAACAAGGCCAAAAGAGGCCCACTGAGTCTGTAGCCTCATTGATCTCCAAATGTATAAGAATATACACACTAGCAGACTAGATTCTTTTTATCAGTAATAGCTAGCACATTAGTAGTTAAAGGGAGTCATTCTGTTGGACCCCCATGGAACCATCTCTGCACCCATCACCAGTCTGTTCAAACAGCCATGAAAAAGTACTAGAGTGATCAGTCATTTGGTGCCTCTTCTATAGTAGATATGTGTTTTACCAACTCAAAATATGTGGAAATGCATTTCTTTTTTTTTTAAAGATTTTATTTATTTATTTGACAGAGAGAGATCACAGTAGGCAGAGAGGCAGGCAGAGAGAGAGAGGAGGAAGCAGGCTCCCCGCTGAGCAGGGAGCCTGATGCGGGGCTCGATCCCAGGACCCCGGGATCATGACCTGAGCCGAAGGCAGAGGCTTAACCCACTGAGCCACCCAGGCGCCCCTATGGAAATGCATTTCACTGATTCAATAAGCAAATCCCTAATTCTTTATCTCACTGGCCATCTTTCCGTATGTTTTTTGTCTATTCAAGTTTGTTGTTTGCATATACTGCACTCAATCTCTACTGTGGTGTTTTTCTACTGACTCTTCTTCGGTGACAAAAAACTACAAAGGGTAAATTTGTTATTTGTAAAAAATCTAGAATTCTGGGGTCATGGATGACAGTGGCTCAGAGTGGCAAAGATAAGGTCAATGAAAATGATACAAACTGGTAAAAATTAATGAGAAGAAGTCAGACAAGATGACCTTTGGAGCTATGATTGATCAATCTCAATGAGGACAAGCAGGATGCAAGAGTTGGAATGGAATGAAACAAAAATTGAAGCAAATACACGGACTCAATCAAAAATGCTGCAATGAAGGATAGAATGGGAGGCCTAGGAAAGGCCAGGAAAATAATTAGAAACAAAAGAGCTTTAAAAGTACATACAACAGGTAATCAGGAGAGTCTAAAGGCTCTACACTGGCTCTAAACTGGTGATCCTGCTAGGCTGCAGCAGAAGCAAACAAAAAACATTTTGAAGGGATGTTTTCACAATACACGTGGAATGTTTGCAGAAACCAATACCTGTAGAAGATTAACTCATGAAAACCACACGCGGAGATAACCAACTATACAAAACAGGATGATTTGCACCTAAAGATCATAGAGAAAAAAAGTGTTTAGACATGAGTGGTTCACGTAAGAATGGAAATGTTGAGGAGGATGTATAAAAGAACCATTCTGAAATTCTAAAAATCAGAAATTCATTTATTAAATGAAATATAATTGAGTATATGAAATAAAAGAGAACTGAATAAATAGAATGAACAAGATTAGCTACAGAGAGAATTAGCGAATTTTGTTTTCCTGACTGAATCTTGATTGACAGAGCCCCCTAGACTTAAAGGCTCTAGGAATTTCCAGTGAACTGATTAAAATATAGGTGTTACCTGCCAGCCCCTTGGAATATTCATAAATCTATACTGAAAGAAACAAAGATAAGTGGAGGAAAGGGGAAGTTCCTCCTTATGGCAGAATTCCAATTAATAATTATAGAAGAAATTATGGATACATAAATCACCGTCAGGCAGACACCACAGTAGTATTTGTTTTATGCAAGAATTATCCATCAATGGATACTAAAATTACAAGGCAAAGGCATGATGACAAATAGGACATTTACAGTCTCCAACTATCCCTTCATAAAATACTTAATTTCAAAAGGAAAATCATAACTTTACAGTGTAGAAACCTAAAGACATCATCTTAAGTGATCAGAGTTAGTAACACTGTTAATGAGATACAGTAACATCATATGCCTCATGAAAACGATAGTGAAAAGAGCACACATCACTTATTCAACATTCTTGTGCAAAAATGCACAATCTGAGTTTAATCATAAACATGAAGCAAACTTAAAACTAAAGGTCATTCTATCAAATAACTGGCCAAGAATTAATCAAAAGCATTAAAATTAAGAAAAAAAAATGACCAAATATTATCTCAGATTAAAAGAGACTAAGGCAGTTGACAACAAAATACAACATATGATCCTAGTACAGGAAAAAAAAAAATGTCTAGAAGCTAGGTACTTAAACTGTGGTCCCTATACCCTATCTACCGTATCTACCTATCTACATATCTACCTATCTACTGTAACACCCTCCTTATTCTCCCTACACCAAAAATCTGGGTCCTTTTCTAAAAGAAATGAAATAAATTGTCCAGGGTAAAATAAAGTAACTGGAGTCAATATAACACATCTAAGTAAAGCCTTTCTCATTCTGACATTTACAGGTCCCTTTACGGAATGCCTAGTGTGTGTGTGTATACACACACACACACACACACACATACACTTAGCATGAAAGCCAAAGTCAGCCAAAAATAAAGTCTTAGGCAATCTTAAAAAACAAACAAACAAACAAACAAAAACCAAACGAACAAAAAACCCATCCAGTTAACAAGTCCTTCACTGGTACAAAGAGATCCAGTGAGTCATTCCATTGCCTCATTCTTAAATATAAACAGACAACTAAAGATTAACAAACATTTGGGGAAAGCTAATAAACTGGCAGCATAAAGCTAAAATACACACACACTCTCAACAGACATAATGAAGAATTTTTAAAAATGAAAGATGAACTGTATTAGTAAATTCAGATATCAAAAATACTTCATCCATATAATATACTATAAAACAGAAAAAAGGGAGAGCTTTTGTATATTTCATACATCTTATGCCCCATCTCCTACCTTTTCAGCTCATTTCTTTCTCCAGTTTTTACTGTGTCAAGGAGCTTTTGTAGTTATAGCCTAACAGCAAAGCTCTCTCACTTTCTGCGCTATGACTTGACACCACTGCGCACACTGCTAAATGGACTCACCAGCACTTACATGTGTGTAATCTAGCAGTATGGTCAACAGGAGCTCTCTCCTATCCTTCAGGTAGTCATTTGAGGGTATATTCCACAGCTGCTTACTAGGTCTCGGTGGGATTAAGTCCCAGTTGTCCACAGTGATGAACAACTCTGTAATACACGGGTACTGACTTTTCTCCCTTCCCTGGACTTTACTGTTTCACCTTTCCCTATCCTCTACTCCTGGAACCCTTGGATTTCTCAAAATAAACTACTGCATTCTGATCCTTGTCTCAGGCTCTGAAGAGAACACAGAGATCATCTGTACCAGAACTGGCTTTAAAAGTAGACCCCCAAGAGGAAACTTGGGGAACTGGACATTTCACTCGTAATTGGCAAGAATCATCTCATTGTTATGACATGGGCAAGGGTGACAACTCCTAAAATTTAGTAAAATCACAATTTTTGATTCATACAGAGGAGTGAAGAATGAGGAAGGTAAAGTACTGACTTATTGACTGTATGGGCACAACAGTAATCATACAGTATATATAGTGAAAGTGGCTTTTGTTAACAGTTTTAGAAGGTTTAAAATAAGGCAATGACAGCTCCGTTTAAACAAATATCAAACTGAAACACGCTGTGAAAGTCAGAACTTCTCGTTGGCGGTGTTTAGAGTCTTCTCTTCTGAAGCGGCAGAAAACCAGGTTTAGAATTTAATTGCAAAGATAGCAGAGCTACAAAAGAGACCCAACTCACAACTTCAACAGGCCTCCTATGCCAAAGTCAGTGCCTGAATAGAAAAAGAATGAAACCCTGAGACCTGGGGTAGGGGGATCAAGACTGAAAATCTTGACTCCCCAGTTTCTTCTGGGTTCTGCTTCTGGAGGTAGGTTGGTAAAGAAAAATCTACTGGGGACACAGTAAGGTTTCCACCCAACTGAAGCGATGACTTGATCATTCTGGGCTCCCCATATCAGTGAGACAGAAAAATAGTTATTATTAGTGGGGACAACGGACTCTGACATTACTCTTACTAGGATCACAGTTACATGACAGGAAATAGGGATTTTTTTCTAAGACCCAGGAGATGTAGAAGAATGATTAAAATTCAGTAAAGTAGGAACTCAGTGCCTAACAAGTCTCAAGTGTGTACTTGCAGCAACCATGATCCAAGAAGGTTAGGGTATGGGGATATGGGCTCATATCATCCCACCAGACTAATGATTTAGGACAGCCAGACAAACTGCTGGCCCAGAGACAGGGAAATACGGAATTTGTAATAGAGGAGGAAGATGATTAATATTTATTATTTCCTCAGAACCAGTTGCACAGTGAGGAGAAAACCTTGTTCTTCTAACACAACACCCCTTTATAAAGGGTGAACTTGGCCACCATACTGAAAAGTCTATCACTGATTGGACTTAATAGAGGGCACCAAGGGATAAGAGCATTGTAAAATGTGGGCTGTATTTATTGCTCATTTTGCCCTACCTGACCAGTTCTTCACTGCTTTCTATCCTGCCACTACCCTTGTTTTCCTTCAGCCACTGCATTATCCATCAGCTTCCTTAAAGAGATAACCAGTAGCTTAGCAGCTCTCCTGCACAATCTCGCTTTCTGCCCAAGTCTCTCTGATGTTACTGATGTGGGACACCTATGATAAGCTATGTTGTCCAAATGAACATCTAAATACAGCAGAGATTCATCATACAAAACCCCTGACAAATGGGAGCCATAATACATTTGCTCCTCTACCATTTTTTAAGTGGCTTAATCTAAGAAGCATTCTACATCCCACTTTAGATGATCCCAGCAGGATAGAAACCAATTAGTTCTCCACAGCAGTGACCAGATTAATAATGAACCTTGGTACTGGTTTTCCCTCCTTTCTTATATCACTTTCTTTTTCCCCACACTCCTGTTTCATAGGATTAGTTCTAGAAACAAAATACCAACATGCAAGCCCTTTTCTTAACTGCAGCTTTCTAGGGGAAACTAAGCTAAGAGAGACATTCTTGAAAGATAAAAATGTAGTGGCTGAACCTGAAATACATGAAAACAAAAGACATGACAAAACAAGGAAATTTCTTAGAATATATAAACAAAAGACAGATGAGAGTAAAAAGCAGCTCTTATTAGCAAAACAATATAATGAAGTTTTCTAGAGTAGACATGTATGTGATCTTCAAAACCAGCCAATGGGAGAGCCAAGCTGGATGCATAATATATTCATTACAATGAAATTTTAAACAAGGCTAAGTAGAAGATCCTAAAAGATTTGAGAAGGGAAAATTTTTGATTACCTGCAAAGGAACAGGAATTGTACTTCCCCCAGCATCTCATCAGCAACAAGAAATGCTAGGACAGATCAATGTCTTTATTTTTCTGAGAGAAAAGTATTTTTAACCTAGAGTTTTATATTTCTCCAAATTAGGAATCAAGTATTCAGAAAACAGAATTTCAAGTATTTTAGGAATTAAAACAAACTCACATTTCCTTCATCAGTCAGAATATACTAGGTTATGCTGCAATGATAACCCCCAAATTTTCCAGTCTTAAAACAATAAAGGTATATTTCTCTCTCATGTTCCATGTCCACTGCAGTTACATTGAAAGTTCTGTGTCAAATTATCCTTACCCCAGAAACCAGGTTGACAAAACTGCCAGTATATCTGGAACATTTTTGGTGACTCTCACATAAGAAAAGAGGCTTTTCACTGAAGAGAGCAAGTTAATTTTACACAGCAAAAATATACAAACCTATAGTGTGCCTGGAAGGTAGGTGGTGTGTGCAAGGGGAAAAAATACATGGTAAACAGCACTAATGACTATTAAACTTTCTCAGGCAGTTACGTGAAGAATTTACTCCAATAAAACAAAACTCTAAACCAAGAAACAAAAAGAAACTGGAATCACTACACAGTGGACTCACTGTGGATTTACTGTGCTACGTCGTATAGTCAGGTTGGAAAAGGAAGACACATGGCTCCAGCAGAAGACGTCTTAGTTAAAAATGAGTGAAAAAGAGGACAGAAAAACTCAAAAAAAGTGAGGACATGATGAAGAAAATAACTGGGGGCTGGGGGTGGGGGTTGTTGAAGGGGGATTGAGGAGGAGGAAGAGGTAAAGAAGAAAGGAAAAAGGAGGAGATAGGGGGACAGTGAAAGGAGGAAAGAAATCCAATTAAAATTTACCCTAGGCATATTATCCATTAAGGAGCATGGGTGTCATGACATGTAACATAAACAAGTAAACAGTATTATTTGGCTTTGGAGTGAATAATAGTTGCAATACACAAAGCAGAGAAAATAATTATGGACTGTGCTAAGAATCAACTACAGTTACAAAACAATATAAATGTTATCATCCTTGATAATGCAAAAGCTGCAGCATATTTTAGAGTAGGTAACTGAAGGCAGGAGGTTAATGGAGGTAGAAAGATAAGTGGAAGGACAGAGGAACCAATTTCTTCATCTTACAAAATGAAGAGACAAGTGAAGCTTTCTCTAAAAAAAGAGGTAGTGGTCAGTTTCTCAGTGGAGGAATTGAAACTAAAAATGTAGCTGATTTGGAAGGAAGCCAAGTTTTATGAGGGTTGGATAAATTTAAATACATATACATTATCTGCACTGTATAAATTTTGAAATAGCTGTACACTATTATTTAGAGATTTGACAACTATCAGCAAAAACAAAAACTGAAATGGTTAAATAAGGCTAATCATCAGAAGATACTTCTTTTTCATGTAAGCCCATAGACACCATTTGATCTACTTAACCACATGTATGAATTCTTGAGTTTTTGGTAAGTTGTTTTTTTTCCCCCTTCCTCAATGAAATATTATCATTAAAGTCAAGAACTAGACAAGAATGTTTAGTTGTTAATCTTTACTATTCAGTATTGTACTGGAAAGCCGGGCCAATTCAAAAGTAAAATATGTAAAAATATTAAAATTTGGAAGAGGAAGAAAATCTGTCATCATTTGTGGGTAATATGTTATTGAAAAAAATCAAACACACCAAATGAAAAATTGTCACAGATTACTTAAATTCTGTAAGATAACCAAATATAAGAGCAGTATCAAAAATGAGTTTATTTCCAGGGTGCCTGAGTAGCTTGATTGATTAAGCAACCTGACTCATGATTTCGGCTCAGGTCAGGATCTCATGGTTGTGAGATTTTAGCCCAACTTCCCTTCTGCCTCCGCACTCAACAGGGAGTCTGCTTAAAGAACCTAGATGTCCACCAACAGATGAATGGATAAAGGAGATGTGGTAGATATATACAATGGAATACTATGCAGCCATCAAAAAACCAAAATCTTGCTATTTGCAACAACATGGATGGAACTAGAGGGTATTATGATAAGCAAAGTAAGTCAGTCAGAGAAAGACAATTATCATATGATCTCTCTGATACGAGGAATATGAGAGGCAGGGCAGGGGGTCATGGGGGAAGGGAAGGAAAAAAATGAAACAAGATATGACCAGGGAGGGAGACAAACCATGAAAGACTTTTAATCTCAGGAAACAAACTGAGGATTGCTGGGGGAGGGGGGGTAGGGTGGCTGGGTTATGGACATGGGGAGGGTATGTGCTATGTTTAAGTTGTTTAAGACTTAAGTTGTTTAAGTTGTTAAGTTGTTTAAGACTGATGATTCACAGATCCATACCCTTGAAGCAAATAGTATATATGTTAATAAAAATAAACTAGTTAAAAAAGGATTCTGTCCCTCTGACCCTGCCCACCCCTAACAATAAATACATATTTAAATAAATAAAAATCAGTATATTTCTTAAGAGGGAAAAAAAGTTAATCATAAGGTATTATAGAATTTGTCACAATAGCAACAGAAACATAAGTAAAAATAATCCTAATGAGAAGTGTGTAATACATACTGGAAGAAAAATATAAAGGTTTACTTAAAAACATGAAGACATGAAAAAATGACAAGAACTACCATGTACCTGGATGGTAACTGTAAGGACCTATTTAGCCAGAGCAACTCCATCTTGGTTAAAAGCCATTTTGTTGTTTGTGCAGTAAAATTAAACTGACCCTGCCCCCCCCACCCCAAGAAACTTACTTAGAAGCAAGTCTGGGAAACCAGTAAAATATGGTCGACTAGTTCCTAATAACAGAGCCCAGAATACAAGGCCAGGTCAGCCAGATCCTGATAACACAGCCCAGAATACAAGGATGAGTCAGGCCAGGTGGAGACATCCAATCAGTAAAAGTACACATACTGCCTCCCTAACCACCAAAGAATGTAAACTCCGCCTTTTGGGCGCCAAACTTGAGCGCCAATTCTGACCAGAGCAATAGGTTAGGTCAAACAGCTAGTATAGGGTAAACTGTAATTCAATTGGCCACCTGTGTGTGACCTAACATGACTACAATCTCATTGGCCACCTATGTGTGGCCAGACCTATGCTCTATAAAAGGTAGTCTGTAAGATGGGGAGGGGTTTTTCTCTTCGGAGACGGCCCTGGCCGGTCAGTCTGACTTCCAATGCTCAGCATAAAATACAGCTTTGCATAACTTTCACCTTGTCTCAGTCTCGTTCCCCTGGCCAATCAGTCTAACTTCTAATACTTAGCATAAAATAAAGCTTTAAGTAACTTCCACTGTCTCAGTCTCGTTTCGTTTAATAACGGACCTAACAGTAACCTCAACATTTAAACTACTCCCTCCAAATAGTTAATGGGCTCAATGAATTTATTTCACACAAAAATATTATATTGTTATTATGGAATAATATGCAATGCACAAAAAAAGGAAAATTGAAAGTGGATAATGCACACTAGAGTGGACTACATTTACAAAACACTGTGGCCCTGGTGCAGACATAGATTATGTATGTAGATCATATATCAGACTAGCACCCAAAACAGAACCAGGTGTAAACAGATATTTAGTGTGTGATAAAAGAGGCTTGAAAATCATTCAGACATGATTACTCAATGCTAAATGATGTTGGGACAATATGCAATGAAATCCCAAAGCCATATTCTTACAAAAACACATTTCAGCTCGAATATTACAGATTTTAAACAAAACTTTAATATTTAAAAATATGTAAGAAAGTGGCAGTGAAAATGGAAGAAAGTCAAGAGCCCATAAACTACTTACGTATTTACTATATTGAAGATTTAAGCTTTTATATGAAGATACCAAAAACAGATAACCTATCATTAGTAGAGACAAACCACTAATACTCATATGTGTATTATTCACATGCTCAAGCCCAGCATCTGGCTCCCTGCTCAGCAGGAAGCCTGCTTCTCCCTCTCCCACTCCCGCTGCTTGTATTCCCTCTCTCAGGGTCTCTCTCTCTGTATCAAATATATAAATAAAATCTTAAAAAAAAAAAAAGTACTCACAAATGTTTATGAGCAGAGATTAGAAAAAGGCAATTGACATGAAATATAAATGATTAAAAGAATTTATGAAAAGATGCTCAAATTTATAAATAAGTATGGTAACACAAATTAATATAAAAATGAAATAGTGTTTTTGTTAGACTGACAGCAATTTAAGGGCTCTAAATATTCCAGTACTAATATGAGACTGTGGTAAATGGGCAAGTCTCAGAGACTTAAATTGTACAAGTGTAATGACTTGACAATACCTACCCAAATGTAAAATGACCAAAGCATATCATTCAAGACCCCTATCTTACAAAAATAGTTTAAATGTTAAAATATAGGTACAAGAATATTCATTACAGCATAGCAGATAAGGGCAACATTTAACTGTCCAAGGATAAGTAAATGGATAAAGGCACTTTGGTATACTCATTAATAGAAAATATGAAAACCATTAAAAGAAAGAAAGCATTCAATATGTAGTACGTCAGAAATATGTTCACGGTACACTGTGCAGTGCAAAAAACCTATTTGCAGAAGTATATGATATTTTCTAAAATAATCTTAAAACAAAACATACAGATGATTATATAAATATTTTTTAAAAACCTGCAATAATAATATTAAACTAATAATACTATCCATGGAAATTAGATTAGATTGGAAAGCCAGACTATTACATTTTTGTACTTTGTGATTTAATATTTGTCCAAGGGGCATCCACTACTGTTGTAATTTCAATAGATCATTACGGTACTTTCAGACTTTTCCAAAGTATTACTTTACTTTAAAATAAAAGAAAAAACTAGTAAATAATTCCTAGCAATCTAGCTCCAACATAGCTTTGAATATATTTTCAACTATAGTCTTCTCCCATTTCTAACACCCACCCATACATCTATACCATTTCTAAATCTACTCCCCCCAAACAATCCTCTTCATCATGAGTTTAAACTCACATTCTCTCTGAATATGTATTTTATCTCTATATAAGATTTAACCTCCTTGGGTCGCCTGGGTGGCTCAGTGGGTTAAAGCCTCTGCCTTCGGCTCAGGTCATGATCCCAGGGTTCTGGGATCGAGCCCTGCATCGGGCTCTCTGCTCAGTGGGGAGCCCGCTTCCTCCTCTCTGCCTACTTGTGATCTCTGTCTGTCCAATAAATAAATAAAATCTTAAAAAAAAAAAATTTAACCTCCTTGAAGGTAGAGATTGTCTTTTATATCTCCCAGAGTATCCCACTGAAAATGTTTCTACATTATTGTTGAATTTGATGTAAATTTACTGACCTGCTGTATTGAATGTACTTTCAAGATTTGTACTAGTTCAGATTTGTTTACCATTTTTAACGAAGCTCTTAGACATTAGGGGTTTTGGAGGAGGCAGTTCAAGACAGTAACGTAGAAAAGATCCTGAACTTGCCCCTTCCCATAAACATGGAATTTACAGTTGCATATGTAGTAATTTCCTCTGAGAAAGACCTGAAAAACTAGCTGAGCAACTCGTTTACACTGAGCAAATGAGACAGAGGCCACATTAAGGCAAACAGAAGAGCTTGAGACCCAATCCCACCATAAACCCCACCCCCAGTGTAGGGACCCACAATTAGGAGGGAACTCAAAACCCTGAAACATCTTCCTGAAAAGCAAACGCTTAGACCTGCAAATTGGACACCCCAACTTTTAAGATCCCCAAAATGTGTGGTTTGAAAGCTAAGACCCAAGGACTGTAATGAACTGAGAAACAGGTCTTAAAGGGTTCACATGCAGACTCACTCACCACAGGGCTCAGTGCAGAAGCAGCCATCTGAGAAGTTTCCAAACCCATGTGAAAAAAACTCATTTGCTAACCTCAAAAGCACTGGACAGAAGGGCAGGAGTTTTCTGGGATACTCTCCAGGAATAGAGGCTGCTGGGAGCCACTTTTGACACTTTTTCCTCCCTCTCCTCTCATCATCTTCATCCTCTCCCTTTACCAGTCTCCAGAGTGCCAGAATCCCCCAGAGAGAAGCTTTTATAATCCTCTGATCACCAGTTTTTACATCTGGTGTCCCTGATCTTACAGGTGCAACTCAGGGGAAGCCCTTGATCACTTGGCCCTGCAAGGCCTCTGGGGCTTGCATTCCTGGGTTGCATGGGACTCTAACAACTGGGAAGGCATCTCTTGGCAGATTACCATCCCCAGGGCACTGCACAGATAGAAGACAGAAGCATATCCTCAGTCTTTCTGAGAAAGAGGCCTACTTTCAGGAGCTTTGGCCTAAGGGCCAGCCTTCCAGTCTGGCACACTTCCAGAGGCCAACAGAGGTGCTCTCAGGACACTGTTAAAACTAGTAAATTCAGTGAAGTTAATAGGTTACAAAATCAAATATAAAAAATTCGTTGCATTTCTATACACTAATAATGAACTATCAGAGAAATTAAGAAAACACATTTACAACTGCATCAAAAAGAATAAAATATCTAGCAAAAAAATTAACCAAGGAAATGAAAGACCTGTATACTGAACACTATAGGACACTGCTGAAAGAAACTGAAGACACAAATAAATGGAAAGATATTTTGTACTCGCTGGTGGGAAGAATTAGTATTGTTAAAATGTCCATACTACCCTAAACAATATATAGACTCAATGCAATTAATATCAAAACTACAATGGCATTTACCAAAGAAATAGGAGAACAATCATAAAATGTGTATGGAAACAAGACCCTGAATAGTCAAAGCAACCTTTAGAAAAAGGAACAAAACTGGAGGTATCACACTCCCTGATTTCAAACTGTATTACAAAGCTATAAAGTAGCTTTATAGCTTTTTAATTAGAAAGCAATTAGAACTGAAAGGTACTGGTGGGGCGCCTAGGTGGCTCAGTCAGATAAGCGTCAGACTCTTGATTTCAGTTTAGATCTTGATCTCAGGATCATGAGTTGAAGTCCCACGCTGGGCTCCATGCTGGGCATGGAACCTACTTCAAAAACAAAATCACAAAACAATGGAACAGAATCTGGAATCCAAATTTAAACCCATGCATATATGGTCAGTTAATTTACAACAAAGTAGCCAAGGATATACAATGAGGAAAGAACAGTCTCTTCAATAAATGGTGTTGGGAAAACTGGACAGCCACATACAAAAGCATGAAAATAGATCACTATTTTATGCCACACACAAGTTAACACAAAATGTACTGAAGACCTGAACTTAAGACCTGAAATCACAGAACTCCTAGAAGAAAACATGGCTGGCAAGCTGCTTGACATCGGTCTTGGCCATTTTCTAGATAGGACTCTAAAAGCAAAAGCAGCAAAAGCAAAAGTAAGTGGGACTGTATCAGAGTAAAAATGAAAAGGCAACCTACGGAATAGCAGAAAATATTTGCAAATTACATATCTGATATAGGGTGAATATCCAATATACAAAGAATTCAGAAGAACTCAATAGCAGAAAAAGAACCCAATTTAAAAATGGGCAAAGGGGGCACTTAGGTGGCTCAGTTAAGTGTCTGCCTTTGGCTCAGATCATAGTCTTGGGATCAAGCACTGATTTGGGCTCCCTGTTCAGTGGGGAGTCTGCTTCTCCCTTTCCCTCTGTCCTTCCCCACTCCTGCTCCTGTGTGCTCTCTCCCAAGAAATAAAATCTTAAAAAAAAAAAAAAAATGGGCAAAAGATCTGAAGGGACATTTCTCTAAAGGCATACAGATGGCCAAAAGGTACATGAAAAAGTGCTAATATCACTAATCATCGAGAAATGTGTATCGAAACCACAAGGTATTACCACACACCTGTTAGAATGGCTATTACCAAAAAGACAAAAAATATTAAGTGGTGGTGAGGATGTGGAGAAAAAGGAACACTTGTGCACTCTTGGTGAGAATGTAAATTGATTCAACCACTGCAGGAACAGTGTTAAGGTTCCTCAAAAAATTATATAGCTACCATGTGACCCAGCATTGCCAATACTGGGTATGTACCCAAAGAAAATGAAAACACCAGGTCAAAGATATATATATATATATATATGTATATATATATATATATATATATACATACATACACACACACACACCCTGATTTTCATTTCATTACTTAACAATAGCCAAGATAATGAAACAACCTAAGGGTCCACCAGTGGACAAAGTGGGTAGACAGCATACACAAATGCATGTGTGTGTGTATGCACATGAGCATGCACACACACACAGGCTAGAATATTACTTAGCCATAAAAAGAATGAAATCTTGTCATCTGAACAACATGGAAAAACCTTGAGGGTATTATGCTGTGTGAAATAAGTCTAACAGAGAAAGACAAAGGCTATATGATTTCATTTATAAGTGGGATCTAAAACAAAAATAAAACAAAACCTAGACTCACAGAGAATAGACTGGTGGTTGCCAGGGGAGAAGGGGCTGGTGGTGGGAGACAACATCCGTAAAGGCGATTAAGTACAAAGGTACAGTTATAAAAGTAGTCACAGGGATACAATGTACAGCATAGGGAATATTGTTAATAACACTGCATTAACTTCGTTACGTAATAGTAACTAAACTTCAGTGATGACCATTTTGCAATATATATATAAAACGTCAAATCTTAAAACTAATATAATGTTGTATATGTCAATTATACGTCAATAAATTTTTAAAAAAATGATTGTGGGCTACTGAGTTAAATGAGGCTCAAAATAAACAAAAACAAACAAAAACAAAACAAAACAAACAAAAAAAACCAATGAGGCTCAAAGCCTGACTTTATTGCATGCAATAAAGTCTGAAGCACCCACCAGAGATGATGTGATGATTACATGTGACATCATAAAAGTTGTCTTACAATTTCCCTCCTTTAACATACTTCTTACTATGCAACTCCAGTGTGCTCTGAGCACCTTTCCTCCACATCCACACTTGGATCTTACAAGTCCAGTTACAAAACATATCCCTGTATGACTTCTGAATAAGCCAAAATGTACTTTAACATAACCTGTTTGTCCCTAATAATACTATGCCCTCATCCTCTATATTTTATTTAGATCTATGACCTCTTCCCAAATCCCTAACAGTACATGCAGGGTCTTTGTTTCAAGGTCCAGTGAAAAACAAAAGTTCCTCAAAGATTAAAAAAGTTTTATTCTATTCTATTATGCAAGATAATTCTGTCTTTGTCTTGTTTGCTGGATTTATCTTAAACCAGTTTCCCAAACTGGCAAAGTAGTTTTTACAATTCCAGGCTCAGAGTCACATAATTTAGTTCCCTGAAGTAGAAATCTATCTTGTCTAGTATCTGTCCTATGAGAGCAAGTAAATCTCTTTCCCAGAAAACTCCCATGGCATTTCATTGGCCTACGTATGGTAAACTGCTCAGTTCTAAGCCAAGCCCTGGCAAAAGGAATGCCATGCCCTGATTGAGAATTCCTAGAGTAATAACCTAATATAGGCCAATCAAGTCTACTCTGAGGATGGGGCCAGCTATTTCTCAATCACACAGGTTATGGTAGGACAGGATAGTTAAATGATAAAGAACTGTCAGGGTGAATAAAAGAATGGAGGCCATATAGGAAATCAATTAACATTCATCATAACCACTATTTAAAATTTATTAATAGAAAGTCAGTGGGGTCTGTTCTCAAATTCTCAAACTGTGTGTCCTCATGACAGTGATGACACCAGCTATACTACATGCAAGTTTCTAAAGATGTCTGATTACAAAGTATGATGATATGTACGATAATAGCCCCAATTTCTGCATGAGGTTTTCTATACAACAGAATATGGGTATGTCATTTTGAAGTAAGACATTACAAAAATGGGGATTTAACCTTACCCAAATCCCCGAAAGTCTGTATGTAATATATATTTCATGAGCATTTAAAGTTTGAAAACACAAAAATAACAGAACAAATTAATGTTCTGAGCTTAAACTTAATCCCAATAACATTCTACCCCCATAGATTCCAGTTAAAAACTTTATGAAGTTAAACAGAAAATACTTCTTTCATCTAAAGGGAATGTCCCCATTAAAACCACTTAATTTCTATCAGGGCACCTTGATGGCTCAGTCGGTTAAGCATCTGCCTTTGGCTCAAGTCATGACCCCAGGTGGGTATCAATTCCTGCGACCAGGAAGCCTGCTTCTCCCTCGCCCACTCCCCCTGCTTGTGCTAATAAATAAAATCTTAAAAAATGTATTCATTTTTACCAAAATTCTCATCCACTTCTTAAATATACTACAAATGAACCAGAAAGTATGCATTTTTGCATTCTATAAGCCAGTTATTTGCCAACAGATTTAATATTTTCAGCCAAAAACTGAGCTTACATTTCAGAAGTACTAGTCCCTTAGAAACTTTGAGAGACTAACTGTAGCCTCCTGTCTTCTTGCCATGTAAGTTAAAAACAAAGTTCCTTTCAGTGACATCAGTGGAAGCCAAATCTACTGTAAGAGTTTACTGACCTGTTATACCCTGAATATCATTAGTAGGATTGAACATTCTTTCAGATGCCAGACACACATAGAAATAAGAAACTGAAAGGGAAACACAGATGTGTGAGATTTAGAAACAAGGAAGAGGCCAAAAAATTAGATGACTTGGATGACTGTAAATTAAGCTGTAAGATTCCTATACCTACTACAATGAACTTGAGGTCTAAAGGTCTGCCTTCCCACCCGACAAAAAAAGGGTTTGGCCCAATAATGTCACGCGCCTCATTCTTAGTAAGTGTATCAAATTGCATCAGGCATTTTTTCTACCCAAATCAAGTAATATTAAAAATCAGGATAAAATGACTAATGTGTCAGTCACCCTTACCTTGAGGTCAGGAAACTCTAGAATAGTCAGTGAAATGCTGGCAATAATTCTCATTTCCTTCTTCTTATTCCATACATCCAACATCCCTTGGGATAATTTTAATAGTATGACAAGGCAGAATCTATGTCCTTCAGAAGTGATTATTGCATTCTACAGCAGGATGAAAAGAGATATCCAGAAGGAAGCTATGCCTATGACAAAATACTCTGTGAGTGAAAAGTCAGACATTCAGATATTAGTTCTAAATGAGATTGTACATTAAAATTTGATCAGACATCTGTTGTCATTTGGAAACTGTCCTTCCTAATGTAATTCCCCTGGAGCTGATTGTATTATCACCTGCCTCTTTTGTCTTCCACACTGGCTGGTCAAAGAACCCCACTTCCCTGAACACATATTAGATCAGAGCTGGCTCCATGAAAACTAGCATAGCTATTCAGTCCTTTGAGGAAATGATAAACTCAGTGGAAAACTGGGCTCTCTCCTTCTGACACTGGTAAGTATATGGATAATAGGAGACTGGAGGTGGTGATGGGACATTTTTAGAACACTTAAGAGTACAACTAAGAATAAAGCCATTATAGAGGGAAAGCAAAGCCAAAAGAGAAGTAACATACCTGAATTCAGTTTCACTCTCTTGAACTTTTGCTCCAGATAATAAAATCCCGGACTGATTTCTAAACTTTGAATAACTGAATTTTCTGTTTTTGACTTCAACATATGGTACAGTGTTTGTTACTGATGTGGAGAGTTTTAGATTAACATCACAGAGTCCATGGAAGAAACCACACCTCTCACAGTAAGAAAAACTATCACGTCTTCAATTAGCTAATCAAACATTTCAATTTTACAGATCTATTACTTTTGACTCCTCTGCATAGGGGATAAAATTATAAAGCAACCTTTTATACCACGTTCCTGTTTCCTCCTCAAAAAAAAAAAAAAAAGATCAGGAGAAAAGTTATTGGGAGGATTAAATGAGCTAACCTAAGTATATTAGTAAGAATTCAATACATGTTAGCTAAATATTTAGAATAAACTAAGTGGATAGTTAATAACCTTCTTAACACCCAAAATACAAAGCACAGGCTAGTGACCATACACTTCAGGAAATACCTCTCCTTAGTAAGAAAGCTTGAAGAAAATGTTTTAATATCCTTAGTAGAACCTGGCACCATTGTTTTAAATATACATTAATTTATGTATTTCTATTTCTCTATTTCTCTCCAAAACAGATGAAATGGCTTCCCTTGAAATACCAAACTGGATAAAAATATGGATGGAAACTTGTTCCATAAATTGCTACTTTTGTCCTTTTGGGCAAGTTTAATCTCTCTGGGTCTATCTCCTCATCTATAAAAACAGGAAGTGGGCTGTTACAGGAAGATGAAGCACAAAGTACCTCTGCAGACTGTTAAATACGACTTACAATTTCTTAGGATTATTTCAGAAAAATTACTTTAATATTACCTAATTTTGTGTAACTGGTTATTTCTTAAAATAACATTTTTATTGATTCCTCTGTATCTTAGAAATTTTCAGTTTAAAAGGCAAGGAAAAAAAAAAAACCCTTAGCTATTATATTAACTGTAACTTACTGATAAATACAAGTGTCACTTAAGGGACTTCCCCTAAATCGCCAACTGTTTTCAGTCTAACTGAAGGCAATGACGCAACTAGAACCCAGGTTTCGTAACAGCCAGCTAAATGTTCTCTCTTCTCTACCATACTGCACACATAAAATATATCCTCAGGCTTAATTTTTGCAATAGGTAAATAAAACTATTAATTATGAATACAGAGAAAAAATATTCTAAATGCCAGGGAGAATATAAAAGCAGTAAACGGATAGTTTTAAGTATCTTTCCGGAGTGAAGTTCATGCATTCCTCTTTTCAGACCAACACAGATTAAATATAAAATTGCAATCGTGATTTGGTACAGACTACAAGGGGGTCATATATTTAAATATCCCAAATGTTTAAATATTCAACTTATTAAAAGCCAAAATTTCAGGTATAACTCAAGAAACTAAAATGCAAGAAAGTCTTCTGTAAACTATATTCATAAACTATATTCTTGTGTGGCCATTTATTTTATATAGCTTGTTACCACTGGGAAAGATTGATGGTTAACTTAAACGATGTTATCTGTAAGAGGTTAATTTAGAAGTAGATTTTAAAAGTAAAATAGAAAAACATCTTTAAAGTCGTTCACTTATCAAAGATGAAAACAACAGAAAGCCTGAAATAAGGAAATAATCCTGTCACCAGAGTATATCCAAGAATGTTATCAGAAGAATAAATACTTAACCAAATATCAACATAATCACAGCAAGTACCATTAGTTCTTACATTAGAAACAGAACTAAGCTTTTAACATAACTGGCCTAGGTCAATCACTTCTGCTAAAATATGCAAAAAAAGGTGAAGGGCAACCAGGGTTCCTACAGTTCCTAAAACAAAGCGTTATTTTATGTCCATGAATGCGTAAGAAAACAAACTTACATCCAGACAAGAATGAAGTACAACAGGTTAAGTGTCAATCTTTACCAATTTATTTTATACAAAACAGTAGCAATGTAGAATATGGGAATTATCTTCCGCTGCCACACACGCAAGTTGTGAACATTCCAAGCCAATGTATACAGTTTGGAGGGGAAGGCTAAACGACAGCATCAACCATGCTACTGAACATAGGAATTTTTTATTTAAAAAGATTAAAAATTAGATAGCAATGTCTTCTTAATATTGCTCTCATCATTGAAGACTGAAGAAAAATAAAAAGTGACTTTTTAAGATTAAAAAAAGAGGGAAAGGGAGAAACAAAGAGGCTGCTACAATACTGCCATACTGTCAAACCATCATACTTCAATATTTGCATACTTGATAGCAGCATTTTTACTGAACCGTGTGCAACTACATTTAGAAACACATCAAAGCAAAATATCATGGCAGTCATCAATCAAGATCCGAAAAAAAGAAAACAAATAAACAAAAAAATAACTCTAGGATGAACACACTATAAGCAGATGAACATTTACGGAGAATGAATCAATATCTACATTCTTGGACTGTTCCATTCTGCTCCAATAAAAGTGTCAACTCAAACTGTCAACTGTGCATTTTTGGAGGATTTGAGTTTTTCCAGTTCTTATTATACTGCATGCTTGGAACAAAGAGGGATATAATAATCCCTTCTACACAATGAACTTTAAGTAGACCGCTGAAAATAAATTTACTACTTGTAAACACACACAAAATTAAAAAAAAAAAAAAAAATACAAGATTTTTTTTTATCTTTAAACAATCAGTGCTTCCAAAAGCGCATTATCTTCTATATCGACCTCTCTCCCCTCGGTCTCTGTCCCGGTCACATAATCGCTCTCTTTCTCTTTCTCTATCACGTCCTCTATCTCGTTCTCTGTCTCTTCTATTATCTCTAGGGCGGTCTCGCTCTCGCTCCCGATCTCTTTCACGGGGTCTACTTCTCCGACCACTGACAACCGCTTGTGTGCGACGAAGGAAATCATCCACCCTCATGTCATAATCATGCTAGAAAAGGTTAAAAAATTGGTTAGGTATGTTTTAAAAAAAAAAAAAAAGGCACTTATGAGTCCCTATACTCTAATTACTGTAGAGAAAATATCTAGAAAAATGCACCAATGCCTTAATTCACAAAATGCAATTTTGACACTGCTTAGAAAAAGGATTTTGATGTCTTACTAGACACCTACAACAGAAATTATTCAAATCTATTGGAACTCAATTCGTGCAGTCTGCTATAGAACTTCAATGACTTTTCCATCCAATCTTTTTAATAAGATTTAGGCCAAAGTAATCACTAGCGATGACTATCAGCCAACATGGATACAAGCCTGAAGCCTACCGTGCTACTTATCATCAATGTTTTTCTGCAACAGGTGAACCCTACTTTTTTCCCTTCTTTGATTCTACAAATTAACCTGAACCAACTCTGCCCTCTTATGGTAAAATCAGGAATTCTTATATTCCGATATTCTTTCAAACTGAAGCAATGCTAATGACAACTTTTGAAATAGGACGTAATTTTAAGAAAATAAGTACTTTAGTAAGACTGCGAAGACTACTCCACACAGATCTAATGATACATAAAAGGCTGAGGAGGACAAGAGAGGGTAAGATGAGCAACTAAGTGAGGTCCAAGTTGTCACTATAGCTACTCGTAAGCTTGATCCCTGCTCTGGCTTTCTACTCTTATTCTCAACTCACTTTTACTTACTAAACTCGGTCTTTTTTCAAGTCAGCTCAAATATTCAGAATTTAAGGTTCAAAAACACAATTCCACCTTACCTCTTACAATGAATACATGAATATTAGCATAAAATACGTACACTAACCAAAAAATTACATAAAAAGGGCAAGTATCCTTTCACAAAAGAATCTTAGGAAAAATTCCTATTTTGAAAATTATGTAATCATTTATAAAAGGCATTTTTAAAAATACCACAACCCATCTAGACAACTAAGATTAATTTATCATACATAGACTGTGTATCTCTTCCTGTGTGACTGAAAAAAAAAAAGTCTGTTAGTCAATTAGGATTCTCAAATTGTTTCACTGAATATTAAAGATCATAATGATTTAATTTTGAAGAATTAGTATCTTTATGAGAATAATAAATAAAAGTATCTCAAAGATAGGCTGGGCTACTCTGGCCTACTCTCAAATATGCATGCTCTTCAACAAAGTGGGAAGATAAAGAATGTTTATTTGGCCCTGCCAAAAAATTCATTGTGTCACATATGGTGGCGGGGAGGAGGTCGGGAATTTCCAGACTGTACATCCTACTTTAACAACCAAACTACCTTTCTAAGACTATCAAATTTATACACAAAGGAACTGCAATAAAAAGTACAAGGAGGTAATTTCAGTTTTAAAAGACACAAGTACTATTAGGGGATAAAAAGTGAGTATCAATCACTTAATATAACAATCTCTATCTAACTAGTCTAATGAAAACCCAGACATCTCTAACTAGAGACTGCCTTTAATTCACCCTGTTTTGATCAAAAAAGCTTTCCAAATCAACCATACTAAATTATTAGAACCAATAATTACTAAAGGACAATTACTCATCTGTCTCTCTTAACATCTGTCATTTGTTAGCACTGTCTTAAGAATCAGATGAGGTGAACCAACAAAATTTGGCAGAGAAACAAGTAACTAACTGACCTAGAGATAACCTGTTAACTTAATATACAAACATCTATCCTGTGAAAATGGAGTCCAAATATACAGAAAGCTTAGAAATACTTATTTGCAATAATAATTAGTTATAATTGAAGACTCTTGTACAAAAGAAAATATCCTACTATATGATATCTCTGATATTAACCAAGAGTTACAAAGAGAAGTTGCCACAACTTGAGCAATCTCCTTAATCAGTGAAAAGAAAAGTCTATTTAAATAATCCAAAGGGATTACCCATTTTTAATTAAAAGTTGTGAATTACTTCAAAACAGCAGTCAGTAAGAATATGAAACAGTCTACCACTCAACATAATCTAGCAACCATTTAAATTATCAGCAGAATTCAAAATAGTTCCCTCACACTTGAGCCTTCTCGTGCACTTACTACTCGCTTATCTCTGTATCTTGCTTCATGTGGTACTGGGTGATGTCCTGAGTAAGGGGGATGAGCTTGAGGAGGTGGAGCATGGTGCTGATAGTAAGGATGATGTGGAGGTTGTTCCATTCCAGGATAAGGAGCCTAAAAAAAGAAAACCACTTCCATAAACATCTACCAAATATCTTTGCAAATAAACCATTCTTAGAATTTCCTTATACAAACTACCAATCCCAAACAATTTAATAATCCGTATGATCCATTTACTTTGACATTAAGGTTCTTCAAAAGACCCTCTTTATGTGCTTGCTGAAAACATGTAACAAACTAATTATACATCTATTAAGATTTAACATGCTTACACTTTCATACCATATCATTTAAATACCAAGAGAACAAATCAGTATACAGTGCTTACACCAAGCTAGGCACTGTCCTAAGCACTTTAAACATCTTATTTAATTCTCGCATCAACCCAATGAGATAGGTATTGGTTATTCTAGTTTACAAAAAAGGAAACTAAGCCAACTGGTTAAGTAACTTGCTTAAAATCACTGCTAGTAAAAAGGTGGAGTTGGGACATCTGGCATCCAGCTCTAGAATCAATCATCTTAACCACTATACAAACATCTACCCTTAAAAAAAAATCTCCAGGACCTACTAAATTTTTAAATGCCATTATAAAATGAGTTAAGGGCAAATCGAAGATTACTTTCCTAGTTAGCACCAAGATAATATTCTTTTTAAAAATTTCCCAGAATCTAAAGGAAAGCAATTCATCTATCTGCATACAGTACCTTAAGTGAAGTAAGTCAGATGAAGAGGCCACATTACAGGCAGCATTTAAAGAAAAAAAAGAAAGAAAAAAAAAAAACATAAACAATAAGAACTACTTACATTCCCCAATTTTTTATTTCTCAGGAATTAAATGTTTCAGTTATCCTCAATACCTTCAAAGATATTAAGAAGATCCAGTTTTCTTACAGAAAGAAGAAAAACTAAAAATTGTGCACAGGAAAAAAAATTATGCACAGGATTTAATTAACCTTTTTTTTTTTTCTTTTAAAGATTTATTTATTTTAGAAACAGAGAGCAAAAGTAGGAGGGGCAGAGGGAGAGAGAATCCCAAGCAGACTCCATGCTGAGCATGGAGCCTGACATGGGGCTAGATCCATGACCTAGATAGAGACCACCACCTGAGCAGAAGCCAACAATCAGACGCCTAATTGACTGCGCCACCCAGGGTATGAAAGTGTAAAGACCTCAGGGGTTCTTTCTTATTTTATAGAAACAATTTACTGAGTATTGGGATCAAGCACTATGCTAAACTTAACATGTATTTTGTAAATTATCTTCTCAACACTCCCATGAGGTCAACACTTATATTCATTAAATTTCAAACCATACAAAGACAGACACAATATCCGTTTCATTCACCAACCCAGCCTAAAGCAGAGTGCCTTGCACAGAATGGGCACTAAATATTATTCGATGAGCCAAAGAATGAACAAATCCCCACTGAGTTTTACAGATAAGAAAAAACTAAGAAACATATTATGAAACTTGTCCAAGGTCACTGAGTTGAGAAGGGAAAACATTTGAACCCAGGCAGTTTGCAATACTAACCACTACAATAAAAAACCCTAACACTTAATAAACTTGAAACAACACAAATCATTCATTAATCTTTAGTTTTAAAAAAAGTCCAAATATTTATCACTAAAGATATATATTTTAAGTCTCTTAATGGGTAACTGTAACAACCACATTTCAAATAAGCATTCAAAATATATGGAACTGTGAATGAAATTAAATAATTTGCAGAAAAAGAATACAAACCATTCCTTGCCAAGGTGGTGGTGGTCCCATGTTATGAAATTCCCTCACATAATCATTGTAGGACTAAAATGAAAAATATTAATGTCAATAATAAAAATTAAATCCAGAACTAAAAAGTAAATCAGATCCTGGTTTTACAAACATTAAATACGTAAAATAAAATACTTACTCCATTTAAAAACACATCTCGGCGAACTCCTGAAAATCGTCTGTTGGGAATAAGATTTGTGAAACTAAATTCAGGTAATTCATAAACTAGTTCCAAGAATGTAATTTAGAACTAAGCAAGAGTGAACCCAACTTACCTGTCTACTTCCTGGTATCGTGGATCCTTTAAATACCCTGTTCAAACATCAAGCATTTTAGTAAATCAAATTTATATTTTTTATTATGGCATTATAATTAAACCTTCCTTACCACTCATTTCAATTCTTCCCATGAAATACAGTGATGCTATTATTGTATTATTCCATTTTCAGATTTTCTTCTCAGATTACATGATAATCTAGGAAGTAACTAAATAACTTACTGATATCACAGAATTATAAACTGCTAGAGAGGTTTTCATATGAATCTTCTAAATCCACACCCCAATTCTCGCTAGATAGAAAATTTCTTCATTCTGCACCATAAGGAAAGTAAGGGCAGAGGAATTATCTTTGAGGACACTGTAAGAGGACTTCCTTAAAACAAATGTTTACCTTCCATCTTAGGTATACACAAGTTTTGCTAAGTCAACCAGATAGTTTTAAAAAATGCAAACTTAAGGGGGAGAAAACCAGAACTGCAAAAGTCACAAAAATGAAGATTATACATTTTAAGTGAAGAATCTTAGTGAAAAAAGAAATATCCTTTCTCCCCTTCTTTAATAAAGACTCAGCAAATTAAAATGTGAAAATATTTGCGTGGCCATGTTACTGTGGAAAAACTAATTTCACTCTCCAGAATATTCCATTTTGGATAAGAATGAGGTTTATCAAGCCACTGGTTATGTAAAAATGCTATAATGCTCACTAACACCAATTTTCAAATTGCCTAATTTTTATGTGTATTACTGTTATTAAATAAGTATCTTCTCTTAAATACGGTTCACCTTTTTTAATTCTGGTAAGGGAACGACTAGCTGAAAAGCTGCTGTGTAGATTACAAAACAAGTATTTCTCATTCCTCTCTAAAAACATGATGTCAAAGATTTTTATTTAGAAAAATATAGTATAACTTCAGTGTCTAATTAAAGCTATTTACCACATAAGATACTAAGTATAACAGGAAATAAAAAGAATAAAGTGTAAAATCACTGCTTTCCCTAACCACTTTTAATGTTAAAACATTTGTGCAGTTTCCACTCGTGAAATAATTATAAATTAGCAACACTGGGTAATTAACAGATTATGATAATGAGTCACACTAAAATAGATTAGGTAGCCTTCACAAAGTAGAATTTAAGTGACAACTACTGATAATCTCCTATGGCTTAAGTAGTCATGTCCTAAAGTTTTCTCACTTTTAGAACTACAGGATTACAATAAATGTTTTGTTGTTGTTGCTGCTGCTGTTGTTGTTGTTTCATAATTTTAAGTCAAATATCTGCAGGATTATAAAATATTAACCTGGTCTCTGGTGAAACTCAGGGGCATAGTCAATCCTTGGTTTCTTTCTGCTGTTATGAATATCATAATCTTCTGGACGACGCCTACACAAATTAGACACATTAGAAATTAAACCAAAAACTGCTGGGACAACAAACAGCAATGCAAGAGTTTCTGACAGAAGTACAAAGAATAGCCCATTATTTCCTTTAAAATAACATCCTAATTTCTAGTGAACAAATTTTAAAATTTCTAAACTTTAATTCCTCTAATTATTATAAATCAATTCTTGAAAGTATTGCTGGAAACAAATATTCTCTATAATCCTCCTACTATGATGAAAAACTTGGAAACAGTCTGTTCAAAACATGTAAATCAAATTTTAGTATTCTAAACAAAAGTAAATGAGCGGCCCTCAAACTAATGTAAATATCCAGTTTAACAAAATACTTTCCCAAATAAAGTCTCCATTCAGGTGAAAAAACAAGGAAATTAAAAAAAAACTATCATCATTACAAACAACAGGTAACTCTAAAATCTATATATTCAAAATTATTAGTATCATTTTAGAAGTCTAAACAAAATAAAGAATTCTTATTTCCTTTTGCTTTGCACAAAATTATGTTTTTCACATGATCATACAGAAAATCTGATACTTATAGTGACTTTACAGGAAAGTTTTGAAAATCTTAATACTGTGAAAAACTAATTTCTAGTTAATAACATTTAGAATTAAGGGAATTTTTTCTAGAGACAATGCCTTAAAATAAAACTGGAAGGTAATGGGGCAGTTTTAACAAAGTTCATAAAACAATTTCAAAATATATTCTTTAGAAAGTGAAATTTTACTGTCTACAGAGGGCTGCTCTTTACGGTCTCCCATAAATCTCAATGGTTAATGTAATACATCATAAATACACTTCATTTTATTTAGCATTTGATAAAGAACTACACAAAATAAAAACAAAAATTCCAAGTTTTTTGGTAATAAACAGTTTATCCTTAATGCCAAATAAAAATTCTATAATAACCTGGCATCACTAGTTTTCCAGCTACTTCTTTATCAACTGCTTTCATTAACTTTTCCAACACAAGTTCACTCAAACTGCAAAGTGCAGTAACCCCAAACCCCCCAACAAAATAAAAACAGTTGCATCTACAATAAATAATACTAAGAAAATTAAAAGCTGGTTTAAAAAATAAACATACCGCTTTCCTGTAGTTTGGGGAGTGCATTTACGACCGGTATAAAACATGATAGTAACAGTTCATACAGTAGTCCAACTACTGACTTTAAGCTGTAAGCCACATACATATATGGAGGCCCTGGCAGGCTTGAGAGAAGGTGTAGTGGTGTAATAAGTATAGTTTGCAGTCCATTGCAAAACTGAGGTAAAAACTTCACTTGTATATATTGTATTGCACTGGAAACCTCTTAGCTTAAAACTTCAAAAGACATCTTGGTGTTCAGTCCTTTAAGGCCAAAAATAAGGGGGCTCTGCCAGGTTTCCTCCTACCTACTCGACAGTGTCCTTTTTAAGCTCAAAGAAATGGGGACTCTTGTTGGATTATCTGTACCTACCACAGGATGTTTCCACCAAAAGGAAACTTAACCAAACGTTTCATCCCATCAACCATACATCCAACAGTCTTTAGCAGAATATTTTAGGTTTAGCTGTATGCAAATCTACACAGGGAAAGGTGCTGGGTGGAAGGGCTTAAACCAGTCCTTTGCAAAGACTTCTCCAATTCTGTAACAAGTTAAACCCCCTTTTCCTGGAAAATGCTGCTTAGTTCATAAAGTAGTGATCAATAACCATGGCGATCCTCTAAAAAACACTTTAAGTCCACAGGTACTGCCAGCATCTGGAAAGTTGTAAACAGACACAGCAACAGCCCTTCTTTTCGGTTTGTTGCCGGGTCTCCCAGGGCCACTTGATCCCCTTTGGAAAGAACCTATTGTTTTCAGAAGCTCAGCAAGATGTGTGAATTCACTGGGTACATGTTAGAGAATATTTGGCAATGGGGTTAACACATCACGATGGTAAAATTTGAAACAGTCCCAATAATGCTCCTCTTGAATATCAAAATAACTTAAAACATTTTATCCTCTAAATGAGGCGTCATCTTCTGAAAAAACATTAGTGATCCTTTATAAAAGTCCCATATCTGATAAGGCTTATCCAGAGACACACCTGAAAGAAAAGGCTTTTTACAAAATATTAACAATTTTTGCAAATAAAGACTTCCTCCTCTTCCTCCTTTCTAGCCTGTTCTGAGCAACAAAGGCCTACCTCATTTCAATTGTATACATTGTATAATCAGAATATATCTAATTTAAACTGGTTATCACTCTTTAGCAAATAATTTTTTCTGCATAAGGAAAGATCCCCATTTTCCTCTTGAAAAATGACTGAGACCAAGGTGACCATGTGAAATCCTCAATGAAGCCACAAACTAGTCCATGCAGCTTGATTTGAGGATTTCTCTTTCTTCTTTACCGCAGGACAAACTTTTGACGAATCACATTCCTCCATCATGTTATTCTGATACATGTGCCTATTATCAGTCCAAAGAACGTTTCTAACCTTCCCACATCCCGGACTGGTTCTCGACGGGATGGACGTCCTCTTGATCGGGGCTGAGAATGCATTCTTCTCTTGTGACGCATTTTATGAATGACCTGATACAAGTCAATACTTTCATCGGGGGGAAATAGAAGACAAAGCTGGGTTCCACATTCAAGTTCAATTTCCTAGAATAGGAAAGTAGTAATTTACAAGAAGAAAACAGGAGAAACTTTCAACAGACTTGTGTTTTCCTGAAGGACAAGAACAAAAACAGACTGACTTGGGAGACTTCCTTCTCAAGGCTGATAACTATACAGGATTCCAAAAACTTCCTTGAAAGGTTTGGGGCAGGGGGGGGACGACACCTTTCTAAAGTATTCCATGTACTTATATAAGGGTAAAAACTAAAACTGTAGAATCTCCAAAGTTTAATATACCTATGCAGTTGCTTAAAATTCTGTGACAATTGTCCTCTACAAATAAAGGAATATCTCTTTGTGCAAAATACAAAAATATCAGGACAGGATTATCTACCTTAACACAGTGGAGGAAAAACATGTTAGTGTGTGCCAACAACTTTGATAATTAAGAACTGCTACATACACTAAAATATATTAGATTAACTACAAAGAGATACTAATGTATGGACTTTTTAAAATGAGTTTTTACTTTCAACTACCAACAGTTCATTTATGAGCAATGAAAGCACACTACTTCTTGTCAGAGTTACATGTAGACACTATGAAGAGAAACATATTCTACTATGAGTAGAATCTATGAGTCGAAGATTTTGGTTTATTTTAAACCACCACACTTTTAATTTCATTTGTAGACTTGAAAACCTAGGTACACATACTTTTCATACAGCTTCCTTCTAGTCAGAAAACTTCAATGAAGATGTTCTAATGGCATTTCAAAAATTATACAAAATATAGTAATAATATAATGAAAAACAATTAAAAGTCAGGACCAGAATTTCTCTTCAAAAAGGGTTTCAACTGGTATTTAATGAAAATATCACATAAAGATGCCTGTCTTTCAACATTTATGGAGGTCTTACTAAACAGTCAAAATTACAGTTATCATGAATTCCAAATATTCTCCCTTAATCTATCCCATGAATTCCTTCAAAAATGGCTTAGAAATGTCCTTCAATAAAAATATCTAAAAGGACTGATTAAGTGTGTGTTTTAAATAATCAATTAAAACAACAAACCTGTCCATCACGTCCAATCTTTACTGGTTTATGTTCATTCCAAGGATTGGTGAGATGAGCTGACTTAGTGAAGGGTAATTCACGCCTAAATACAAAGTAATGTCAATTATATTCTTTTGCAAAAACTTTTAGGGACTATATACTATACTTCAGCAATTAATCTTGATTTAAACGTGACTGAAATTTAAAGAATCACTTAGACTAGTAGCACTTATTCTCCAGAATGCCTCTTTAGAGATGTGTTCTTTCCACATTCCAGTGTCCTCAAAAAAAAGTAAATACTGTATTTAAGAACATGAGCTCAGAAACTAAGACAGTTTAGGTTTAAATCTCAGCTCTCCCTTAACTTTTCTCTGAGCCCGAGTTTCCTCAGCTTATAAACAAGAGTATCACTACCTACATTTCATATATATTGCAAAGCAATATATAAAATGTTTAGTTATCTCTAGCTTCTGAGTACTCAAAAAAAATTTTTATTATCTAATCAACAAAGAGCTGAACTTAATCAGACAGTTAATACCAAATTAAAAATAGTATCCTCCATCCTTGGTTCAGTGCTGCTCTCCCAGATTCAAATGTCACCCCCCTTTTTTAAATAAATCTTTTATTTATTTGAGAGAGAGAGTTCGACCAGGACTGGGGATGGGGGGGTGGGGATGGAGGAGAAACAGAGGGAGAAGCAGACATACTGCTGAGAAGGAAGCCTGATTCATGCTGGATCCTAGGACCCAGAGATCATGACCTGAGCCAAAGGCAGATGCTTAACTGACTGAAATACCCAGGCACCCCATGTCTCCCCCTTTCAATAAGGCCATATTCCCTACCACCCATGGAATGGCTCTTGACAATATGAGTATTTACTTATGAATTCATCTATCTGCACACATTAATTATGCCCCTCACTTACAATATGATACAGTACCTATTTAATTTAAACCTGGCTCTAAACTCTATGCCACAGGGCAAAATGGTCTCACCAACATAAAAAAGATATCCTATATTTTTATATTCTTTATCAACCTAGCAAAATGCTGAATGCAAACACTATTTATAATAAATACCTATTAACTGTCAAGGAATAATCAAATTAACAGCATCTGATAAGGTTTTATTTATATGTGCATGAAGTGAAGTTAGTAAAATAGCCAATAAGTCAATGAAGAACAGGAAGACAATAATATATGAACAAATTAAGCTCATCTTCTGAAATAAACAAATTTCCTTATTAAGAATTTGGAAATGAAGGTTAACAGAACAAGTAACGGTCAAAACAAAATATGCTGCAACAAGTTTAAAACTAAGTAATTATTTTGTCTCCTAATACTAGGACATCATCATTTCCAAACATTTTCCAGTAACACCAACCTTTCTAACCATAAAACCATAAACTAACAAACTTCTTGGGCCTTTACAGTTCTAGTCATCCAAATAAATAAATAAGTCAATCTATCTGCTAAGAAATAGTAAGCGCCTGTTTTCTCTATGAAGTGCCTCCAGATTTTTAAATATTATAATTTTAATTTGATTATAATTTAAGTATAACTTAATTACAACCTTAATTTCTAAACAAGCATAAATTTATATTTAAAATCCCTGGATGCAATGGGAGTAAGGGAGTATCACCTACAGTCTCACTACCCTAACACTGCCTTCCAACATAATACACACTTTGTTACGTTTTTCCATGTTGTTACATAGATAATTACTTCTGCATACTACATTTAAGTGACAAACCATAATTTACTTGATTTTCTATATGGAAGAATTTAGACTGCTTCTAATTTTTCCCTATAGAAATTAGAATATATTAGAAATTAGAATATAGAAACTGATGGAATGAGGAATAATGATATATTTTCATGCAGACAGCTTTTGCTACAGCACCAACAATCAACCTAATGCACTAATTTTAACTATACTGTTGCCCATGTAACTTCAGAGTCCTTCACTGTCCCATAAATAAAAAGTTTAACTGCTTAGGCTGGCCAAAATTACTGTTCATTTTTGTCTTTTGTTCTCTTTATTATCTGCTTCATAAATACCTCCTCAGCCCGTTTGTGTTTCCATGCTCTTCCTTCTGTTAGTTTGCCTTCCAGAACATGAACGGCACTTTTCATTCTCATTACTCTTATTCAATTCCTCCATTTCTATCAAAATCTAACACCTAAGTTCACTTTAACTTAAAGAAAAAGATACATACGGTCTGTTTTGGGTAAATTTTTTTAACTGAAATTAATTTTATAGGCAATAGATGTGTGCATGTCATATAAAACTCACTCAAATAATTACCTTTTTATGTTAAAATAACTTGCCAGGATGTAACTGTTTGTGCCCAAGGTGCCATGTTAGCAAGCTGAAGCTTAGATTTAACTTCTGTATCCAAGTGCTCGGTTTGACCACAAATGCAGTATATCCAGTCTGCCAATCCCCAAACACAAAGCCACCTCAATTCGGGCTTTCTCATCCCAAACAAGGTTGACAACATAGCCCTATCCAACCATTTTCTATGTGGCTCTTTCTTGTTCTTTATTCTTTATCCTATAAAAGCTTCCTGCCTTCTGCCCCATTCTGTAGTTCTCCACAGGACACTGACCATTTCATGAAGTGTTAATAAAGTTTTTATCATCTAAATTTACTTCCTTAATCATTTTTTAACAACGCACAATCATTCAGTAAGAACATAAAAATAGTGATAATAACCCAGTGCTCAAAACGAGTCTATTTTTCTAATAAACATACTTAATTATATCTTCAAAACATAATACCAACTAAACATGACTTGCTAACTTCAAGAAACACTTGTTCACAACTTAGTCACCTCCAAAATGTTAGCCAAGTTAAAGAGTGACTACTAATTTCCTATTCCAGCTACTAAATGACATATTAAGTCACTAAAATCATATAGATCCAGGTAACATTTCAAGCAATTGTCTAATTCATAAACTAATTACTTACTGTATTACTAATACAGAGAACAATTGAAATACATAAAGCTCTTAACTGAATAAACCTTTGCCCTTTACATCCTGTATTTATGAAGACAGTGAATAAGACATATTGATGTATTTTCACTTTAACACTGCTAAAGTTTTTTGCGTCGGCTTTTGCATCAGCCGACGAACGAAGCCAAAAAAAGAATAATAATCACAAAGAATAGATTAAAACTAAACAACTGTGGAGTTTTAACATTACTCCCAACTACTACCCCATTTAAAACAAGGGCAAATTTTATTATCTCCATTAATGTGTAATTTACCTGCAAATCCAGTCAATTTTAAAAACTCCTCCCAACATTTTAGCATTCATTCCTGCTGGCAGCACCCAATGTATAGGAGATCCTCCATGATGCGATTCTGAAGAAAGTCTTGCAAATCCTAAGGGAATAAAATCACAACATTAAAATATAGATGCTGATTTAAATATATTTTTATATATTCAAATTATTTTTATTCTTACCTTGAAATTTTCCACTCTCTCTGACAGAAAATATTAATATAACACTCCTTGCAGATCTGAATGCAGCATTTAATTTCTTCTCATTTACAGGCAGCGTGGACCAAACACCCTACACAAATGACACAGAGATCAGACAGAAATTAATGCAAATCTTTCATCTTTGCAATTATATTTGCAAAAGACCAAGGCTACTGACAACCGTTATACTTTAAATTCAAGTAAGCTATAATGAAGAAAGGTCTTATTTAACAACTGTCAAAATAATGTACCAATTTACTGAAAACTCAGGAAAAATATGGAGAAAATCCCAACCTTAACAAAATCATTAAAGCAACTAGTAACACCATGGGGTGGGGGAGGATATCAAATCTTATGGGCCAGAATTCTACATAATAGAAACAATCACCTACAATTATTGTAATAACACAACTATTTACTGTGGTAAATACATGTCGTTTAAAGGTGAATTATAATATGTACATTTTTCTCCTTAAAAACCTGCTTAACCAAAATAATTAAAATACTGTATTAAATCCATCAGTGAAGAATTTGCCCAGTTCCTAGCAATTTTTTTCTATTTAAGTTCAAATTTTTATGCATTAATAGTTTGACTAAAGAGAAATGTGTTGTATATAGAGGCAGAACAAAGTTATTAATCTGTAAAGCATTTTAATCTATTACCTGTTTGTGAAAAGATTAGAAAAAACAGCATGGTAAAGTAAGGCAGAAGCTCTAATTCAGTTCAATCTGCTCATACAAATGATCTCACTCATACTAAGTGCTTAATTACTTCTGCCTAAACTCACTCTAGCAGAGGAACAAAATAAACTTCCACTACATAGCTACTTGGCATATAGCTTCCATTTATAAAGTGTGATGGGTAATCATTAACGTGAGAAATATTAAGATACGAACAGTGACAAAAAATATGGTTAGAAAAATTGACTTTCTAAAGATCAATAGAAGCTCTAATGACTCATCTTAAACCAAGAAAAGAAAATTTTTAAATGGTATAACAGATGTATTTTTGTAGCAAAACAAACAGAAAATTAGTATCTTACAAGATCCTACAGCAACGGGACATATCATTTTTGTAAATCCTTGGGTGGGCCTTTAAGCTAACTCTTTTTCTTCTAAATTCAAGTGATGTTACTGCTAAAAATAAAAGAAACTCTCCGTAAAAGAATGATTTCTTCTCAAGATCTCAAGGTGTAAAACCAGCATCAATATAAAGCAAAAAATGGTTAATTACAGAGACATTTAAAGAAGTGTTAGTACAGTAAGTTAGCAACTGAATACAGAAACATAAAAATCAAAAGAAACACTCTTTTACGGTACAAAGTATAAAAAAACATATTCTTCAGTATCACATATTTTGACTTCTAAAATCATCTTTAAAACACTCAAATTACTATTAGGTTGCCTAACCAGCCACAAAGCAGACCCTAAATGGCGACTGGACTATGGATCTTTAAAGCTTTAATGAAAATCAGAGTACACTACTCAAGATAATCAAAGTCCACCTTCCCATTTAAAATTTTCAAGATTGGGATAGTTTCAACAGAACTGATGCTAATACCTTAGCTTTGGCAAGAGACACATTCTCATGGTTGTTACTCTTTATGAGAAAAAATCTTGCATCCTGTAGGACATATTTGAGTTTACTGGTTTGATCTGGAAAAAAAAAATAAAATAAAATCCAAACTGATTAACTGGAGGCCATTATTACAGAGGTGTAAGCTGTACTGAAATTAGCCCTCCACAACCCAGCTAAACTTTTAGAATTCATCATCACCCATTCGACCTGGAAAGCTAAGCCACAACACATAATAGAGCAAAGCTAAGAAAAGACACCAGCACTCTGCAAGAAGTTAAACCTAGTGATGTTCCGATATATCAGATCCATATTTAAGTATGAAAAGAGCTACAAATTTTATAGATATCTTTTACCAGATTACTCATTTTAACAGACCATTATGCTATTAAATATATATATATACCATCCACTGCGTCCAAAACCATAAAATACCCTGAAACGTTTGCTATTGTTCTAAAAGATATGGAATTAAGTAAATATGGAGCTGTCTCTTTGTAAGACTACCTTATTAATTATTTTCTTCATGTAATATATCAGAACATTACTACATTAAAACCAACCATTAATGGAGAACTAATAAGGCAAAATAATGACTTTATGCAGCATGCAATGAAAACAATTTCAAATTTAAATGATACCTTTTCGGACAGCACGAACGGAAGATGATAATTTCTCATGCTTCTTTTCTGAACCTGTATTTAGCCAAAGTACATTTGTTCAGATTGAGCTTTAATAGAGATAAGACAAAATTTCTACAGTCTTGTCACATAAAGTTCTCATTCAAGACAAATTATTCTTCCTGGCGCACCCACACACACAAAAAAAATACTTCTCAATGTGTACGAGTGTTTCATTTTGGGGGTTGTTTGGATTTTTTAAAAATACGTATATTTGAACAGTTTCCCACTCAGAAAACTAGTCACTGAATCATCATCTTCCAAGAAAAAAAAAGTGAAATTCCACTTAAGCAGTAACAGAACAGGATTAAAATAATAAGAAAAAGCTTAGTTTCCTCTAGAATTATTACACTGAACATGCCAAAAATCAATACTAATGAACATCAACAAGTTCACACTAAACTACAGCCTCCACACTTTCTATAGCAAGTTACATTAGAATCAGTCAGATATGATCACAAATAAAAGTAAAATGAGGATACCTGCATATGACTCTGATGCAGAGCTTCCACTTCTATCAAAAACAATCGGAGAGATGCCTCTAGCTCTCTTCCTTTCCTTCTTTTTCTCATCTAAAAGGAATTCAAACAAGATTTTTTAAAACATTACAATATAGGTACAGGTACTCGAATAAAAATACATCATGTGCCTGGGTTTTGCACAATCACTAAGTACTAGTCATTGCTAATCTCTCTCCTGACCCCTTAGTTTCCTCAGGAGGTGTTCCATTTTAAAGACACTGTTCAAAAAACAGAAACATGTTGCTTCTCCCACCAACTTCAATCAAATTAAAAACACATGGCCATAACTGAGAACTACTTATCCTACACATAAAGGTAGTGTTGAATAAAGTTTTCCAAGGGGAAAAAATCTGCAAAGTAAACACAACTTTTATCTCAGTCAAATATACTATGTCTCTTTCTATGTACCAGGTACCACTGTTCTAAGTCCTCTCTCTAAAAAGTATACTATCATTCTTCATTACTATAATTCTTCAATACAATTCCAACTCTGATTCTTAGATGTCTGACAAACCCCAGAACCCAAAGCTTTTCAACTGTAAAAAAATAAATAAATAAATAATACATTAGTGATTCCTTTTCTGGTTGCCACTGCTTGCTTTTGTGTCTTCAATTCCATTCTTCATGATCATTTCCCTCTTGGATTCCTGTTGTTCTTTGCAAATTGAATTTAAAATTTATTCCTAAAATGTTACTGATAGCCTATGTATTTATAGCCTATGTATTTCAACTAAGAAGCTGAGAATCTTTAGTAGACAGAAGAGGTTTGCATTACCTGTTTATTTAAGAACAATTTCAAGCTTAATTTGGAACTTTATAAGCATATAAACAAACACCTAAAATGGAATCAGGCTCTCCTGTCTCTATTTATTGGCATTTTAATCATACCACTGTTAGTTCTTTTACTTTTCAGCTACAAGAAGAAATAAATATGGAAACAAAATGCACACATTTTTATAAAAATGGCAGAAAGCTGAAAAAAAGATCTTGCATACAATTTTCTATTATGACTATAAACAGTTACCTATTTAAAAAGATTCAGCTAAATTATCTCCCTAATCCTCATTACAAGCTCATGAAATACTTAAAGCCATTATTCTCATTTACAGAAAAGAGGAGTGGTTAGGCAACTTGGCCAGGGTCCCACATTTCCTGGATGGCAGAACTTAGTTTCAAATGCAAGTCCTCTAGCTTGAAAGTGTAAGCCCTGAGTTCTTTTCTTACTGAGCAAATAGAAAAGGCATTTTCCTACTATTCCTGAAGGGGGATTCCAGGTTTAACTAGTTTGAAGATGGAAAATTCCAAGGACATTCTTAAGTTCCTTTTCCTTTTTTTTTTTTTTTTTTTAAACATCTTCCCCTTTATTATGTACTGCTGTTTCTCCAAAAAGACCTAAGCAGAGCTTGTAAGTGACGCCGGTTTTCCTAACACAGGACTGAAAGAGAAGAGCAGGGAAGCACGTACTGGCACAATTACAAAGCCAAGCCCATTTAAAGCTAGCAGTCATGAGGACATCATGGTATCTCAAAAAAACCAAGTATAACATATTTCCAGAAAAGCATTTATTTCCAGGCTCACTTGCTTTGACTGATACTTGAACTTTCAAAAGCTTTTTGGTTTTTTTGTTTTTTTTAAGATTTTGTTTATTTATTTCAGAGAGCAAGAGCAAGAGAGATCACTGAGGGAGAAGAAGCAGACTCCCTGCCAAACAGGGAGCTGGACATAGGGCTCAACCCCAGGACCCCGAGATCATGACCTGAGCTGAAGGCAGACACTTAACCGACTGAGCCACCCAGGCACCCCTGAACTTTGAAAAGTTTCAACAATTCTCTCCCTCAGGGTCAACTATAAGACTTCAGATAAGAAACAGGTTTTGTCAAATCCTGTATCTCTTTCTCATACTTGTATTTTGTTCACTGACTACATGTTCTTATATAGTGCCTAGCACTCCACAGAAATACAGTCCAGTGAATCAATGAGTATGACATTCACCAAGATTAAAAATACAACCTTGTTAAATTCTTTATTTAAAAATTCTAGCATGTCTATCATTTTTTCTCTTGGAACACGTAGGAGTCTAAGCATTATGAGCTGATCACTAATAATACACCTTCTGCTGATAATTACGAATATTTTATAAAGTACTAAAGATCTCTCACTAACATGAGAGGAAAAAAAAAAAGCAAAGTTAAGATCCTGTCCAACTGTTGTTGTTTTTTTAAGAGAAAACTTCAACTTTTAAAATAAACACCATTAGAAATCTCCAAGGATTTTTTCATGTTTTAATAAGTAACTCTTACTGCCCTTAAGTTTATGATCTCCTCTCCTAACTACGATTCTTAGCTCAAAAGAACAATGAAAGTCATCTAACATAAACTTTTAATGACCACCAAAGTGTTGCACTTTTATAAATAAGTTACTGAAAATTCTGAAGATAATAAAAGAGGTAAAATAAACTAGAAACTAAAAAATTCATTAACACAGAAAGTAAACTGTGATCCCTTCTGTTTAAAAACAGGCATCTCCTGGGGTTACTAAATGGATGGCTCAGTTAAGCATTCAGCTCAGGTCATGATCTCAGGGTCATGAGATCTAGCCCTGAACTGTGCTCTACACCCAGCAGAGTGTCTGCTAGAGACTCTCCCTCTACCCCTTACCTACCCTCACATGCTCGTGCTCTCTCTCAGACGAATCTTTAAAAAAAAACAGATATCTCCTAATTAAGGAGTAGTTCCAAATCCACCCCCATTTTTCTTTCACACATTTTTATGAAAAACTACTCCATGATTAAAAATAGTAACTTCCTGCACAATAAACATGTTCCACATAAGGGATCTTCCAAGGATAATCCAGTTTCCTTTAATAAGCAAAGTAAGAATTCCAGGTATCTCTTTGAAATAATAAATTCTCCAATAAACAGTTTTGATGTATAGGTTCATGAAACTATTGGCTACCATTTAATCTGATATGTCTTCTCCATAAAAATAGGAAGTATTATCAAGTACCTTGCTACAGTATCAGCACCACCTAAAAGCTTGTTAAAAATGTAGATTTTAAGTCCTATCCATTTAAATAAAACTCTCTTGACTTAAATAAGACAAATAAAAAATATTGTTCCTAACACAGATACCAAAAAGAAGATTTCCTAAAATAGAATTTCCCCTACCCCGTGGATATTTAACACATTCATCACAGTAAGTAAACCTTCATTCATATTGTAAATGCACTTTTTGTTCTTTATCCATTACTATAATTATAAAAGATATACAATCCCATCAGTTTGCAAAAAGTATGATGGGAAAGTACAATTAAAGATTCCACAAAGTTTGGGGTGCCTGGATAGCTCAGTCGATTAAGCCTCTACTTTAGGACTGGGTCATGATCCCAGGGTCCTGGGACTGAGACCCCCCATCAAGCTCTCTGCTCAAGGGGAGGTCTGCTTCTCTTTCACCCTCTCCCTCTGCTCCCACCCTGTTTGTGCTCTCTCTTAATTTCTAATAAATAAAATCTTAAAAAAAAAAAAAGATTCCACGAAGTTTTTTTTATCAAACTCAACTACTCATCTACTCATTTTAGCTCTTTAACCCCTTTTAAAATCCTCTCTGAAAGCTCAAACTAGAACTGCAGTGAGCAAAAGGTTGAAAGCACTTTAGTTACCAATCTCTAAAAACAGAAAATATCTGGCCATTTGTTCTATCACCTAATACAATTTTAAGAATATGACTTACTAACAATGTACCAAAAAATGATAAAATTTTGTAATAATGAAGTTATAATGATCCTATATAACAGAACATTTATCTTACTATTCCAACAAATTTAGTTCATTTAGAATACACAGCAGATCTGGCTACATCCAGACAGAAGACAGCCATGACAGCATGCATAAGCATCATAAAATGGCAAGGGATCTTTTAAGTACCCTGACCTCTCCTTGTTGTACACTATCAAATTCCCCTCAAAAGAGGGTCTCTACCTTTAGCCTAATGACTGCAACTACCTAGCATTCCTCTATTTACATCTCGTAGATCAGATAGGGATAAAATGGTAGGACATGTAGTATTGAAGGAATGACAACCCAAGAGAGCCCTTAACCAATCACCCCACAAGAATCTTAAACAACTATTTTCCACCTCCTGTACTTTTATACCTGGCCTTTGGGAGATCCTGCCCAAGTCAGTCAACCCACAAGTACAGAATTGGAAAAACAGTGTATACTCCCAAAAAGAAAAAGTTGTTAAGATTTCTATTACCATATGTGATAGAAATCTATAGTCATTTATTTAACATGGCAAAACTATAGTACCTAGAAGACAGGTTCCATATCAATATACTTTAAGTACACCGGACATTAGTGTTTAAATAAGATGTTGGCTAGTATGGAAATCTAAGAATTTATAACATTAAAATCTGAAATACATCTCCACACAGAGAAATAATCAGACTTGTATTCATTTAGAATACAATCAATTCGAAGCTGGGAAACACATTTACTAAGACATATAAATCTCAAATGTATTTATATTACTCAAAAGTACAAAACACAAGACAATCGTATTAACACCCCACATCTCAAAATATTTTATAATTCAATTTAAACATGTTCAGAAATAAATCTGTCTTTAAAAAAAAAAGTTTGTCTTTTAAATTAAAAAAAAGACAAACTTATAAATACAAAAAGTAGTACCTGATCCATCTGTGCCTGAACCAGATCTGACAGATCCATCTGTGAAAGAAACGGATTCAGAATCAGAGTCGCTAGCTTCACTTCGAGTATCATAATCATTTCCCTCTTCCTTCTGGTCTCTCTCATCCTGTTCATATTCTTCTTCTTCCTCCTCTTCTTCTTCCTCCTCCTCCTCCTCCTCCTCCTCTTCCTCCTCCTCCTCCTCTTCTCCATCTTCATCCACTTCTTCATCTTCCTCTGCATCTTCTTCTACCTCTTCATCTTCCTCCACATCTTCCACCCCCTCCTCCTCATTCTCAGTGTTGTTGCCTTGCTCATCAGAAGAACCACTGCTGCCAGTCTCATGGTCAGAGCCATACTCTTCAGAGTTCACTTCTTCCTTAGAAGATTGGCTGGATCTGCTTGCACGTCTATCCACTTCAAGCCCAATTCTCTGATGTTTAAAGAAAAAGGGAATCAGCAGTCATATAACAGAAAAGGTCAGAGTGAATAAACGGTTCTAAAGCCTCAAAAAGAACTGCTTTGTTTTACATCTGCAATAACATTTACTACCTCAGAATCATCTGGCGTAGGGGATTTGGTCCTCCTTTCAGGATCTCTTTTCCGGAGACAAGTTTTTTCAGGTTGACTCTTATAAGGTTCTCTAGAAGCACTGCTTGATAAACGAATCTTTCGATCAGCTTCTAGACGCTTGCTTCTTTCAGATCTTTGATATTCCTCATTTTTATACTCTGCAACTGACTTTCCTTTAGTACTAACTATTCTTTTGTTATTGCTTGCAGATGAGCTCAGAGGCTTAGAAATCAACTGCCTTGAATGAACAGAAGGCTTTTGTCGCTTGATGTCAGTAGATTCCATTCGGTCACTTTTTCTTTTTGATCCTTAAAAATACAATTTAAAGAAAGCATATAAATGTATTCTAAGCATTCTATCTGTTTCACCCAAGATTAACAGACAATACATATCGAAGGCTCATTTCTTTAAAATGTCTTCTGAAATGTTAATCATAAAAAAAAGCTTGCAAATATTGGAATAAATTCAGGTATGAGATATTTCACGCATTGAAAAAAAATAGATCACTTTTATTCATAAAGAACTGGGTACCACAGTTTGTTATGACTGTACTTTTGGTGTTAACAGACTCAACGAATAAGAACAAATACAAAGTCACTTTCTTAATAAATTAAATCTCTATTGAAACTTATTTTAACAAAATTTTTTTTAAATTACATACCCTTTTTCTCGTTTTTATCTTGTTCACTCTCTGGATTATATAGTTCATCATCCTGTTCTGGTACTTCAGTCAAAATATCATCTAGAACATTAAGTTCTCCATCTGAAAGCAAGAAAATTAAAAATAGGGAAAAATCATTACCATTAAGCATTTATATTTGACTACTACATTGGGTCTACATACATGATAACATAACCCTCAAAGACATTTTATTTCAGGATCAAGACTCAAGACTAATTCTGTAAAACCATACAAAGAAAAGGACATGATATAGACCTCTCGTCTACAAAGCCAGGAGTAGAATATACCCACCCCACAGGGTATAAAAGCATATACTGGAGTACAAAAAGAAAATGTTAAGAATTTCTTTAACTGTATCTCATTTTCTAATATCTAATTTTTCTACTTGCTTTAAAATGTGCACAAAAAATTAGGAAATACAAGTGTGTAACATCAACACACACTTACCAAGGATTGTGTACACCTCAAGATACTTAGTATCAAGAAAAAAAAAATTTTACAATGGAGAAACATGACAGATTCCAACTTAACCACAGCCAAATCAATATCAAAGACCACCTGGCATGATGCACAACAATTCTGAGATATTCGGATGCAAAAATGCAAACTCTGAACCTTAATGTGAGAAACATCAAATAAACCAAAATGAAGAGTCATTAACTACAAACATTAAGAAATTACTCCAGACTGAAAGAGAATAAAAAGACATGGTAACTGAATAAAGCACCTTAACTGGGAAGCTAGTAGTAAGGTCTGTAGATTACAGTAAATGTCACTGTTAATTTCCTGAATTTTGATAGTACCATCAGTAAGTAAAAGTCCTAATTCTTAAAGAAATACATATTTAAGTATTCAGGGACAAAGAAGTATCATGTCTGCAACTGACAAATGGTTCAGGGAAAAAAGTGTGCCTGCATAGGCTTATGTCCACAGAGAAAATTAGGGAAGACTGAATCCAAGAAAAACAATGTGGTGAAAAGTTAACATTTGTGGAATATGTTGAAAGGTAAAAAAAACCTTTCTATTCTGTCCAAAACCATCAAAATAACATTAAAAGTTAAAAAAAAAAAAAAAAAGTACATCTGTCCTACACAGAAATCATTTCAGGATGCTGGTATAAACTATGAAACATGTTAACTTGTTCAGACAAGAGAACCGCTGACTATAATTGACATACTGAATGATGGTAAAAACCTGCAACTCCGTTTTCTCACTGTATCCTTACTCCCACCATATCCAACAGGATAAAATAAATCCTAGAAATACATGTCTATTTACTACTTTAAATTGATTTTTATTATATGGGTGCCTGGGTGGCTCAGTCAATTAAATGTCTGCCTGTGGCTCAGGTCATGATCCCAGGGTCCTGGGATAGAGCCCCACGTCGGGCTCCCTGCTCAGCAGGGAGTCTGCTCCTTCCTTCTCCCTCTCCCTCTGCCCCTGTTCATGCTCATGCTCTCCTGCTCACTCGCTCTCAAATAAATAAAATCTTTTTAAAAAATTAAATACTTTTTAAAATGTACATTAAAGCTAATGATAAATGCTTTGAACGTTATTAAGTATTCTGGTGTCAAAAATATCTTTCCAAATTTCAAGTATGGTGAAGGGAAATGTAAAGTCATGAACATTGATGAGATAGGATAATTTTATTTATGGCTCCAGCCAAAAAGCAAGGCCCATTCAAAATTATAACAAGGGCGATTAACCTGACCTGAGGTCTATAAACAGGATAAATGAGACTAAAATATCTTCAAAGGTGGACAGAAATCAGTGACTGGAGAGAATTAAAGTACTTATTGTAGGTATAAGAAAGATAAGAGTACATGGGATATGGAAAAAGTAACATCTCAGTATTTGGAATCAGACACAACTGCTATTTAAGGACACATCTTCTTCAGGGTTTGGAATTCAAGACCGTTGCTGCTTAAGAACTTCCATGGGCACCCAGGTGGCTCAGTTCTCTGAGAGCTGGTTTCAGCTCAGGTCATGACCTCATAGGTCATGGGATTGAGCCCTGCGCTGGACTCCAAGCTAAGCGTGTGTTCTTTAGAGATTCTCTCCCTCTGCTCCTCCCCAACAATGCATGCATGCTATCTGTCTCAAATAAATAAATCTTAAAAGAAAAAAAAAAAAAAAAAAAAAGAACATTCCATATGCTGGAATGGCATATCAATTGATTTCTTTGGGTAGTTAACAGTATACTTTACTGGTTTTCTAAAATGAATATATACACTATGTGGATTGTTTTTATTTTTACTAATAGTTCTCTAGTCAGTAAAAAAGTAGATCCAACAGATTCTCACAGAATCAACTACATTTCTGAGCCAAAAAACAAACAAACAAAAGCAAAAAAAACCCTATCACAATGAAACAGACAATTAAGTAAACACAGTGCTACACAAATCTTTTCATAAAATCACTAGCTCTATATTAGAAATATCAACCCAAAAGCCTAAACATTTACATAAAATTATACACTTTATATGTGCTAAATCTAACACAGAATGAAACATTTGTGCAGGCTGATTTAAATCAATTTAAATTTCAGGCATATTTAAATTATGGTTTCCCTAGTTTTAAAAAAGGGTATTGTTTAAAAGAGCCTTAACAAATAATTGGTCAAATGTAGAGACTGGTTGCAGTTTTTTAAAAGCAGCTATAAAGTTTTAAGACAATAAGCATTAACCAATGCTTACTTTTTTTTTTTTTTAACATTTTACCACTTTCACCTATATCATTTATATACCTACATGGAACAACTAAAGTATGTTTTATCATCCATTACTTCACAGATTTAAAAAAAAAAAAAAAAAAGGAGCTCAGAAGTACAAGCTGACCAAATTCATGTGTCTAGAAACAGATGGGTATACAAGCCTACAAGTCCAGGTTTTCTAAATCTAGAACTAAATTAGATGGGGAACATTTGAAAAACCTTTAAACAAAGTGTAAGAGAAACAACAAAAACAGAAATTATAAAAAAGTCACAGGCACTAAATTTCAAATTAATGCACCAGAAAGCTCTGTATGACTGACATTATAGCATCTTGAAATTTAAGAATACTACATCCTCACTTGATGTTTTACACATTTTTATCCATATTATTTCATTAGACCAATAACCTACCTGTTTTTATCACAGTACTGGCAAACAAAAACCTGCAGAACAAATTCAGCCTATGACTTAATTTGACCAGCAAGGTAGGAATGGCTTCTGTATCTTAAAGACTGTGTTCAAAGCAGGGGGTATGGGGGTGGAGAGGGGGCACAGTGCAAAGAACATGTGACAAACTCTTATGTGGTCCACAAAGCCTAAAATAAAATTATTTACTATCTGACCCTTTACAAAGTTTGCCAACCCCTAATATATATGACATTTTAAATTACTTTTCTCCATTACTGAAACCTCTCCTATCCTTACTGTAACATAATATACAGAAGATCTGGATTTGGAAGAAAATCCAGGTCTTCATTTAAGACCTAAGTTATCTTCAGGAAGGTCCCAGTCTGAGCTCCAGTTTCTTCACTTCTGATGAGAGCATTTAGAATAAAAGTATCAGTGTTCAGGGAAAGGAACAGGAGCACAGTTATTTGAATCTCCTGATGAGTTTTTAACCTATAAGCCTTTCCCTATCACTATCAAATTCTAATAAATCCTGCCTGCCACGAACTTTGTGTTAATGACTAGGGTAGATGATATATAAAATCTGGTGAACACAAAAATCCGTTTTTAAAAAAATAAATAAATAAACAAATATATACATGTTCTAATATCTACTGCTATATAATACGCCATTCCAAAACACAGTGGCTAAAACAATACAATAATTTATCATTATTGCTTATAGTTCTGGTGCTCAGCGAAGCTCTCGGGTGGCTGCGGTCAGATGACCGGCAGGGCTAGAATCACCTGAAGGCTTGTCCATTCACCCGTCTGGCTGGCACCTACGTGGGGAAGACTCAATACAGCTGAGGCTTCTAGAGCATTTCTTTCTGTGGTCACTCTCTCATGGCAGCTTCAGGGGAGGCAGACTTTTTACATTGTGGCTTAGGGCACTAAGTAAGTACACCCCGAAAGAGAAAATGCCAAGCAAAAGCTCAGTTCAGTATTTTATTCAGAGGCAATCACAAGAGTCTACTCAGGTTCCAACAGAGGAGACAAAAACTCTACCTAAAGATGGGAGAAGTATCAAATACTTAGTAGGTGTTTTCAAAGCTATCACCGTCTACTTAGTTCTGTTTAAACTTAAGGATTTTAATTACAAATGTAAGGTGTATTTTTAAAAACCGAAATACAGTTTTAAAATGTGAGAGTTTACAGTAATGGGTTATAAAGCTAACTTAAGCTGCTTTCTCTGACCAATTCTTTGATTGGCTAGAAAAAGTACACTTTATACATATTTCAATTCATTTTTTCAACCCAGAATGAATTATAAAGAAAGCAAATATTATTTTAATATTCTGAGAAGCTACTGCTGCTGAAGACTAATCATCACTGGCATATTCCTTTTGGGAAAAAGTAATTTAAGTAAAATAAAAGTAATTTAAAATAATACCCACTAGTTCTCTAGTGTGGCCTTCTTTAAAGTACCTTAATAAATTTAATTTTTATTTTATTTTTTCAAATAAACTTTATTTTTAATAAAGAAATTTAAATCACTCTTCATCCTAAAAATACACACCGTATATTCTATTAATTTATTATTATGTATATTTTAGATATTCGATTCCTTCATAGTAGCCTGACAGCAGCACCCCAACCTAAGAATATTAACGATAAAAAACAAAGGTTAGCAAACGCCAGATTAAAAAGAATTCTATGAACATAAAATTCACGTACTACAAAAATAACTCTGCTGTAATATTTCTATGAGATAAAGCACTTCACGTAGTTTTTGGATTAAGTCTATATAAAGAATACAATATTGTGGCTCCTGGGTGGCTCAGTTGGTCGCTTAAATGTCTGCCTTCGGCTCAGGTCATGATTCAGGGGTCCTGGGATCAAGACCTACATCAGGCTCCCCGCTCAGCAGGGAGTCGGCTTCTCCCTCTCCCTCCAGCTCATGCTCTTAAGTAAATAAAATCCTTTTTAAAAATAGTTTTTGAAAATTATTTTAAAAAATTAAAAAACTAAGGATGCCACACCAAAATGAATTTTGTCACAATGAATTAGCTCAAATGAAACACAAAATTATTCATTAAACAGTATTTCTTCTTATAGCTAAAATAAAAATTCATCCAAAAGTTATACCCTAACAATCTAGATGATGGGAATCTAGCTCTTGGACACAGTTGTGGAAACTCCAAGGATCCAATACAAAAATGCACACCTTGCATTTTTTAAAAGGACTATTTGATCATTAAGGAACCAGATTCTCACCTGAAAGCAACCGGCAGGAGCAGTCCTAATACAGAGAAGGTAATATATGCCATGGTTTTGCAAGAGACAATCTGGGTTTATGCCTGGTAAACGTGTATTTACAAATACTGCCTACATACAGACTATTCCATCCCTTATACTTTTTTTTTTAACATAATACCTACCATTAACTATTGAACAAGGACTTTAATCTGCCTGACCCTAGTATGCATGTAAGCCTATAATTCCTGAAAAACAATGTTAAATAACTGCAAAGAAGTTTAGTATACATGATACTTTGTGAAAGAGTAGAAATGGTAAGGAGGACAATCCTACACAACTCTAATGGTTTAACTAACTACCTTAACAAAATCCGAGCACTATATTGTCCCATCGTCCAAGTTTCAAAAGGATTCCCAAATTCAGATTTTTATTTGGAATTGACTGATTTATTAAACACTGCCTCAAAAACAAAACAAAAATGCAGGTTGTTGCTACAGCTTGAGTCTTCCGTGTAAGTGCAATCTGTGAATGTTTTGTGCTCACAATACTGATATAAAAAGACCTTCACTATCATCACTAATGCAAGCTAGCACAATCTTACTTGTCATCTCAAATTAATAGCAAACTGAGTTTTGAAACAAAGGTAAAGATCCAGGGGTACAGGAGGCAAAACAAGAAAATAAAAAGAATCACTGTCTTCAGAGCTTATTCAAAACCTGTCAAGATGTTAGGAATAACAAGGCTTTTTTTTTTTTTTTAATTGTTCTATTGGGGGATTTTTTTTGTTTTAGATAATCTTAGGAAACTGGAAATCTAACTAGCTTTCAAAGTACTTGAACCATCGGGTTAAGTATATAACAAGAATGCCAGAATGAAGCCCACAGAATTGAAGTGACTTCACTAAAATCTTACAACTATGAATCTAAATTTAATGCTCTTTGCACTATACCAGAATTACTCTTTAATCTTCAAATTCCTGGCCCACGGAGGCCACGAAATCTTAACTTCCAGGATAGCAGTGTAGAAAATTAGCCTTTATCTGAGACACAGTTCATTGTTTAGAACATGAAAGCTTCTGGGTCAGGAGATAGCAAGTATTATTTATTTGAGGGTCCAGCTTAACAAAGTGAGACCTAGAATAGCCAAACAAAGAAAACCTGGCAGTTAAATATACTACCATTCTGTTTTACAGAACACCAAAGTACATTATATCTTTTATTTTAACTCATTTAATGTAGTTTTAATGGACTTTGACAAGAAGCAAGAATTCCTGGAACCTCCCCTTCTGTTATATTTTAGGTTAGATCAATCTCAGCTACTGTTTTGTCATTCCTAACTGCCATCCCTCTAAATTGAAGTGTAGAGACTTGCATTTCCCATCCCACACAATTTGCTGTTCTCCAATAAGCATACAATTTGAAGTCTAAGGGCAGCATTTTAAATTTTTGATCCTATTTCTATTATGGGTGAAACAAATATAATGGAATATCAAATATATATTCTATGCTTTCTAAAGCCCTAATTAAAGTGGACCTAGGAAGTCAACTTTTTCTAAGGCCCTACTACAGTGAGGGCTATACTATGTACTTGCCCATAGGACTGTGTGTGTACATATACAATTTAAACTGAGAAAACTCTTAGCTTTGGATAGCAACAGCAAATGCCAGTTAGTTACCAATGAAGTCCAACCTTGAAGTCCTTTTTTCAAAGCACTGAGTCATGATTAACTGTCACAAAGAACCTGGTGAACAAGAAAGACACACACTCTGGGCCCTGATGGAGCTTTCAGTCTGATAATGCAGAAAACATATTACTTATGAAAGTGGTAACTCATTACCCTCATTTTGGATATATTAAATTTTCACACTCTTTCAGAAAGAACTCCCTAAGTGCATAAGAAATAAAATGAATACAAGGCATTTAAAGTAGAAAAGATATGTATACCTCATATAGAAAAACTAACAGTTAACACCACCAACGTTGCAGTCTCTTTTAAATTCACTTTTTGGACATATAATCACCACTAGAATCAGAGAGAGCTCGCAATTTACATAGGCTTCAGCGTCTACATAGGCTTCAGTAAGGGTATTACAGACGCATTATAGAAGTTAATGTTTATTATACAATTAATGTGCAAATCCCAATAATCCAAGGACTCTATTACCTAGTCTTTTAACTGTTCTGTGACCAACAGTAGATTTCTGCAATTTAAATTAATTTCTTAACAAGATTCTACATCATTCATGAAATCATTTAAGGCCTGTGACAAGTCTAATATTGTTACAGGGCTTAACTTTATAATTTCATAATGTTTCGTATAAGATAACTAATAAGTACTTCACTTCCCACTTTTCCTTGTTGAAATAGGAGAAGGAAGAGGGAATGAGGTATTCTAATCCTGGTTATTATTCTAGCTGAGTGACCATGATCAACAAAGTGAGACACCCTGGACCTCAGTTTCCTTATTTACAAAATGAATTATTCTAGCAATCTTCTCATTACGCCATCAGCAATTCCAGTAGGTTTCTATTTGCTAGCCTTCCCAGTAAACCAGAGACAATCTTTGATCTAAACTATAAAAATAAGCACTTATATCAGAGGTTTTAAAATAGATATGTTAAACTACAGAAATGAAATTAATTTTTTAAAACTACACAAATGTGAGATATTTCAGAAGCTGATGACTTATCCTAAGTATTAATAACAGGTGGCATTGTAAGCCCCTAAGAACAGTTACAGAGTTTATGTATTTGGACTGCATTTTCATCACTACTTCCATTTCTAAAACAATTTTTAAAACATAACCTATTTTTCTTCCACAATGTATGTGCCTATTACTGACTTAACAACTATGTTCATTTTAACAATGAACTCCTGGGAAGTACTTAACTTTTACTCATTTTGTATTTGGTTTACCCCACCCACCACAACCACCACCCATACACACAGCTCACAGATTACACTCTGATACAATTAAGTGTAGACAGAATTAATTTTTGATTAAAATCATCTATTTTAATAACTGACTTTACTACTAATTAAAAAGTTTATTTTTGTCACTAACATCATGCAACCTGAAGTTTACAACCCTTTTGTGCTTCTCAAAATTTGGGGGGGGGGTGGGTTAAGATTTAAGGAAGGTAAATTAAGTACTACAATCTAATCATTGAATTAATTACTTAAACATATTCCCATACACACCACTTTCCAAGCTTGTCCCTATCCTAAAGCATGAAAAACGCTTCTTTCTCTTAAGGAGAAAAAGAGATACAGGCCTAATGCAACTTGACCCTAGAATCCATTTAACAAATCCCTCCACCCCCAAGTTAATTAACCACACAGAAGAATAGGCTTCTGAGATACAGGGCAGCAGCTGTGCCATATTTTTATCAACTATAACCTTTCCAAAACTATCAGGGAAATCCTTAAAGTTAGAAAAGACCCTAAGGCAACATGAAATCGAGGCTGTTCTCCAGACCGATAATGATTCCAGGATATTCATTAATATCTGGAGGGCCTGGGAGGTCGGTATTTCAAAAGACATGACATTCCATTCCGCGAACATCAGTTCTTCCTGTATTTCACTGTAATGTTATTCCTCCAGCTCTCTATAAATTACACCCGTTGGTTCCCGGTTGTACCCTCTGGGTGCTAGCACAATGTGTTTCTATCACAACAGTGGCCAGGATTATTTGTGCCTAAAACATGTAAGTATCTTTTCAAACATCATGTTTTCCAAAATAAGTATTCGAGGAACTAAATGGGCAATTCTTGCCATTTTGCCTATTTAACAGGAAGAGCCATAAATTACTTGTAGATATTTCTCGAGATTACTAATCCACTTGTACAACTTCTTAAATACGGTCACTTACTAAACTGCCATCGTTTTGATCGCGGCTTTAAGGGTTTTCGAAATTTTGCCTAAAATAAAAGAGTCGTTCTGAAAATACGCATTACATCCGCATAATCCTACCAGGAAATGAACCTAAGGGTCTGCCACTCAGAGCAGGCCCTCTCAGCCGCGCCCAGGACTGCTAAACGTAAAGTGAAGAGGGGGAATAGGATTTTAAAAAAATAAATAAGTAACACACACACGGAAACCAACCCTAGGCGAAATGAAGAGCTAGGTCAAATGGAGATCGAGAACGCAAGACAGGCCGGGTTTCTTCCAGTGAGCCCAAGTGTCTCGGGTGGGAAGGATCGGCTCCGCGCGGGACAAGCTAACCTCCCCAACCCCCACCCCGCAACAACGACTACGGCTCCATCGACCCACTCCGGAGCGTCGCCTCCACCCGTCACCTTTCTCCGCACTAACCTTTCTCCTCCCGGCTGTCGGCCGCCATTGCTCCCCTCCTGTTTCCGCTGCTGCTGCTGCTGCTGCTGCCGCCGCCGCCGCCGCCGCTTCGAAGCGACTCGCGCGGGCGCCGCAGCCGCGGCAGCCGTAGCACGGGCACGTCCGTCAGTCCGGCCGCTGGGCTGCGCGCTTCACACCTTGGCCTCTACCGCTCACCCTTCTCGACTCACCCTTTTTCCTCCCGCTTCTTCCCTTTCTCCCTTTTCTCCTTTCCTCCTTTCACTGCAACCTTTCTGGTGCCCTAGGCCCAGCCTTCTCGTTGGGGTTTGGGGACGGGAGGGGGTAAGGGGGAGGGAAGGGAAACAGATGGCGACGGCGGGCGGCGCTAAAATGGAGCCTGCTTCCTGCGCGAAACAATCCCGCTCCCGAAATGCCCTGCGCTGTTTACGCTTCGTTCCTCCGTGGGAGCGTCACAGTGCGGAGAGGGGCGGGGAAGCGGGCGGGGGAAGCAGGGCGGTCAAGGGAAACGTGATAACGTCAGCACGTCGCTCTGTCTCCCACACCCCGGATGTCCCCGGGCTTGAGTCTTATATTCAGTGATTGGGTGGACGGAGTTGTAACTTGTTGGGCTGCCGGCCGAGGCGCGTACACTCGGGTGGCTCCGTTTTCTCACCTGAAAAGCCTAGTGACGGACCTTAGCGCAAAAATGCTTCCGATTGTTTCACGGAGCTTTTAATCCGATTCTGCAAACCGGAGATTTAGCCTGGGTCCGTCCCTTGCAGCCGCCGCTTTGTACTCGGGTCGCCAGACACACTTTCTTAATTCTGCCCTGGGCTTAGCCAAAGGCCGCGCGGGAAGCAACCCGCTCTCCTACTAGTTTTGTTAACTGGGGGAATTAGTTATGTTGAATTGTAGTATAGCTTTGTAAGTAATATAATGGCAAATTTGATTTAAAAATTCATCGAGGGGCTGGGTACACAGTTGATTTAAACAGACTATTGAGAAATTGAAACTACAGAAATGACCAAAAATTATTTAACTACATAATATGGTAAAATCTGCAAGGAAACTTTCAGGAAGTTCATTATCCAAGGGACTGAAAAGGTCATTTTGCTTCACTGTTCCAAAACTGAGTTTAATATATTTTTTTAAGATTTTACTTATTTGAGAGAGAGAGAATGAGACAGATCACAGAGGGAAAAAGAGAAGCGATGCGAGGCCTGATGCGAAGCTCCATCCCAGGAGATGAGGGCAGATTTAACCAATCGAGCCACCCAGGTACCCCTCCTAACTGCATTTAAAAGGGAAGGAGATTTTGAAGGGGAGAAAAGTAGCACTGTTATAAAAGGAAGACAATCTAGAGTGTGCTGGCCATTCTAACAAGTTGAGACCAAGCTAAAATCAGTGGAAAGAGTTTAAGGAGGGCCTGCAGGAAAAAGGGGAAAGAAAAACAGGTAATATAAAACTCTGCAATGTATCAGATGCTTTAGAATGAAGAGTTAACAAAACAGTATTTTTTCCTTTAAGGACTTTTCCAGTATAATATATGAAACAAGTTGGGACGCCTGGGTGGCTCAGTGGGTTGAAGCCTCTTCCTTCCACTCAGGTCATGAACCCAGGGTCCTGGGATACAGCCCTGCATAGGGCTCTCTGCTCAGTGGAGAGACTGCTTCCCTTCCTCTCTCTCTGCCTGCCTCTTTGCCACCTTGTGATCTCTGTCTGTCAAATAAATAACTAAAATCTACTATATATATATATATATATATATATATATATATATAAAACAAGTTAACAGAAAATTCGTGTGTAATAGTAATAGCTGAAAATTGTGTGTTTTTACGGTGTGCCAGGTGCTGTTCTGAGTATTTGAGCTATACAGTGTGATTTCATCTTCCAAAAACCCAATTAGATTTTATTACTAGCTTTATTTTACATAAAGGGAAAGCGAAGTAATATGAAATTAAAGTGCCCAAGGTCAGGAGTACTAGTAACATGGCTCAATGCCAGGCAGTTTACCTCCAGGCCCCACCCAACTGATAACAGTGCCTCCAGTAAACTTAGAATGTAATTAGAACTTTCAGGGGCACATCACTCAGACATGGGGTGGGGGGTTCAGAATAGAGTCAAGAAAAGCTTTCTGGAGAAGGGAAAATTAAGTCTACTTGAGAACTAAAAGACTATTATCAGTCTAGGTGAAAGGAAGAAAGGGCAAAGATGGTGGGTAGAAGGACTTTTTCATGAAAAAATAAAAGGTCCTAGGTGGCAAATCTGCTCATGGTTCAATTCAGGTTGATAGTCAATGGTTAGGTAAGAAAAGACTGAATTGAGAAAAGCATTATATAATGTTCTACTCATTTATTAATTCAGTCAGCTAGTATTTATTAAATTCCTATTCAGTCCAAATATTATTACAGGCTCTGGGGTTAAAAAATTCATTTAGTATAGGATCTAGTTTCTACATTAAGTTGGGGAAATAAGGCATAAGTAAAGAAATTAAAGATCATGATGAATTCCATGAAAGAAGCAAGTAAGAGGTTATTATGGTGAGGCAGGGTTGGGGAAGGGAGATTTTAAGTGCAAAAATGAGTAAAGGCCTTGTTGAGGAGGTGAAGTTGAGACGATACCTAATAAAAGATGGAGGTAAGAGTCTTCCAGACAGAGAACAGCACATACAAAGGCTCTGAGGGAGAAAGAGGCCATGGTATGGTCAAGAATGTAAGGGGCAGCTGGGTGGCTCAGTGGGTTAAGCGGCTGCCGTTGGCTCAAGTCATGATCCCAGGGTCCTGGGATTGAGCCCCACATCGGGCTCCCTGCTCAGCGGGGAGCCTGCTTCTCCCTCTTCCTCTGCCTGCTGCTCTGCCTACTTGTGGTCTCTCTCTATCTCTCTAATAAGTAAATAAAATCTTTAGAAAAAAAAAATGTCAAAATATTAAAAAAAAAAAAAAAAGAAGAAGAAGAACGTAAGGTGAATGCCAGTGAGCTGGAGCCCAGATAACGACAAGGCAAATGACTGAGGTAGTATTCGACGGACAGGCCCTATCTTAGGAGTAAGGGCCTAATCAGGACCTAGCCTAAAACAAAAGCAGTACGAGATTTTTAAAAGAGGCAGAATTGTGAGGTTGAACCCACTGGAGGACAGGAATGGAGGGCCCCCTAAAGATTCATGCCTGTAAAATTTAAAACCAAGCATACACAAATTCAAAGTGATCAGCACTCCTCAGAGGAAGACAATAAAATCTGGAGTCTCTGAAACATATTTTTCACACTATTCAACATTAAATCAGGTCAGGACTAGGTTATGTAACACAGGTTGCAAATTGGTGCCTACTGATCTTGAACCAACACAGGGTCTGTGTGCTTTTGTTGAACTGTAATGCTTTTAACCAAACATTTTTCGATGAGACATGGCCTCCATCACCCCTCTCAGTTGCCTTAACCCTGGCCAATATTACTGATTGAAGTGTCTATGTATCAAGTGCGTGGATTCTGGAGGGTGTCAGGGGGAAGGTAGTTGGAATCTTTTTCCCTGGAAGGGTTGTATAGAGTGAAGAGTAAAGAAGACTCTGCCCCAAATCTTAAAGAATATTGATACAGGGAAAGCAAAAATACAATATGAACCTAGGACATCTTGTCATACCAGAAAGCAGTGATGAAAGAATGCTAGGATCCTGTCAAAATGACTCAGAAGAGTTGCTAACTAAAGTGGCTCCCACTAGCCAAATATGAGACATTCTGAGCATCTGTAAAGATAAATCTGCATTGGATTATGTTTCAATCCATAAATTCCATAGTAGTTAAAAAAAAATCCGTCTTCTTTGGATGATGCTAGGGAAGAAGTTATTTTGAAAACTGGTAAACAAAAATCATCATAGATCTTGGGTTTCCAGTTAGAACTGTATCTCAGGGTTACCAAGCAAATAGTCAATGAAGGAAAGTTTCTTTATGGAAGTATTTCAGCTAATACATGGCCAGGGTGGAGCGTGATAAAACTAGGGCATTGCCATTTTACAGCTATTAATGAAGTACAGATCAAGGCAATGATTATTAAAGGTTGCTAATTTATATATCAGAAAGAGAATCAGATTTTATGTGCATCTTAATGGAAATACATAACATTATCTGTGAAATAATCTTGCCAAAACACTAAACCCAGGAAAACATTTGTCAGTGGTTTTCAACAAGGGATAATTCTACCCCCTGGGGACATCAGGCAATTTTTGGAGAAATTTATAGTTGGCCCAACAGAGGAAGTACTAGTAGCTCATAGTAGGTAGAGGCCAGGGATGCTGTGATATAGCCAAGGAACTCCAAGGATAACGGGCAAAAGCCAGAAGCTAAGAGAGCCAAAGAAAGATTCTCCGCTATAGGTTTCAGAAGCATGACCCTGTCCACTCCTTGATTTCAGACTTCTAGCCTCCAGAACTATGAGAATAAATTTCTATTGCTTTAAGTCAACTGCTGTACTTTGTTATAGCAGCTCTATGAAACTAGGACCTTGGACCTTATTTAGATACTGATTTGAATACATGAGTACAGACACAAAGACATACTCATTCTCACATATAGCTATCAACAGACTTCAAAAACTGAATATCTGATGATTTTTAAAACTTGCTATTGATTATTTTTAGTTGTAAGTTATATTTAAAAAATAATTCTTATAGTTTCACGACACATACTAAAATATTTGCAGATGAAATGAAACAGTCTATAGGATTTTCTTCAAAATAAAATAGGTAAGGCAGGAGTTATAGGTGAGGGTTAGCTATGAAACACACCTGCTTATGAGTTGAAAATGGGTGATGCCTACATGGACAGACATACTCTCCTCTCTACTTTCTTAAATATATTTGAGATTTTCTTTAATAATTTTAAAGAAAAAGCAAGAGAAACAGCCAAAAAAAAAAAATGAGGTGATCTCAAAATGCCGTTTTCCCCAACCCATGATTATCCTATCAGAGTAAGCAGTAACTGAGTGAGGCACTCATGCCTCCTAAAGATGAGATCTTTTTAACCCTGGGATCCAGCCGCATCGCATCGGGCTCTCTGCTCAGCAGGGAGCCTGCTTCCTCCTCTCTGCCTGCTTCTCTGCCTACTTGTGATCTCTGTCTGTCAAATTAATAAATAAAATCTTAAAATAAAATAAAATAACACAAGAGGTTAGAGAGGGAATGTCCTCAACCCATCTGAAGTAGTTTTATAAGGATTACTTGATAGTAATCATTAAACATATTTAAATATGTATTCTGCACCGCCTTCTGGAATCAGACTGAATTCATGTCTGGTTCCTAGGAAGACTAGGTCCTTTCTGGTAACAAATTGCTTGAAACTTTTCCAGAACTGCCAAAGAATGAGGAAGGAGCACATTAACTATACTGCAGCAAATATTGCTGAACTGTTGAGTGTAATGTAGCAGAGTACTTGGTGCTAAACAGAGTTCCTGCTTGCACAATTTAGCATATTATGTATTCTTAACAATAATCATTTGGCACATTTACTTAGAACTTCTCTTTCACATATATTATCTCACTTAAACTGCACTCCCAGCTTGTGAGTTAAATATTTAATATAACAACAAGTAACTTTTTAAATTGAAAAAAGTCAATAAAAGTGTGAATTCTGTTTAAATATTACCAAGTATTCTTACATTTGGAAATGTATTAATCTTCTGATTTGAAACCAGGTACTTAACCTTTTCTTCTGCATCAAGATATCAAGTTTCCTTTAGTTTTTTTGTGTACCACAGAAGGCAGCCTTGCCTCCTTTAGCAAAATTATATTGGTTTAATTCTCAAAGTAGGAAACAGATTTTCAAAATATAAGTATTTAAAAAAACAAAGTTTTGCACAGCTTTTAAGAAATAATTATCTACTCCTAGGATATTGAAGAATTCTGGCTCACTTCTCAATAATATCAGTAACTGCTATTTACTGTGTACTGATTCTGTGTAAGTACTCTGAATGCCAGCTATATTTTAACTCACTTAGTCAATCTGAATGTTTTAAATGCTGGCTATATTTTATCTAATTTAATCCATCTAACAATCCCCGAATGCTGGCTATATTTTACCTCACTTAATCCATCTAACAACCCCATGAGAAATTACTGTTATCTTTATTTTACTGAGTAGGTCAGTTTCTTTTAAGTAAATGCTTAGTCTTTTAGGGTTTTTTGCTTTTTTCCCTCTGATCCTTCTCTTGATAGCATCTTGGTATACAAATGTGCTATAAATGCCTGGTTGCCTTGACCCATTCACTTTTCACACATTTCACCCTGCTCTGAACCTTAGAAAGCTGATGCATATACACTACCCAATTGGTTCCCTTCCATGGCTTTGGTTGTGATCAAACAATGGGAAGCACAAGCAGATCTGAAAGTAGGAGGAAAGTGAGGGTTAACTGTTGATTTTCAGAATTCCCTCCCTGTAGTGTTACCCTGTCCCTCTATCTATGGCCCAATTCCTAGCAGTCAACACTATACAGCTATCCTATCTGGATTCTGGTAATCCCACCCTTAATTTGCTCATTCTAGCCTAGTGTAGCACTATGGATAGAACTGTGTTCCCCCAAATTCCTATGTTGAAGCCCAAATGCTCCAATGAGTGTGTTTGGAGATGTGTATAGAAACCAAGGACAGCCCCAGAATACCAGTGTCCTTACTCCAGTGTCCTTCTCAGTCTCCTGCTTCTTTGTTGGGGCTCTAATGGGAATCCAGGCTGGCAGAGCTGGAGGAAGTGGGGGCAGCATTCAGGGAGCTCTACAAAACCAGCAGCAAGTGCTACGAAAGGCACAAGCCTCAAAGTAAAAGGGACTTGAGGTACTAAGAGCCTCTCATGGCCTGCTTGGGCTAGCCCAGCAAAGAAGAAAAACTCGGAAACAGAATTAATTCTGTGAGGCAGTAAAGACCCAGGGTTTGCTCCCAGCTCAGTCCTCTGGCTCTGAGGTTGCCCAGGTCTGGGAAAGCTAATGAATGTGCCTGATGGTACTCTATTTTTTTTTTAAAAGCTCCTTTCGGGGTCACCTGGGTGTCTTAGTGGGTTAAGCCTTCGGCTCAGGTCATGATGGGTCCTGGGATCAAGCCCCGCATCAGGCTCTCTGCTCAGCAGGGAACCCACTTCCCTCTCTCTCTGCCTGCCTCTCTGCCTACTTGTGATCTCTCTCCCTCTGTCAAATAAATAAATAAAAATATTAAATAAATAAATAAATAAATAAATAAAAAGCTCCTTTCGTTCCCTTCTTCCCCCTTTAAATAGGTACAAATTTAGTTCTCTTTAACAGCTGGAAGACATTCTTCCGACCCTTTCCACGTCTTGGCCAAAGAGAGCACCCACAAAACAGTCAGACCTGGTCTCTCAGGTATCGGGGCCATTGGATCACTGCTTGGATTCTGTTTCACGGAGGGACAGTGAATACACTGCCTGCATGGTTTGCTTCCCTCCCCATCCTATCCCCATGCCAGGCTGCTCTGGTTATTACAGTTTCATTGAGCCCAGCTGCAGCTGCCTGGCCATCTGGACATTGCCCTCTGGATAGCCATATGATACATTGTGGGCTGAAGCCTGTTTTTCTCCTCTGCTCAACAAGATGTCATCATGGGAAATGGAGAAGAGAATATAGTCACTCTTGTGTCCCTCTCTACCTCTCACTCTCCTACATTCCCTACATGTCTCTTTTTTTCAAAAGGAGAGGAAGAGGTAATAAGGAAGGAGACTTTTTATTACTTATCCATTTCTGTATAAATATTTGTTGCCTTTAAAAAAGAAACAAAAATAAAACAAAACAACAACAACAAAAAACCAGAGAAATGATACTGTCTTTAATAAACGGTGCTTGGAAAACTGGGTATCCACATGTCAAAGAATGAAACTGGGCACCTATCTTACATCATACACAAAAATCAACTCAAAATGGATTAAAGAGGCAAAAAACTCCTAGAAGAAAACATAGGAGTAAGCTCCTTGACATTCGTCTTGGCAATGACTTTTTGGATTTGGCAACAACAACAACAACAACAAAAACAAGTGGAACTACATCAAACTAAAAACCTGTACAGTAAAGAAAACTTTCAATGAAATGAAAAGGTAACCTATGGAGTGGAGAAACCATATATCTGATAAGGAGTTAACATTCAAAATATATTTTTTAAAAAACCCATACAACTCAAGAGCAGAAAAGAAAGAAGGAAGAAAGAAAGAAAGAGAAAAAAAGAAAGAAAGAAAAGAAGAAGAGAAGGAGGGAGAGAGGAAGGGAAAGAAGGGAAGAAAACCCAACCCTTGGGAGCCTGGGTGGCTCAATTGGTTAAGCTCAGGTCATGATCTCAGGATCCTGGAATTGAGTCCCACATCTGGCTTCTTGCTTAGCAGGGAGACTGCTTCTCCCTCTGCCTGATGCTCTCCCTGCTTTTGCTCTCACTCTGTCTCCCTCTCCCTCTCTGACAAATAAAGAAAATCTTTAAAAAAATTAAAATAAAAATAAAGAAAGCTCAATCCAATTAAAAATAGGCAGAGGAGCTGAACAGACATTTTTCCAAAAGAAGATGTACAAGTAGCCAATAGGTACATGACAATGTGTCAAAAAGAAAGGAATAAGTGTTGGGTAGATGTGGAGAAAAGGGAACCCCTGTGCACTGTTGGTGGGAATGCAAACTGGTGCAGCCACCATGGAAAACAGTATGAAAAATAAAAATTAAATTAATATTACCATATGATCCAGCGATTCCACTTCTAGGTAGTTATCTTAAGAAAATAGAAACATTATTTTGAAAAAATACCTGCACTGCCATGTTCATTGCATCATTATTTATAATAGCCAAGGTGGAAAAACAACAAAAGTGTCTATGGATTAATGAATGAATAAAAAAAAATGATGTGTGTATGTATGTGCATGTGTACAGAGTGGACTATTATTCAGCTTAAAGAAGAAAATCCTGCTGTTTACAACATAGTGGACCTTTGGGATATTATGCTAATTAAAATAAAATAAGTCAGACAGAGAAAGACAAATACATTATGATAACATTTGTATGTTGAATCTAAAAAAAAAAGTGGAACTACAGGCACCTGGGTGTCTCAGTCAGTTAAGTGTCTGTCTGACTCTTGATCTCAGTTCACATCTTGATCTCTGGGTCATGAGTTCAAGCCCTGCGAAGAGTGGGAAGGTGGGCAAAATAAGGATAAGTGATTAAAAGGTATAAACTTCCAGTAAGAAGATAAGTCCTGGGGATGTAATATACATCATGGTGACTATATTTAATAATATTGTATTGCATTTTAAAAAATTGCTGAGAGAGTAAAGCTTAAAAGCTCTCATCACAAGGACAAAATTTGTAACTCTGTGTGGTAATGGATGTTAACTAAATTTATTATGGTAATTATTTCACAATATATACATATATCAAATCATCATGTTGTATACCTACAACTAATATAATGTTATATGTCAGTTATATCTCAATTAAAAGAAAACAGTAAAGTCGGCAGAAACAGAGAGAAACAGATAAGTCAGAGGCCATGAATAAAAAAAAATTATTCACAGGGTCAAGACAGATGACCAAAATGCTGCTTGCGGCATAAAAAGTAGTCAAAGTAAAAAAACAAATCAACCCTAACTCCCCATAATGATTGGCCAGTTCTAGGAGAAGGAAAAAAGTAATTCCCACTTCTGAGAGGTATATATTAGGGATGTGTTTAAGTCGATAAAACCTGTGAAAAATCAGAGCTATTTTTTATATCCCACATTATGTTCCAGTTGTTGATTTTTATTTATTTATTTTGCATGTGTGACACACACACACAAAAAACTCTGTGTGTATTGGGTATCTCTGTGCTCTGTATAAGGAATCCAGCATGATTCCTAACTGTGACATGTTCTTTCTACTTTTCTCTTATTTAATTTTAATCAATGTTCTTTAAGTATGTATATCTTATATAAAAGCAAACAACTTAGTATTACTTTTTTTTTTTTGAGATACCACCCAGTGTGCCTCAAGTGACCGCAGCCTGCTCTGTGGTCCAGTGAAGCTTGCTCCCTCCTCTCCTGTGGCTACTTGTATATGTGGCTATCCAAACACATAATCACTTTTCGGTCACCAATAATTTAGCCTTAAAACCACCACCTTACTTTTTGAATCAAAATTGGGATGCATGTAATTTGAGTGCCAAAATGGTACAGTTCTCTATAAAGTGTTCATGAAAATAAATGGTAAACAATTTTTAAAATCTTTTGGAAAATTAGAAATGTATGATCCTTATGCTATCTACAGCTTTATCCTCCCATAATACCAAACCGGGAGCTGTTCAACTATTATTTGTTGAATGCAAACATGAAAACAAAATAAAAAATGCTTTCTTTTTTCAGTAAATGAGATTCTAACTTGAAAATCTAAATTGAGTACAGGCCCATCATACCGAAGCTATGGGTAATATACACAGGTAAGTTTTACACATGTACATGTGTGTTGGGAGAGTTAGGGAAACTAGAGATGAAGGCAACCGATACATGAACAATAATGTCTTAAGATGACAATTCAAAATCTACTGAGTAATGATTAGGGGCCAAGCACTATAAAAAGTGTTGTTTTTTTTTTTTAAGATTTTATTTATTTATTTAACAGAGAGAAATCACAAGTAGGCAGAGAGGCAGGCAGAGAGAGAGGAGGAAGCAGGCTCCCTGCTGAGCAGAAAGCCCGATGCGGGGCTCGAACCCAGGACCTGGGGTCATGACCTGAGCCGAAGGCAGCGGCTTAACCCACTGAGCCACCCAGGCGCCCCTATAAAAAGTGTTTTATGTGCACTCTCATTTAACCTTTATTTTACTGATTGCTAGATAGAAGCTCATGGCTAGCATATTACAGAACTACAGTCTAAATCTGCCTTTTCTGATTCTAGGATCTGTGCTCTTAACCTCTATCCTTTACTGCCACTGATGATAAGATTAGAAAAATGTTGTAAGTCAATCATTTGGAGAATGAATTCTACCATAAAGAATACGTTTGGATGTGGGTGTCTTTGAAGATTCATAAACAATTAAATTCAAATCATGCTAACCAGGGTCCATACTCAGATTTTTTTCTAATCTGATTAGAAGATCAAAAATCATAGAAGAAACCATTGTATTAGAATCAATGGTGTTATAGCCAGTTCGGAGGAAATTTATCTTCTAAGACAGTAGAAGACATAAATAGTAAAGGATATTTTGACTCCTTTAACCAGTGGTGAGCTGGTATATACTTAACAAACAGCCCTCCCGAAACTTCTTTGTAGTGTTTGCCAATTTTTCTGATGTAAATATTCACACCATGACTTATTTCAAGCTACAAATGTGACATCACATTACTGAATACAGAGTTGAGAAGTGTGCAGTAACATATATTATTTCCACTCTTCAGATGTAATAGATAAAAATGTAGATAAACTCAAGAACATAGATATTAAATTTTAGTTGAAAAAATTAGGAATTGATCAGTTTCGAAATTTATTACTTTTGTTTTTAATATACTTAACTATCACTTTATATAAATCTAATTTTTAATAACCCCTGTGTTTAACAACCAGCTTCCAGAATTTCTGAAAATTGAATAATTGGCTCTTGTAGGTCATTTTGACTGCTCCAACATTCTACTGCCCTTAACTGCTATTCAGATACACAGCTATTGTGGGTCATTTTTGTATAATGTTATAGTTATCCTCTGGCCACAGCTAAGGAGAATGAAGTAGGAATAAGAATAAGTTCCAAGTCACTTCCGCCAGAAGTTGAAATTCAGGAATCAGACTGGGAATCATTTTTTCTGTGTGGCTGAAGCTATAAGTAACACATGAATATTTAAAGCTGATAATTTTTTTTATCATAATGTAGACTGAGCAGCAGATCAGATTAAAACATGATGGTCCAAAACTTTTGGGTTGGAGCAAAAGGAGTCAGAACAGGGAAGTATATAGCAATACAGGCCTACCACAAGAAGCAAGAAAAATCTCAGTATGCAACCTAACCCTACACCTAAAGGAGCTTAAAAGAACAAAAAACAAAACAAAACAAAAAAACAGCAAGTGAAGCCTAAAGCCAGCAGAAGATAGGAAATAATAGAGATTAGAACAGAAATAAATGATATAGAAACAACAGCAACCAAAGAAAACCCAGTAGAACAGATCAATGAAACCAGGAGCTGGTTCTTTGAAGAAATTAATAAAATTGGTAAGCCCCTAGCTAGACTTACCCAGAAGAAAAGAGAATGGATCCAAATAAATAAAATCATGAATGAAAGGAGACAGCACAACCAACATCACAGAAATACAAACAATTATAAGAGAATATTATGAAAAATTATATACCAACAAATTGGGCAATCTGGAAGAAATGGATAAATTCCTAGAAACATATAAACTACCAAAATTGAAACAGGAAGAAATAGAAAACTTGAACAGACCAAATACCTACAAAGAAATTTATTCAGTAATAAAAGGTCCCTCAATAAATAAAAGTCCAGAGCTAGATGGCTTCATGGGGAAATCTACCAAGCATTTAAAAAGAGTTAATACTGGGGTGTCTGGGTGGCTCAGTCAATTTAGCCTCTGACTCTTGATTTTGGCTCAGGTCATGATCTCAGGGTTGTGAGATCGAGCCTCTCGAGCCTCTCGTTGGGCTCCATGCTCAGTGGGGAGTCTACCTGAGATTCTCTCTTTCTCCCCTCTTCTCCTACCCCTGCTCACAAGTGCTCACTCTCTCACTCTCAAATAAATAAATAAATAAAGTCTTAAAAAAATTAAAAAGTTAATACTCATTCTTCTCAAACTGTTCCCAAAAATAGAAATGGAAGGAAAACTTCCAAACTTCTAGCATTGCCTTGATTCCAAAACCAAAGAAACTTATTAAAAAAGAGGATTACAGGCCAATATCCCTGGTGAGCATGGATGCAAAAGTTTTCAACAAGATACCAGCAAATCAAACCCAAGAGTACACTAAAAGAATTATTCACCGCGATCAAGTGGGATTTATTCCTGGGCTTCAGAGGTGCTTCAGTATTTGCAAGTCAATCAGGGTGATACATCAAACTAACAAAAGAAAGGGTAAGAACCATATGATCCTCTCAATAGATGCAGAAATAGCATTTGACAAAATACAGCATCCGTCCTTGATAAAAATCCTCAACAAAGTTGGGATAGAGGCAAAATACCTCAACATCATAAAGTCCATATACAAAAGACTCATAGTTAACATCATCCTCAGTGAGGAAAAAAACTGAGAACTTTTCCCCTACGGTCAGGAACATGACAGCTGTGTCCACTCTCACCACTGTTATTTAACATAGCACATCCTTGCTTTAGCAACCAGACAACAAAATGACCAAATTGGCAAGAAAGGAGTCAAACTTCCACTTTTTGAGACAACTTGATACTCTACGTAGAAAACCCAAAGGACTCCACCAAAAAATTTCTAGAACTGATACATGAATTCAACAGTCACAGGATAAAAAATCAATGTGCAGAAATCTGTTGCTTTTTTTTTAAGATTTTATTTTTATTTATTTGAGTGAAAGTGAGAGAGATCATGAAGGGAGAGGGAGAGTCAGACCCTCTGCTGAGCAAGGGGCCAAATGTGGGGCTCAATCCCAGGACCCCGAGATTCTGACTTGAGCCAAAGATAGATGCTTAACCAACTGAGCCACCCAGGTACCCTGTTGCATTTCTCTAATGAAGCAGCAGAAAGAGAAATCAAGGAACAGATCCTGTTTCCAATTGCATGAAAAATAGTAAGATTCCTAGGAATAAACCTAAAAAAGAGGTAAAAATCTGTACTTTGAAAACTATAGAACACGGATGAAAGAAGATTAAGAAGATACAAAGAAATGGCAAAACATTCCATGCTCATGGATTGGAAGAATAAATATTGTTAAAATATCCATACTACTCAATGCAATGTACATATTTAATGAAATCCCTATAAAAATACCACCAGCATTTTTCACAGAGCTAGAACAAACAATCCTAAAATTTGTATGGAACCACAAAAGACTCTGAATAGCCAAAGCAATCTTGAAAAGCAAAGCTGGGACGTCATGATTCTGGACTTCACGCTATATTACAAAGCTGTGGTCATCAAGACAGTGTGGTACTGGCACAAAAACAGACACATTGATCAGTGGAACAGAATTGAAAACCCAGAAATGGACCCACTACAATATGGTCAACTAATCTTCAACAAAAGAGGAAAGAATATCCAACAGGAAAAAGACAGTCTCTTCAACAAATGGTGTCGGGAAAACTGGACAGCCACTTGCAGAAGAGTGAAACTGGACCACTTTCTTACACCATATACAAAAATAGATTCAAAATGGATGAAAGACCTAAATGTGAGAAAAGAAACCATCAAAATCCTGGAGGAGAACTTAGGCAGTAACCTCTTTGACATCAGCCATAGCAACTTCTCTCTAGATATGTCTCGTGAGACAAGGGAAACAAAAGCAAAAGTGAACTACTGGGATATCATCAAGATAAAAATCTTCTACACCATGAAGGAAACAATCAAAAAAACTAAAAGGCAACTTTTGGAATGGGAGAAGATATTTGCAAATGATGTATCTGAGAAAGAGTTGGTATCCAAAATCTACAAAGAACTTCTAGAGTTTAACACTCAAAAAAAAACAAGTAATTTAGGTAAAAGAATGGGCAGATGACATGAAGATATTTTCCAAAGAAGATATCTGGAAAAGGCAAAACTATGACGACAGTAAAAAGATCCGTGGTTGCCAGGGGTTAGAGGTGGGAGAAGAATGAATAGATGAAACACATCATTGCAAATGGCAAGATTTCATTCTTTTTTATGGCTGAGTAATATTCCATAATATATGCATATACAACCTCTTCTTTATTCATTCATTGACCAATGGACATTTGGGTACTTTACATAATTTAGCTATTGTTGATAATGCTGCTATAAACATTGGGGTGCATGAATCCCTTTGAACCAGTATTTTCGTGTCCTTTGGGTAAATACCTAGTAGTACAATTGCTGGATCATAGGGTAGTTGTATTTTTAACTTTTTGAGGAACCGCCATACTTTCTTTCAGTGTGGTTGCCCGAGTTTGCATGGCCACCAACAGTGTAAGAGGGTTCCCCTTTCTCCACATCCTTGCCAACATCTTTTGTTTCCTGTGTTGTTGATTTTAGCCATTCTGACAGGAATAAGGTGTTAGCTCACTGTAGTTTTGATTTACCTTTCCCTGATGATGAGTGATATTGAGCATCTTTTCATGGGTCTGGTAGCCATCTGGATGTCCATGACTGCCAGGGGTTAGAGGTGGGAGAAGGGTGAATAAGTTAACCACAGGATTTGTAAGGCAGTGAAACTACTACATACGATACTATAATGATAAATACATTTGTCCAATCCCATAGAATGTACAATACCAAAAATGAACCCTAATCTAAACCATGGACTCTGTGTGATAATGTCAACATAGGTTCATCAGCTGTAACAAATGTACCACTCTGGTGGGGGATGTTAATGAGGAAGGTTCTGCATGTGTGGGGAAAGGGATTTCATGGGAAATCTCCGTAACTTTTTATCAATTCTACTGTGAGTCTAAAACTGCTGTTCAAAAACCATCATTAGGAGACTTTTTACTTGGGTAAGTTTGGATTTAAATTGTATCAGTCTTTCTGAAGCAATGTTCAGGCCAAATTTCCAGGAACATCTAAAAAAATGCTGTGGGCTAACTGGAATACAGATGTGCAGCCACTACTTCCGTTCATGTGTGGCTGTGCATGGATATGAAGGACCTCAATGCAAGCTGTGCTCCTATAAATTAATGCTTCCATCCAAACTGATTTGACCAGTAAAACCAGTTCACATGCCAGTGTAAGCAGAGAAAGCTGTAATAAAAAGAGGGAAGGAATGAAAGGCATTAAAAAGTGAAGTAGTTAACAGGCGCCTGGGTGGCTCAGTTGGTTAAGCATCTGCCTTTGGTTTAGGTCATGATCCCAGGGTCCTGGGATCCAGTTGGCATCAGGCTCCCTGCTCCGTGGAAATCGACTTCTCCCTCTCTCTGCCCCCACCACCCATTTGTGCTCTCTCTCTCTCACTCTCTCTGTCTCTTTCTCTCAAATAAATAAATAAAATCTTTAAAAAAAATTAAAAGTAAAATAGTTAATTTGACCGTTAATCATTTCATTTGTTTTTCAAGGGCTACACAACCTTTTGGAGAAAGAATAACAAAGCAGAAAGTGGACCGGAATTAATATGTGCAGAATTTCTGTAGGGTAACTAGTCTATTCTCCTTCTCTGTCTTAAGCCTTAATGTTATCTAATATTTAAGGAGCTAGACCTACCTAACCCTTCTCCTCCCCCTCCTGACTCCTTGTTGTTTTTTTTTTTCCCCCACCACAAGTATTTATTGAACATCTATTTTGTGGTAGGCACTGCTCAAGATACTGGTTTTTGGCCAAAATAAAAAGTTTGAACTTCATCCTCTTGATCTGATCTTGATTTCTAAAGTCGAATCTTATATTGTGCATAAACTCTAAAGAAAAATTTATTGAAAATTCAGATTCCTAGTCTTAATCCTAGAGATCAGATTCAGGGGCTTGATACAGGCCTGGTAATTTGCCCTTTTAACTGGCATCTCAAATGATTCAAAAGAATAGCATGACTGGATTTACATTTTAAAATAAGTCTGTCACTTTCTATGCATCTAGTGATTTGGTTTGTGGGCAGCCCAACCCTGCAAATCTTTATTTCTCTTTAGGAGAAATCAGCCTGGAATCACACCTTCTCTTCTAATCTAGACTCTGCCATTTAGGAGCTATTGGCCAAATTAACCTCTTCTTACTGGGTGTCTTAATGTCTGAGGGTGTTCCTAGCTCAGAGAGTAACTGAGCAAGTTTAGCAATTAAAAGCACATGTAGTATCTGGCATACTGCAGTAAGTGCTCAAAAGAAGGACGTTATTATTAGTATTATTGGTGGTGGTGGGTTTTTTAAATTTGTTTGTTTTTTAATATTTTATTTATGTGACAGAGAGAGAGAGAGAGAGTGTGCCCACAAGCAGGGGGAGCAGCAGAGGGAGACAGAGAAACCGGCTCTCCGCTGAGCAGGAAGCTCGATGCCGATGCCAGGCTCAACCCCAGGACCCTGGGATCATAACCTGGTCTGAATGCACCACTGGGAGTATTGTTCTTACACTTATTACTGGTGGCAGTTTTGCGGTGCCTTGTTTTTTGTTTGTTTGTTTGTTTGTTTTGTTTTGTTTTTGAGGGAAGAGGAATAGGACATGAAGGTGTCCCCACAATTTGCAGGTCAAGCTTTTGCGGCATGACTAGATACTTAACTAGTTCAAAAGAGAGAAGAGTTCTGACTGCTTCTATTATCTAGAAATAGGCAAAGATTTATTTTGTTACTATTAGTTTATTTTACACTTTCCGTGCATTTACTTATTTAATCCCTATGTAACATATTCTACCATTATGGCTGCTCTGAAATTTTCTTCTCATTGCTTGTTTTAAAAGAATCAAAATTATACTTAACTCAGAGAAGGAAATAATATCTGTTCTTGACAAGCATCCAAAAGATGTATTAGCAGAGATAACGATTATAAAAGAAGAATAGGATTGTAAGGACTGTAAGTCCAGTTCGGGTCAATTTCTTCACCACTTACACAACTCCAGGACCTTACACTCTTAAATGCTAAAATTTAATTGCATGCATTTTCTCATGGAATCTGCATAATAACCTTATGAGGAAGGCATTCTCATAATCCCCACTTTTAAGGATGAAAACACTGAAATATCAGGTTAACTTATTTCGCCAAACAAAAGTATGTAGGAGAACTCAAACTTGAACCCAGAACTACCCAGTCTTGAATCCCACAGGAGACTGTGTGCCAAATTGCCTCCTAGTCATGGCAGCCTGGGAAGACCAGGTGGGGTAACAGGGGGACTCATACGACAGCTCTTAACTCTAGTCAGTTCTAGAGGTTGAAGAAAAAAATAAAAAGTGGCATTTTTTAGAAATTCTCTTATAGTCCTTTCTCTGAATGATTGACTTTAGCTTTGATCTACATTCTATAGTCTTTAAACCAAACATGTCTACAAACATATGCAGAACATACTGGTGTGGTCTTAAGTTATAAGTTTTTCAAACGAAACTATGATGACAGAGTCATCTTGTAGAAAGGAGGTAGAAAACATATTTAAAACTAAAATGGACCATGCTTCTTCCATCTGCTATTAAAAAGATAAATTGAGGCATATTAAAAATTCTGAGTTTATCTGAGCAAAAATCAATGTAAATTGGGTAGTGCCAAACCAGAAGTAGTTAGGAGCTGGAGAGAGACGTTTAATAGAGAAAAAACTGAAGCAAGTAAGGAAATTATTGATTGGCTATACTTTAAAATCTAGTTAGCTGTTTGTGGTTGGTTGCATTTAGCTTTTGATGTAATAACATTGAGGCATTTACAAGCTGAAGGTTTGGCTTGCTTACGTGGGCCAAAAGGGCATTTAGAGCCCCCTCAGTCTAATGGCCTCTTTAATTAATTTGACACAGGTAAGGGAAGTAGTGTAATTCATATCAGAGGGAGAGACATTTCTTTACTATTCCCTTGCCCTCTCATAAAGAATGGGGACAACAAGCAGAAGACCACTAGATAAACCATCCAGAAATCAAAACAAAATAAAACAAAACGAAGCCACCCTCCCACCTTCCATCTCTTCTCAAGAATTAGCTGAAAAATTAGAAACAGGAGATATGCAAGACTTACACCATTTATGTGAGTTTGAGCCAAATCTGTTTGAATATTGAAGGACAGGCTAAATGATTAACTGCATTACTCCTAAAAACAAATGCTTTTGAAGGAAACTGGGTAGAACAACAATTGTGGCTTAAGGTGAACAGCAGAAAAGAAATCTTTTTAGTGCTCTGAGTTAAAAAATCATTTCCCCTACAACCAGATTAAACTTATTACATGTATTTAAGTGTTTGCTCTTAAAGACATAGAGGTCCTTTAAGAAAATAGTTTTTGGCATAAGTAATGATGCATACATTATAAATCAGTGGAAAATAAATTGACCCAATAAAAAAAAAGTTAGAAATTTACTTTGTATATCATCAAGTCTTAATTTTGACAATGTTGGTGAAGGACAAAAGCAGAAAAATGTTCACCTTTAGCCCAGAAGGCTAACAGATAGCCTGCATAATTCTGATAAGGATCAAATACGTGCTGGTTGCTACATTCTTAAAGGGTCACATGACTGTCTGTACATCTCACTGATAGCTAATATGCAGGTGAATGACAAACACCAGAAAAATCTTGTGAAAGTTTTACAAGTAGAAATTTGAAGCAAACACTTATGACCTAATATTCCCTGCATGTCCCCTCCCCTTTGAACACTAAGTATATAAATACCAGCTTCATACAGCAAAAGTGCAGCCCTTTCTACCCATGGATCTGGGCTGCGGTTACAGTTTTACTTAAATATACTAAATTGCAGTCTAAAATGTCTCAAGAGTTCTTTCTTGACCACTGTGAGTTCAATGATCCTGCAACAATGTGATTTTTGAATTGATGTGCCATATTATGAAATGAGTTATTAGCTATGGGTTTCACTTGAAGACGGTCCTACCTAGTTTAAGCACAAATTTATTACTGGGTATTCAATGGCTTAGATTCTTTGGAATGGCCGGAACTAAGTGAACTTCTGATAACTTCCACTCGCCTGCTAATTCCGCATTCTGGAGGCAGGCACTGCCCCTACGATGTCATCAAACCACAGGGTAGTGACCAAACAGGACAATGCAGGCACCACTGGGTTTGCAGCACCAAAACCAGCCACTGCCGTGAGTTGTCCCTCCATGGACCCCATGTCGCTAAATGGTGGTGGGGGTGGCGGGGGACACAAACCCATCTACCACCCTAACAGCGAAGGCATCTGGTAAATGTAGTTTCTACCTTCCAACCTCAAAGGCGCAGAAAGGTTATTAGAAATAGGTTGAGATGGAAGTAGAGCATTGAATCATAACTTACTTAACCATTCTTTGAATTTTGATATTAGATTGATACATATTTTCCCCATGATAGATAATGAAATTCCTATAAGTGAAATCCTATATTCCTATAAGTACAATTCCTATAAATTGAATTCCTATAATTCCTATAAGTGAAATCTCTGAGTCAAACAATATGAATTCTGTTCAAGTTTTTTATAATTATTGCAAAATCGCCCTCTTGGAAACTTAGAAGAGTTGGTGTTCTTTATAGCCATCTTTGTTCTATATTGTCAATCATGATTAATGCATTTGTACTTTTCTTTTTTTAAAGATTTATTTATTTATTTGAGAGAGAGAGAGAGAGCATGCACAGGCACCCAATGTTGCATGCACAGTGTGGCGGGGGGTGGGGTGGGGGTGGTACAGGTGCTGAGCAGGGAGCCTGAGGGCTTAACTAACTAAGCCAAGCAGGTACCCCCACATTTGTACTTTTAAAAAGGATAATGACACAGGGCGCTGTGGCTCAGTTGGTTCAGTGTCTGACTCTTGATTTCAGCGCAGGTCATGATCTCAGGGTCCTAGGATCAAACCCCATGTTGGGCTCCCTGCTCAGCGGGGAGTCTGCTTCTCCTTCTGCTGGCCACTTCCCTCTACTTGTGCACACTCTCTTCCTCTCTCTTTGGCAAATAAATAAATAAAATATTTTATATGAAAAAAGAAACTAAGAATTTTAAGGGCATCTGGTTGGCTCAGTAGATGGTGCATGTGGCTCTTGATCCTGAGGTCATGAATTGGAGCCCCATGTTGGGAGTAGAGTTTACTTAAAACACACACACACACACACACGCACGCACACACATGCACACACATACAAGCAACAAGAAAAACCCTAAGAATTTTTTTTGCTAGTGAGTTTGAACATTTTAATTCTTACCATAGGTGAATTACAGTCAAGTCTCTACCTAGTCCTCCAGTAGTTTTCACTATGCATTCATTCTTTATCCCAAATGATGAGAAATATAACATTTGTTTTGTTTATCTGCACATATTTATTGCTAGTTAAGTAAGTAACGTTAAGATCTAGTGGCCTTTTACTATAGCCCTGTATTGGTAGATAGATAGTATGTCTTTCAAATAAGCATTAAAGAAACTTTCTTCTTTTACTGTCTCTAAAATTAAACTTAACCAAGCCTGTAGACTTTAACTTAAAAGTAAGATTCTGTAACATGATTAGGAGGCAGTTACTTCAATTTTGGTGCAAATGCTAGATGTGAATTGTAAGTGTCTAAATATCTATCAGTATGTTTTTATGAGGTCTGTGGGTTACTCATGCCTGGATCCAGCTCTGAATGTCTTGCCACTCACAGTAAGAGCCCTGGAAGGAGAGAAGCTCTGTAAGAAAGAGCTCTTTGGTTCAAGGAGGTTTGAAAGGTTGAAACAGACAGCTGTCATTTCATCTGCTGGAACTTGCTGATGGAATCTCTATCCTTTCCTGATTAATGTGGCTCAACGAATTCTGGGGAACACTCAGCCTGTCGGCACTACAGCTCCCGCGACTTTTTCTTCAAGCAGGCAGCGTGTTCAGCATCTAGACTGAAATGTTCAGGGATTAAAGGATGCATGGGCTGATTAATGGATTACTTACTATTCCTGCAGCTAACAATTCTCCCTCTTTTCCCCCCAAATAAATATAGGGAGATTTAGAGGAATTAAAAAGAAGTCTTGTTTTATTCGTATTTAGTGATTTAGAGGGGAAAAAACTTTTCTAAATTCACCTTTGAAACTAGAATATAAATCTTTTGCTAGATGAACGCAAGGCCCCAAACATATGCATTACCCTTAAACAGCTACCTTAAAGGCTGACTGGTTACAAGACCCTACACGGTCATCACTCTCCATCTAGTGGCAAGATAGGCTAATTGAAAGCAAGTTCCTAGGAAGAGATAGTCTGACGCTTGAATGTCAGAGCCAAATATTTTAAAAGAGAACAGTGAGTACTGTGGTATCAAATAAAGCTCATCACTGTTTTGATACATTTTGATTTAGAAACTCTATGTAAAATAATCCATGGTTATAATTTGATATTGTGTCAGGTCATCTAATTTGGAAATAAAAAGAATACCCCTGGAAGAGAAACAGAATATTTGTAACTGCAGGCTTTTCTTGAATGTGTCTTATTTTAACTTTTAACATCTTAAACATTTTATAATCTTAAAAATCATATTGTTCATAATAAAATGTGAATTCTATTTCAATTGTTGCAGGGAGAAGATTTCAAAAAATGTTTGCCAACCAGGTTATAACAGCTCAACATCAGAATTGGGTCACTGGGCAGAGATTTTTGGTATAAGAAACTTTGCATTCTAGAGATATTATTCAGGATATGCTGGTATGTACAAGCAGCAAAGATCGCTGATAGTCCCAGATTGGGCTGTCATTCAGCAAAGTGCCTGTATCAGGTAGTTACATGGGCATCTATCTATTCCAGTGTGTTCAGCATTCTATTAGGATTAGTTAGTGTCCATGCTATCTGGTTTTAAATCATTTACATAGTACTCCAGATCCTAAGAGACATGGGAAAAAATAATAAAGGAGGTATAAAAATACTATGAAAAGAAAGTAAGCAAACTGAAAAATCTTTAAAAGAGGAAACCAAATGAATGGACCAGAACCAACAAGGATTTTTAAAAAGAATAAAAAATAATATTAGAGAACTAAAGGGGAAAAAATTGGAAACATGAATCAAGGAAATCAGTTATGAAGCACCAGTTGGAGATACTGAATATGAAAAATCTACTGGATGAAATAACACAGTAAGTACAATATCAGCTATACTTTCTTGCTGTTTTGTGGATATTGTTTATCAGATCAAATACACTTGAAAGACAAATTTGTAAGCTGTAACACCAGGTCAATGATCATTGCCAGAAGGAACTTGGAACAAAGTTACAAAGTTGTACTAAAAACCAGAGAAAGGTTAAGACATAGTGACTTATGAATTTTGAAAGATTAAAGAATAATATTAGGATCCAGATGGGAAGAGCACAGAGAAAGTGTTAAAATAAGAGAAGCTAGAAGCTAGAATTTGTTTTCTAATTAATTACATATAAGGCTGAATAAGTTATTGTAAGGTATACAAGGCCTCAGAAGGCTGACAAAGATATTTGAAAACACTGTGGGAGGAAGTGTTTGATCAAGAAAAGGAATGAATTCTGGGGCGCCTGGGTGGCTCAGTGGGTTAAGCCGCTGCCTTCGGCTCAGGTCATGATATCAGAGTCCTGGGATCGAGCCCCGCATCTGGCTTTCCGCTCAGCAGGGAGCCTGCTTCCTCCTCTCTCTCTGCCTGCTTGTGATCTCTCTGCCAAATAAATAAAATCTTTAAAAAAAAAAAAAAAAAAAAAGAAAAGGAATGAATTCAGAAGGTAACTGGGAGTGGAGACTATGGAAGAAGCAAAGCTTTGCCTTGTGTTTGGAACAGAAACTGCTGGAGGCATCTTTAATACAAATAGCTTTAGGGAAAAAACAAGACTGCACTGCTTTCTTTCCCCCAGAGATTTCAAAGAGTAAGCATGTGTGTCACATGTGTCATATGTATATGTGCGTATTTACTCGAGGAATATATAGCATGGCATGGGGCACTGACCGATCAGAGCAGACGCCAGCTAAAGTGCCAGGGGAAGTTTTGGGAGGCTCTGGCTGTGTTTTCCCCATGGGGATTATGAATATACCTGGGACAGGCTGGGCCAGTGGAAAGGCAGTGGGGAGGGGCTCAGGGTAGAGTTGATCTACCAATGGATACGGACTTGCATCAGAATGTTAACAACTGGTATGGTCATGTATGCTGGCAGAGTGGCAAGATGCCTTTATATCTGATGACTTTCACACAAATTTCTGAAACATGCTTTGCTTGTTTCCTTTTTTTATGACCCACCTTGGGTAGCTGTTTTATTCCAGAGGGATTAAGACGGTCTGTAGTAAAACAATTTGGCATATTGGAGAGTCTTCTTTCTATTGGAAGTCAGACTCTCTAAGTAGGGGATATTAAGTTATAATAAAGAAGAGAAAATAATCAAATGTGATCTTATTCAAGATATTTTCCTGGCAAGTCAGCTTGCAAGGTGTTTTGTTAGGCTTCCTGGGTTGTAAATGTTCTGTACCATGTTTTCTCCTTCATTTTTTAAAGTAAGGCAATTTAAAATATGGAACCTTTTGAGCAAAAAGTATTTTTAAAATCCAAAGGATAGTTTCCCCTCTTCACAGACCTCAACCGAACTGCAGGCTGGAGCCGAGCCTGGTAGATCTCAGCAGAGCCTCAGCTTCCAGCAGACCAGTCTGCACACCGTGCTGTGTCACTGAGCTGGGCTGGTGTTTACTATCCGGCAAAATACATTCATTTGTCTTGTATTCCTTTATTCATCATTCATTTGATAAATATTGAGCATCTATGTGCCAGCATTTGCTATAAAAATCCAGAGCTGGTTTTTCTTTTAAAGGTCAATTTAAAAAGTTTCTGATCAAACTAATCAGGAAAGGAAAGAAGATTCAAATCAATAGCAGCTCCCATAAAGTTTGCCTTTTACTGTCGAAACAGAAAATACAAAAATAAACAGGAAAACCCAAATGGCTAATAAACAACTGAAGAGTTATTTGCCCTTACTACTGATTACAAAGAATGCAAATTGGGATGCTAATTAGAAAGTCTGATAAGGGGTACCTCGGTGGTTTGTTGTTAAGCATCCGCCTTCAGCTCAGGTCATGATCCCAGGGTCCTGAATTGAGCCCCACATTGGTCTCCCCACTGGGTGGGAAGACTGCTTCTCCCTCTCCGACTCCCCCTGCTTGTGTTCCCTCTCTCTCTGTCTCTCTCTCTGTCAGATTAATTAATTAATTAAATATTTTTTTAAAAAAGGAAAGTCTGACGATATTAACTTGTGTTGAGGATGTTGGGAAATAAGAAACCGCCCGTACAGCTTTAGGGAGAGTAAACTAGTACAATTATTCCAGAGCGCAACCTGGCAGTACATGGTAAATTAACCATACTTACACACTCTACATAAGGTAGCAATTATATCCCAGGTCTCTTGTACCTGTCACTACGAAGACTGTTTATAGCACTGTTTGTGGTAATAAGAATGGAGGAAGCCTAGATGTCTATCAGGGAAGGGATGGGAAGTGAAATGAGAGATAGACATATAATTAAGTTATATGCAGCACTCAGAATTAATGTTCCATATTAAAACATAGCTAGGTGAATCTTCAAATATCATGGCTAGTGAGAAAAAAAAAAGAACCATTATGAGATTTATAAGGGAATATCTTTTAAAGAGATCAAATGCGCACACCCAGAAAACAACACTATGTTTATTTTTAAGGATATGCATGAGTCTAAACAAACAGAAATGACTGACTGAAAAGGCAAATATTAAACACAAAGGGGTGGCAGAGAGATGAAGGTGGTAGATGAATGGAAAAAAGGTGAAAGTTGGAAAGTAAAAAAAAAAAAGGCATTGCATAGATGCTGATAATGTGCAATGAAATGGAGAGTGATTAATTCTCCATTAATGGAGAATTGAGTAATTTTAGAGAGAGTGAGAATGGAGAAATGGAGTGCAAGAATGGAGAAATGGAAAGTGAGTAATTTTAGACTATCAGGTTAGACTGGTAGTCTAAAAATAATACAGCAATAGAACCTGGGGTGTGAGGACTAGGCTATTTTGAGAGAGAATATGAAAATTATATTGAAATCCATAATGAGGATGAGCACATTTAATTCTTAGGCCTCTGACGATCCCCTGCTCTTAAATCATTTCTAGGGTTAGAGGAAGATAGTATGCATCACAAGAGTTATATTTTAATTCTGGTTTTAGTTTGCCAAGTGATAAAGGATAAGCTACAAAATCAATGCTAATCGATGCTCCTATTTATATTAATAAACATAAGTGTAGAAAAAAGGAAACAGGGGCACCATGGTGGCTCAGTCAAATAAGTCTGCCTTCAGCTCAGGTCATGATCCCAGAGTCCTGGGATTGAGCCCCAGCTCCTTTTGGGCTCCCTGCCCAGGGGGGAGTCTGCTTCTCCGTCTCTCTCTGCAACTCCCCCTGTTCATGTTCTCCCTCTCTCTTTCTCAAATAAATAAATAAAATCATTTTTAAAAAAGGAAATGATGTACCATATTCATCATAATCCTCATTTTTTTACCATGACACATATGGTGATATTTTTTCAAGTGGAATTTCCTTTGCAGTTATCTTGTTAATTGGTATAAGTGAGTCTTAATACAGCATGAATAGGTTTTAATGTGTTGTCATTAGGAATTATTTTGGTTGAAAATATCATTTTACCTTTATTTAATCATCATTAATAACCTTGGAAGAGGACTATCTTTGGAGCTCTGTGCCTCTCCAAATTATTTGTCTTGCGCTTGCCCTGCTTATCCTTATTGTCTTGTTTCCTTTGAACAAACACAAAAGAGACAGAAGGCAGGTGAACAAAAGGCACAGTCTCTTAGAGGAAATGGGTGAAATAATATTTTTTAACTGCTGAATGTAAAGATTAAGAGGAGATTATGCTTCCATGTAGAATATTAAACTATATTTAGTATGTTTAAATATCGATTGCTCCTTAATTGATGGTGGAGTGAATGTTGGTCATGGGGGAAAAATGCGAAACTTGCACCTAAGGGAATCTAAAGAATGCCTTTGGCTGCTGATTAAAGTGCTTTAAAAAGTTTAAAAAGAAAAAAGGGTGTGTTTGTTTGGGGGATGAGGAAATACAGACATTACTATTTGAGATAGAAAAAACTTGTATCACTCAGTGATGATTACAATTCAGGTGTCACCTGTTTCTTTCATCTTCTAACTAGTGAACAAGGATAGGTTAGTTATTTCCCTGACTAGGTGGGTTGAGAAGGAAGAGATTCAGAAACATTACTTAACAAAACTGATTATGATTATAAATTGGTTTGTAGTCACTCTGTAAAGGGGGATACTGCTGCTGTTTCCTTTCTATTTTCATCCTAATTGTGTGGTTTTTTTTTTTCTGGTTATTTCATGGGAGTTTTTATACATATTATATTGTGAAATGATTTTACACTTCCAAAAATGATTATTTTGAAATTCAAAGACAGATGAACAAGCTAACCCTTTCAAACCTGATCATGTTGGACCTATAAGCTCCTGCTTATTTTGCTTAGCGTTTGCCTGCTGGTTGCTGATTGTTGTTACCTTCTCCTTATGATTTGTTTCCCAAAGAAGTAGGATTTTTGAGACTTGCCTCAACCCCAAACCCCCATTTTGATCCATCTCTCTGGGTCAGGCTAAGTCACAAACTGCCTCGTTTGTTGCTACAGTAAGTGAGGTAACTAAGAATGACTGACAGTACTTTCTTTCAGAAGTTCATTCAACTCACTGAATGTTGACTAATTTAGCTCTGGGAGAAGGACATTTCCTTTTTTCCCTTTTTGGAGAAATACTCTTCAGAGACTCATAGTTCTTTTATATCATAATGTAGAAAAAGTAAAATGTTCTTCAATGAAACATCTGAAATTCCAAATTCTCTATTTATAACAGAAGATAAGCAACATTAGTTTTTTGTTTATTCATTTGACAGACAGAGATCACAAGTAGGCAGAGAGGCAGGCAGAGAGAGAAGGGGGAAGCACGCTCCCCGTGGAGCAGAGAGCCGGAGATGCGAGATGCGATGCGGGGCTCGATCCCAGGACTCTGGGATCATGACCTGAGCCGAAGGCAGAGGCTTTAACCCACTGAACCACCCAGGTGCCCTGCAACATTAGTTTTTATTTTGTTTGCCTTTTTCCCCCTAAGGTGTTTGATATGACTCCATATAAATAAAGGCAATTCTTCTGCTAGATCAGGAGCTACTGCTTCACTGGTTAAAGAGAAATCATAGAACTCATTCACATAGACTGTATTTTTTAACTTTGGAGTTGCTTTCAGCTAATCTTCATCGAAAGTTATTAGTTAAAAATAGTATTGTACATATGGAGTCAGATTGTGAGGCTCTTATATCTTTGCATACATTAAAGTAATGTTGAAATTAGATGGACACTTCAACATAAGTCTATAAAAATATCTCCAGAATCTATTAGTATAATCTGGACATTAAAATTATTATAATAACATCAAGATATTCAATTTCTGAGAGCTTTCCAATTAATAAAATACTTTCATATACAGCTTTTTATTTTTTATTTTTTTATTTTTTTTAAAGATTTTATTTATTTATTTGACAGAGAGATCACAAGCAGGCAGAGAAGCAGGCAGAGAGAGGAGGAAGCAGGCTCCCTGCTGAGCAGAGAGCCCGATGCGGGGCTCGATCCCAGGACTCTGAGATCATGACCTGAGCCGAAGGCAGTGGCTTAACCCACTGAGCCACCCAGGTGCCCCCATATACAGCTTTTTAGAGGCAGGAACTATTACATTGACTTTTGTCCCTTGAACCCAGAAATTGCCAGATATAACTCACTAATTGAAGTAAATATTTGTCTTTTGTTGTTCTCTTTGAGCCAAGTGCAAATTCCCTTTTTATACTTATGGAATTCTTCACCATGTGCCCCTTTGACAGAAGCCCTAAAGCCCATGTACTCTGTATCCCATCTTCCTTTCAGCAAGGGCACAGGAACATGATCTGGGCTCAACTGATTAGCTGCACCCACGTGACTTTGCCCTGAGGCTAGTGATACGAAAGAGCCGGAGTGTTGAAGAACTGACTGTGATCATAGCAGCAGCACATGAGCAACCACCTGTTCCGTGGCACTGGTGGAAATAGAACTAGTGTGGCCAATGGAGTCCAGTGCCGGAGGTGTGTGGTTGTGCAAGTGGTGGCATCCAACATTCACCAGCGATGGGAACAGTACTCTCATGGCCTGAGGTCCACGGTCTCAGTTGTGGTCTGTTGCCTAGTATTCTTTGTACTTTCCACATCTCAGAATGTGGTTCTCTAGCTTTCCTGGCAGTTCTCTTAGTTACATAAAATCTTTTCAATAAATTACTTTTTTGCCTAAATTAGCGATGGCTTCTGTTTCTTGTATTGATAACCCTGACCAACAGCATATAGAATTGAATTATGCATCTCTATAACCTTAGAAAGATAGGTTTTATGAATAGTGTTTACATATTAGGAAACAAAGATTAGAGACAATAATTAACTTGGTTGAGACCAAATATTTAGTAAGAACTAAGAGTTGGTATCAAATATAACTGCTCTAAGCCAGGGCTTTTTCTCCCTATCATAGTGTGGCAAAGATCCATCAGCTACACACTAAACAATACTTTTTCATTTTACTAAGCACACAGGAAGCTTACATTTCCCAGCCCCTCTTATCATCATCAGTCTGGGGCCAAGTGACAAGTTTATGGACAATGAGTGAACGTGGTGTTTGCGGCTTCCAGTGCTAGCCACTAAATATCTCCTAAGTCTTGTACATACTCTCTAGAGGGAAAACCTCAGGGATTTCCCCCTCCCTCCATATGTAAGGAAAAATCCATTTCTTCCCTATTGTGTGTTTCTTTTGTATGAGTCTCCTTTATTATTCACATAGAACAATTCACTTCTGATACTCCTGATAACCAAATGTGTGGAGTTCCCACTACCAGCTAAGTGTCTTACAATTTAACTCAATTTTGACACTATCTATGTGGAGACAACATTAGATCCCACAGGCTAAGGGCTCAGTCCCATAAGATTACACCCCCCAAACTACCCACCCTTTCAGATACTGGTTGCAAGCCCAGGTTATTATTTGTGTTTCTAACCGACCCACTATGGATTAGAGGTCCCAACACCCAACTCCTTGGGTTTGACTAATTTACTAGCACGGTTCACAGAACTCAGAGAAAAACTTCCTTATGTTTATCAGTTTATTAAAGGATATGATAAAGGGTATAAACAGGTGAAGAGATAGGTAGGATGAGGTGTGAGAATATCTGAGCACAGGAGCTTCTATCCCCATGGAGTTGTGGTTTATCACTCCCCCATGTGGTTTTTGCTGGCCTGGAAGCTTTCTGAACCCCACACTATTAGGATTTTATGGAGTCTCCTCACATAGGCATGACCAATTATTAACTCCACTTCCAGCCCCTCTTCCTCCTCTAAAGATGGCAAGAGGGTATGAGAGGGGATGGAACTGAAAATTCTAAGCTTCTAACCATGCCTTGGTTTTTCCCATGATCAGCCACCATCCGGAAGCCATCCAGGAGTCCACCCAGAGTTGCCTCATTAGAACAGAAAATACTCCTAGTGTTCTTATTGCTTAGGAATTTATGAGGGTTTTAGGAGTCTTGTGTTAGGGATGGGGTCAAAGACAAATATTAGAATAAGAGTAGCTCCTAGTATTCTTATCACTTAGGAAATTACAAGGGTGTTTGGAGCTCTTTGCCAGGAATTGAGGGCAGAGTCCAATACTGTATTTTCTATTATCTCAAATTCTCTTTCTGTTCAGGTGGTTAAAAGTGAGATGGAAGAGTCTCACCAAGGAAGGAATCCAAAACTGAGTCATCAGTTGGAGTAGAGTCACCTGAAAGGGCTACCTGTGTCACATTAGGAACTGGAGACAAAGTTTTGTTGTATTATGCTTCTCTGATTGGAGATTTATTACTAAAGCTGCTAGTGATCTTTACTCCTTTTAACCCAGTAACTGGTAACAGAAGTGAGGTACTGCCATAACAAAAACCTAAAAAATATGTGGCATTAACTCAACTAGTGGCTCTGGAAAGTGAAGAAATACTGGACAGCTATCTTATGTGGTAGCAACACTTCCAGTAAATTTGTTACCTGCTTTTCCTTATAATGCAGACCATGTGTCAGTTGGGCTTGTAAACTTTATAGAGGAAGAGCTTGGAAAACCAAATGTTAGCAGTGTTTTTTAGGAACATTTGCTCATTTGGCAAAATATAGTTAAAAAAAGAGATGATTCCAGGAGAAAATTGGTCAACTGAAAAGTAGAAATGCTAAGAAAGACAAAGAGAGAACGAACAGAAATGCAGGACCTTGCAAGCTTTAAAGTCCTAATGTTTAAAACTTAAATAATAAGAGATAGACTTACTAAAAGCAGTGAATGAAGAAAGTTAAGTAAACTTGATGGTTGGATAAAGGGACTCATGGAAAGGATCAGATTATGAGTATGTCTTTAATTTGCTCAAGATAGATTCAAGGTAGCTGCCATTAAGTAAAAAGGAAATCACAGGGTGAAGCCACAACACAAATCAGACTGCAGAATCATGTCCAGAAAGACCACTGGTGTGGCTACTGGCATATGGGATTGATTGGACACAGATCGAAAACTATTAAATGTTTGAAGAAATGTTTTTGCAGTGAAACTAAGAAAGTACAATAAAAAAAAAATTGTGATGTTAGGATTTAAAATAACTTGCAGATCCTCAACCTTGCAGCAGTAGGCAGGCTGTTTAATCTATACATCCCCTAAAAAGGGCTTACTGCCCAATACCCATGCCAGATGTAGTCAAGGAAAATAATGGACAAGGAAGAGCCTTCCAGAGGTTGAGAACATTGAATAATGGAGTTCTCCCCAGAAAACATAATTGAGCCTAATCAAGATTTTCCCCTGCCCCAGGGCAGTGTCTGGCCAGTGGGATTTCAAAATTGGTTCAAACCAATTTGACTGCTGTGTTTCTTATTCTCCTGAATGGATTATTCAGTGTAGATTGTGGTTATCTTGTCCCCACTCCACCATTATAATTAGATATGTGTTTGGGGTGACTTCTTGTTTTCTTAGTTCATAGGTCTCCAGAGCCTGGGGCATCACATCTTGATGAGATGGGAAGGACTGCATGGTAACTGGGGAGCCTGGATTTTGAGTTGATGCAGTTAGTGATGAAAGGTTCGAGTTAGTGATGGAAGTGACTGTGTTGTGTGTGGGAGGATGAATAAAGGGATAATAAGTGGCCAGAAAGGAGGACTGGCTAGATGCTCATTAATCTTATTTTCTTCTTTTGGTCATATGAGAAGGCTACAGTTCAGAGTGTCTCTTGAAATTAGACTTCAGCCATATGAAATGGTAGATGGAACATGGACAGAAGCCATTTGCGTCACTTCCCAGACGTGGCTTCTTAAAGGTCCTTCACTATCTTTCATGTACTCCTCATTGTCCCAAGGCTGTAAGCAAAGAATCCAAGAGTGGAACTTCCCTGAGTCCACACACCATCAAGCAGTTCTCTGACACCAGCTGGATATCCTGCAATTCAACTTAGTTCTGACACTATCTACTCAGAGATAGGATCAGATTCCACAGGTTAAGGGCTCAGTCCCACAAGACTGCCTTTCACTTCAGATGCCAGTTCAAGTCCACATTGTTACCTGTGCTTTTGGCCAACTGGCTGCAAATCAGAGATTCCCATGATCCTCTCCTTGGGTTTGATTAACTTACTAGCACTGCTCACAGAACTCAGGAAACCAATTTAGTCACTAAATTAGTGGTTTATTACAAAGGATACTAGCTAGAAGAAGAGATGCATAGGGCAAGGTCCTGAACAAAGTAGCTTCTGTCCCTGGGGAGTTTGGAGCCAGGAATAGTCGACACGGAAGCATACCACCCCAGCAGCTTGGAAGCTCTCTGAACTCTGTCCTTTTGGGTTTTAATAAAGGTTTCATTACTTAGCATGACTGATTAAATCCCTAACCATTGGTGTTTGGACTCAATTTTCAGCTCCTCTCCCCTCCATGAAGAGGGACAGAAGGGTCCAAACCACTAATCACAGGGTTGGTTCCCCAACAACCAGCCCTACCTTTAGGTGACCTAAGGGCTTTCCAAAAGTCACTTCATTAACATAATAAAAGACACCTTTGTGGTTCTCATCACTTAGGAAATTCCACGAATTTTAGGAGCTCTGTGCCCAGAACAGGAAGAAGACCAAATCCACACTTCCTATTGTAAATCACATCACAATGATGTAAGCATGTAAAAACACTATGATAATCCAGTGATGGTTAAGAGCTTGGATTTTAAAGCCAGATTGCCTGGGTTTAAAACCAGATATTTAATTTACTGGGTGAATGACATTTGAAGTAACACAAATGTTACTTAACATTTGGGTGCTCAATGGGGATAATATTAGAACCTTCCTCATAAAGTTACTTTGAAGTTTAAATGAATTAATATATCTAGAGAACCTAAAATAAAGCTTAGCACATAGTAAGCACTGTATGTATTAACTATGATTACCATAGAAGAACCTCTGATGTACCCTGGGAGCAAGGAGAAGGAAAAGTCTAATTTAGTCTGCAGAGTGGAGAAGAACCTCCAAAGAGCTGGGCTCTGCAGACCAAGGAGAGACTGGTATTAAACTACATTCAAGGAAATTTACAGACTGTATCAGTTTTTAAAGGGTGAAGTCTGGATAAATTCTGATCTAGCTGAATCCCTTAGCATGAACTCATCATTCAGAGGATGACTCCATTTCAAATACTTTTTCTGTCTGTTAGGGTCTTACACAGTTACATCTGACTAGAAAAAGCTCTATTCTTTCCTGTTTAATGCATACTACTTGGTCTATAAAACCAGTTTTTTCCACTCTGTCTTGTGTTAGACTGTACTTAGAGTAGTTACACAGTTTAAATCCCACTCAGAGCAAAAAAGATGGACTCACACTAGAAATTTTCTCTCCATGTTATTAATGTGGGAAACAAAGGCAGAAGGAAATGTAGATAAAATTAAATTTCCTTATAACCTGCAACCCAAAGACAGATACTTGAGGCAGGCAAAGTATAACATTTCTCCAGGAAACTTCCAATTGTCTTCAGTGTAATGCTTTGCTAGTGGGAAAATAATCTCAGCTTGATAATAGTTAGGCCTCCATGATCCTTGATCCATGGCATCCAGGGATCCATGGATCCAAAGGATCCATGATCTTTTACCATATGAAAATCCTTTTGGAAACTTCCCTTGTCTTTACTTCCCCCAACTCTGAGAGGTATAATCAGTCATCCCTCGCACTTATAATGCAGCTCTTTCTGTCCATGGGTCCTGTCCCTGTGATTTAATAAAACCACCTTTTTGCAATGAAGATGTCTCAATAATTCTTTCTTGGCCATTGGCTCTGAACCTTACCACTTCAAACCACATCATTATTAGTTCTAAAACTTGCTCAACTTAATAATAACTAGTGACTTCTCACCTGAGGGTTTCACAGTGTTTTCTTAAAAATGAGTCAATGACATTAGCTCCAATGGCAAGGGAAAAGATGTCTAAATCACAACAAACTCTCAATAGACTATTTTACATAAACGAGGAGAAAAGACAAAACAATGTTTCAGAAGTCTTTTCCAAGTAAGAATAAAAGCTTTTGCCAATTACTGAAAGATGACTGCCTCTTCTCCGTATAAATAGATGTTTTGCTTTCTGAAAATAAAGAACTGTTAATTTTTCTTTTTTTTTTAATATTTTTTTATTTATTTGAGAGAGAGAATGTGAGTGTGGGGGCGGGGGAGCAGAGGGAGAGGGACAAGCAGACTCTGCCAAGCAGGACACAAGGCTCCACATGGAGCTCTATCCCACCACCCTGAGATCATGACCTAAGTGAAATCAAGAGTCAGACGCTTAACCAACTGAGCCATCCAGGCACCCCAATAAACTATTAATTTTTCAATTTCATTCCCAGGGGCTTTCAAATTGTCAGGCTTCACTATGAACGAGTCTGTATAGCATTTAGAAGACTAAAAACAAAAGGAAGAAAGCCAAAGAGGAATACCAGTTTTCGCCATCTGCCCCAGGGCTTTGCAACCTAAGCACCACCCTGCTTGTTTTTGAGGTGACTACACCCTCTTTTCTCTAGGCATTAGAATCTCTCCTGTATATGTACAAACATTTGTCTCTGACAAAGTTTCATCGTCAGGGAATTTCTAGATAGAGATCTCTGAGTTAAAATTCCAAAGTATATGCATCCACCCATCCTTATAATTACTCTCTTGTGGCTTTTAAAAAATAACTAGACATATCAACGGTTTCACAACCGCTTCAGAGTGGTAAGATTAGTGTGCAAACTCCTAGAGAAATTATGCAGATGACCACAGTTATTAGTGTGCACATTGTTAAAATGTTTGAATGCTGTCATGCTGGGACCAAAAGACCAAATTTGAAGATTTTATCAACATAAGGCTGTTGACTCAGCACTTGAGAACTAGGATTTGAGAATGTTGTTGCCTGAGCTGCAATGCTGCCTGCTTTGGGGTTTTCTCACATAAAGAACATCATGCAGTATTTTGGGGTAACAATAGGAAATTTTTTCTGTAAGAACCACAGCTAAAATTACAATCTGGTAGCTATTTTGCTATGTCTTTATATGATAACTAGTCATCAACTATTTTTTTCTCTATTAATTTCACTTCGGTCAAATATTTTTCAGAATGAAATGAGAAGACAGGAATTTCCTACATATATATGCAAATTCATTTATTATGAAACAACATATAACATCATAGACTATTAGAATTGAGAAAAACCATGGATATATTGGCTTTACTAGTGATTTCACTATTTGGTCCAGGAGGAGAAATGCTTGGGTATCCTGGTTGTGTGGGGCCTGCACATTTCCTTAAGTTATTGTAGGCCCTATACCTCAATTTCTAACTCAAATTAGCATTCCTTAAACAATCAGATGGCTCACTGAACAGGACTTAATACTGTGAATAAATTGGGCTTGCTCTTTCCATTCTAAACCCTTTTTAAAGACTTTTTTTTTTTAAAGATTTATTTATTTGACAGAGAGAGAGATCACAAAGAGGCAGAGAGGCAGGCACAGAGAGAGGGAAAGCAGGCTCCCTGCTTAGCAGAGAGCCCAATGCGGGACTCCATCCCAGGACTCTGAGATCATGACCTGAGCCGAAGGCACAGGCTTAACCCACTGAGCCACCCAGGCATTCCTAAGCCCTTTTTAATCTGTGTGTTTTTCTGGACAGGTGGAGGACAGGACTTGGTACATCAACTTACTTTAGTAAGAATGGTGAATTTGCCTGAGCCTGAGTCTAAACAAAATCTTAGCCAGCAGGAACCAGATCATCCATCTATATTGCTGATAAAATATTTTTGCATTTGTTGATTCGTTATTAAGTCCTTTTATGGTGTTTGTGTCCTAAATTCCATCTTTATATACACTGCAGCACTCAGGCTATAAAAATGGACTGTTTAATCACCAAGGTCTTTTCAGAAATAAATAATTATTACTTATTTATCTATTGATTGTAAACATGTGGAAAAAATAATTAAAATGAATTAAAGTAGAAAGAAGAAAAAATAACTTGTATGAAATAACCATTTTTTGAAAGAAAAAGAAGCTGTGTCTGTTCTTAACCTTTAAATTGTAAATAACTTCTCACTGCAGAAAATTTAGACAATACTGATAATCAAAAAGAAGTGAAAAAAATCCAAACTTCATGTACATTACTTAATTGTGTTTGTTTTTTGTTTTCTGTGTGTGTTTGTGTGTGTAGTCAAGTGGTTCAATTTTCAGGATTGGAATAGTGTAAGAAATATAGTTTATATTCTTTCTATTCCATCTAAGGCCTAGTTACAAGAATGTCTTCACTCTTTAAATGGCCCTCAAGGTCACAATTTTTAGTAGTGGTGTTATAGTCAAATGGAAATTACGCATTTATCTAACCATTCACCCAAGTGACAGAAATTTAGGTTATTTTTTAATGTTATTACAAAATAATGCTCTAATGAACATTCATGTACATAAATATTTATGTTTCTCTCTGATACTTTTAGGCCAAATTCCTATAAGTGGTATGGCTAAAGACTATTTAAGTTTTTAAGATAGATTTTTGAATATATTATCAAATTGCCTCCCAAAAAAGTTGTACCAATTTATAAACTCACCAACAGTCACTGATATACCCTCACTGTCTGCAACACTAAGTATTATCAGTCTTTTTAATACCTGATGCTGATTGGTAAACAATAGTATATTCTTATTTTAATTTGCATTTTTTTTTTCCTAAAGATTTTATTTAACTTATTTGGGAGAAAGCAAGCATGAGAGCACCAGTAGGGGGAAGAGCAGAAGGAGAGAGAAAAGCAGACTTAATCCCAGGACTTGAGCTGAAGGCAGCCCCTGAAAGGACTGACCCATCCAGGTGTCCCAAATTTGCATTTTTAAATTCCAGATGAAACTAAAATCTTTCTCTCCATCCTTTGTATATCTTCAATGAATTGCTAATTACTTATTTTTTTTTTTTCAGTTGAACACGCTCATCTTTTATTTCAATTTTTAGGAGTCTTTCTTAATATAAAAGGCGTTAACACTTGGTCATATACATTGGAAGTATTCTCCTTCTTGGTAAGTTGCTTTCTTACCTGGTTTGCATGTTTTTAGGAGTAGATTGTGATACTAGTTTACTAGTATCCTTACTAGTGATACCAGGTTACTAGTATCCTCATTTTGGGGAGAAATTAAACAAAGACTGATGATTGATCTGGGAGGAATTGATTGAGTTAGGGACATGAATGGTGTTTTTTGGACTGCATTAGAATTTGGATGATTGGCTTGATGTTTTGGACAATGAAATTATAATTTTGGTGCTTTAGTCTCTATTATTTTTAACACTCAAAACAACCCTTTAAACAGCTATCATCATATTTGAGTCATAGATCTACTAAAGTGGCAAAAGCAGAATTTACAAGCCAGGTTTGTCCAATGTCAAAGCCTATTCTTATGATTATACCACACTATTTCTAGAGATTGCATAAGTGTTTTTTTTTTATCCCTATGGTTCTTCTGTATATTTTTATATGCTTGCCTGATATTCCGTATAGTTTGTGTTCCATAAATTCACCATGAGTGAATTCATTTCTCAATTACATAGATCTGGACACAAAGGACACAGAAAGGATAAATATTTTGCCTAAGATTGCCCAGCTAGGCAACAATGGGGAGAGAAGGGGAGAAGGCCAAAAATAGTGGGATCTATTCCATCAATCCTTTTATCTTGTGTCTCTTCCTTTGCTTTTTATGCCTAGAAAGTTCTTCTCTGCCTAGAGATAAGGGACAATCAATTATGTTTCCTTCTAATTGTTTCTGGTGCTGGCTTGCATATTTATATTTAACTCAACACTATCTGGAATATATTTTGGTGAGAGAAAAAATTAGAGGTTTTTTCCTAAGGGGAGGGACTTGATGAAATAATTCAAAGTTTCATCCGAAAGAATATATAGATGGTAATTGCCGAGAAATATTTGAAGAAGAGAATTAGAACAGAAAACTAGTATTGCCAGAAATTTAAAAATAATAATTATGCAATAATTAAAACAGCACACACTGTTTTAAGAAAAAGAAAAAACCTCTGTTCATCGTAAAAGAAAAATTAAAATGATGTGAAAATATATTTTTCTCAAAAAGCATATCAGTTTATTAATTTGGGATTTGACGATTTTTCAGATCTAAGGAATATCAAAAATAATTACTGAAAAAATACAGCACCCCAAATAAAAATCCAAACAAGCCTAGTGCTTGTTTCTGCAGCATACATACACAAATTGGATCCATGCAGAGATTAGCATGAACCTTGCCAAGATGACACATGAATTTGTGAAGCATTCCATCCTTTTCAGTTATGCAAGATGAATTTTATACCTCAATAAAGCTGAAAAAAAAAAAAAAAGCCTAAGCCTAAATTTTCTCATAACAAGGCTGCTCTTAATGAATTGTGACAGTGAAACGATCCTTTTGACATGGTGCTGTTACTATGGCCATAAACATAGGTGTCATGGCAGATGTTGGCTGCAGAGGCTACTGAGCTGATGAGCGAACACTTTCTGGCTTTGGTATGTGGGTGTGGTGCTTTGTTCATGCTCCACACCCTTGGCTCCTTGCAACGTGCATCTGCCCATCTGCAGGAGAGAGCACTGTCTTCCCTCTTAACCCGATGATCTTTCTACTTCTGAACTGCAGCTGGGTTGGGTTATTATGGGCTGTGTCTTCTTCCTTGTGCTGGGATTTGGATAGGCAGGAACTACTCCCTGGAATTATGAGGATGCTCAAAAGGGCCTCCAGGTGGAAAGAATTTGGCCTTGACCTGATGTAAAAAAGAAAGAAGAGCTTGGAAAGAAAATAATACTAGAATCAAGGAATTTTTTAAAAAATAGGATGAAGGGTTTTCTTTCAATCTTCTATTACTCAGCCAAAAATCTATAAATGTATATGTGGTTTTCAGGACGAGGAACTCAATATCAGAAATGGAAAACTAACAGTTGGCTATGAACCCCGAGGTTGAGGGGACTTATATACTAACCCTTTTTTCCCTCAGTGACATTTACAGAAGTACGGGAAATGTATTTCTTTCTAAGAAAAGCAAGCATGGCAAGATTCCAGCTTTTCCATAGGAATCCGTCAATTCTATTTTTCTGCTCCTAATTGCCTGGATTCTTAAATGACATCTAACTTCTGAACTCTCCAAGTCATAGTCCTGATAAAGCCCTTTCATTGTCTCCACTGAAGATGCAGTATCGCTTCTGTGGAGAATCATGCCTTCCTTGTAGCACACAAGTGGTGTACGTTAAGGTTTATTTTTTCCCCCCAGATGAAGGGTGTTAATATAGAGAAAATCTGCCACTCTGATCTGCAAAGTTTATAGAAACTCAACTTTCAAGTACCAGTTTATGAGGAATGGCTTCAGCTTATTTTTCATCTTTGCATTTCCTATGGTACCTTGTAGCATAAAGTCTCTCGCATATAATTTTTCAATAGCAAAACAATAAATACAAGCAATAAATATTGAACTGAGGGGTCTAATCAAAACTTTTCATTAATTTAAAGACCAGGAGGCAAAAAAAGAGAAACATGTTACAAACCTTACTGTTTATTTCTTCCTTACATTTATCATTGGCTATAATTTAGTAGAAAGATCCCTCCCAAATGTCTCAGCTTTCCTTTCTAGGAGGACTGTATGCAGGCATTATAGAAAGTAGATACTCCCTTTTGTCTTGAAATATTTATCCTTTTGCAATGTGAGAGATGAAGTTAAGTCTCTCAGATTCAGACTGATGAGCAGTGTTTTCAGAGATAAGTAGCATTTTTCCTTCATTATTGAATACTTATGTATCTATTAGATATGGTTCCTCACTGCACATCCTTTGAATTTTTTTTTTTTTTTTTTTTAGCAAGAGAAAGGTTGGGGAGGGACAGAGGAAGAGGGAGAGAGAATCTTAAGCACGGAGCCTGACTTAAGGTTCCATCTCACAACCCTGAAATCATGACCTGAGCCGAAATCCAGAGTTGGACACTAAACCAACTGAGGCACCTGGGTGAAATTTTTGATACTAGCAGATTAATTTGAAATAATACCATCAGCAGATTGAGCTAAACTCAGGAAGTCACAATTTGGCATTAAAGGATGGCAACCAGGAGTAATGACCGTGTCTAGAGCCTGTAAGACCATACAGCTTGAAGAATGAAACCCGGGTGATGGCCAGTGGAGAGGAGAGCAGCAGGGTAAAAGGAGTTAAGAAAAGGAGGAAATCTGTTTGCAAACTGACACCATGGACCCTGAACTACAGCCCAAAATACATCGATATCTACGAACATTGGGGGGGGGGGCGGGGTGTCTAGAGCTGACATTAAAGACATAGACACAGTCTGCCAGACTTACTCTGACTCTAGCTCTGGGATTTTCTCTAGTTTCCACTCAGTGTCCTTCCTCCATAAAGTCCTCTGTACCTCCCACTGTCTTTTTCTCCATAAAGACAATAGTGTCTCTGAAACTTCTTTCCAGAAACTGGGGTCTTGTCCTCAGAGTTAGAGTTCCCTGTAGCTGAAAATTCACTGAGATAGTCAGTGCTGCCTGGATCTCTGTGTATTGCCTACTGGAAGACTGCCTCCCTGCCATGTCCTATCCATCTTCTGTTACATTTTTCTCACTTGGGATTTGATTGCTTCTTTGTCACTATTCTTTCCTAGTGTGTTCTCCTTTGCTTCTCTGAGCAGACCCTCATGCAATACTAAATCTCCCCTTACATGCCTTTAGGAAGAACTGGTGCTGGACCTATATTTTGGACTGTCCCCATGGTTAAAAACGATCCTTAAAAAAAAAAAAAATCCTGATTCTCATTCATCTGTTCATCCATCAAACATCATTTATAGTCCTACTATGTGTGGTACTTGAGATATAATGATAGAAATAACCATGGATTAACACAGGAACTCTCACATACTGTCATGGGAGTGTAAATTGGTAAATGACATTGGGAAGCAACTTGGCAATATTTTGCAAATTTGCACATGGAGACTCCCTATCATCCAGCTACTTCCTGTCTCAGTTTGTACTTATAAAAACTCTCGTTTCTCAAGAAAACAAAACAAAACAAAACAAAAAAACCCACCACCAACAAAAGCAACAAAAAAAATTCTTGTTTCTCTGCATTTGTTTCACATTCTTCTCTTTCATTATAACATATTATATAGATTATATAAAATTTATAATTAATGGACATGGTATAGGTACTTAAATTCACTAAAGTGAATTAAAAAGTTATTTCTTGGATAATGATGCTCAGTTGGAGCTCGACTCTTTTCTTTTACAGGGTTCCTTCCAAAAAGAAGATTCCTACCCCCCTCCCACAGTACATCTGACCTCAGGTATTTCAACTTTTATCAAAGTTCTCAGGCTTGAACTGCAGCATAGCAGGTCCTCCCAAACGCAAATACAACAGCACAAATTACATATTGTCAGTTCTTTAAAATACAAATTATATAAATTCTATTATCCACATACTGAAATTAATTAAACATGAATTAAACATTTGCGACCATGGAGGAAAGTATAAGGTTTAAGATGTGCTCCCTTTGAGAAGGTGCTACCCACATCCAAATCAGTGCTTCTCCATAGCCATTAAATAAACATGTCCCTACCCCTCCTCATTTACAGTTTCCAAAGGAAAATTGCTTAATTTTTATTCTATTTGAAGGCAAAGCATGCTTTCACATACAAGTAACACAGTGGAGAACAAATGAGAAGGTGAAGGGGTGACCCTGAGATGACCCTGAGGTCAACCCACGTATGTCTCCAGCTTCCTTAGCTTGTCATTGCAAACTGAGGTGACGTTTCGTTTTTGTGTCTAGATAATGATGCTTAAAGGCTCTATCTGATTATCAGATATCGGCACCTGTTTGGGGAGTTTCAAGGTATTGTCTTGCTTGTGGCTTGGAGTTCTGCTACAGCCGGGTTCCTCCCTGAAGCCTTCGAGCCAGCTGGCTGACGGGATGTTTGCTGCCTTTGCTGCTACTGATGTTTATCAGCCTGTTACTCTGTTTCTAAGGACCACTGGCATTGCCTGCCCAACTCCTGAGTGGTGACACTGTTTTGGTAATTCCCCATAAGATGCTTGAGAGCCTGCAAAGTTTGGGAGGCCTAAGAATTGCAAAATTGAACATCAACAGAGGTCTGGCTGGTAGTGGGCCAGTGCGAAGGCTGCGATAACAAAAGTGGCCGTGACATTTGGCTAAAATGTCACCCAATAGCAGACAGTGTGAGAGTGGTGGTGAACTGGCCAGCATGTGCTCCAATGAAAGGGAGAAGCTGCTGGGAACAAAGGTGGCCTGTGGGAACAAAGACCTAGATTTGCTGGACCTGATTTTACAAGAGGTCTGAATTTAATATTCTTAAGTGAAACTTTACTTCTGAGCAGTGTGGCAGCTGATTCTTTTATTTTTAAAATGATACTGCCATGGCCAAACCAAACATTTCTGTGGGCCTCAGTGGGACTGTGGGCCACTAGTTGACATGTTTGACTAACAGCTACTGTTACAAGTAGCTACTCTTAGAACCTATGGTCCAACTATACTTCCAAGTCCCTGCATAGCAACCATCAGATTTCTACATAGCATGAGCCAACACACACACACACACACACACACACACACACACACACACACCCCACACACACAGAGAGAGCATGAGAGGGAGAATTCCATGCTTATCAAGAGAAAATCCACATTCTTTCCACTAACAGAATCTGGCTCAACCAACTACATGTTGGTTAAAACAGTCATGTGCTTTGCCCAATTCCATCTCAAATAACACTTTATAGGAAAGGGTTACATTGTAGTTCAGATGCCACTGCACCAAATTCAATACAGTTTGCTTTTAGTCTTGCCTTCAAGATAAGGCAAGGAGAAGTTCAAACTGCACATATAATATAATTTCATTTCCTCCCCTCCTGGGAGCAAATTCTTGAATAAAGATTATAAGCACATCTTCCAGGAATGAAATAGTAATTTTCAGGTAGAGAGAGGACTGAATTCAGATTTAAGAGAAACTGTCTTCAGCTCTGTGGAGACAGACTTCCTGGTAAATCAAATTTCTGTTACTGAGTGGAACACTTCAGCCCAATATCAGGCCTTTCTGTCCGGGGACCCTGATAGTCAGGCCTCTGCTCAAGAATAATGGAAAGCTACTTGTGTACAAGTGTAAAAGGCTCATCTCAGGGGCGCCTGGGTGGCTCAGTGGTTAAAGCCTCTGCCTTCAGCTCAGGTCATGATCCCAGGGTCCTGGGATCGAGCCCCGCATCGGGCTCTCTGCTCAGCAGGGAGCCTGCCTCCTCCTCTCTCTCTCTCTCTTTGCCTGCCTCTCTGCCTACTTGTGATCTGTCAAATAAACAAATAAAAATCTTTAAAAAAAAAAAAAAAAGGCCCATCTCACTTCTACACTATGCAGGAAAACTGCATGTCATGTTCTCTTTGGAAGCTTCTCCTGCTTCAAAATTTTAAAGTTCACTTTCCACTAGCTAGATGGTTCAGGAACCCCAGTTGAAGCCAAAGCAAATTTAAAGGAAGAACAATTCAGCCACAGAAGCTGAACCAAGCAGTGTCCCAAGGTCCACTCTCAGTAGTAAGAAATAGCATCACACTGAGGAAAGGGTAAGAGGCCTCCTCTAGGTGTTGGATAACCTGGCGGGTAGATCTCCATTGTGAAGATGATGCGTCAGCTATGCTGGGATCACCTAACCAATGTCTATTCATTCTGATTGTATGCTCACTAGAGAATATTCTAATAATTTGATTTTCCCAGTAGATCTGCCTACCAGGAAAAAAAATGGGCTTGGTCATTTTTTTCCTGGTAGGCAGATCTACTGGGAAAATCAAAAAAGTCCAAACCAAAAATGATGGTCCACTTAGCTAGATTGGCAATATTTCTCACTGCAAATTAACATATAAATTTTCTGGTTTATATGCTTTAGTGACACAGATACATAACTACATGGTATAAACACATTGGAAGTGCATTATATATTTTAGATACTCAAATATTTGATAATTTGATTTTAAATAGGCATTCACAGATAGCAACAGGGTAAATTTTTTTTGAAAGATTTTATTTATTTATTCGACAGAGAGAGAGAGAGAGAGATCACAAGTGGGCAAGAGGCAGGCAAAGAGAAAGAGGGATGCAGGCTCCCTGCTGAGCAGATCCCAGGACCCTGAGACCATGACCTGAACCAAAGGCAGAGGCTTAGCCCACTAAGCCACCCAGGAACCCTGCAACATGGTAAATTAAAATATCACCTGGTGCATTCAACACTTTTTTAACTTTTCTTTATTCATTGACTGGAAAAATGAATTTTTGTTTTTATTTCTCAAATGATTTTTCCAAGTTAAATGAATTCACATTTCTTTATCAGCAGAATTTGCCCTGCTGTTAAGAGGGAGGAAGTGTAGAAAACTCCCATCTATTGACAGTCTACTACTGTTTGGTCTCCTTAAATATATTATGTCATATGTTTTGCACAATAACCTTGAGGTTAAAAGGGTATTCTCCTCATTTATAAAAATAGGTTTAGGCATGTTTAGTAAGACTGGCCCTGGGTCACACAACTAGTAAATTGCAGGATTAAGATTTAAATTTAAAGAGGCTAGAGGACTCTTTTATTTTTTCTGATTTATTACTGACACACTGTAGCCTCAAACTCCAACATAACATATAATCTCATATGTTACTGAAAATCTTAATTTGCCCTAACCAAGTCTTAAGTGGTATTTGGATGAGCCAGATTGGGATAGGCCATGATTCAAGTTTGGTAGATACATGGGTTTGTAGAAGGATGGGCTTTAGAGATAGGGGAATCAGAGCAGAGACATGAGGCGTCACATAAATTTAAAACCTACATTCTTTGTGAGGTAGTGAGGAGGCACAGGAGAGTGAGTAGAAAATATGGGTGTTACAAAGGAGTAACTTTGGAAGTGTAGCTTCCAAAGAACAGATTTGACTGCAGAGAAACTAACAGTTGCATGCATCCATAGTAGGCAATCAGCAGAGGGCATAAGGGCAGGATCAGCTGCATATTCTTATCTGAAGTATGTTTAAAACTTACTTGATGCTTATAAGCTGACCTCATTCAGAACTAGAAAAGGAGTCCATCAAATTCCCAGTTAAACTGTTTTCTCTAAAAATGATTTTGTTTATTTGATAATATGACTAGGTATAGAGTTTCAGGTTCAAAGGTTTTTCACTCAATATTTTGTTCATATGTTTCTTCACAAGCACTATGCTGATGAAAAGTCTATTTTTAATTGTCCTGAAAGGAATCCATCTTTTCTTTCAAGTGGCATCAGGATTCTCCTCTTTAACTTGATGCTCTTAAGATTTCACCATCTTTTCTCTGTGTTTATAATTTTGCATGGCCCTTGCTGGCCCCTTGTGAGGTTTTACGTCTTTGTGCAGTTCTGGAAAACTCTAGGCAATTATCCCCTGAAATATTTCTTCTACTACGTTCTGTCTAAATCTAGTAAAGATGTCATGGCTGGCAAGGTAACTTAATGACGGGTTTGAGTTTGAGTGCTCCCCATTCCCCTTGTTGCCACGAGCCCTCAAGGACAGTGTCCTATTTCTCTGTAATCAGTGCCCATACCCATCTTTCCTGACTGGAGGTAGATACTGCTATTTGTCTTGCAAGGGGAAGGGGGAGGAAAGAAATATGCAAGGGTTGACCTGCCCGGCTCCTCCCTTTGTGGTAGTCCAACTAGTCCTCCTGTCAGTTGCTTCTGGGTCTAGCTCCTGCTCCTGGATTTCATCATCTCTATGCATGGAACATTAGTGTGGCTGATCTTACCTCCTAGGTCAGAACTTTCCCAAGGGAATCCTGATCTGTGAGCTCTCTCATACCTGTTTGTATTTTTCAAAGATCAATTACTCTTTTTGTAGTTCTTTAAGTTCTTGTTTTTCTGTTGGTGATGGTTATAAATTTTATTTTATTATTTTTTGACTATAGTTGACACACAATGTTACAATAACTTCAGGTATATATATATGTACGACTTAGTGACCTGATAAGTTTGCACATTTTGCTGTGTTCACCACAAGTACACTACCATGTCCTATTACATCACTATTACAGTATCATTGACTATATTCCTTATGCTATGCCTTTTATTCCTATGACTTATTTTTGTTTGTTTATTTGTTTTATTATGACTGTATTTATTTTTAAAATACATTTTCCTTTATTTCTATGAATTTAGTGTAGGAGGGAGATTACCTTAAATGTTTGCCATTTTGAAACTGGAAGTCTGCCCTCCACCCTTTTCTCATTAATGTGTGTTTTGTACTTAGTAAGGTGGTCAAATAATTATTCATGGAATTGTCTGAAAAATAAATCACAATCTTTAAAAAAATACATTTCATTGTATTTCATTTTTATTTCTTACAAACTTACCTCAGTCCTTATTCCCTATCTTTGTCCATTTTCTCCCAAAACATACACATCAAACACTTAGCATAAGCATATACATATATCACATGTAGATTTAACTAGAACTTGACATATAATTCTTCACTAAGTAATGTTGGAGAGGTAATGAAGGCAACAAGAAGGTATGGTTGATACATTAAAACAATTGATTTTTAACCTTATTAGTGATGATTGTAGAACAAAGATGGGTGAAACATTCATTTAGATTTTAAGTTATTTATTTAGAGCTTGATAATATCATTTCTTTTATTTTTCCTAATGTCTAAATATTAGGATATAAGGAAGGAATATTTTCTTTATGCAAAAGAACAGTACTGAGAGGCAAAGTTTTTCTTATTTTTAAAAATAGTATTTTGAAAGTTTTTAATAGAATGAACATTATTAAAGCACTTCTTTTTAACTGAGATATTTGGCATGGAGAGTTTAGCTGCGTTCAACTATGTTGATTTGCTCCTGCATTTGTGAAATTTATTTCTCAGTTCCTGTCAGTTCTTAAATATTAAGGGTAAATCAGAAATAAACTCTGTATATGCATGTATTTTGAGTTTTTATTAAGTGAATCTGTTTGACTGGAAGAGGCTTATTTTAAAAAAAATAACTAGTATTTGTACAATGCCTATCCTCATAGTTATTATTCTACACCCACATAAGTATATTGCTGTAGTGCAGCTCTAATTCTTTAACCACTCCAAGTAATGAAAAATGAAAACTTTTATCATTTCATTGACTGTCTTAAATCCTTAAGTGTATCATGCCTTAAACAGAACATCTACTACTGGTAAGGAAAAATGAGCTTTTTTAGATTTGATATCAAGAACTGACAAACAATATGGAATATGAAGAATACACATAGGAAGTTCCATGAAAAATTCTTAGGGACTTGTATTTTTTGTGTTTTGAATATTTTGATAAATGGCCTAAGGAAAGGTCTTCAGTTCTCAGACTGATTTATAGAAGGGACCACATTCACTGTTATCATGGGTCCATGAGCATTTATAGAAAGTCCTGTTTGATGGGACTTTTACCTTTTTCTTACATACAAATCTGAGTTCAGTCATGATTCTCTTCTACTTAGACCTCTTACTCTGATCCCCCATGGTTCTCGGGAATGCTACCCTGCTGCATCATTGGTCCTTTCTCCATCCATACTTGTTCCTTTAACTAATTTCATACTTGTTCCTTATCCTCAGAGAGAGATTCTAAAATTTTGAATCATTGGTCAGACATACTTTTGTCCTCACCATACCCCCAAAACAACCTATGCCTCACAGATCTACTGCTGTGCCTGGGCGGGAGGACTTAACTCAGAGAACATCATTGACTGAAAACCCACGTGGCAGGCCCCTCCCCCAGAAAACCAACCAGGAAAGGGAAAAAAAAAAAAAAAGAGGACAAGAGAACAACCATCACTACTTCATAGGACAACTTTTATTTTTAATTCGTTCCCACTATTCTGGCTCATTTTTTTAATATAGATAATTTTTTAACCTATTTACCATCACAGTGAGATGTCCAGTACATCAAATTCCATAATAACCTTCTAACCTGAACTTTTGGATACATACACCTGTGTTTTTCTTTTGCATTTCTATTTTTTAAATTTCCTTTTTTTTTAAATTTTAGTTTAGTTTAGTCTAGTTTATTCCTTTTTTATTTTTATTTTCTAATATTCATATTAGAGTTAAACTTCAAGGTAATCCTCTTTCCCCAATCAATGCTACCCCTATAGGTAAACCAATTTTTAATCCCCGCTTATCTTAGGAAAGTTGAGTCCTTTAACAAAGATATCAAGATACATCCAGGAAGAATCAAAACAACCTTCCTCGCCCACACAGAATTTATAACCGCTCTCCCATCTTTTTCTTCCACCAGTGTTCCTGTGTTTTTGTGTTTGTCCTGATAGTATATAAATCTTACACTTGGGGTTCTTTTTGACGAGGTACTTCCTTTATTTGCATATATATATAATTTTTTTTCTCTTGTCATATACTTTTATCAGTCTTTTTGTTTGTCTGTTTTTGTTTGTATATTTCATAAATCTTACCTTGGGGCCCATTTGGGCTGAACTTTCTCTTTTATCTTCCCTTTCTTTCTTGTCTCTCTCTCTCTCTCTTTTTTTCTTTTTCTTTTCTTTTTTCTCTCATTTGGGTGGGGAATCCTTATTGCTCAGAGGCATTCCAGGGTGCACCTTGACTGCACCACGGTCGATACTTCCAGCTACATCCGTTCAGCCATCTCTCACCAAAATGACTAGGAGGAGGAATGCCCAACAGAAGAAAAATACAGAGGATGGGCCTTCTGCAACAGAGCTAACTGCTATCAACATAGACAATATGTAGGAAAGAGAATTCAGCTAACAATTATCCAGGCAATAGCTAGGTTGGAGAAAGCCATGGATGACCAAATGGAATTGATTAGGGCCAAACTGAAAGTGACCAGAGATGATGTTCACAATGTTCGGGCAGAGCTGAAAGCTACCAGGGATGAGGTTCACAATGCTCTCAATGAGTCCCAATCTAATCTAAATTCTCTCAAATCTAGGGTAACTGAGACAGAAGATAGAATTAGTGATCTGGAGGACAAACAGAGAGAAAGGATCAGGAGGAAGCCTGGAACAAACAGCTTAGAAGCCATGAAAACAGAATCAGGGAAATAAATGATGCCATGAAACATTCCAATGTCAGAATTATTGGAATCCCTGAAGGGGAGGAGAAAGAAAGAAGTCTAGAAGATATAGTGGAACAAGTTCTACATGAAAATTTTCCCAATCTCGCGAATGGAACGTGTACTAGAGGCTGAATGGTCTCCACCCAAGATTATAGATTCCAGAAAAACATCAAGGTACCTGATAGTCAAATTGAGGAATCATAATTGTAGATATAATGTCTTGAAAGCTGCTAGGACAAAGAGGCTCCTTACGTACAGAGGAAAGCCCATCAGAATAACGTCAGACCTGTCCACAGCGACCTGGCAAGCCAGAAAGGGCTGGCAAGATATATTCAGGGCACTAAATGAGAAGAACATGCAGCCAAGAATACTTTATCCAGCAAGACTGACATTCAAAATGGATGGAGAGATAAAGAGTTTCCAAGACCGGCAAGGCTTAAAAGACTATGCAACCACCAAGCCGACACTGCAGGAAATATTAAGGGGGGTTCTATAAAAGAGGAAAAATCCTAAGAATAGCATTGAACAGAAATATAGAGACAATCTATAGAAAGAAAGACTTCAAAGGTAACACGATGTCAATAAAAACATATCTATCAATAATCACTCTCAATGTGAATGGCCTAAATGCTCCCATAAAATGGCACAGGGTTGCATATTGGATAAAACAACAGGACCCATCCATATGTTGTCTATAAGAGACCCATTTTGAACCTAAAGATACACCCAGACTGAAAGTGAAAGGATGGAGAAGCATCTTTCATGCCAATGGGCCTCAAAAGAAGGCCGGGGTAGCGATTCTCATATCAGATAAATTAGATTTTAAACTAAAGACTGTAGTCAGAGATACAGAAGGACACTACATCATTCTTAAAGGGACTATCCACCAAGATGATCTAACAATTGTAAATATCTATGCTCCCAATATGGGAGCAGCCAATTACATAAGAAAACTGTTAATCAAGATAAAGAGTCACATTGATATGAATACATTAATAGTAGGAGATTTTAACACGCATCTCTCAGAAATAGACAGATCTTCAAAGCAGAAAATCAATAAAGAAACAAGAGCATAGAATGACACATTGGACCAAATGGACCTCATAGATATATACAGAACATTCCACCCTAAAACAACAGAATACACATTCTTCTCAAGTGCACATGGAACCTTCTCAAGAATAGACCACATACTGGGTCACAAATCAGGACTCAACTGATACCAAAAGACTGAGATTATCCCTGCACATTCTCGGATCACAATGCTTTGAAACTGGAGCTCAATCACAAGGAAAAGTTCAGAAAGAACTCAAACACCTGGGAGCTAAAGACCACCTTGCTTAAGCATGCTTGGATCAACCAGGAGATCAAAGAAGAACTTAGACAATTCATGGAAACCAATGAGAACGAAGACACTTCGGTCCAAAACTTATGGGATACAGGAAAGGCGGTCCTAAGGGGGAAATACATAGCCATCCAAGCCTCCCTCAAAAAAATTGAAAAATCCAGAATACACCAGCTGTCTCTACACCTTAGAGAACTGGAGAATCAACAACAAATCAAACCAAATCCACATATAAGAAGGGAAATAATCAAGATTAGATCTGAGATCAATGAGGTAGAAACCAGAGATACAGTAGAATGTATCAATGAAACTAGAAGCTGGTTTTTTGAAAGAATCAATAAGATCAATAAACCATTGGCCACACTAATCCAAAAGAAAAGAGAGAAAGCCCAAATTAATGAAATTATGAATGAAAAGGGAGAGATCACAACTAACACCAAGGAAGTGGAAACAATCATCAGAAGTTATTATCAACAGTTATATACCAATAAGCTAAGCAACCTAGATGAAATGGATGCATTCCTGGAAAACTATAAACTCCCAAAATTGAACCAGGAATAGACAAAATTGACAACCTGAATAGACCGATATCTAGTAACGAGATTGAAGCAGTGATCAAAAACCTCCCAAAAAACAAGAGCCCAGGACCTGATGGATTCCCTGGGGAATTCTACCAAACTTTCAAAGAAGAAATAACCCCTATTCTCCTGAAGCTGTTTCAAAAAATTGAAGCAGAAGGAAAATTTCCAGACTCTTTCTATGAAGCCAGCATTACCTTGATCCCCAAACCAGGCAAAGATGCTACCAAAAAGGAGAATTTCAGACCAATATCACTGATGAATATGGATGCTAAGATTCTCAACAAGATCCTAGCAAACAGGATCCAACAGCACATTAAAAAGATTATCCACCATGACCAGGTGGGATTCATTCCTGAGCTACAAGGATGGTTCAACATTCTCAAATCAATCAATGTGATAGAACAAATTAATAAGAGAAGAGAGAAGAACCACATGGTCCTCTCAATTGATGCAGAAAAAGCATTTGACATTCCTGATTAAAACATTCCTGATTAAAACACTTCAAAGTATAGGGATAGAGGGAACATTCCTGAACTTCATAAAATCTATCTATGAAAGACCCACAGCAAATATCATCCTCAATGGGGAAAAAGCTCGCAGCCTTCCCGTTGAGATCAGGAACACGACAAGGATGCCCACTCTCACCACTCTTGTTCAACATAGTATTAGAAGTCCTAGCAACAGCAATCAGACAACAAAGAGAAATAAAAGGTATCCAAATTGGCAATGAAGAAGTCAAACTCTCTCTCTTCACAGATGACATGATTCTTTATATGGAAAACCCAAAAGACTCCACCCCCAAACTACTAGAACTCATACAACAATTCAGAAACGTGGCAGGATACAAAGTCAATGTACAGAAATCAGTGGCTTTCTTATACACTAACAATGAAAATACAGAAAGGGAAATTGGAGAATCGATTCCATTTGCTATAGCACCAAGAACCATAAGATACCTGGGAATAAACCTAAGATGTAAAGGATCTCTACTCGAGGAACTACAGAACACTCATGAAAGAAATTGAAGAAGACACAAAAAGATGGAAGACCATTCCATGCTCTTGGATCAGAAGAATAAACATTGTTAAGATGTCTATACTGCCTAGAGCAATCTATACTTTTAATGCCATTCCGATCAAAATTCCACTGGTATTTTTCAAAGATCTGGAGCAAATAATCCTAAAATTTGTATGGAATCAGAAGAGACCCCAAATCGCTAAGGAAATGTTGAAAAACAAAAATAAAACTGGCGGCATCACGTACCCTGATTTCTTTCTTTTTTTTTTAAGATTTTATTTTATTTATTTGAGAGACAGAGATCACAAGTAGACAGAGAGGCAGGCAGAGAGAGAGGAAGGGAAGCAGGCTCCCTGCTTCACAGAGAGCCCAATGTGGGGCTCGATCCCAGGACCCTGGGATCATGACCAGAGCCGAAGGCAGAGGCTTTAACCTGCTGAGCCACCCAGGCGCCCCACATACCCTGATTCCAAGCTTTACTACAAAGCTGTGATCACCAAGACAGCATGGTACTGGCATAAAAACAGACACATAGACCAGTGGAACAGAGTAGAGAGCCCAGATATGGACCCTCAACTCTATGGTCAAATAATCTTCAACAAAACAGGAAAAAATATACAGTGGAAAAAAGACAGTCTCTTCAATAAATGGTGCTGGGGAAACTGGACATCTATGTGTAGAAGAATGAAACTCGACCATTCTCTTACACCGTACACAAAGATAAACTCAAAATGGATAAAAGACCTCAACGTGAGACAGGAATCCATCAGAATCCTAGAGGAGAATATAGGCAGTAACCTCTTCAGTACCAGCCACAGCAACTTCTTTCAAGATATGTCTCCAAAGGCAAAGGAAACAAAAGTGAAAATGAACTTTTGGGACTTCATCCAAATCAAAAGCTTCTGCACAGCAAAGGAAACTGTCAACAAAACAAAGAGGCAACCCACGGAATGGGAGAAGATATTTGCAAATGACAGTACAGACAAAAGGTTGATATCCAGGATCTATAAAGAACTCCTCAAACTCAACACACACAAAACAGACAATCAGATCAAAAAATGGGCAGAAGATATGAACAGACACTTCTCCAATGAAGACATGCAAATGGCTATCAGACACATGAAAAAATGTTCATCATCACTAGCCATCAGGGAGATTCAAATTAAAACCACATCGAGATACCATCTTACACTAGTTAGAATGGCCAAAATTAGCAAGACAGGAAACAACATGTGTTGGAGGGGATGTGGAGAAAGGGGAACCCTCTTCCACTGTTGGTGGGAATGCAAGTTGGTGCAGCCACTTTGGAGAACAGTGTGGCGATTCCTTAAGAAATTAAAAATAGAGCTTCCCTATGACCCTGCAATTGCACTACTGGGTATTTACCCAAAGATACAGATGTAGTGAAAAGAAGGGCCTTCTATACCCCAATGTTTATAGCAGCAATGGCCACGGTCACCAAACTGTGGAAAGAACCAAGATGCCCTTCAACAGACGAATGGATAAGGAAGATGTGGTCCATATACTCTATGGAGTATGATGCCTCCATCAGAAAGGATGAATCCCCAACTTCTGTAGCAACATGGATGGTACTGGAAGAGATTATGCTGAGTGAAATAAGTCAAGCAGAGAGAGTCAGTTATCATATGGTTTCACTTATTTGTGGAGCATAACGAATAACTTGGAGGACATGGGGAGATGGAGAGAAGAAGGGAGTTGAGGGAAATTGGAAGGGAAGGTGAACCATGAGAGACTATGGACTCTGAAAAACAATCTGAGGGGTTTGAAGGGGCAGGGGGTGGGAGGTTGGGGGAACCAGGTGGTGGGTATTGGAGAGGGCACGGATTGCATGCAGCACTGGGTGTGATTCAAAAACAATGAATACTGTTACGCTGAAAAGAAATAAAAAACAATTAAAAAAAATGAAAGTGCACCAATAAAAAAAGAAAAAGAGTACATTGTAATGAACATCCACTGTGGTTCTATTTTTTGCCAATAATTTTAATTTTCTATGCATAAAGTAATCTGAATTAGGACCATTGCCAATTAAGTAGCACTATTTTATTAGAACAAAGGAGTATAAATAGGACATAAGTTAACCTGTCTATGTATGAAATAAAAAACAACACGAGTGAGATCTTGGCGAACCACTTCAAATTAAAGGCAAATAACCAGGGAAGTGGCACCAACTCTAGTCAAATTTAGTAGAGCACTGATTGCACTGATTTTTGCAATATTTATGGTTTAATGATTTTTTAAAATTATGATGTGGTTTTTGATATAACTACTTATTGAAGTGGCTATTCACATATGAACTATTGCCTCTTTTCACAATTTCTCTACCCATATTAGGGGTCTTTGATACAGATAGGAATGCTATAACTAAAAGAAATTATTTTCCATTCTCTTCAGATAATCCTAATCCTAATCTGGTAATACAATACCCTTTTTGAGAAGATGGCATCCAGTCAAGGGAAAATTGGTTAACACGACATATCAAGTTTAAAAAAAAAACAAAAAACCTAAATGGGACCTTCTCAAAACCTACTTTTCCCTACAATAGCCAGTTCCTTTGGAGGGCACTAGTTTCTGACACTTCTAAATGTTGGGCATGAATATGCTGGGAAAACAGTCATGACAAAACTCTTGCCACCGAACCCTGTCTTTGCCTGGAGCTCAGAGAGGAGGAGCTTTGCATAGCTTTCTACAGGAGGTGGCAGAATTGTTCTAGTTTCAGGGTATAGTAACCTTTTCTTAGATGAAGTGTGGTGTAAAAGCAAAATGGAGTCTCCTATGTCAAGCAGGGTGCTGTGTCAAGCAATGATGCAAACAGTTAAATGTACTGCAGCTACGAGATATGCCTGGACCAGCATCGGCTGACACCCTAGAACTGGTAACGAGCAGAACCAGAGGAGTTCTGCCAGGGCCCAAGACCAATTAAATTCCTTTAGAAAGGGGATGATTTGGGCAGCAAACTGTCAAACTCTTCAGATATGAGCTCTCTCTATGTCTGACCACTTAAAAAAGGCAATTAACATCAAAGGCTCTGCCTGATTGATCTCCGAACAAAAACAAGATCCTTCACAGCTTGAAAATAAGAAGCAGTAGGTGCTGGAACTGACTCAGACTGGACCGAGGCCTCGTCTCAGCTCTGTGTCCACAGACTGACTTCATGTTTGGTTCGTTAACTTCCAAGGCCCTTCTTGCTTGTTGTGTAATTTGTCTCATGTCCTGTTCTGTGTGCTATGTAAGAAGCCTAGTTTAATCACATGGTGAAATGTCACTGAGTTTGGAATCTTGAGACTGCTTTATACTTGTGATTAACTTTGCTTTTCGATTGAACAAAGTTGACATTGTGGATAGACACGACTCTTGTGTGTGCCTTCAGAGTGTGCTCACGATAGGTGGAAAAGAGAAAATACCATGTAAACTTTCTGGATTCACAAGAAAGAGTTACTATCTTGATGTCAAATCTTAAATTTAGATAAAATAACTTTTAACATAGTTGCTATTTTATTACACTGGTCATTCAGTGAAAGGGCAGTTTCCCTTCAAAAAAGATACTGATATTGGAACCGGCGTGTCCTTAATGGATTCACTGCTGAAGAACTTCATTTCATGCATTTGACAGTATAAGAAGATTGCATCATACGCTTTGGAGATGCAAAGGTACAGGTACGCAATGGAGTACAATACAGGCATTCAAAATGATGCTGTAGAATTGAATTTATTGAATTTTTTGACACATGTGACATATGTTCACCATACATCTTAAAGTAGAAAAAAGACTAAGCTGCGTGGTGTCAGGAGAGTTTTGGCAGCAAGTAACAGAACATCCAATTCAAAATGAATTAAAAGTGATACATTTTTAAATGAAATAAAATGAAATATTTTAAAATTTATTTATTATTTATTTAAATTTCATTTAAAATGTTTTAAATGAAATTTTTATTTTAAAATGAAATAAAAGTGATACAGTGAATTAAAAGTGATACATTGGTTTTTATAATAATAGTTATTAGATATATTAATTCAATTCATCTAGCTCGGATGTAGGGCATGACTCAGGGTTGGCTGATTCAGTGACCCAACAATGTTATCAAGGAACCAGGTGGTTTCTGTTTGCTCTGTCATCAAAATATGCTTCATCCTATGGCTGGTTCCCCAAATAATTGTAAAATAGATTATAGGTACAATTAGGCATGACTACTTGTTTCCTCATTCACATTCAGATAGAGAATGGCTTTCATTTGTTGTAAAGACTGAAGAGAGGGAACTTTTCTAGAAGTCTCTAGCAACTATTTCCTCATTTATCATTGGGAGAATTACATCATTTGCTGGTTTCTGAATTTATAGCTCGCAGAGGGAATGTTATTCTCTTTAGACCAGTCAGGCTCACTCACCATTTCCCAAACCAGAGTGCTGCCATCCAGTAGAGAATAAGGTAGAATGTGTTTACAGAGTCAAATACAACTTTAAAAATATCTAATTTCTATCTGCGAGTAGACTAGAAAATTAACCTTACAATATTATGGTGTCTGGGCAATGGAATTATATTTCTTTTAGATTTAAAAAAATTATCTATCTATTGCTATCTACAAGTAGTTTTAAAAATCATACTACAAAATGGTGGTATCTGGGTGATGGAATTATGTTTCTTGTACATTTTCTTCCTTTTTTCTTACCTGCATATAACATTATTCTATAACTAAGCACACATTGTTTTTGTCTCTTTAAATTTTTAGTACGAAAGCTTTCAAGTACATTAAAAGAATAAAGGGAATAGTATAATGAAGCCTCAAGTATCCATTGCCCAGCTACAACATGATCAATTTGTGCCAAATCTTGTTTTATGCATTTTTTGGTAATAGTTTATTTTAAAAAGTCGATATTAGTAAAAAATAAAAAGTTAAGATCTAGTCCTACTTAACATTTTCTCTAATCCATAGAATTCACCATTATGCAAATCAGTAAAATTAAGCTAAGGACAGCCCAATATTGTTCTCATAAGTTGCTTAAGATCCTTCTCAAGGGGTGCCTGGGTGGCTCAGCCAGTTGATTCTGACTCCTGGTTTTGGCTCAGATCATGGTCCTGCAGTCATGGGATTGAGCCCCATGTTGAGTCCCCAGGGGAGCCCTACATCAGGTTCCTCACTCAGCCTGGAATCTGTATTGGATTCTTTTTTCTCTCTCCCTCTGCTTCTATCCCCATTCACACCTTTTTTCTCTAAAACAGATAAAAAAATAAAATCTTTTTTTAAAAATTCCTCTTGAATTATGTTCAGTGTATTCAAAAATTTGGTTTTGTTCAGCTTCTTACCCTACTTATATTTCTCAGAAATTTGTACTGCTCCTAATATCAGGGGGAAAAGCACATACCTCTAGGAATTTGGGCATACAAATGAAGTGGCTCACTGAAAGCTAAAGTTACTTTGAAAGCTCATTTTTATTTATTTATTTTTAAAGATCATATTTATTTATTTGACAGAGAGAGAAATCACAAGTAGGCAGAAAAGTAGGCAGAGAGAGAGGGAAGCAGGTTTCCTGCTGACCAGAGAGCCTGATGCAGGGCTCGATCCCAGGACCCTGAGATCATGACCTGAGCCGAAAGCAGAGGCTTTAACCCACTGAGCCACCCAGGTGCCCCATCTCATTTTTATTTTTAAAATATGTGAAAATTTGCATTTCATTCCATGTTTAGTAGAAATGGAATGTTTTAAATTACTCACCATTGAATAAATCTGTCATTGTAGGAAGTTGGCCCACATTGGTCTTATGGCTTCCTGTCCTCTGAGGCACCCTGACAAATACTCCTGTGAAAACAAGGTCTGCTATTTAAGAAGCACAGCCTAAGGTTCTCCTCATTTAGAACTCCGTTTCTGCCATTTGGTTTTGTTTTCTTGACTTTGAAACTCCATTATCTTTAAGAACAATGGCTCAAATTCGGTTCTGTTGTTTTTCTACCACAGACCTCCTCAGCTATGTGTCCTACTCTAGGAACTAATCATCAGTTGCCAGCCCTACTGATCCTTGTCCTGGCCAGGCCTGACCCAGTACCCTGCAAGAGGATCTCAGACCCCCAAAACAACAAGCATGCAGACACTCATTTATTTAATAGATTTTTGTTGAGTGCCAACTATGGGTCTGGCACTTGGGCAGGCCTTAGGAATACTATAGTTAGAAAGAAGGACACAATTCTGTCTTTAAGGAGCCTACACTGTCATGTAGGACAGAAAATTATAAAACAGGCTAAGAAATGCAACATTATGTGAAGTCCTGTGTCTTACAAAGCAGAGAGCAGGGTCCCTTACATGGCTCAGGAATGCATTCCAAGAATGTGAAGTAGTATAATGACAGGAAAGACAAGGAAAGAGTGGCCTAGTGGTAATTTTCTATATATGAATGAAAACTTAGTCTTGTTCAACCATGCAGAATGGTTTCTTGGAAGTAAGGGGATTGTCAAAAAGCACTCAGTATAGGCACTTATTTTCAGGGTTGCTTGTTACATTGATCCATCAAGAAGGGACTAGGATAAAGAGTTTGATTACTTAGGGGGGTGGATTAGAAAAAAAAAGTTGTATTTCTTTCAGATTGAACTTTTTTCGTGAACATCTTACAAATGTATTGTGTATTCTATTCAAGTCTCAGTATTTTTGCTTATGCTGCTGCTTCTTCCTGGAATGAACTTTCTTTGTTATCCTGGTGAAATCTTAATTATTTGTGAGTTCTTGTCCTTCTGTAAAATCTCTGCCAAGCAAAATCAATTACCCCATTGTCTTTCTTCCCTTAGCCCTTTGTTTCCATACTACTTGAGGAGCATTTACAGCTGCCTCTCCTACTATGACTTCCTGCTTGTGGAAAGTGACTAATTAGTCCATCTTCTAACCTCAGAACTCAGTATAGCACTTAAATACAATAGATATTTTAACAAATATATGAATTAAATGTATTCAAATTTAATTTATTTTCATAGCTAATGATTATTTTGATTACTTTGATTTTAATGATAAATTTCAGAAAATTTAAGTTTATTTTCCCTCCTTTTTTCCTCAATAAAAGAATGAGGTAATGATGGTGACATTACCAATCATTCTGAAATTGTCTTGATTAGGTGAATATGATATGATACTCATTTCCTCTTGAGTAATTCAGTAACAAACACATCCAACCATTGTGAACTCCTTTAAGGTGGAGAGAGAGAGATAGGCCTCATCTACTTACAGTTGATCAGGGCTGAGTAATGGGCCTGAATAAGAAAACCGATGAAGAAAGTTTCTACCCTATCCTTTCTGTGCTCTTCTACAGATATATAGATTTGTACCTCAAGTTACTTAAACAAAAGGCTGTTTGATGTCTAGACTTTTTCTTTTCCAACTTTAGCCCTCCCTTCTTTTCCATTTCAGGTATATCGCAGACATAAAAATGTTATAAGGTGACTCTTGATACTTGATATTCTCCCTTAAATATTTTCAGACCATGAATAAATGGCATATCCATTCTGATAGCCTGTTTGGGGTTACATTTTTAATAATTTATATCCCATACTTCCAGATATTCCACGCATAAGACACGATCTCATTATCAATTGTGTATTTTGTTTCAACTTTATTAGGCCCAAACAAAGATTCACCAATAGATAGAAAAACACATTACTGTAATATATTGGGATTTGGGTTGGTAACAGGAAGCTATGGCTTCCAGAGATCCAAATAGCCTTGTTTGTGATGTTAGAAGGAAACCAAAAGAGTTGTTCACTTAGGTCCAGTTTTAAACAAGCAGAACAACATATTTTACAATAATATTTCTGGTCACTCTGTAAATGCTTTTGGGTAAGTCAGCTGTTCAAGGCATTGTGTTAGATGCTTTGAGGAATAAAAGATGAAAAAAAACACAGTTATTTCCTTAAAAGAGACTGCAATAGAAGTTAGCCTTTTCCATCATTACAGTTAAATTCATCTTGTAACTGCCAAACAGAGACATATGTGCCAAACACAACTTGCTAGAATTTATTTAAATAGTCATTGTTAGGTTCTGCAGTTCAATTTCTTTTTTTTTAAGATTTTATTTATTTATTCATCAGAGAGAGAGAGCACAAACAGGGGTAGTAGCTGGCAGAGGGAGAAGCAGGCTCCCCACTGAGCAAGGAACCTAATGCAGAATTGGATCCCAGGACCCTGGGATCATAACCTGAGCTGGAGGCAGATGCTTAACCCACTGAGCCACCCAGTTGTCCCTCTGCAGTTCAATTTCAATTAATTCAGCACAACTTAAGTTTATTTAACTTGGACACTTTTGGTATTAGAAGATGTCTTTTAGGGAGGGCACGTGTTGTAATGAGCACTGGGTATTATATAAGACTGAAAAATCACAGACCTGCACCCCTGAAACAAATAATACATTATTCTTTAATTAGTTGAATTTAAATTTAAAAAGTTTAAAAAGATGTCTTTTACATTGTCATTCACCAAGTATATAAAAGCATAAAAAAATGCACTACTAAATTATGGTAGTTAACAATGCAGCCTATAACCTAGTTCTAGACTGACTGGGCTCAAACTCCAGCTTAGACAATTATCACGAGTCACCTAGGTTGAGTTACATAAGTCCTGGCAAAACAACAACAACAACAACAACAAAAGTGGGACTATATCAAACAAAAAATCTTCCAAGCAAAGGAAATCATCAATAGAGTCAAATGGCAACTTACGAAATAAGAGAAAATATTTGTAAAACACTTATCTGATATAGGGTTAATCTTCAAAATATATAAAGAACTCCTATAACTCAAGCAAAAACACTAATAACTCAATTTTTTAAATGGGCTAAGAATTTGAATAGACATTTCTCCAAAGAAGATATACAAATGACCGAAAAACACAAAACAAAACTCTGTATCTCTATCAGGGAAATGCAAATCCAAACCAGAATGTGATATTACCTCACACCTGTCAGGATGGCTATTACTAATAAAAAGAAAAAATATTGGTGAGAATGTGGAACAATTGGAACTCTTGCACACTGTTGGTGGGAATGCAAAATGGTGTAACTGCTACTATGAAATATAGTATGGGGGCTCCTCAAAAAATTAAAAGTAGAGCTACCACATCCACATGATCTAGCATCCCATTTTTGGGTATTTAACCAAAAGAATTGAAATTAAGATGTTGAAGTGATATTAGTACTCCCATATTCACTGCAGCATTATTTATAATAGCAAAGACATGAAAACAGACTAAATGTCCATGAACAGATGATTGGACAAAGAAAATGTGGCATATAAACAGCATTTTTCACAGAACTGAGCAAATAATACTAACATTCCTATACAACCACAAAAGATCCCAAATATTCAAAGCAATCTTGAGGAAGAAGAATGAAGCAGGAGATGTCAAAATTCTAGATTTCAAGATATAATGCATAGCTACAGTAATAAAAAAATATTACACTGGCCTAAAAATAGACATGTAGTTCAATGGAACAGAATAGAGAACTCAGAAATAAATCCACATATATATGGTCAACTGATCTATGACAAAGACGTAAGAATATACAATGGGGAAAAGATAGTCCCTTCAACAAATGGTGCTGGGAAAACTGGACAGCTACATGCAAAAGAATGAAACTGGATCAACATTTCCTACACCATACATAAAAATAAACTCTAGGGGCACCTGGGTGGCTCAGTGGGTTAAGCCTCTGCCTTCGGCTCAGGTCGTGATCTCAGGGGTCCTGGGATCGAGCCCCACATCGGGCTCTCTGCTCAGCATGGAGCCTGCTTCCCCCCCTCTCTCTTCCTACCTGTGATCTCTCTCTGTCAAATAAATTAAGAAAAAAAAAAAACTCTAAATGGATTAAAGACCTAAATGTGAGACCTGAAACCTAAAAAATCCTAGAAGAGAACATAGGCAGTAATTTCTCTGACATTGGCATTGGTAGTAACAACATTTTTCTAGATTTATTTCTTAAGGTAAGGAAAACAAAAACAAAATTAAACTATTGGGATTATATCAGTATAAAAAGCTTTTGCACAGTGAAAGAAATCACCAACAAAACAAAAAGGCAGCCTACTGAATGGGAGAAGATATTTGCAAATGATATACCTGATAAGGGGTTAATATCCAAAATATAAAAAGAATTTATACAACTCAACACCAAAAAAACAAATGACTTGATTAAAAAATGAGCAGAGGACCTGAATAGACATTTCACCAAAGAAGACATACAGATAGCCAATAGACATATGGAAAAATGCTCAACATTACTGGTCACCAGAGAATGGAAATAAAAAACCAAATGAGACATCACTTTATACCTGTCAAAATGGCTAGAATAAATAACATAAGAAATAGCAAATGTTGGCGATTATGTAGAGAATTTTGTTAAAAGAGTAGATTTCACATTAACTGTTCTTACCAAAATAAAATAAAAAGTAACAAAAATTACACAAATCCCTGTATTGTAGTTCCCTTGTCTGCAAAATGGAGTTAAAAATAATGGTTACTTACAGGCTTGTTGTAAAGATTAAAACATATATGAAGTGCCTTGAAGAGGATATGGCTCAGGCAAATATTCTGTAAGTGTTACCTATTCCTATTTTTACTTGAGTGTAAGAACCAGCTATCTAATTGTACCAGTATTCTCCTATTGTGACACAAAGAGATTGGATACAAAGAAATGCTCAATAAATCATTCATTCAACAACTTTTTGAATTCTCATGTTTCAGGTGTTATTTAGTGTCCCAGGGATAGAGTTAAAGTGAACAATATAAAGTTTTTAGTCTTAAGGGCTTTCATTCTAATGGAGGAAACTGAAAATAATTTTAACTATTAGTAAATACTTCGAAGAAAAAGAAGGCAGTCTAAAGGATAGAGAGTGATGGGGGATATTAGTGGAATAGACTGTTTTGATGTAATGGCCCTTAAGGAAATGATTTTTGAGCATAGACTTGAGTGAAGTGATAGAGTAAGTGCTGGGAAAACCAATGAGAATACTAGAAAGTGGAAACAGCAAATGTAAAGACAATGAAGCAGAATTGAATTCAGGGGTTAAGAGCAAACAGGAGCAACATTTAGTATTTAGAGATAAGGTGGGAGTAGCCAAATAATTTTGGATTAATAGTAGACACATTTAATGGATCAAAAGAAATGATGGAGCATCATGATTAAAAAATACTCCAGGAAAAAAAGAACCATATGATCCTCTCAATAGATGCAGAAAAAGCACTTGACAAAATACAGCATCAATTCTTGATTAAAAACCCTCAACAATGTTGGGATAGAGGTACATACCTCAACACCATAAAGGCAGTATACAAAAGACTCACAGCTAATATCTTCACTGGGGAAAACCTAAGACTCTTTCCCCTGTGGTCAGGAACAAGACAAGGATGTCCATTCTCCCTGTTACTATTTAACAAAGTCCTGGAAGTCACTTGCAGAAGAATGAAACTAGACAGCCACATGTAAAAGAATGAAACTGGACCACTTTCTCACAATATATACAAAAATAAATTCAGAATGGATGAAAACTTGAATGTGAGAGAAGAGACTATCAAAATCCTAGAAGAGAATACAGGCAGAAACCTCTTTGACCTTGGCCATAGCAACTTCTTACTAGAAACATTATCAGAGGCAAGGGAAACAAAATAAAAATTCGAACTGTTAGGACTCATCAAGATAAAAAGCTTCTGTGTAGCAAAGGAAACAATCAACAAAACTAAAAGGCAGCCTATGGAATGGGAGAAGATATTTGCAAATGACATATCTGATAAAGGGTTGGTATCCAAAATCTATAAAGAACTTATCAAACTGAACACCCAAAAAAACAAATAGCTTAGTTAACAAATGGACAGAAGATATAGACACATTTCCAAAAAAGACATCCAGATAAGTAATAGACACATGAAAAGATACTCAAAATCATTCATCAGCAGAGAAATACACATCAAAACTGCAATGATATATCATCTCACACCTCTCAAGATGGCTAAAATTAACAACACAAGAAACAATAGCTGTTGGTGAGGATGTAGAGAAAGGGGAACACTCTTACACTGTTGGTGGGAATGAAAACTGGTGCAACCACTCTGGAGAAGAGTATGGGGTTTCCTCAAAATGTTTAAAACTGAACTACCCTATGATCCAGCAATTTCACTACTAGTTACGTACTCAAAGAATACAAAAATACAGATTCAAAGGGATACATACACCTGATGTTTATAGCAGCATTATTAACAATAGCCAAACAAGGGAGAGAGCCCAAATGTTCTTGGACTTATAGACTGATAAATGGGTAAAGAAGATATGGTGGATATATATAATGGAATATTAGTCAGCCATCAAAAGGAATGAAATCTTGCTATTTGCAATGATATGGATGGAGTTTGAGTATATTATGCTAAGTGAAATAAGGCAGTCAGAGAAAGAAAAATACCATATGATCTCACTCATATATGGAATTTAAGAAAGAAAACAGATGAACATATGGGAAGTGGGGAGAGAAAAGAGGAGAGGGAAAAGTCAAAGAGACTCTTAATGATAAAGATCAAACTGAGGGTTGAAGGAGGGAGGTGGGCAGGGAATGGGCTAGATGGGTGATGGGTATTAAGGAGGGCACTTGTGATGAGCACTGGGTGTTGTATATAAGTAATGAATCGCTGAATTCTACTCCCGAAACCAATTTTGCACTGTTAACTACCTAATCTTTATATTTAAAAAATATATATACTGTGTGCTTATAAAAAATAAAATAAATAAATAAAAAATACTCCAGGAAGTATAAAATCTTATGGAAATTAGGGACAGTAATTAGATATATTTGTAAGAAAGTGTTCAGGATATTAAATAGAACTTTTTCAGTTGTTTGTAACTAAAAAGTAGATCTGAGTAGCACCCTCCCTATGAGAAACTCTGAAGAGATGCCAAAAATTGGGACCACACACTGTCCCCCACCAAAGGTAAGCACACAGTGAGGTGAAATAATTTGTCCTCCTAACAACACCCAGTGCCCAGCTGTCAATATGTATAAAGAGAAAACTAGGGAAAATAGTATGAAAGACAGCAAACTCCTGGAGAGCACAGTGTTCATAGGAAAAGGTTATTCATCTTCCTCAGGGAAAAAGAGAGGTTATTTTTTCTTACTGAAGCCAAATAATGGAAGCCCACTGGGAGAATCATGTGTAAAGATCATGTGTGTGTTTGTGTGTGTGTGTGTGTACACGCAAGAGGAAAAATTGACCTCTCCTTCCTCAGCTGGATGGATGATAAGCTACAGAACACACAAGTGTACCTGGAGCTGCTATGGCAGAGTCCTGTGGTTAAGAGTCTTCTTGGAGAAGTTAAGTACTTGCTACCTGAAGTTGGGGAGCCACTTGTGGACCAAACATGGCTGTTCACTTTTAGTCATAGATTTTTAAAGAAGAGCTCAATAGAGTAGCTTACACTAACAGAGTAGGAAGGGATGCAGTCTAGAATTTGTTACTGACAGGGAATAAAGAGCCTACTCTAACAAACCCTAGTATTTTGTGGTTCTTTAAGGTTTGGAAAGTGATCTCAGTTGTTCCCATAGCTATATACAGAGCAACGTGAAGGAAAGGAAAGAGGCAAGATAGTTTCTAAGTTAAGGAAAAATCCAGCTAGAGAAAGAGTTAGGGGAAGAACTGGTGTCAGAGCCCAAAGTGGACATGATTGATTCTCCCTGATGAATTCCTCAATCACTGAGAGAGCTAGGGTAAAGCTGAATTCCACCCACACCAGCACAGACCTCTCAGTAGTAGAATCTATTACCCATAGACAAAACTGGATTAAACCACAGAAAGACCTGGCATGCCACTGCATACCAAAACATGCTTGATTATGTAAGTTTTTTGCCTCTATCTTCCCTCTCTGACCCCCAAACTAGAGCTGAGTAGGGAGGAGAGAGGAACCAAACCCTCCCAACTTCTCTACTCCAAGCAGTCAGCATCACAGTTCAAGCTTATGTTGAGGGGAAAAAGAAAGTGATCTTATTTACATCAGATTCACAATTGAAGTTTTAAACTAGACAAAAATTTTAATAACTGAAATTAGTAGAAAATGATGCAATGTGCCAAGATTTTATAAAGGGCTATGAACAGGAGATTCAACACATTATGTTTGGAAGCTTTGATTGAAGTAAAAATAACTATTTTGCATTTATGCTCCTGTTGAGATACATTACAAAAGTAACCAAGCAGGGACGCCTGGGTGGCTCAGTAGGTTGGGTGGCTGCCTTCGGCTCAGGTCATGATCCCAGCATTCTGGGATCGAGTCCCACATCCGGCTCCTTGCTCGGCAGGGAGCCTGCTTCTCCCTCTGCATGTGCCTGCCACTCTGTCTTCCTGTGCTTGCTCGATCTCTCTCCCTCTCTCTCTCTGATTTAAAAAAAAAAAAAAAAGTAACCAAGCAATAAAACATGATTTCATCCAGCTCTTCAGTTTTTAAAGACTTTATTTATTTTAGGGAGCGAGAGCAAGAAAGATGGGGGTGGGGTGGGGGAAGGACAGAAGGAGGGGGAGAGAGAGAATCTCCAGCGTATTCCATGAGTGTAGAGCCTGACGTGGGGCTTGATATCACAACCTCACAATCTGACCTGAGCTGAAATGAAGAATTGATAGCCTAATTAATTGAGCCACCGATGTGCCCCCAGCTCCTTAGTTTTGATAAAATATTTATTCTGCCAGCTGCCTTTTTGGTTTAACAAAGTAAATGTGATCTTCCTTCAATCAACAACATAGGATACTAACTCCCCAGGCCTTTGTGAAGGCTATGAACTCAGACCATTTCCTGTTCTGTTCATTTAAACGTCCTCTGAGAGGAGTTACTTCAGAAAGTTCATCTAGGCAACATGGATACCTCTAAGTAGGTACTTTGAGTTCTCCTGTGGATCAAGCTAGAGCAGTGGAAATATACATTTTTGACAGCATAAACATATCTCCTAAAAAATCCATCACCAACCTTAGCTTCAAATTTATGCTCTCAGGCTTCTTTGAATTTATTGTAAAAATAATTATATAAAATTCTCTCCTATTTAAGTAATTAAGAAAAAAAAAGGATCTTGTGAAACTAAACCTGACTTTTAAAAAATCATCTGGATAAGCAACTCTTGAACAAAACTGGATTAATAAGATTTCTTGCATACTTAACTACATGACAGATTTCTTGTCCCAGGTCCCTTACTCAAAAACACTTCAAAAAAAACAGGTGGAAGCCAAGTTAGAGATAAGGATTCTTCCCCGATGCAGTTAAAGGGAGAGGGAAGGACCAGAAATTTCTTTGGCAAACAGTTCCATCAATGGCATTTGTGTTTGATGGCTTTGCTTCAAATACAGTACACTCTTTGCAGAGAACAGCCAGATGTTCAGAGTGGGAGTGGCACTCTTCAACCAGCTGATGCAGGAAGTCATCTATCCTCATCTACCTCTTCCTTTGCAACCTAAACGCAATACCAGGAACCCTAGTGAGTACAATACCTGGTTACAAGACAAGGCTGGGCTAGCTGATGTAGTCTTCTCCATTGAAAAAGTAATGGACGGAATGGGCTGAGAAACAACTACAGCATGATGGTGTTCAATAGAAAGGGCTTACAGGGGCAAAAGGAAAGGTTTCAGAGATAGGTACTGATAGGTTAGTGAAAAATAAATCACATTTTGGCTAAGAAAATAAGACAGAGGAAAGGAGAGTCAGAGATAGCTGGTTCCCCAGCAGCATTCTTACGTGATCTCTTCTTACTGGATAGAGTCCAAAGGTTAATTATATTGATGTTCTTTGTTTTCTCAGCTTGAACAAATTAAAGTGCACAAGAACCTTCAAAACAATACATGATAGGAGGAAATGGAGCCACAAATGACAATAACTGTGTCTACTCTGATAACTCACTCATTCACAGGTTTAACATTGGTCAGTCTGTAATGCACAACCCAATAAACTGACCAATAAAAGGATTGTTTTGGCATTACATAACCTAGGTATAACTTTGAGGGCTTCCATAAATTAATTATATTATTATGCATAAGCATGCATATATTACCAGGCATAAAAGAACTTGATTCAAGCTAGGGGATATTTAAACAATGATAAAAATAATCCATGACTAGCCACACTGACACTATACTTCTTTAGCATACTCATGCTTATGGCCATCAGATGCCTCACTGTTATGACGTTGCTAAGTATAGGAAGGGCTGTGGAATAGTTTGTTGGCTAGTAAAAATACCTGTGGTCAACTTGTTATTTTACTAGTTTCGCGATGTAACGTATCTACTGAGGGTTTCTGGAGGACTCAAATTCACAAATATATTTCTCCTGACTCTGCTTCCACATTTCATGGAAGGACACAGGGAAAACAGACTGCCCTGATCTCAGTCACAAAGAGGAGGATAACTCTTTAAATACATTTCTTTACACCAGTTTAAGGCAAAAGGATTACAAAATAAAATTAATGATTTTAGAAAAACAGCAATCAAGAAAATAAATATTCGAATGAAAGACAAACTTTTGCTCTAAAATCCTTTTTTTCCTCTTAGAGACCAATAAAGTTAAAAATGATTGACTTTGTTTTTGTATCTTACAACTCTTAAGAATAACTGTTAAAGAAATACCTGAATATAAAATGCTCCATTTGGTGGATAATTTAGTCTAATGTTTGATTCCTCCTTCCTTCTCTATCCTTCAAATGTCTACTAAAGTATATGTAATATCATGAAATTTGATAACACACACAAATGCTCTTTGAGTAGCCTGAACGAAGGCCATTAACGTAGGAAGGATATATTTAGGATTGATTATCTTTTGGTTGACATCCACTCGTTCTCTATCTGCATATCCTTAATCTCTGGTTTTCTGTAATTCTAGCATATATCCATAATGTTTTCAAAAAATTATGAAAGCCCTCTCGTTTTCTGCATCTATATTTTTAGGTGCACATAACCTTAAGTATATACAACCATAGGACCATATAAATAATTTATTTGAGTTTGGAATCTGGATTTTAGTAAAGAAAAAAGTCACAAGATTCTGTTAATATGAGTCTGACCAGGTTTTGGCCCAGGGATACACTAAAGAGGGATCTGTTTTTCCTTGAAAACAAGAATATAATCAATATTTTCATTGAATATGGGGTAAAATAGAATATAGCATTATTAAGCCAGTGAGGCTTTCATTAGTGAGGCTTTCACTTTTTAAAGGCTGTATAGTAGGAACAATTTGATCTTGTAACCTGGAAGTTTTTACTTTACTATTGTTGCCTCTTTATTTCTGGCTAAATTATATTTTCAAGTGAGTAGACAGAAACCTGATCCTATATGTTTAATAGCTTCAGGTAAATGTACGGCTATTTATTCTTCAGTCTTAAGTGATCTATTGGCCGGAATAAAAAGGGTACATTTGATGCTCTCTCTAGTCCCAAGAACAATGTGTACCAACATACAGGTTTCTTGGTTACTGCCAGAGAGTGATTCTAATTCTTGGTAGCCTAATCACACACTTACTATGGATCCCAACTTCTGCATCTGTTTAGATGAACCACTGGCAAAATGGATGTGTGGCAATATTCAACAGTGCCCAAAAAATGAATGAATGAATGAATAGGAGTACTAATCTGCCTTCTTTATGGTGATTTTTTAGAACTGATCACACATATTCTCTTCCTCTTTCCTTCTTATTCTCTTTCCATGCGTATTTTTGTGGTCCCATATATACTAAGAATAGGATTACTGTCTGTTAACAATTCAGTCTAGTAGAGTTGAGATACAAGTAAACAAAAAATTCTCACTCAATGCAGTAAGGGTTATGATATCACAAGAGCCCAGAGGAAGAACACCTAATTTCATTTATGGGGATTAAGGACGGTGATTTGAGGATTATGCCTAACACAAATACACAGGTATCTGCATATACATGTATAAACACACACTTTTTAAGTACATTACTTGCTTTTCAGAAGTAAGACAGTAACGACTCAGAGTTGGCTGATATGCTTGTCTCCAGTATAGTGAGAGAAATATACTGTCTCAATTGGGGGTTAATATTTATAAACAACTTGACTTTTCTGAAAGAATGAATTCACATAATTTGAATATACTAATACTTTTCTAATCTCTATTGTATTTTCAACTGCTGATTATAGTCAATACCAAAAGAAAACTTTCATTATATGCAGGCTAGAGTAGAAAGCAAGTTGGATAATTTTTTTTTAAAGATTTTATTTATTTATTTGACAGAGAGAGATCACAAGTAGACGGAGAGGCAGGCAGAGAGAGAGAGAGAGGGAAGCAGGCACCCTGCTGAGCAGGGAGCCCGATGCGGGACTCAATCCCAGGACCCTGAGATCATGACCTGAGCCGAAGGCAGCGGCTTAATCCACTGAGCCACCCAGGTGCCCCAAGTTGGATAAATTTTTAAAATATAGGTATTACTCCTGGTTTGTGGGTCATAAACTATATGATTTTGACCGTCATTTAACATTTAAGTTAAAAGTTCATTTCTTCACTGAAAACATGAGGAAGCAAAGCAATGTGATTTTAAGATCTCTTCTAAATTTAAACATCTGACCTTTATAAAAATTTGGGTTTACATGAACACTTTTAAGCTAGCATAATCTTAAGGCAATAGCTTTTAAGTTCCTGCTCCTAGAAAGTGCTTATAAATTATTTATGTTCTCCAGCTCCATATAAAATTTGACTTTGTCCTACTAGTCACACACACAGTTCTCATCACACCAGTCAAGACCCGTCAGACTGGTTCTATTTAGATCATGAGTGACTTCTTTCTTCACCTTAATCCAGCCCATGAAATTGCTGATATAGCCTGGATGCACGCACTTGACTGCAGACCTTGGTCTCCACAGGACTCTTCCCTGCTGGTCAGCAATGTATCAGTGAGTTCCCTTTTCTTTTGTCTTGAGATTACTTGTAGTTTAAAATGGCAAGAACCACACCAGGGAATGTGTGGATCTTTAATTTACTATTTGTTTAATATAGAAACATACTTTTGATATTTAACATGCAATTATGTCAAGAAGTACATTTCTCTTCTTTCTGTATTAGTGTTCCTTGTCATCTTAGGATTCATCCTAAAATGTTTTTCTATATACTTTCAGATAAGTTTAACAAAGGATAAAGGTACATCATGTTTGACAGCTGTCTTTTAGTTAGCTAGTTAGCTAGTTTCAAGAATAGAACATGTTTTTAGCTTGGACTTTGTTTTATTGAGAAAATACTCTTATTTTCAAAGGTATACATGAGAAAAAAATAAATCTGAGGTCATGCAGATCAAAATTACATTCATTTCTGTTTAAAAAACTGTAAATGTTTCTCAAGAGTAAGAAATAATTTAAGAAGATAGTATGATTAAATTATTATAGTTGATTTAAAAAATAAATCCAATGATGTACCTGACCACAATCACTTCTCTAACAGATAAGTCAAAATTATTTTGAGATTGTTTTCTTTAAAAGTTAGAAATTAAATAGTAATAAGGTTTCCATGTACTAGTTTGGGCTCTGAAAAATATTTTATCTTTAGTTTAAAATTCTATTTTCTCTAATTCATATTTTGGCATATCATTTTATAAAAAAAACTTCTAGTTTGAGAAGAAAACAGTTTGGAAATGTAAAACTTCCAGTGGACTCTTAATAGGGAAAAACACTCAGGCTCTGTCATTAATAGAAAGTTTTCTACATACTTGTTATGAAAAGTTTAATACTCTTCTGTACATGTTAATGAGGCTACTAAGAGCTACAGACATAACAAATTTAGTCAGACTTCTTAAGCCTCCCTGCCTTTTGTGAGTACTTCCTCATAATCCATGATTTATTTTTCTGTCCTACCCTTTTTACTACGTTATCTGTAAGAATAGTGCTATAGAAAAGAGAGGTTTTATTTAAACATATAATCACTATCAAACTGAAGATACTAAATGGATTTCAGGCTTTGTCTATGCTAGATATCAGTTAGTCTAGAATTTGTGTAGAGTAGTTATTATGTGGGGGTATTGGGATGCATTTTTCTGAGTGTACTCTCTAATCTGAAGCAAAAGATACACCTATTTTTTGGTCCTACTTCAGAGTAGAGGGAAGATAATCTCTCAAAGAAAAAAAAATAAACAAACAAAAAAATTCCTTTCTGGTCTAAAACTCTATAAAAAAGTGGAGCATATCTATGTTTGTCAACCTAGGAGATGTTAAGAAAATGGGCTAGAGTGGAAAGGGATTAAATTTAATATGCACATTTTCCAGACCAAGTGCGCTAACTGGAATGCTTTGAAGAAAGAGATGTAATTGAAATATGTAGACAATTTTTTTAAGGATGTTGTTCGTAATTGGGGAGGCATATAAGAAACACTGTGGGGTTTATCAAATGGCACACTCCTTCCTCTTTAGCCAAATCTCTAAGAGCCCTTTCCCTCACTTCACCTGTTCTAAATGAAAACCAATATTTTAGAATTTAAAGGTAAGAAGACATTCGGACCAGGTAAATATTATTCTTCATATTCTTCCATTTCCCTCAAACTCTTATTTTTTTGCTATTCTTTCAGCATGAAAAGAATAACACTTGGATTTTATAAAAATGCACACACAGAGAGCAGAAGGTTAAAGAAAACTTTATCAGGAATAAGTTTAAGGAGAAGAGAGTTGGGAAGAGAAGAATATATTTATTAAATAAATATTTATTGGTGATGAGTATATATGCCAACTGTAGTTACCAGCAATCACTGATAAGAATTAAGGATAAGCAGAATGAATTTATAGACAATATCTACATAAATTTAGATAGACTGAGATGAAATGAGTAATATTCAAATCTAAAAAAATGGACAACTTTAATTTTTACTTAGTAAGATCAGAGCTACATCTTAGTCTGTGTGTGGGCCATGGATCCCCTCCATTAGAATCACTGGGTGCTTATTAAAAATAGAAAAGTTTAGTTCCAATCCCAGAAATTCTCATGGATCTCTGGTTGAGACATGGCAATGATATTTTTATTTAAAAGTTACACAAGTAATTCTTAGTCACACTAAATTTTGAGAAATGTACAGCATAAAGTCATAAAAAAGAAAGGAACATGTAAGATAGAAAGGAATTAAAGCAGAAATGAAATAGGTCAGCTTTTAGAAGAGGCAGCCCTTTGTTTTATTTAAATTGGTATAATTATTTCTTAATGGGTGGTGATCTCTCCCTAGTCACCTTTCCCTCCAAGGGAGAAGAGCATCCATTTATGCAATGTAGTGATGATTAAGGAAGAGAGGATAAATTCAGGAAGTATGGGAAACTGATGGGAGTACAAAACATGATTTGGGGAGTTTATGTCTAACAGAGAAGATGTTGGTTTAAATTAAAAATCTGTTTTCAGTGAAACCTTAACATAGAGCCAGCCAAGCGTATCTCCCCTCCCCATCCCAACTTGAAGTCAGTCAGTAGTGGTACCGAAGGGTTACCATATTGAGGTTTAGGCCCAGAGCTGCTATGGGATCCTGCTCCAAGTTTTGACAGGGCCTCACTTCATCAGCTACCATCAGTCCTGGTCCATGTAACAATTTTTATTGAGTTCTCATTGTATATTAAATTCTGTGTGGAAGAAAACTACCTGTGGAACACCTATTATGTATAGTACATTTTGTAAAATGCGATCTCATTTAATTTTGGAAATACCTTGAGAAACACTTATTGCAATAACTCCTTTAAAAGACGGAATCAGTGCAACTCAGGCTGTGCAGCATTAGTAAGTGTTGGATGTAGAATCTGAGCTTGGCTTTCCTGGCTCTAAGGTGTATAGTGAACACATTGTCTATCACGTGTGCAGAGCTAAAGGAAGAGTCTTTTGAAAGTTTGCATTCTGACAGAGATAAGGAATACACACACACGTACACACACAGATACAGACCTAGAGAAATTGCAGATGTATTAATAGTCATAGATGGCTATACACTGTCTAGGCAAAGAAACAGATCATACACAGGTTGATGTGAAATAATGTACATACATGCTGAAAGAGGAAGGGTGGTGGTATAATTTTACTTAAGAAACATTTTAGAGATGCATGGAATGCCCTTTCTTAGATTTTCTTAAAACTGTCTTTGTATTTAAATAAGATGAAAATATGACCTAACTCTCTACACTATCTTAAAGGTGATCAGTGACTGAGAGCATAGCACCTTAATTGCATCATCACTGTTTTCTTAAAAGGATTACAGCATTTGCTATTTCATGAAAATCAAGTTCACTTAGTACAGTGTATCATGGAAGGATTCGTCAGTCTGTGGTAACTGTAACTGTCTCAATGAACCTTATTGTTATTTTTTCATTGTTGTCTGCTTTCCTCCAAAAATATGTCATTGCTTCGATACAAGGAGGGAATAAATAGAACAATTCAAGAAAAAAGGCAAAATCATGAGTTTCAATATCAGCGTTGAGATTCATAAGTATGCCTGATGGCTTTAGTTCTTGAGAATGGGGTGAGTTGGGCATTTGTGGAGCAGTCATCTAAGATGGAAGATGGTCCATGCTCTGACTGCCTTTCATGGCTTGGTCAGCATTAGGTTTTAGAGGAAATGCACAAAGCACTTCTCAAAATGCACTCCTTCAGACATTTTTTCATCAAAGATGGTGGGGGGGAATTAGGAAGAATGATCTCACAATTTCAAACATAATTTAATACATTGGAAATTAATGGATTAGAGAATAGGAAACTTCTAAGAGGTTGAGGGGAAAAAAATGGGTGTAGGGACACCAAGTCATGCCAGAATCTGCGTGCCAAAACGTCTCCCACTTACATATATGGTCTGTGTGGTTGGGCAATTTGTGAGATTTTTAGAATAGTAATTCTGAGGTAATAGAACTAAGGGGAATCCAAAGTACCATGTATCATGACTAAATTCTACCCTCCAATCTTTCATCTGAAAATGTCAGAGGATAACTCTTTTTCAAAGCTGCAAAAGCAGATATAGAAGAACTTATCACTTTGTTTAAAGTTAAACTGTGAGTCAGTACAGAACAAAGTAACAATTGCCGTCATTTGTTTTACATGTTCTATGAGCCAACTACTGTTCTAAAACATCACAAGTGTTTAATCTTTAAAACAACCTATGGTTATATTATTATACACATTTTATAGATGAGGAAATTAAGGTTCAGATGATAACATTATCTAGTCAGAGGTAATACATGGCAGAACTGGGAATTAATCTAGGTCCATCTGACTCCAAACCTATGCTCCTAACTACAGTGGTGTAACCATCCTCACGTCTCTTGTATCCACTTTGGTAGTTCTACTGCTAGGATGATTTAACTGTCTGATTGTGTCAAAAGATATAAAAGTTATATTTACAAGGAACAATGCTATTATTCAATGAATAGTCTTCTCAGTGGACCTCCAAGGCTGGTAGACAGGAAGCAGTGCTATCGGTGTTCTATAAAGTAGGTGATACAACCTTCAAAGATTAGGTAATTTGCATGTGGTTACAGGAATTGGTGCGTCAGTCAGCACTAGAGATAGAATCTGTTCTTCCTGTTCACCTGTAAACCTAATCCAATACCATGAAGTAGAAGGGTTAAATTAACACAGATGTTCACATGACTCAGGAAATACTATTGCTATTATCACTATTACATTTGAAGATGTATAGAAATATATGGCCTTTTAAAAATTAGTTGTTCATTTTAAAAACTGACATGCCAGGTCACATTTAGCAAAATCCAGAGAGGGTACATATAACAGGAAAAAAAAAAAAAACAAGTGTATATTCTGTATAGTTGATTCCACCATTTATTTTCTTATTTGGTATTTATCAGCAACACTGTAAAGTAGATAATTTTAATATTACCATGAATTTACAGGTAGGGAAACCAAAGATTAGGAAGACAGAGATTTCCAAATCTCTGAGGAAGTGATTGGTAGAGCTGGAGTTGGAACATACGTCTTTCTTAGTTGAATTCCGTTTTGCACATAAGACCTAATGCAAACCCTTGACACATGGAACAGAGTTACTATGGGTGAAATGGCACTAATCTTGGGAGCCTCACTGCTCTATCTTCTCCTTATCCCCTTAGGCACACAGGAGGCAATTTGAGGGACTTTCAACCCACTTTGAAAGCAAATTAATTTCTCACTATGAAGGAGGATATAGTGACAACAGACAACATTTGTGGAGCACTGACTGTGTGCCTGGCCTGATGCCAATTGCTCTGTGGGCATTATTTCATTTAACCCTCGAAGAACCCTATACTTAGGTCCTATCAGTAGCCCCATTTATGGGTGGGGAAATGTAGAATCTGAGAGAGTGAGTAATTTCAGACCCACCTAGTGAGTGAGAGGCAGAGCCAGGACTAAATCCAAAGTGTTGGAGGCCAAAACCCAGACCTTTATCCAATAAGTAAGAAATTGAAATCATTTGCTTAAAGTCATAGAGTATAGTCAAGAGTATCTTAAAATCAGCTGCTAGAGAACATTACATAAAAATATTTTATCATCTTTCCCATATAAACTATAAAAAATTAGTTTCCGAAAGATACCGTTTCCCAAAGATAATTACAAAAAAGTGGCAATTCACCTTGATTGCAACTAATTTGTTTTGCATATTGTAATAGCGTTAGATTTAGCTATATATGAGGGACAAGAAATTTAGGGTAACAGTGGCTTATAAAAAATGGAATTAGTATAAACAAGTCTGGAGGCAGGCAGATAGGCCTGTGGACAAGGAACACTATTCTATTTTCCAAGATGGCTATGTGCTCAACAAATATCAAAGATTGTATTATTAAGAAAAAGTTATTTGGGGTAGACACCGACAAGGATCTACTACAGACATGTTAAGTTTGAATGACTAGAGGTATATGCTGTTGTGATGAAAAGAAGGCAGTAGATGTATGGGTCTGAAGGTTAGCCAAGTGATCTGAGCTGCAGTTATGGATCTGGTAGTCATCAGCAAGTACATGTAAATTAAGGCCCTAGCATTGGTAACTGAAGATATTTTATTCTTTTGGATAAAATAACACCTTTCTTATAGTTTTATGGTATTAATTTGGTGTTCCATTCAAAAGTTAAGACTCAATACTTCCACCTATTACAGGTCAGCAGCTGGGGCAGGAAATTCATTAATCAAGAAATCTCACTTCTGGGAAAATAAACATTAATAGAATCCATGCATTTTCCAATTGCCCTTCATTGATACATTAATTCCAGTAGGGTTTTATTATAAAAAGGAATTTCTAGGTTATTGGAGGGATTCTTTGTGTGTGGCTTACAGTGTTTGCCAGGAAAACAGCAATCCGGAGTATACCATATAGTTTATATGGGAAAGATGATAAAATATTTTTATGTAATGTTCTCTAGCAGCTGATTTTAAGATACTCTTGACTATACTCTATGACTTTAAGCATGTGTCTTTCAACTGACACATTCCAATTCTAAGGGCCATTATTGTTTTACATAAAATGAAATTTCATGGTTCTAGGGATTTTAAAACTGGCTTAGGAGGCAAGTAATAAAATTTATGACTTCCTCATATGAAACGTGAATTATTTAAAATCACTTACAGTTCCTTACTTCGTTCCACTTCTCTGGCATGTGGCAACCAGAAAAATGAGACATTTGAAAAATTATGTTAAAGCTAATTGTTTAGTAATTGCTGAATTTTAATTATAATATATTAAGCATTTTTAAGTAATGTGAGGCACGGAACACTAAATTTGATGGAAATTAAAGAGTATCTAGATCAGTTAAAATCCTCATTGTTTTTTAACAGATGAGGAAAATGAGAGGACACTCAACATCACACAAGTTGGGGATTAAGGGATGCTGGAACCTATGTGATGTTGAATATGCTTTCAGGTTTCTCATCTCAGAATTTTCAGACTTAGATGAAAGGACTTAATCCTTAAGCAGAAATCTTTAGATCTAAGATGCAGGTCACTGGACTTATAGTTTAGAGCTAATTCTACTCTATCACGCCAACTCTCGTAGGAGGTGTCTAAACAAAGTTATGAAAAATATTTGGTAGGAAGACATCTAACATTACAAAAAGTTTCTGAAAGTCTATGTTATGTATTAACCTTGAAAATGTCTCTGAGCTTAGGTTTCTCAACTACTTTTCTTCTGATAATACCTGCCACCACATACTTACACACTCCCTGTTAATTCTTATTTTTTTAAATATATTTTTAAGTGCGTACAATTCCCCATGACTGGCTGCAATGGCATCCTTTGTCAACATTTCTGTGGGAAACTGTTGCTTTTAAAGTTCCTTACTCAGATTGTGGCAGTTTATTATCTTGAAGTAAAAAGAGTTTGAAGAAAAGAAAGCAAATATCTTAGTAGAATTAAGGATGAAAATAGCTCAGTTTATAAGTCCATAAACCCATACTAATTATTTAATAATATATTTAAATTTTGTGGCACCACATCTGTCTGTGATTACATATTTCTGGAGGTCAGGCAAAGTGTCAACCTGAATCTCAGTTTGTAGTTTCCTGTGCTGTACCATATCTGGTTGGGAACTTAATAAATACCTTGTTCATCACACAGTGGAGATCAGAGACATTCCTTACTGTTGAGTTATCACTGATACTTGCCAGAAATATAATACATGTATTTAACAAAGTCTGATGATCACATATGTGATCTTCACAACTTCCTTTAAAAGTAGGTGGGAGGAAAGATACTATCACTTGAGTGTTATGGTTGGTTAAATATAGGAATGGTTAAGTTATGGGTTTTGCTTAAGTTAAAAGTTCATGAGTGGTAGGGTTTTTTGTCACAATGGTTATTCACAATGTTTATTAAAAACTTACTACTATAGTAAGTACTGTACTTACTACTGTACTAAGTAATACTATGTTTTATGCCTACAATTTCAATAACCTTTAGATACTTTATAATGTGAAAATCCCATTACAGAGCCATTTCAATAATAGTTAAGGAAGTATTGTTAGATTTTTTTTAATATTGAGTCTCCTTTATTCTTTTATTTTTTTCCAAAATAATTCAAAACAATAATAATTCAATAATTCAAAACAATAATTCAAAACAGTTCCAAAATTCATTGTTTATGCACCACACTCAGTGCTCTATGTAATATGTGCCCTCCATAATACCCACCACCAGGCTCACCCAACCCCCCACCCCCTTCCCTCCAAAACCCTCCATCTGTTTGTCAGAGTCCACAGTCTCTTATGTTTCGTCTCCCCCTCCGATTTCCCCAGTCTCACCTCTCCTCTCCATCTCCCGATGTCCTCTGTGTTATTCCTTATGTTCTACAAGTAAGTGAAACCATATGATAATTGACTCTCTCTGCTTGACTTATTTCACTCAGCATAATCTCCTCCAGTCCCATCCATGTTGATATAAAAGTTGGGTATTCATTCTTTCTGATGGAGGCATTATACTCCATTGTATATATGAACCATATCTTGTTTATCCATTCATCCGCTGAAGGGCATTTTGGTTCTTTCCACAGTTTGGCAACTGTGGCCATTGCTGCTATGAACGTTGTGGTACTGATGGCCCTTTTTTCACTGCATCTGTATCTCTGGAGTAAATACCCAATAGTGCAATTGCAGGGTCATAGGGTAGCTCTATCTTTAATTTCTTAAGGAATCTCCACACTGTTTTCCAAAGTGGCTGCACCAACCTGCATTCCCACCAACAGTGTAAGAGGGTTCCCCCTTTTCCACATCCTCTCCAACACTTGCTGTTTCCTCTTCTGTTAATTTTGACCATCCTAACTGGTGTAAGGTGGTATCTCAATGTGGTTTTGATTTGAATCTCCCTGATGGCTAGTGATAATGAACATTTTTTCATGTGTCTGTTAACCATTTGTAAGTCTTCATTGGAGAAGTGTCTGTTCATGTCTTTTGCCCATTTTTTTCCCATTTCTTTTTTTTTTTGAACTTGACATTTTTTTTAATAATTTTTTTTCAGCATAACAGTATTCATTATTTTTGCACCACACCCAGTGCTCCATGCAATCCGTGCCCTCTACAATACCCACCACCTGGTGCCCCCAACCTCCCACCCCCCACCCCTTCAAAATTCTCAGATCGTTTTTCAGAGTCCATAGTCTCTCATGGTTCACCTCCCCTTCCAATCTCCCTCAACTCCCTTCTCCTCTCCATCTCCCCTTGTCCTCCATGCTATTTGTTATGCTCCACAAATAAGTGAAACCTTATGATAATTGACTCTCTCTGCTTGACTTATTTCACTTTTTGCCCATTTTTTGACGTGATTATCTGTTTTGTGTGTGTTGAGTTTGAGGAGTTCTTTATAGATCTTGGATATCAGCCCTTTGCCTGTAGTGTCATTTGCAAATATCTTCTCCCATTCTCTGGGTTGCCTCTTTGTTTTGATGACTGTTTCCTTTGCTGTGCAGAAGATTTCAAAAGCTTCAAAGCTTGTTACATATTTTTAAAAATTATCATAGAGTTTGGTATGAATGATTCATACTGCTCCCCTTCCCCACACCGTCAAACTGTTTTTACTAAATAGTAATTGATGTCATTTGCCAATATTGAAGAAAACACTAAGAGTATTACAAAACTAATTTTGGTTTCAATGGTAGGAATATTGTGGAGACTACAGTTCATTACATTACATAGTAATTTTTTGTGAGGAAAAGAATTGTATTGTTACTGAATAATTGTTCACTGTTTTTATCTTATGGTTGCCATGAGAAAGGTACCTAAAGAGGGTTTGCTTGTTTGCTTTGTTTTTTTATTTTTGTTTTTGAGTTGGCTGCTGGAAAGCTACAAATTTGTGGCCTGACTTAAGGAAATGTCTAGATGGGAATTAATGCAGTCTTTGTAAATACACACACACACACACACACACACACATATACACACACACATATGTATATGTATATATTTATATATATTACTCTACATATCTATATATACTCTCTATATATCTCTCTATATATCTTTCTCCTTATGTTATCTTAAGCTATCTAGAACAAGGTGTAATATAAACTAAAACATTTTTAATAAAAACAATGAACTCACCATTTATCTTAGTGTTGTAAAGAGAAAATGGAAATGGTTTTCTGATAATTAGACTCCCATCTTGTTGTATGAGAATTATTTGTAGTTATCATTCTTGAGAATGCACACATAATCCAGTCCAAGGACCTCGCTGTTGTTAGTAGATATTTTATAAATATGTTTATGTAACAGTTAACAGGACAGAAATATGTTCTTTGCAATTTTAGAAGTAATTTGTATTTATTTATTTTTAGAAAAAGCAATGAAAATATATGATCCATGAACACATATACAAATTTTAGTTCCAACCTGTATATTTTTATAATCTTATTTGACAAGGTGTAAGAAAGATTAAAGAGCTCTCCAATGCCTGCTGCTATGAGTCTTCCACAGAGAAGAAATCACCTGAAGTATTTGTGTGGATAGGACAAGTGGGTACAACTCAATCAGCTAAAGAAATAAGCTAGTGACAAAAACATAATAAAAATTGAATTAATGCTTATTGACTGATATTTGAAATCCCAAGCACTGATTTAGGGAATTAGCAATGTCATAAGGTACTAGGTTGTTACATCATTGTGACATCTTTCTTTATGCTTTTGTTTTGATATTGCAATGCATAGACATGCAATAGCCCCAAATAATGTGTTTCCTGAGGGGCACCTGGGTGGCTCAGTGGGTTAAGCCTCTGCCTTCGACTCAGGTCATGATCTCAGGATCCTGGGATCGAGTCCTGCATCAGGCTCTCTGCTCGGCGGGGAGCCTGCTTCCCCCTCTCCCTCTGCTGCTCCCCCCACTTGTGCTCTCTCTCCTTCTCTCACTCTCTGTCAAATAAATAAATTCTTTAAAAAAAAATAATGTGTTTCCTGAAATTAATGTCCCCTCATTTGCATTTATCACTTTCTGTACTATTATAACACTTTACAGTGGATGGATCAAATCACAGTTGGAAAATCATGTGTTTTAAACACATGTAATGTAGAAATATTAACCACAAAACTTGATCATTATATAAAGTGTTTTATGGAAATCAGGTTTTACTTAAATAATAATTATTCTCCACAATGTCTGACCTGTCTTTCCTTGTATGTATATACCTTGTGCTTTTCTAAAACTAAGGCAAACCAGAACTGCTTTGAGAGACATGGAGACCCATATTGTGGTATTGACAAATGATCAGTTTAATCTGGTTTAGTCAACTTCAATTCAGTTCCTTCTGTGAACCTATCTTGAGCATGTGGTTTGAGAATATAGAGATAGTACGGCTCACTCCCTACCCTTAAGGAGCTCAAAATATGTACTTCAACATGATGGTCAAGGTAGACCTAACTGAAGTGGAGGGGATTTTTTGAACAGGCTCTTAAATACAGATGAGCTTTTAAGATGCAAACAAAGCATAAATCCTGTTACTCCAGGTAGGAAGCAAACAGAAACAAAGGCAAAGAGCCTGAAAGTTAATGGGGAAAAGAGGAATGCCAGGCTAACTAAGGCCAATTTGGGTTTTATTAGTCTCAGCCATTGGCTACATCACTTCTAGAAAGATAGCTTACTGGAATGGAGAATGATTCAGAGGTTAAGAGGACAGAAGAGAAGCTGATATTAAGCTACAGGACACAATTTAGTGAGAATTCCAGAATAAAGTCAGTGGCAATGGGATTGGAGACAGACTACATTAAATTTGCCATGCAGATGAGACTAGAAAGTGAAAAGACTATTACAGCTTCCCAACACAATAAGCATTGACTTGTAGACTATTGCTTAAGTCAACCATCAGTTAACTATGGCCCACCACCTGTTTTTGTACAGTGCTTGAGCTAAGAATGATTTTTATACTTTTATGGTTGAAAAAAAATTAAAAGAAGAAAACTATTCATGAGAAAATTAGATGAAATTCAAATTTTAGTGCACAGGAATAAAGTATTATTGGAACACAACCACGTACATTTGTGCTTTGTCAATGGTTGCTTTATGGCTACAAGGGCACAGCTAAGTAGTTGCAGCAGAGAATGTGTGACCCAGAAAGCCTAAAATCGTTTCTATTGGAACTTTACAGAGGAGTGTGCCGACTTCTGGCTTAAGTAGTTGATAATAATGCTTTGGGACCACCAACGTTATAGATAATGTACACATATTCATTTAAAACATCTCAGCGGGATTGGGCTGGTGAAACATGAAGACTAAGAATATCATTGCCGCTTACCATTACTGAGAATGAGCAAAGAATTTGTCACCTACTGTTAATCAGTCTACAGTGGTGGTTTTATGCAGGTGTTTGTTCTGATAAACTTTCCTCTGAAGCCCTATGAGCCAGGACTTACTCTCCAGGGCTCGCCATGAGGTTTATTTGTGTTAGTATCTTTTGCTTGCCCTTGCCCTTGCCCTTTTGTTGTTGTTGCTGCTTTTCCTTTTTAGTACTATTCTTAAAATGACACATGAAGAAGTGATAGTACAACTCTGGATACAACTCTGGACATATTACTTGTCTTCTGACAATTTTAGGTTTATAAAAATGTACCTGTATTTTAACTGCTATATTCATCATCTACTCACAACTCTCCACAAATTGAAAGGAAAAATCATAGAAAGAAATAAATTTGACACTATTGAAGCTATTAGAATTTATCCAGTCTGAAGGTGATTTTACATGAAAAGGTTCAGATAAGTTTCAAAAGGCCACAATAATCACAAGGACTTGTGTACAGGAGGGGTTAATTATGTAATTGTCTACTGATATGTAAAATGGACTTATTCCTCCATTTTTCCTATCTTTTTTAACACAATTCTACCACACGTAGTTTGAAGTAATTCATTACTTAATCTCTTGCTGAGAGAGCAAAAGAAAGTAATTAAGAAACAGGGTGAATCAGTTTGCAAAGCAATGCCATTCAGACTGGGAAGGGAAGATTTAAAGTCTCAAATGACAAACATCTCAGTATGGTCATTACCATTATTATTAATAATTAAAATAATGATGATAATAATAATAGACCTTGCTGATAATTTTCTGCTTGTGAACTCAAAGTAACAAAAAGAAAAAACTTTACTGTTTTTATCTCTACATAGTTCATCATGTTAGGTGGGGTCTGAAATTATTATCTCTGGTTTTGACATGGAAAATATAAGAGAGAGAATTGAATCTACTGGTATAAGATTATACAATAAGTAAGTTGGTGGCAGGACTCAAAATCAGACTTTCCTCATAGTTTATTCAAAATGTTTTTGATGGGGGCACCTGGATGGCCCAGTCAGTTAAGCAACGGCCTTCAGCTCAAGTCATGATCTCAGGGTCCTGGGATCTAGCCCTGAGTTGGGTTTCCTATTCAGCAGGGAGTCTGTTTCTCCCTCTGCTCCTTCCCTGACTCATGCTGTCTCTCTCTATCAAATAAATAAATAAAAATTTTTTTAATTATTTTTAAAAATACCTGGAACATACAATGCATATTTTTCTGCAACATTTTTTCCTTAAAATGTAAAATATCATTGGCTATTTCCATGTTGATACTTCTAGATTTACCCCATCAATTTAATGGCTGTGTTGTTTTAATTGTCTGTTTTGATCAAAAGTTATAGAACAATTAGAACTTCTGCCATATTTCACAACTCTACACAGGGATCATATATTTTTGCTAATTACAGCACATTTGCTATAATTACAAATTCATAGTCTTCATCTGGCATGTTTTGACATTAGTTGAGAAGCCCTTTCCTCCCCATATTTCCCCCAAAGTTTTGTTTACGTCTGCTATGCACATCTTCTTTCTTCTGCAACAGGTGAATAGCAAGTATTCAGAGATGAAGGAACAGGAATGAATTTTTAGGGTTTTTAGGCACATTTGCACATAAAAAATTAATGACCTCCTCATGGAGCAATCTTTTTATCTTGCAGTAATTGCCATTGTAGGATCAGGAGTTTGGAATATCATTTAAGGGAGGACTGAACATTGAAGAGATTGGGGAGAGGAAGATGACGTGTCCTTGGCTATATAGTCTCATAGGAAAATCACAGGAACAATACAGGAGATCAGATAGAGTCTCTAGAGCCTTTCACTGTATCTCAGTGCCTTCAGGAGGGACAGAGTCATGTAGTAATGATGACAGTCTTGACTTCTGTGACAAAGTTCCAACAGAACAAAACATTGAGGCAGAGCCAAGCTATGACGTGATAGGTCCCAAAATGATATCACATCTTGGTCCTACATAACTGGAAACTGAGTCCCCTTGCTTCCTGTAAGCAGAAATTATTTATTGCAAAAGTAGCTGAGCAATTTGCAGAAAGTTTTTTTTTTTATTTGACAGAGAGAGATCACAAGTGGGCAGAGAGGAAAGCAGAGAGAGAGAGGAGGAAGCAGGCTCCCTGCAGAGCAGAGAGCCCAATGTGGGACTCGATCCCAGGACCCCAAGATCATGACCTGAGCCGAAGGCAGAGGCTCAACCCACTGAGCCACCCAGGTGCCCCTTGTAGAAAGTTTTCACGTTCATGATCTCATTCAGGATCTCAAAATCAACCATGTGCTTCAGACCGAATGTCTATACCGTCCCTTATTGACAGATGAAGAACTTAGCTCAGAGTTTAAATGATTTGTCCAAGTCACACAGCTGTTAGGGGAAGAGCTGGATTGAGAATCCTCTCTACTGTGACTGACCTCCCTGTGCTCCTCCAGCATCACACCACACTTTGTCCCAGCCCTCACATATCAGACAGTGCTCTGGAGATAAGCATACTTGCCAGTGATTCTACCAGCATGATATATATCTCAAGAAATATAAAATAACAGCTTCATATTCAAACTCCTTAGCTAACTCTGACTTATTATTTTATTTTCTCTAGCTTTTGAGTTTGCTTAGCAACTACTAAAACACAAGGAAATAGCAACTGTACTAATTAAACAAAAACCCAACTGACCAACATTTTTCTGTAACATGTTTTTGAAAGCAGCAAAAAATGGGAGAGGTTGAGGGAATCCTATGCAGAAGGGATTTCCTGTAGTGTTACTAAGATTTAGAGTACAAGCACTCGGGTTCTCTAGAAGGGAATTCCGGTAATCTCTTATGTGTACTCTCAAAGTTTGTTTGGAAATAATTCAGAAAAATAGAGTAGAAATAGAAATTTTATCTGGAACAGAATGGATCAAGCTGTAACATATTTCATAGACCTTTTAAGATTTTAGAGTGGTAAAACCAGGCTTTAAACATTTTCATAGCTCTGATTGTGCCTAACTCAATATTTTGGACATAATCATCAGCTCAATAAATCATAGCTAACACTTACTTAGTATTTTCTACATGCCAGGCACTGTTGTAGACACTTTATATATAATAATTCATTTAATCCTTACAATAATCCTATGAGATAGGTACTATCACAATCATCTTCCCTTTATGGATGAGGAAACAGGCAGAGAGATGTCAAATGACTTGTCTAAGATCAGGCAACCAGAGCCAGAATTGGCTTCAGCAGCCTGGAACCAGAATCTGTTCCAAACCTAAACAGTATTCTACCACATGAGGGTCCTGAATTCCCCAGAAATATCTACCTTACCCAAGGAGTGGGTGTGGTGTGCCCTGTGATATAACCCATTTATTTGCTTGCTTTTTCAGGCCAGCTGTGGTGAAGAACAGGAAGAGAGCTTGTTTGGAACCCTGGGTTATTGGCCTCATCACCTTTATCTCCCTGATTGTCCTGGCCGTGTGCATTGGACTTACCGTTCATTATGTGAGATACAGTAAGTACGGGCTGCCCTGGCATCATGTGACTTACCCCCAAATATTTCCTGATGTGCACTGTGGTTTTGATTTGCCTCAGGCTTATTCATTCATGACTACAACTCATTGGCAAAGCTGGTACAAAACATTCTTTACCTGCCTTGTCTCTCTCACATAATCCTTATAAGCCAAGGAGGATTCTTTCTTCTATCTTTGATGTAGCAATGCTTCCTGCTGGGAATAGCATGCTAGTTTTTATGTTCATTAGTAAGCGATAATCAAATATTAAATAGGGGAAGACCATGGGAGAGCTAGAGTTGAACGTGTTGAGTTGTTTGAGGATGCAGAGCAATCACCTTGATTTAAAATTATTCCAACTTACTGACATCCTGAGAGCCCAAAAAATAATTACATAATCAAGGATCATAAAGAAGTTGTCTCTGTTCTGTACTAGTAAGCTGGAAAAATGCTCATAATTACATATTGTTTAGTAAGTGTCTGTTTCTGTTGTTTTTAATCTCATCTTGGTATGTATTGCATGTGATTAAAGAGGATAGAATATGCTGAGAAGGTTAATTATAAAGAGGTTCATTCTGTGGTAATCAGGTATCTCACAGCTAGATGAACCATGAGTCTGCTCTGTTATTAGAAAGGTCCCCGGGGTACTTCAGGACTGTTCTTCCAGGGTATAACAACCCTTCTGAAGTTTCCCTCTACTCTGCCTGAAGTTATAATTAGTTGACTCCACTATGACCTATTGGCTTAATATCTCCCTTAGTGACTATCTAATGCTTTGATGTTCAAGACACTGTAACCAAAGAAGCTAATTACTTGATTCTAATTTAATTGGAAATTTGCACAAGTTGCTTTCATGTAAAGAGACAAGGTGATCTGTAAATTGGCTATCGTCCTCCACTGATAGACATAATCTCAATTCCAATCTCAATTTCTAAAGCAAGGTAGATCATTTCTGGGTAAAGAAAATATATTTAAAATAAAGACTTTTTTTTGGTTGAGTTTACCCACACACAAGTCTTTAAATTTTGGAATATCTATATTTTGGTTATTTCTGTGGACTGTCTTTTTAATTAAAAAGAAAAAAAAAATAAAGGCTAAAATAACTTTATAATTCTGCAGTTCTGTTAGGAATATATCAAGTCTCATTATATTGTAAACGTCATAATTCTTCTCCACAGATGCTTAACACTATGTTTTGTTCATTTTTAATATTCCCAGAACTTAGAAGGATCTTGGCACATATTAAATAATGAATATCTATTGAATACTGAATGATAAAGATTAGTGAATCAAACCTATGATATTTTAAAGGGGGCATACTTTGGTTTGTCTGACATCACAAAGAATTCCTACTAAAGCTAGAGGTCTCATTGTCTCAGTGAGAGAAAATGTTTCTTACTGCTTCTCCATTTGCCTCTTCCCAAGCCATCTTGCTCACATGCATACAATGAAAACCTGGCAAGATTTTCCAGTCACCTGTTCCTGCATCCTATTGTTTGAATGATCAGTGTAGTAATATGGAACACCCAACTTCCACACTGCCCACACAGCACACCTGAATAAACAGTAGTTGTTGTGATATGGGTTACTGTCTTACATATGTGACTTGCCCTCTGTTCGGACATAGAAACAAAGAACAGAGTGGATACAGCACATGAGCATTTAGGAGTTGGCATACCTAAGTAACCAAACTAAAATAAATAGTTAAGAAACAGACAGATTAAGATGGAGGTGACTTACCTTGAAAAAACAAACATTATTTTGGCATAAAGCCCAGGACCACAGAGCATTGTGTGTGGCAGCTGGTGTTCAGGGAACTTTGGGACTGCATTTCTGTCCCTCTGTGAATTGAATGATAGAAGGTGACTCTATTATGAGCAACATACTTGTAGATTACAGATTCACAAACTTTTTCAGAAAATTGTCAATAAACTAATGTTCATCCTTAATTTTCTTATTTTCTGTTAATAGTCCCCAATAATATTTTCCAACAACTACACATGCCATATAATTCTAGCAACTGGGAAATATTGACACTTAGTGACCTGTTTGAGTCCATTGAGCAAAGTAAAATATTGACTACACACAAGTTGTTAATTTGGTTGAGGTATATGAAATCATTGGTGTTTGACCATTTTTGGCTTCTAGAATGGTAATTTCAAGTTTATTAATCTAATAATTTTTTTAAAGATTTTATTTATTTGTTTGAGAGAGTCAGAGAGAGAGCATGAGTAGAAGGGAGAGGCAGAGACAGAAGTAAACTCCCCACTAAGCAGAGAGCCAGATGCAGGGCTTGATTCCAGGACCCTGGGATCATGACCGGAACTGAAAGCAGATGCTTAACTGACTGAGCCACTGAGGTGCCCTCAATCTAATTAAAAAAAAAAAAAAAGGACTAAAATGTGGAAGAGTCAGTTCTTCTCTCTAGACACTAACTTCCCTATGACGGGTTATGTCCCATCACCTGCATTATCACATATGGGAATTGGTTAGAAATGCAGATTCTTAGGCCCAATTTAGACCCAATGAATCTTCTTAGGGCTCATACTTGTTTCATATATAGATGTGTAGATGGATGCTATATTAATTTTCAGTGGGCCAAAAATGTGGGCTGTCTAACTGGATGCAGAAAATGTACACAATGGCAAGACAAGACAACCTCTGTGGCTGGTGGGAGAAAATAAGTGGAGTGACAAAGGAGCCAGGTGAAACCAAGTATCCCTGGAAGGTTATGCCAAATGGCAGCTCTAGTTCCCTAGCTGAACTTCAAACATTTTCATCCTTACCCTCATCTTCTTTACTCCAAATAAATTTTCCTACACTATGGTCCTTGTGGCCAAAATTGATATGTAATTTTACTGAGTTGGGAGAAATCTACTTTTGGAATATAAAAGTGCATTTACTCTTGGGAAAATTCCAAGTCCATTCTTGTTTTTATGCTCAGATGGTGTGACTTGCTGCCTCTCTTGGCTAATTCAGGAATGGATAATACACTACTAATTAGCCCATAGGAACAGCAAGCATTTCTTATGGATTTTACACTCTAAATCTTATAATGATGAATGCTGTTGTCTTTTATTCTGAGATAACCATGAAGCTCAAGGCAAGGTGATAGAGATGATGATCTGGTGTAGGGCCATTCTTTCTGGTCTCAGTCTTTCTAGCAATCACCAAACATGGAAATAATGATGCTTTACATACATCTGATAAACAGTATGATTTTTTTCCCTCTCCCTTCATAGATCAAAGGAAGACCTACAATTACTATAGCACATTGTCGTTTACAAGTAACAAACTCTATGGCGACTTTGGAAGAGAGGGTTCTAAAAACTTCACAGAAATGAGCCAGAAAATTGAGTCGATGGTAAGCACTTTTTTCCTCCATTTCTAGGGCATTTGTTATCACTTTATATCCATTTTTTTGGTACCTAGCTTCCATAATATCCATTCAACTGATCTTGCTTCTCTTTGAAAAATGGGAAGCAGCCCTGCCAGAAAGAAGTAAAACAAAACTGACAATACATGACTTGGGAGAGTATGTCTTGCAGGGCTGATGCAAGTGACCTGAGCCCTTCCTTCATGTCCCTCCCACTCACTCTTCCATAGCTAGTGCTACAGTCTTAATCAACAGAGTCCAGAAATTCTGGGAATGTGAGGGTGACCCAAAATATGACTGCTGTATCCTATAGAAGACACCATGAGCAAAAGACCATAAGATTGAAACTATTCAGACACATACCTGAATAGTATTTTTATATTTGCAAATATCTGACCTTGGACTACTTTTGGGTACATAAGTTTATAGGAGACACATGGACGCTCATCTTTTACTTATTTATTTTTTTAAAAGATTTTATTTATTTGACAGACAGAGATAACAAGTAGGCAGAGAGGCAGGTAGGAGGGGGGGGGGGGAAGCAGCTCCTTGCTGAGCAGAGAGCCTGATCTGGGGCTCGATCCCAGGATCCTGGGATCATGACCTGAGCAGAAGGCAGAGGCTTTAACCCACTGAGCCACCCAGGTGCCCCTGGATGCTCATCTTTTAAAGGCTTCAACATTCATCCTCAGAAATGAATCAAATGTTTTTAAAAGTGGAAAAATTATCGGTCTAGACCAGGAGAGCAAGAGCCTGGTTTCTAGTCATTGTCAGATTACTTAGTCTCTTGGTCTCACACACTGAGACCAAGAAATATTTGACATGTTTACCTTGACTCCTAACTTAAAAATTTAAGTTGGTTAGAATTCTTAATTATAGTAGTAAGAAATATCTCCACAAGATGCATTTTTCTACCTTATTGAAGTAAACCTAACAGAACATATTAGGTAGACTGAGTATCCTAGTTCACATGGGCCTTTCTAAGAGCATTTTTAATACTGAGTTGGAAGCAGGTTATGCTAGGATATTTGGCAAATTTTTCACTAGTTTGAAGAACGGTGTGACACTGTCACACACTCATATCCATGACCCAACTATCAGTTGGCAGAATTACTTCATTTCCTTTGTTCACTTACAATGGAAGTCTCTTCTCAGGGTATGCACAGTTGCTCTTCCTTTAAAAAAAAAAAAGTATGTTTATTCTTTTTAATATCTTTCTGAGTGTAGATGTCACTCTTGGCCCCACTACTTTGTCTCCCCAATACTATAACTTCTAACACAGAGTTCATTTGAAATCACTGAGTAGAATACCAGAAAAGATTCTTCAAGTTGAGTGCATTGTGAAATGTTGATTAATGCTTTCTGTTTTGCTTTGTTTTGTTTTTAAATTTTCCTTAGAGCTGTAAATTGACTTGCAGAAATTATTCTTACTGACATATTTTGAACATTTTTGGAACAGGTGAAAGATGCATTTCATAAATCTCCTTTGAGGGAAGAATTTATCAAGTCTCACATTATCAGGTTCAGGTATGTAAAACTAAAATGCTGACTTCTGAATATAATTTAAAACTAAAGCTGTGAACTTGGTCAGTAATAAGTACTGTTTGAAATGTTAGTGATATCATATAATTCAATTAAACCAACATTCACTTGACAACTGTTCTAGGTCACAGGTTACAATTTGCTTTATATATTCTCTAAACCTATAAGAAAGCATTTGTGTGGTGAATAATTTCAAGAGACAGAGGTGTTATTGGTGGCTATATGATCGAATAATTTTTTTGGAAACTAATTAGCATAAATAGGGACCTAAGCCATATCCCTTAGTTTAGTAGCCAATCGTCCTCTATGTAAAATAGTGTAGTAGATGAGGTGTTCTTAACCTCTTGTTTCTCCATTTTCTTCTCTACCCCTTTCTGTTCCAAATATTTACCTAAGAAAATCTGATCTAATAGTCAACCATCAATAAGTAGAATTTCAGAGCACACCATTTTAAGAAAAATACTATATTAGGATCTTAAATAATATATTGTCTAAATACAAATTATTTGAATTTCTCAAAAATAGAATGAAAGCTGTTTCCAGTATTATTTCAATGACAAAAACTCCAAGAGTTCCTTCTCAGTCTATCACTTAGCTGACATCTATTCTCCTGCATTTGAAATATTATTCTCTCTTGGATCTGTATCTACTTCTCCCAGCCTTAAAATTTCAATCTCTCAAGGGATCTTCATGCACCCACATGACTTCATATGCTTTTGAAATCTAAATTTCTATTTCCAATCCAAACTGTTTTTCTGATTTCTAGAACTACATACCTGCCTATGCACATCTCCACGTGGAAATTCCACAGAAAACTCTCTAACTCAAGTAAAACCCAATTACACTAATGGGAAACATGGGTATCAATCTACATTCCTCCATTTCCTGGGCCCCTCACACTTTATGAATAACTAAGTTCTACAGGTTTTTACCTTCCAAATCACTTTCCAATTTGTTTACTTCTTCCTCCTAGTACTCTTCTTACTCATTAGTATTTCTTCTGAAATCAATAAGAAGAAATGCAAGTTTGTAGGGAAAATGACATCAGTATTAAAGATGTTGAGCTGAGATACTAGGGGACCACATGAACCTGAAATAGGGTCTCACTCAGTGGAAGAAAAGGGAACTGAGTTGAAGATATGCCTTGTTCATTATCAACTAAGAGTACTGGATCATGTGGATGTAAGCGGAATTTCTCAGAAAAAGGGTAATGCAAGGAAAAAATGATGATGAAGAAAGCCTGAAGAAAAAAATAGTTAAGGAGATGGGGAAAAAATAGGATCCTAGGTAATATACAGGGAAGGAGAAGGAAAAAAAAAAAAAAAGAAATCGTGAGAAAGGCACGACTGACATGAAAGATAAAAATTTACAGCATTGACAAAATACTCCCAAGAAACCAAGTAATATGACTGGAAAGAATTCATTGGATATGTCAATAATGAAGTCAATTAGTGTAGAGAAAAGGCTCAGTAGAATGGAAAGGGAGGAAGCAGAATGCAAGAAAGTAAATATGAGGCAGGGTGTAATTTATCCTTTCAAGAAGGTTTGCTGTGATAAGAAGGTGAGAGATAAATTGAATATCTGGGGTAGAGGGTTTTGTTTGTTTTGTTTCTGTTAGTCAGCCAGTATAGGAATAGTCTAAGAGAAAGAAGACAGAATAAATAAATGTTGTACAGATTTGCTCAGTGAGTGAAAGGAGGTGAGGAACACAAGACATCTTCTCAACAACTCGTTATATAGTATTTCACTACAAATAATGTCAGGGGTTCAGCCAATGTCCTTTTGATGGACACTTGGGTTTTACATATTTTTTCTGATTTAAAAACAAGATTATGATAAACATATGCATAAATCTCTTTGTACACACAAGAGTATATTTGAAAAGAGTGCTGTATCAGAGAGAATGGATCATCAAATGTATAACTGATAAACAAAATGGACCTCTAAAAGTGAGGCTCTAATTTATATTCCCATTTACAGTTTATATAAGGAGTCAATACATTGTATAGTAAGGAGTAAGACTCTCTGAGAACTGATTACATGTGAAGAAAAAGGGGTAGAGTAGCTGACTAAGAATGAGAAAGAGAAGTCAAGGATGATTCCAAGAAGTAATTCATTCTAAAAACATTAAGGTTGATTAATGCTCTATCTTGAAAATATAATTAGGTGAAGTCAAGACAATTTGGTTAAGCATTCTAATATCCTTAGGTTTAGAAGTTGTTTAGGAGAGCATGACATTGCTTAAGAGATATGATTGGATTTAAGCCACAGAGAATTAAACCTAAAAACCAAAGCCAGAGTTGACTCTGTATTGACCATACACTATATCTGATAGCATTAAATGATTGACAAGAGAGTGTCTTTTTATATTAACAACTAGATATTTTGGTTTAGGGAGACTGTGAGTGTACTAGCTTTCTATCAGGGCAACCGATTTGGAAGTTTCATATGTGGTAAGCAATAGGAATATAGAAGAAAATAAATTGGGTCTTCTTTTTTTTTTTTAACATTTTATTTATTTATTTATTTATTTGACAGAGATCACAAGTAGACAGAGAGGTAGGCAGAGAGAGAGGAGGAAGCAGGCTCTCCACGGAGCAGACAGCCTGACTCGGGGCTCGATCCCAGGACCCTGGGATCATGACCTGAGCCGAAGGCAGAGGCTTTAACCCACTGAGCCACCCAGGCACCCCTAAATTGGATCTTTTATTTTGATTTTTAAAAATAATTTTACATCTTTTAAAAAATAAATTTATTTATTTGTTTGTTTGTTTGTTTGTTTATTTGAAAGAGGGAGGACAAGCAGACAGAGCAGCAGACTGAGGGAGAGGGAGAAGCAAACTCCCCACTGAGCAGGGACCCCCCCCAATGTGGGGAATCAATCCTGGGACGCTGGGATCATGACCTGAGCCGAAGGCAGATGCTTAACCAACTGAGCCACCCAGACACCCCAAATTGGATCTTTTAAATTATGTTACAAGTTTGTTTTTTGTGCATGTTTCAAATGGATGATCAAAAAAAAATAGATTGTGATATTACCGTAAATCTAATTCCAAACTATATCTTTTAAAGCCATATATATTTTTTTATCTTATTGGTCCACAGTCAAGAGGAACATGGCGTGTTGGCTCATATGCTGTTGATTTTTAAATTTCGCTCTACTGAGGATCCTGAAGCCATTGACAAAGTTATCCAACAAGTTCTACCTGAAAAGCTACAAGATGCTGTAGGACCCCCTAAATTAGATCCTGAATCAGTTGAAATTAAAAGTAAGTTTATTTCTCTTATTTAGTTTAATTCTCTTATATAAAACAGCTCCATCTTAATTTTAGTCTTAGGCACTGATGGGGGGTTGGTAGAGAGGAGGGGAGGGGCAGAGGGAGAGAAAGAATCTCAAGCAGGCTCTACAGCCAGCATGGAGCCCTACATGGAGCTTATTCTCATGACTCAAGATCATGACTTGACTCAAATGACTGAGCCTCCCAGATGCCCCTTAGGCACTGATTTTTTAAAAAATTGTTTTGGATGTCCTTCAATTATTGACTCTTGCCACCAACAGAACATTTCTTTGGGATTAAATTGGTCATAATGAATTATTTATTTTTTATATTACCCTAAACTTATGCCTCCTATGCAAGTCTGTCTTTACCTCTGGGCCTGGTTTCTTTTCCTGCATTGGACCTTACACTTCAGCTATAACAGCCAATTATAAATGGAGAAAGTAGCTTTGTATATTTTTCTCTTTCATCTTATTGTTTCCATTTTATGTTCTGAGAGTATGATGTGTGGAAAGGTTCATGCTATCCACATATTTGTTTTCAAGTTTCATTGATAAACCTTGTTACATTTTCTTCCCTTAGTCCATTCACCAATGAAAAATTTATAATTTATTTATACTTATTTTATTCATGCTTAGTTTACAACTAATTTAAATAGTTTGAGTTTTTTGTTGTTGTTGGGTATTGGAGAACAAAATAAGCAAGGATAGATCCTCATTACTAGAAAGTAAGAAACACAGAAGATCCTCAGTAGAAGTAAAAGTTTGGTTAAGAGTCAAGTTGTGTCCTATAGAACAATGCTATAGAAATATCATGTGGGCTAACCATAGGATCTGAAATATTCCAGTAGCCCATTGAAAAAGCAAAACTAAACATATGAGATTCATTTAAATAATGTGACACTTACCCCAATATATCAAAGTACTATTATTTCAACAAGTAGTCAACAGAAAAAATATCCCTAAGACATTTTATATTTTTTTTGTACTAAGGCTTTGAAATCTAGTGTGTACTTTATATTTATAGCATATTTCAGTTTAGACTAGCCACATTTCAAGAACTCAGTAGGCACATGTGACTAGTGGACACAGTATTGGACATGGAACAAGTAGAAAGTATGAACATAGTGTGCTAGCATAAAAGCTGATAGATCTAACCTGAGGCCTGACCTGATGATCACCTACCCTGCTTGCTTAGAAAGGAAGGCTTGAGTAATTAGAACTAGCTAGTGCAAAATGTTGGACTTTTCAAAAAGCAACAAAAATGTATTGTTAAGTGTATTAAAATATGACTTTTCTTTTTTCTACAGTCTCTCTGGACTTGTCATGGTATTTTTTGTTTGCTAATCAATGCCATTCTAAATGAAAAAATTAAAATTTTAAAATACTAGCAATAGTTATATTATCCATCTTCATACTGAAAAATATCAATTTCAAATATTAAAGCAAAAGCATTTAAGTATGTGTACAACTGTGTTTCATAGTTCACACATGCATGAATTTGACTCGTCCCAGAACCATGGAAACACTATACGAGACTAGTTTGACAATTTTTATTTCCTTTGTTATTAATGTGCACATTTTATCATTGCTCTCTACCTTTAGCTTAAGCAAGAAAGAACTGGAAAGTCCTTCTGTGTCATTATTTTCAGCAGAAGCTATTGGCTAATATAAAGAAGAAATGGGAGCAAAAACGGTTATAATAGAGTCCTTGGGTGGTTTGTGTTTAGTAGAATGCTATTGCCTTCTTTCTGAGTTCTAAGGAAGCTCTGCTTCAAACAGAAAACATGGCCTCCTGGGACAGTCAGTGCTCCCTGGTTCCTTAGTGGTAGATATCCACACTTATCTTGTATTTTGAATTTGCTGAACATTGTGGATCCACTGGAATTCTTGAGTTCGTAGGGTATCACAAATGATGTATGCAAATGGGGTGCCAAGAATCTAGGGACACATTTGTTGTGTGTATCTCCTCTGCTCATGCCATCCATCACCCATTATTCTATCAGACTTCACTTTTAAAGTACAAGTTACAAAATTAAAAAAAATATAAAAAATATATAAAAAATAAGAAAATATCAAGAACTTCAAGACAGTGAGCATTAAACCAAGTAGAAAATCATGCTGAGTCCAGGACCCGATATAGATATACATCCATTAAGCTGGCTCTGTTAGTAGTACCAACATGCAAATCCAAAACTAGGAAGAGGGTGAGATAGAGAAGAACAGGTTATTTGAAATGGAGAGATCAGTGGTGATAGTACTTAATATTTACTGAGAAAAATGACCACTTCCTTATTTGAGCCATTTCCCCCAAAAGTAGCCAGAATGGAGAAGGTCAAAAAGAAGCATTTCTAGACTATAGACTTCTAGCATATCAATACTATTAAATACTAAAAGAATAATTAACATTGAAATTTCTGTATTTAGAACTCCTATTCTGGCATATTCAAAGAGAACACTTTCAGTCTTTGGAAATCTATTGAATAAGGACATTAAATGCTTAGAATTTTTTTTGTTGTTTTTTGGTTTTGTTTTTTTAAAGATTTCATTTCTTTATTTAACAGAGATAGAGTATGAGAGCACAAGCACGATGAGCAGCAGAGGGAGAGGGAAAAGCAGGCTCCCTCCTGAGCAAGGAGCCCAATATGGGACTTGATCCCAGGACCCTGGGATCATGACCTGAGCTGATGACAGTTGCTTAACCGACAGCTTAACTTACCCAGGCATCCAAATGTTTAAAGATTTATATATCTGTTAGTTGGCTTAGTGTTTGCATAGGATTGGGGCCTGATTGTTGAAAAGTCAATAAGTTAAGGAGCCATGGGGTAGAATTGCAAAGAGGCCAAAATTGTCTTTCTAAATTTCAGCAGAAAGAAAAATTTTTAGAAAGGTATAACATTATTTTTAAATGAGGAACAGATTTATGGACCTGGAGCTCATATATGTTATACAATGAGACTATTCCTATGAATTCAGTAAAAGAAAAAACTTGAAGTAATAGTCAGTAAAAATATCGTTGCATTTCGGGAATCAATACTATGATTTAGAATAGCGTTTCCCCACAAAGAGAACATATTGCATCTTACTTTCTGGTATGAAACTCAGATTTCTGGGTTTCATCTCAAAACCAATTAATCAGAATTACTGAGAAGAGGAACAGGAATTGACAGGTTAAAGATGCTCCTTATGTGACTATTATCCATGCTAATGTTTAAGATTAAGAAACAGTGTTTGGACCTCCCTTTTCCCAAGGCAATGAACACGCTCTGTCTATGATATTCTAACAGTGTTGCTTTTTTTCTTTTTTTTTAAACCTAGAGGTTCTGTCTTATAATGGAATTAATCAGCCTTTCCTATTTGAAGTACTCAGAGGCATTATGAAATTCTGATGTGCTGGCCCTGTTCTATTCACCATTTCTGTGTATTTCAGAAATCAACAAGACAGAAACAGACAACTTTCTAAACAATTGTAAGTGTAATATATTTATTAAAATTGCATTACCGGAATGTAAAAAGTTAACACTAGGTCATTTAGGCTTACTTTGTGTGATATTACATGGTCAGAATAAAATTTGATTGGTCTGTGCAAAGCGCAGGATGCTTTATCTTATCATTAAGACACACTTTATTACTAAAGAACAAAAAAAAATTGGAGAACTATGGAGTGGATATATAGCTGCCCAGCAGGTGTGTAGTGGAAATGAGTTGTACCGTTGTTTAAAAAGGGAGAAAAGACTCAATGTTCTAATAGCAGATATCTACAATACCCTCTCATAAACATTTTTTAAAGATTATATGAAGTCATCTTTAAGTTGGTATTTTTTAGCTACAGGCAGAAACTTATTATTATTCTACACTAAATAAAATCTGCATGATGTCATTAATCTCATATTATGGAAATTTAAGCAATTATGGGGTTGGAGTATATATCAATAAAATTACTAAAGGCTCAGATAATATCTTCACCCATATTTTAAAAGTACTGACTCCAGGCCTAGTCTTTCCCTTCCTCTACAGCAGAGTACCCTGCCATGAGTTAGAGGATACATTTGATAATTGTGGAATTAGTACATAATGTATTTATCTTAAAAGATGGAAGGAAATATGCTACTCACCAGCTTAGAATATCGGTTAATTCACAAACTTGATTGAACATGAGAAACAAGAATAATCCTGTTACCCTCAATGGTGTATATTCTTTCCACCAATATTTATTATGAAACTGTTGTGTGCTACTGCTATATTGGGCAAAAGGGATATAAAATGAATGAGATATAATCCCTGTCTCAAACAGCTCATACTCTAATGACACTAGATGTATGAGACTAATGCATGAACACATAATTCTAAAGCAGTGGTTCTCAAACGGGAAATTTTGACTCCCACACGGTCATGCCTGGTTAACATTTTGGTTATCATGATCGCAGGGGGGATGCTACTGGCATCTAATATGCGTAGGCGAGGGGTTCTTCTGAATATCCTGCGAGGAACAGCACAGCTGTCCACAACAGGGAATTATCCATCTCAAAATGTTAATAGTGTCAGTGTTGAGAAACCCTTTATAAACTTTATATACGTTATATATAAAATTATGTAATATATGTATATAGAGAGTTAATGTATATATAGTATATATGTATATGTAACTAGTGTATATATATAATAAAACCTGTTACACATTGTATGTTATTATATATAAATAATATATATAAGTAGTGTCTATATATAATACATATAACTAGTATATATAATTAGTACTGGTAACTATATTAGCATATATACATGTATATAGAGACAGACATATGTAGCTATGTGTATAATTATACACACACACACACACACACACACAGATGATGATGTTGATGATGAAGATGACAACAATGATGGAAGAATCAAAAGAGCCATAACTAATCCAGTTTGGGGGCAGAGGAATTGTTAGAGAAGGCCTCCTAGAGGAGGTAATGGTTGACTTAAATCTTACAAGATGAGTAATTGTTAAATTAATGAACCGCTCTACCTAAAGGAAAAGTAAGAAGAGAAAATGTTTGATACTGTTGGAGCACAAAGTACAAAAGAAATTTGAGATAGTGACACAATTTGATACTTAAAAGCACAGTTAAGTAAGGCCTCATCTCTCTTGGCAGGCTGCGGGACAAGGAGGAGTAAAACTGCGAGTCAGAGTCTGCGGATCGTTGGTGGGACACAGGTAGAAGAGGGCGAATGGCCTTGGCAAGCTAGCCTGCAATGGGATGGAATCCATCGCTGTGGGGCAACTTTAATTAATAGCACATGGCTTGTGAGTGCTGCTCACTGCTTTAGAACGTAAGTCCTGAATGACTGGTTTGTGAACGACTGGGGATAAGCAAAGTGCAGTGGGGCTTGCCAGGAAGGAACCACCTCAAGAAGTTGGAAAGAGATGAGTTTAATATAAAGATAAAATATATGTCACACAGAGGGGGCACTCATAATCCTTAGTAAGAGGTTTAATAGTCTGGAAATGGAAATGGCTTCAAAGTACATGTAGATAAAGTATCCATTGATAAATAAATAATAAGTTGTCAAAGGAAGCAAGAGTTTTAAAGAAATGTTAACGTCATCTTTTGACTTTGAGCTTGATGTCAAAGAGTTATATATATATTGTTGCTGTATATCTATGAGATATGGGTTTGGGGATAGTCGGTTTCATCTCAGTGGGGAAATACCATGTGGCAAGAAAGAATTAAGTGTGAAGAAATTTGGTAGTAAGTTATAAAGCTGAGTAAGTTGACTAGTTGTAGGCCAAAGAATGGAGACCTTTCAACCCAATGCAAAATGCCTGGATATAAGGATATATATAGGATACTATATAGGATAGAATATAGGATATATACTATAGGATATATATATATATATAGGATATATAGGATATATATAGGATATATAGGTATATATATAGGATAGTAACACTTTGTTATATTTATGCATAGCTCTTTCAGTTTTCAGAGAAATGTGTGTTTGTGGGTAGGGAACATGGTGCATAAAATACATTTGGTTCTTTCATTCTGTACAAAATATGCTTCCTATATGTTTCTTGGGGTCACTGACTCCTAGAAATGTCAAAAAGCCCTACGATCTGGGCTGAACAACTCAGATGCAGAGTGGCATGTGTCTTCCAACAACCACGCCACTGTGGCTTTTCTACCTGATGGTACTCCTGAGCCTGATTCTCAGATTAGAAAGAGTTTGTTTCTATACATAGAAACTGTAATTTTAAAAAGAAAACTTATATTGACTCCAACAGCTTAAATTATTATTAATATGTCATTACATTGGTAGTATGGTAAAGTGGAATTTATTCTTTGTACTTTTCCCTCAGGTATAAGGACCCAGACAGATGGACTGTTTCCTTTGGAGTAACAATAGACCCTCCAAAGATGAAACGAAGCCTTAGAAGAATATTTGTCCATGAAAAATATAAGTATCCATCACATGACTATGATATTTCAGTTGCAGAGCTTTCTAGCCCTGTTCCCTACACAAATGCAGTACATAGGATTTGTCTCCCTGATGCATCCCATGAGTTTCACCCAGGCAGTGAGATGTTTGTGACAGGATTTGGAGCACTGCAAAATGACGGTGAGCATTTGAAGAGAAGTCAAACCATAGTAACTCAATTTGGTATTCTAAGGCATTTAAAGAATGGAGTGTCATTATGCCAAAATATGCTGGCAGGTTGGTAATATGGACCTGGGCAACTCTGACCCTATTTGTGAACTAGATCATTTAGAAGACACACACATTCCTTCATTGCTATAGGTTATTATCAAGCGCCTCACTATTACTGTAGTAATGGTGCTTGGTAAGGTGTCCAATAAACATGGCTGAACTTTTTTTTTTCTTTTTAAAGAGAGATCACAAGTAGGCAGAGAGGCAGGCAGAGAGAGAGAGGGAAGCAGACTCCCCGTTCAGTAGAGAGCCCGATGTGGGGCTCGATCCCAGGACCCTGAGATCATGACCTGAACTGAAGGCAGAGGCTTAACCCACTGAGCCACCCAGGCGCCACATGGCTGAACTTTTTAATAGGGTATTAACCATGTAAGAGATTGGGTATCATTAATATACGCAATTGTGAAGATGAGAGAATCATAAGGTCACCATTCTCCCTATTGAGATAAGATTCCAAGTTTTGCCACGGGATGGAAGTCACTTGAACAACTTGAGATTCTCTTATAGGTACCTAATTTTTCATTTAAAGTAGTTAGGAAGTAATTCTTTCCCAAAATATGACTGTACCTGAAAAAAAATATTCTATATTGCCATCTCATCCAATAATTTTGATTTTCCTGAGGTTTATAGAATATATGTACATATACAAATATAAAGACTATTTTTTTCCCTTTAGGTAATAGTCAAAATCATCTTTGGCAAGTACAGGTGGATCTCATAGACACTCAAACCTGTAATGAACCCCAATCTTATAATGGTGCCATAACTCCTAGAATGTTATGTGCTGGCTCCTTGAAAGGAAAAAGAGATGCGTGCCAGGTATGTGGTTTGACCTAGTAGTATGCTGCAGAATTTTTGTTCACTTTTTATTTTGAATTTATTAGAGAGCTATAGAAAGTATACAGAGGGATCTCCCATATTCTTTGATTCATTTTCCCCAAATGTTATCTCTCAAATTCCTAGAGTACAAAATAAAATCTAGGAAATTGACATTGGTGCAATGTGTGCTTCTAGTTCAATGGCATTTTGTTACATATGCAGATCTGTGTAACCATCACTGCAGTTGAGAATTATTCTATCACCACAAAGATCTCCTTTATAGTAACACCTATTTCTCTATCACTTTCTTTTTTTCCTAAACTTTTATTTAAATTCCAGTTAGTTAACATACAGTGTAATATTAGTTGCCAGTGTATAATGCAGTGATTCAACACTTCCACACAACACCCCATGCTCATCACAAGTGCACTCCTTAATCTCTGTCACCTATTTCAACCATCCCCCCACCCAGTCCCCTCTGGTAACCATCAGTTTGTTCTTTATAGTTAAGAGTCTGTTTCTTGGTTTACCTCACATTCTCTTTTTTCCCCTTTGCTTGCTTTTTTTGTTTCTTAAATTCTGCATATGAGGAAATCATATGGCATTTATCTTTATCTGACTGACTTGTATCTCTTAGCATAATACTCCCTAGTTCCATCAGTGTCATTGCAAATGGCAGATTTCATTCTCTTTTGTGGCTAAGTAATATTCTATCACACACACACACACACACACACACACACACACACACACACTCCTACATCTTCTTTATCTATTCATCAGTTGATGGACATTTGGGCTGTTTCCATAATTTGGTTGTTGTATATAGTGCTGCTATAACGTTGGGGTGCATGTATCCCTTTGAATTAGTATTTTTGTATTCTTTGGGTAAATACCTAGAAGAGCAATTGCTGGATCACAGGGTAATTTTATTTTTAACATTTTGAGAAATCTCCCTACTGTTTTCCAGAGTGGCTGCACCAGTTTGCATTCCTACCAACAGTGAAAGAGTGTTTTTCCCCTTTCTCCACATCCTCGCCAGCACCTGCTATTTCTAGTATTATTGATTTTAGTCATTCTGACAAGTGTGAGGTGCTATCTCATTGTGGTTTTGATATGCATTTCCCTGATGATGAGTGATGCTGAGCATCTTTTCATATGTCTGTTATCCATCTGTATGTCCTCTTTGGAAACATGTCCATTCATGTCTTCTGCACATTTTTTTTAAAGATTTTATTTATTTATTTGACAGAGAGAGATCACAAGTAGGCAGAGGCAGGCAGAGAGAGAGAGAGAGAGAGAGGAGGAAGCAGGCTCCCCACCGGGCAGACAGCCCGATGTGGGGCTTGATCCCAGGACCCTGGGATCATGATCTGAGCTGAAGGCAGAGGCTTAACCCACTGAGCCACTCAGGCACCCCGTCTTCTGCACATTTTTAAATTGGATTTTTCATTTTTTGGGTGTTGAGTTTTATAAGTTCTTAATATATTTTGGATACTAACCCTTTATCAGATACGTAATTTGCAAAAATCTTTTCCATTCTGGAGGTTGCCTTGTAGTTTTGTTGATAGTTTCTTTCATTGTGCAGAAGCTTTTTTATTATGATGAAGTTGCTTTTGTTTCCTTTGCCTCTAGAGACATTATCTAGAAAGCAGTTGCTATGGCCAATGTAAATCCTGTATCACTCTTTCATCACTAACACCTACAAATCATGAATCTGTTTTCCATCTCTACAATTTTGTAATTTTGACAGTGTTATATAAATAGAATCATAATGTAGCTTTTTTTAAGAATTCCATTTTGATTTATCTATTAGTATTTTTGACTAGGCTATCTCTGTGGAAAAATTTTTGTGGTTCCTCTCAGTTGTATATACATAACTTATCACAGTCTACTGGTGTTGAGATTTTACTAGTTCAAGTGTAGTGTAGAATAGAAAACTTACTTCGCCTTAAGCCTCTTTATGTTTCCACATTTAAAATGATAGTATTGATATAAATTTTAATATTTCCTCTACATACATTGAGAACAACATTAGATAATGTTTTTGCTTCAAGTTCCACTTTCCTTCAAGAGTTGAAGGAAAGTCTGTTTATTCATAATTTTGTTCTTTATTCTTTCCTGGTTTTCTAAGATTTTTTACCATTCCTTACTGTTTTAGAAACTTCCTTTAGCTTTTTTTTTAATGTACATCTGCTAATGACAAATTCCCTCACTTTTTCTGTCTACAAAATTCTTCATTTCTTATTCATTCCTGAACCATAATTTTGTCAGATATAGAATTTGGGATTGACAGTTCTTTTCTTTCAGCATTTAGATCACGACCTCTGTGAATTTCTGGTGAGAGATGTGCTATTACTAGAATTATTTTTTCCCTATAGATGATCTGCCATTTCTTTATTGCTGTGTTCAAGATTTTTCTTTCTCTTTAGTTATCAAAAGTTTGATTGTGTCTTGGCATGGATTTCTTTGGGTTATCCTGTTTTGGGTTTACTCAGTTTGTTTGTTTATTTATTTATTTATAGCAATAAATAAAATATCCTTACTCAGCTTTTTGGATGTGCAGATTCATGTCTGTTGACAAATTTGGGAAATTTTCCACCATTATTTTTTTGAATAATTTCCTAGCCCTACTTTCTTTTTTGTATCCTTCTGGGAGCCTAATAATAGGAATGTTAGTTGTTTTGTCATTGTCGCAGAGGTCCCTGAGCTTCTTTTTTTTGTTTGCTTTGTTTTGTTTTGTTTTTTATTTCTTTTCAGTGTAACAGTATTCATTGTTTTTGCACCACACCCAGTGCTCCATGCAATATGTGCCCTCCTTAATACCCACCACCTGGCTCCCCCAACCTCCCACCCCCGCCCTTCAAAACCCTCAGGTTGTTTTTCAGAGTCCATAGTCTCTCATGGTTCACCTCCTCTTCCAATTTCCCCTCAACTCCCTTCTCCTCTCCATCTCCCCTTGTCCTCCATGTTATTTGTTATGCTCTGCAAATAAGTGAGACCATATGATAATTGACTCTCTCTGCTTGACTTATTTCACTCAGCATAATCTCTTCCAGTCCCGTCCATGTTGCTACAAAAGTTGGGTATTCATCCTTTCTGATGGAGGCATAATATACCATAGTGTATATGGACCACATCTTCCTTATCCATTCGTCCACTGAAGGGCATCTTGGTTGTTTCCACAGTTTGGCGACCGTGGCCATTGTTGCTATAAACATTGGGGTACAGATGGCCCTTCTTTTCACTATATCTGTATCTTTGGGGTAAATATCCATTAGTGCAATTGCAGGGTCATAGGGAAGCTCTATTTTTAATTTCTTAAGGAATCTCCACACTGTTCTCCAAAGTGGCTGCACCAACTTGCATTCCCACCAACAGTGGAAGAGGGTTCCCCTTTCTCCACATCCTCTCCAATACATGTTGTTTCCTGTCTTACTAATTTTGGCCATTCTAACTGGTGTAAGGTGGTATCTCAATGTGGTTTTTAATTTGAATCTCCCTAATGGCTAGTGATGATGAACATTTCCCCCACCCCCATTCCTGATTGTATTGCTCAGATTGCGTAATTTCTGCCATTCTATCTTCAAGATCACTGATTCTCTCTTCTGTCATCTTTATCCTATTGAGCCCATCCAATCAGGTTTTTGATTATTTCATTTTTCAGTTCTAGTATATCTATTTGATCCTTCTGTATATCTGCTATTTCTTTGCTGAAACTTCTTATTTTTTAATTTGTTTCAAGCATAGTGGTAATTGCTCATTAAGACATTTTTGTAATGCCTGCTTTAAAATCTTTGTCAGAAAATTCCACTGTCTCATCTCAGTATATCTGTTGATTGTCTTTTCTCTTTCAAGTTGAGATTTTCTGGTTCTTGGTATGATAAGTGATTTCCAGGTATATCTTGGACATTTTGAGTATTATAAAACTCTGGATCTTATTTAAATTCTTCTGTTTTAGCATGCTTCCTCTCACATAACACTGGTTGGAATAGGTAGGTTTTACCTCATTTCCTATTCATCTTCCTTTGACACCCAAATAAGGGAGAAGAGCTTTGTTACTGCTGGATGGAGGTGGAATTTTAGGCTCTGTATTAAGCTTCCTCTGATACCAGTGTGGTCGGGAGAACCTTGTTACTGCTCCCTTTGAGGCCTCTACAGACATCATGGGGTAGTGGCCTCATTACTATTGGCAGTGGGGATAGCCCTGACTTTGCACTAGGTCTCCTCTGACACCACCCTAAGTGAGAAAGGTAGGCCTCATTTCTACAGGGTTATAGTCTATGCTCTCCAGCTGGTCACCATGGGAAAGAAAGAGAAGGGTTTCATTATCACCTGGCAGAAATCAAAGTTTAGTTTCCAACTCAGCCTTCTCTGGTGGAGGAGGGGACCTTCTTACAGCCTGGTAGGGATAGAAGTCTAGGCTCCCCACTTTGCCTTTGCTGATGGGGGTTAGGATAGGGCCACAGTTTTTCTGTGTTTGGTTGGAGTAGAGCAGGTAGTACCTAAAAGCTTTCGTCCTCCAGGGACACCTAGGAGGCTCAGTTGTTAAGCATCTGCCTTCGGTTCAGGTCATGATCCCGGTGTCCTGGGATCAGGCTCCCTACGCAGTGGGAAACCTAC